>NC_089515.1:10852460-11452460 GCF_036850995.1 Saccopteryx leptura | reverse complement strand
TAAACTTCAAAACAAATACCATAACAAAAGACAAAGAAGGACATTACATAATATTAAAGTGATTAATCCATCTAGAGGATATGACCCTTGTAAACATATACTCATCCAATATAGGAGCACCTAAATATATAAAGAAAATCTTGGTGGACATAAAGGGAGAGATCAACAGTAATACACGCAAAGTAGAAGATTTTAGTACCCATTGACATCAATGGATAGATCTTCTAGACAGAAAATCAACAAAGCAACAGCGACCTTAAATGACACAGTGGACCAGATGGATGTAATTGATATTTACAGAACATTTCATCTCAAAGCAGCAGAATATACATTCTTTTCAAATGCACATGGAACATTCTCTAGGCTAGACCACATGTTAGGACACAAAACAAGTCTTAATAAATTCAAGAAAAGTGAAATTATATCAAGCATCTTCTCTGACCGCATGTTATGAAACTAGAAATCAATTAAAATTTTTAAAAACTGCAAAATACTCAAACACATGGAGGCTAAATAGCATGTTACTAAACAATGAATTAATTAACAATGAGATCAAAGAAGAAATCAAAAGTTTCCTTGAGACAAATGAAAATGAACACAAAACATCCCCAAATCTATGAGACACAGTGAAAACAATGCTAAGAAGGAAATTCATAGCATTACAGTCCTACCTCAAGAAGCAAGGACAATCTCAAATAAACAATCCAAGTCTATACCTAAGAGAGCTAGGAAAAAAAAAGCAACAAAACTCAGAATATCTAGAAGGAAGAAAATAATAAAAATCAGAGTGAAAATAAATGGCATAGAAACTAAAAAAAAAAAAAAAATCTAAAAGACCAATGAAACTGAGAGGACCCAAATAAATAAAATCAGAAATAAAGAGGGGAAGTAACAACTGATATCACAGAAGTACAAAGGATTGTAAGAAAATATTATAATCAACTATAAGCCAATGAATTGGACAACCTGGGCAAAATAGATTAATTCCTAGAAACATACAATCTTCCAAAACTGAATCAGAATAGAAATATTCAGAAAATCTGAATAACAATTATAACTAATTAAATGGAAGCAGTAATCAAAAAATTCTCTGGGCTTCACAGGCATATTTTACCGAACATTCAAGAAAGAACTAACACCTATCCTTCTGAAACTATTCCAAAAAAATTCAAGAGGAGGGAAAACTCTCAAGCTCATTTTATAGGGCATTATCCTAATTCCAAAACCAGATAAAGATACTACAAAGAAAGAAAATTATAGGCCAATATCCCTCATGAACATAGATGCTAAAACTCTCAACAAAAAAATTAGCAAATCAGATCCAGCGGTACATTAGAAAAAATCATACATCATGATCAAGTGAGATTTATTCCATGGATGCAAGGTTGGTACAATATTTACAAATCAATAAGTATGATACATCCCATAAACAAAATGAAGAATAAAAATCATATGATCATACCAATAGATGCATAAAAAGCATTTGGTAAAATCAAGCACCCATTTATAATAAAACTCTCAGCAAAGTGGTAGAGTAATAATACTATCTCAACCTAATAAAGGCCAAATATGGCAAACCCGCAGCCAACATCATATTCAACAGGCAAAAGCTAAAAGTATTCCCCTTAAGATCAGGAACAAGACAGGGATATCCGTTTCCACCACTCTATTCAACATAGTTCTGCAAATTCTAGCCACAGCAATAAGATAAGGAATAAGCAATAATAAGAAGAAATAAAGGGCATCTAAATTGGAAAGGAAGAAGTAAAACTGTCATTTGGAACCACAAAAGACCATGAATTGCCTCAGCAATCTTGAGTTTGGCTCTGATTCTGTGATCTGACGAATATCCCACCCCAGTTCTGGGCCACAGAATCCTGTTTGGTCAAGTGAAGGATTTGAGAAGATGGTCCTGAAGTGTCCTTCACTGGTACACAGGTAACTTTACACACAGGTGTGTCTGTGCAATCATCTGCACAGAGACACCAAAAGTCAAGCACACATATATCTTGAGTAGAGTCAAGCCCTGTAAGCTATAATTTTGGATGTTATTTTCCTAACCTTCTAAAAATATAGATATGTTCATGTGTGCGCGTGCGCGCGCGCGCGCACGCACACACACACACATAACAATTTGCCATGCTTCTTGTGTCAGATACTGTTTTAAAAGTATTCTTTGTTAATTTATTTAGTCCTCCCAGCAGTGCTATGAAGCAGCTCTTCTCATTTCCCAAAAGGCACAGAAAGGCTAAGTGTCGGCTGGAGGCACCTGCTCTCATCCACTCTCCTCTACCTTCTCTTTTCTTAATTTTGAAATTAAATTTAATGGGGTGATATTAATCAATAAGAGGACATAGGTTTCAGGTGACTATCTCAATAGCATTTGAACTCTTGATTGTGTTGTGTGCCCATCACCCAAAGTCAGATCATTTTTGTCACCTTATATTTGTCCCTCTTTTGCCTCCTTTTATGGATAGAAATAAGTTCAAATAAATTTAAAATAATCAGTAAGGCTGGAGGAAATGCATATCTTCTTATAATTTTTACACTAATAATATTAACCAAAGCCTAATTAAAATAAAAGATAAGGTCATGAGCACTCGTCATGACTTAAAATGTCTATTTCCTTTTCGTCTTTGTCCATAAGAAACAGAAATTGAGTATACATTGTAATCACAGCATGGATTTAATTCTGTATTTTGCTTTACTCAATTAATATTATACCACAATCATTTCTGTGCTGCTACATAGTCATCACAAAAAAGTTTTTAAATTGTAGAATAGCATTTTATCAAGTGACGACTCCATCATTTTCCCCTTATTATTATATATTAACGTATTTCCAATTTTCTTCACAGTTACAACTAATACTGCAACAAACACATTAAGTCATGTAGCATTTTATTTTTATTAGGGTTATTTTTAAAATTAATTTAAATCAAAATAATTACTGCTTTCAAGGGAAGAAAAATCCTAAACTCACTCGAGTCTCAAAGGCAGCATGGATTTAAAAACAGGAGTTGAGATCTGAACATCTAGGTTGAACTCCTGGGTCCATCACATCTAAGCTGTTACTGTGAATAAATGAGTCCTAATTTCTACAGAAGTGGTTGTCCCTCGTTCAGGCCGGATGAAGCCATGGTCAGTTCTGTCCTCTTCACGATGGTTTAGCTAGCTCACTTCGCCAAGCAGAGGGGACATTTGTCACACCACACTGGTGCTGGAACAACTCACACAAATTCTCCATTAGCCATCTTATTATTATTTCTCTCTTCCAATGAAAATGCTTTTTTTTTTTTGAAAATGCTTTTTAATAGTATTGACCATGTTGGGTCTTTGAGCTGGCAAAAATATGTATAATTTTTTTTATCTTTTTCTCTCATGAATCCATGGCTGGTTCCCAAACCTACTGGACATTTGGCCAAAGGGAAAGAAAGTTGAGGATGAAAGGGGAACACAAGGGAGAGTGGGGGAAATCTCTGGAAGATGGGATTTGAGGGTCCTGTCTCTGAGGGGGCGGGGCCTTGACCTGCCACTCACTCTTCCAGTTGGCTTTTCAACTCCACCCAGGTCGTACCTTTTGTGGGAGAGATCCCCAAGATTATGCACTCTCTAAGGACCTTCACTTGTCAACATCTTAATGACCCCATAAAGAAAATCAAGCCCTGTCCTCCGTCCAGTGACATGTCACTCTGTTCCTTAGGCCCCACTGAAAGTAGAGACAAATCCTGACATGAGACACCCACGTGCTAAAACCAGAGACAAAAAACAATGAACTATTCTAAGTCTGGCCTTCTTCCTAAGACTGGAGGAAATTAAACTTAGAAATCTTGTCTGTATGAATGGTAATAGGGAGAAAGCGAACATTGTTGAGCTCTAACTCTTTGCCCACTGTTTACTCAAAACATCTCATTTCATCTTCTCTTGTTGTATTGCTCAAGTTTCTGAAACTCAATTTTCCATAAAGAAGGCAAGGTTCCAAGGGGCTGGCCAATGACCTAAGAGGCACAACTAACTGTAAAACCTGGAATCAAACTTGCGTTTCCAGCTCTATTTTTTTGCTACAGATTCCACAGTCTTTAGAGTTTAATAAATGCATATGTGTTATCTTTCTAAAAAAAAATGAGAAAAGGCCCTGGCCGGTTGGCTCAGTGGTAGAGCGTCAGCCTGGCGTGCAGGAGTCCTGGGTTCGATTCCCGGCCAGGGCACACAGGAGAAGCACTCATCTGCTTCTCCACCCCTCTCCCTCTCCTTCCTCTCTATCTCTCTCTTCCCCTTCTGCAGCCAAGGCTCCATTGGAGCAAAGTTGGCCCGGGCACTGAGGACAGCTCCATGGCCTCTGCCTCAGGCACTAGAATGGCTCTGGTTGCAACAGAGCAACGCCCCAGATGGGCAGAGCATCGCCCCCTGGTGGGCCTGCCGGGTGGATCCCAGTGGGGCGCATGCGGGAGTCTGTCTGACTGCCTCCTGGTTTCCTGCTTCGCAAAAATACAAAAAAAAAAGAAAAAGAGAAAAGACAGAAAGGAACATGGTGCTCTGTTCCACAGAAACACCCTATTGTAGGATTTGGATGTGTCGTCCAAGTGTTCAGAGTGAGCAGGTCTTCCTTGAAACAGGAAACACACATAAATAGATTGTCTCTATCAGTGGCTCTTCCCGGAGTATTTGATCCCTCTAGGAAAGTGACATAAACAATGGATTCTCTGCCCAGTGAACACACACACACACACACACACACACACACACACACACACACACACAATTTGTGTAGAGTCTCTGGGCTCGCAGGTGCCCTGGAGCCTGTGGTTAAGAAGTTTAAAAGACTGGAGTTGTTCTCTCTGCCCCAACTTTTCTTCATTGTAACTTTCCTAGAGGCCAGTTTCAAACTTTCATTCATCACTCAAATAACTAGTGACTCTGCCAGGGACTGGGCTGGGCTGAGAATACGAGAGTGAAGAGGCCCGCTGGTTTCCCTCAAGGACTTTACAGGCCTGAGAAGAAACCAATAGGTAAGCAGACTGTGACAAAGCATCAGCACAGTAGACCCTTGAACAATGCAGGGTGTTGGGGCACTAACCCCCATGGGGTTGAAAATTGTGTATAACTTTTGACTCCCCCAAAACTTTACTAATAGCCTACTATTGATCAGAAGCCTTACTGATAACATAGTCAATGAACACATACTTTGTATGTTATTTGTATGAGTTGCTGTATTCTCACAATAAAGCAAGCCAGAGAAAAGAAAGTGTTATTAAGAAAATCGTAAGAAAGAGAAAATACATACATTCACTGTGTTTATTGCAAAGAATCTGTCTAAGAGCGGACCCGCAGAATTCGATCCCGTATTGTTTTGGGGTCAAGTGTAGAACAGAAGACAAGCGTTGGCTTGGAGGAGAGGATGGGGGAGAACTAATGGAGAGCCCATCCTGCAGACAGCTCCGGATGTGGCAAAATGGTGACGGTAGTGGACACCTGTGATCATTTTTACGTGCCCAGCTTCGGCTCCCCTTCCTATAGCTGGAGAAGACTACTCCCTAAAACAGGCACACCCAGTAGGGCTCACAGTCCCCTTCCTCCTATTGAAGCCTGAGCACTAGATTCCGGCTTGCTGGCTTCCCTCCCACTTAGGGCACAACACGTGGCTAAATCTCCACCAATCGCATGAGGGGGAGCCCTCGGTCTCCAATCGGAAGCTGATGCAGCAAAGAAGCAGGTTCTCCCAGGGACCAGGATTTGGCTGCACGAGCGGAGCCGCAGCTTCGTCTCATCTCCAGGGGAGGCTGTCACAGTGCTTCAAGGGGCAGCAGTGACCGTCCAGTGCTGGTAGGGGGAGCACTGTGGTGCACAACAAGCCTTGGCATGCGTGCCCATTACCGTCCCGGTGGCACCCATCAGGCTGCTTCTGCAGCATCATTTGGGGCTGCCTGCCCCCAGCCACGGTTACTGAGCCTCCCGGGGATACAATGATCGGGCCAGTACTCCTTTTGCCACTTAAATGATCCAGTGTCAGTATCTGCGCTTTGCACTCCAGCCCCCAATGGACACCATGATTCTCACTAGCACAGAGCAGCATGGTGCTGCTGACACGTGTATTGTGGACTCCCACGGGGCTACTTATTATTCCATGGAAATGGTGATGTTTCTAGTAGCTAACACCCACAGTGTGGCCACCGGAAGAGAACTAACGCTTCCCGATAAATATTGCCTGTTCATTTTTTGATAATTACTTTACTCAGCACTCACCTTCTTGAACATTTGGTCTCTAGGTTTTTATGTTTATAAATTATCTGCTTGTGATTTTTCCACTGTTATTGCAAACCTGGCTAGAGAGCACTGTAGGCACGTGTTTAGTGAGTGCTGAATGCGATTCACACATCTGAGGCAGTCAAGTGTACGAGTCCATTTTTGCTCTGAGGCCCCTTAAGATTTGGTTGTGAAGATAAGACATGGACAGTGTCGAGATAAACACCTAGTTCCCTGGATACCTATTCTATGAGCCATACAACAAAGCAACTAATTTTATTACATAACCAAAGGGATGGAATTTGTAGGTTCTAAACATTCTAAAAAATTCACATATTAGAATCCAGCTGAAGACCTAACAGCTAAACTTAATATGATACACTTTGATAACTTGCTTTAAAAATTGGGTGACAGGTCACCATCAACCCACTGTCTTTCACAAATAGTCACACAACAGGGTTTTGTCTCACCCTTACTCACAGTTGCAGTTTAATAAAATCATCATCACTGACATCTACAAACTGGCCAGAGATAGAATGATTTTTGGTTTCCACTTGGTATGTGCCTCAGTGGTCTCGTTTTAGGACAAACCCTACGATAGTGATTATCTGACCAAAGAGCCCATTCCCCCCTGAAGTCTCACCTTAATTGGGTCCCAGAAATACTTAAAAACAGGAAAAGAATCACAGGCTAAAATTAGAAGCATATTAATTGAGGTCTTAAAGATAAGCTCCTGCAAGTTCGTCCCTGGATGGTGGCATCAACACACTTCTTTTTGTTGTTCTTAGCACCAACTTTAAAATAAACGCTTACCAAAGAGAAAAAAAAAACAACCGAAAAAACCTGAGTGGAAATAGATTATATGAGCCTCGCATTCAGCGGGGCCATCTGTTCAATTTTTCACCCTCACAGTCAGAGTGTTAATATCTCCTGTGCAAAGATCCCATTCGTCAGCATTTTCTGTCCTTTGGAGTTACCAAACAGTTCATTTTTTATTCTTCAGCCTAAGTCAGCTGAAATTCTCTGAGTGCAGAATGCCTTGAGTATTGTGTGTATTTTCAATCACCTCCTTGTTAGAGAGAATTTCTTTTCAGAAGTCTGTTAGGAGAAGGGACAGAATTTGGAACTACCTGCTTAGTTGTTATCCAAGAAGATTGGGGGGGGGGGTGGAGGGAGGGGGAGGTGCAGGGGATTATATTCCCCTGTAGAGTAATTGGTATCTATCTTTAAGATTAACTTCAGCAAGACTTAAATGAGTTTTAAAGGCCCTCATAAAAGAACGAAGGAAAGTCATTGGGGATAGGAAGAATACAATATTTCTATTGCAACTGCCAGTGATCTTTATAAACCCTAATTAAGCCCTGATGGGGTATAAAATATCCAACTTTTATAAATGACTCTGTCAACCAGACAATGTGCAACGCTTAAATTCCCACAAGATTCATATTCATTTTCAATAGCATTTTAGTGAAGGGGAGAATATAAATATTCAGTCTGAGTAGTATTTCGCTGGAAGGAGAAAATAATCTATGACTTATTTCTGTACCAAAGCAAATAGCTCTGGTTTCTTGGAGTTTGGCCCTTCCTCTCAGATTTGTAAAGAAACCACGCAGTCTTGTTAGCGGTTGATGGTGTCCTTGTCATTATTGCCTTTAAACTAGCTGCTCTTTTCTCTGCTTTCTGTCTACCATCTAGCAGGTGTGTAGGTTTAAAAGTTAATACAATTATGATTTATTTTCTTGGCCAGTGCAATGGTTATTTAAATTTTTTGGAATATTTTTACAAATACCATTGACTGGGATTTAAAAAGCACTAGTCTGCTTATTTTCGAAGGTAAAAAGAAAGACTATGAACCAAGCTACAGTAATAGAAAAGAAAAAAAACAAAAAACACAGATTCCCAGGTGGACAGCATGTAGGGCTAACCTGGTCACAAGAACTGGACACAATGTTTATTCATTAACATTAAATGGATCAACACATTATTTTAAATGATCTCCCTAGAAAAGTTGATGTGCATACTTGAAAAACTGTGACAGCAATTTTATCTGTGAACATGACAAGAGAAAAGTTACGGAGCTAACATGCCCGAACCTCTTTCCCAAGCAAGAGAGAATTTGCACAGTAAAAGGGAACAGTGGGGCCCTGGCCAGTTGGCTCAGCGGTAGAGCGTCGGCCTAGCGTGCGGAGGACCAGGGTTCGATTCCCAGCCAGGTCACACAGGAGAAGCGCCCATTTGCTTCTCCACCCCTCCGCCGCGCTTTCCTCTCTGTCTCTCTCTTCCCTTCCCGCAGCCAAGGCTCCATTGGAGCAAAGATGGCCCGGGCGCTGGGGATGGCTCTGTGGCCTCTGCCTCAGGTGCTAGAGTGGCTCTGGTCACAACATGGCGACGCCCAGGATGGGCAGAGCATCGCCCCCTGGTGGGCAGAGCGTCGCCCCTGGTGGGCATGCTGGGTGGATCCCGGTCGGGCGCATGCGGGAGTCTGTCTGACTGTCTCTCCCTGTTTCCAGCTTCAGAAAAAATGAAAAAAAAAAAAAAAGGGAACAGTGGTAGAGAAACAGGTGACCAGTCCATTGTGGGCTGTATTGTCCCTGTTTGTGCTTTGTTTGTGCTTAACTTCCAGCAAAAAGGGGTACAGTTGGAACCAGGAACCAAAGCAGATATAAGGTCTACCAGAAAGTTCTGTCCATTTCTATCACAGGTTTCGACACATAAGCACATGTTTATTTGGTGCATGTGTGCCTCTCTATTTTTATCACTTAATGTATACATACTGACAAAGCAAATTAACTAAAACAAAGTTGATTCACGTTAGTCTTATGTGTGAAGCGATAGTGTACCCATGGCTGATCAAGTTCATTTACACCACTATATTGTATACGAATTTCAACAAGAAAGAAATGCTACGGAAGCATGTAGAAATTTATTGAAAGTGTTTGGTGAAGGTACAGTTTCTGCTAGGACATGCAGAAGATGGTTCGAAAAATTCGAAACAGGTGATTTCGACCTTTCTGATAAGCCACGTTCTGGGCGACCATCTTTGATCCATGACAATGTTGTTAAGACCATGTTGGAGCAAGATCCTTTTCTGACAACATTGGAGATCACAGAAAGGCTTAATTCAGCTCAGCAAACCATTTCGGACCATATTCAGAAGATAGGATTGGTGTGGAAATATATTATTTAATAAAGTTTATTGACGGTAAGAAAAATTTGTATTTTGTTTTATTCCAAAAATGAACAGAACTTTCCGGTAGACCTTATAGAATCTGTGTGCTGCACGGCAGGCACTCCATGGGCTTCATGTGCTGACCCAACGATTCAGATTCAGGGATGGAAATATTGGTCCAGCCAGGTGAGCTGGGGGACTCTTAGTTAAGAGGGGGAGGGGAGCAAGGGGGGACAAATATATGGTGACAAAAAATGAGTTAATTTGGGGTGATGGGCACATGATGCAATCAACACTTCAAATGCCATGGAGATGTTCACCTGAAACCCATGTACTCTTTTTTTTTGTATTTTTCTGAACTGGGAAGCAAGGCGGCAGAGACAGACTCCCACATGCGCCTGACTGGGATCCACTCAGCATACCACCAGGGGCGATGCTCTGCCCATCTGGGGCGTAGCTCCTTTGCAACCGGAGCCATTCTAGCTCCTAAAGTGGAGGCCATGGAGCCATCCTCAGTGCCCGGACCACCTTTGCTCCAATGGAGCCTTGGCTGCGGGAGGGGAAGAGAGAGACAGAGAGAAAGGAGAGAGCGAAGGGTGGAAAAGCAGATGGGCTCTTCTCCTGTGTTCCCTGGCCGGGAATCAAACCCGGGACATCCACATGCTGGGCTGATGGTCTACCACTGAGCCAACCAGCCAGGGCAAAACCTATGTACTCTTATTAACCAATGTCACCCCATTAAATTTAATTTCTAAATTTAGAAAATGAAAATAAAAAGAGATTTTGCCTCCTTTGGTTCTGAATCCATCCTTGAGTATGGAATGATTATCTTTGAGATTTCTACTTGGCTTCCCTGTAGAGTTTTTATCACCATTTCCACACCTACTCATCATCCTGACTTCCATTCACTAGACACTTCCTCTCTGCTCTTTCTTCTATTCCCTGTGCTTAATACCTACATGCATCATCTCCCCCCTCGTCTTTAGAGGTAGGTCCTCTAGATATCTCCATTTTACAGATGAGGAAGCAAGCACAGAAAACTGAATTTGCCCAAAGTTAGACATTAAATAAGTAACATATCTTGGTCTTGAACTCAGACTCAAGTCCAAATATCATGTTCTAACCAGTATTTAATACTGATTAACTCAGCTGCTAGTAGAAATAGTTCACCAAGTGACCAACTGTTATGATTATTAGTAATGTTGGCCTCTTGTGAATGTGGTTAACTTGGGACAGTCTCCAAGAGACTAATGAACTCTGGTCTGTTGTTCTAGAAATTATCCATTTGGTTGCTTGCAAGTATATTTGACAAAATAGGCATTCAATAAATGTTAGCTGTCACTCTCATGGTTATTAGTATTATTAACACAATTGGTGTCTTGAAGGGTTTGGTTAGCTTGAATAGTCTTTAAGAGAGGAATCACCCTTATTTATTGTTCTAGAAAGCATTCAGTTCCTAGAACAACTGGGCTGAGGGCCAGACTTGGTCTAGTTTCGATCACAGGGCTACCCTGGAAGGCTCTGCCCGAACATGTCTATGACACTTCATTTCAGTATTTTCAAATGACAACAATCTATGATCACAATAACTAAAATCAAGTTGAGCAGGATCAGATATTATATAAAAATTAAATAATCATATCAGAAAGAGTAATGAGATATATATTTTAGTTGGACATAAATCTAGTTCTGAGCTTCCTGATGACTAATACGAAAACAAAAATCCAGCAATATACATGCTGTTTCCTCAGGAGGGCGAACTTCCTGATACTGAGTCTTAGATAGAGTTTATTATATACATCCTCATCAAATGACTCTGAATAAGACCATAAATCTCATCAAAAAGTAGTTTTATGCAAGATCCGGACATGTTGTTTATATGGATGCTTCTAATTCTAGCCCGTGATAGGTAGACAATGTCGAATTGGAGGACTGTTTAGAGGAGGTTGTGTCTACATTATGTGTCTGATATTCTGACGTGACATCAGGTTAGAGCATCTCATCTCCATAAAGCATCTTGGGTCTCAGTCAGCCCTTTGATGGGTAACACAGAGCAGCCCATTCAAAAAAAGAAGCGTCTGGTGAGAGTTGATTGAAATTAGTTCTACACTGATTGAAAAGAGATCTATGTCTGTGGCTGCCAAGTTAGGATTAGCAGCAAGATTGATTTTTGTTATGTTTATTAAGAAATTCAACATTCATTTTTTTTTTGTCCCAGCAGAGGACAATTATAATTATACTTGTAATGAATATCTGTGGGGCAACGACACAGTGAGAGACTTTCTCAACATGTCACATGGCTATCACCACACTTAGTAAGCATTCATCTACAGAGTGTGTGTCTTACTTTAAATAATTTTTCCAAAGAAATAGATTTAATAATAAATATATCTATTTGAATGTATAGCTCTCTATCCATTTTCACATATGTATATATACATATGTGTATGTATGTGTGCATGTGTATGTTCTTTGATTCCATTTAAGGGTTTTTTTTTAAGTTGTTGCTAAAGAAGTTTGAAAACTATTGTTTTATAACTTATTTTTATTTCTGCCTTGAGTTTTTTTGTTGGTTTTTTTGTATTTTTCTGAAGCTGGAAACGGGGAGGCAGTCAGACAGACTCCCGCATGCACCCGACCAGGATCCACCCGGCATGCCCACCAGGGGGCGATGCTCTGCCCCTCTGGGGCGTCGTTCTGCCGCAATCAGAGCCACTCTAGCGCCTGAGGCAGAGGCCAAGGAGCCATCCCCAGTGCCCGGGCCATCCTTTGCTCCAATGGAGCCTTGGCTGCGGGAGGGGAAGAGAGAGACAGAGAGGAAGGAGAGGGGGAGGGGTGGAGAAGCAGATGGGTGCTTCTCCTGTGTGCCCTACCCGGGAATCGAACCCGGGACTTCCGCACGCCAGGCCGACGCTCTACCACTGAGCCAACCGGCCAGGGCCCTGCCTTGAGTTTTATTGCCTAGGTTTGAGAATTTAGTTAAACCATATTTTAATTATTCCCAAAACAATTTATCATTTGTTATGTAAAATTGAAAGGCTTTATGTTAACATAAACTTCCTCATTCATAATTCTCTGCATACCTCTTAACTCTTCCTCCCAGATAAATGCAGAGAAGTAGAATGGCTGATTCAAAGGATGGAAATAGATTTTGAAATTTTGCTATAGATTTTCCAGAAACACTATGTACCAATCTCTCTCTCCTGCAATGGGCTTGCATGACTTCATGACTGATGGATAGTAAGAGTCATGCTGATTTCCATTTTCGGGCCCCTGCCCTCTGCCCCGCAGTTTGTAGACATCTCCCATAGTGTCCTCCCAACCACCTTGGAGGGCTGGTCATCTTTTCTCTGCAGACGAGGGATTTGAAGGTCGAAGACACCCAATTGTCCAGAGTCATGCAGCAGGAACAAGGCATGCTGAAGCGGAGGGCCTACTCTGGGTCTCTCCTGTCGACCTGCCAGGCTGCTTGCCACACTCCCACGACGGCCTGCTCCCTACTCAGAAGAGGAAGTAACCTGTTCTCTCACTCTGTTCCCTTGGACGCCTTGCTTTGTTTCCAGTTCCGGAGTGCTACCTGAGTCTCACAAAGGCCCCTGCTTCACTTACTTACATTTACAGTGGGATTTTGAACCTACCCCTTAGAATGCCTGCCCTCTTGGCTTTGATTGACAGCTGATATTAGTTCAATGGGAGAAGTGTTGTGTTGGGCCTTCCTTTAGATTGTGAATATAATATCAGGGCTCTTCCATGCTGGTCGGGCCACAAGCCAGTACTGTCCTCTGAGTTATCTTGGTATCCAATGTTAGGGGACCCAGCCACTGAGAGGGCAGAAGAGGATGAGTAAAATGGCAGCAATTAGGTTAATTAAATAATAAACTAACTTTCCTTTGGTCTCCTACTCAGCGGTAATTCACTTAGCGGAATGAGCTCTTTTCTACTTAGAGCAATACTCCCGACTCATGGACGTCTCTGCGAGCCAGATTTCATGGTCTGTGTCAGAAATCTCTCTAAATCCTTGTAAGTTGTGTTTCATTCTGTACAATGCATTTTTGAATGCTCATGGGGCTTATCCATAAAACTCCCTCACATGGCTGACGTTTGTCTCTCTCCCCACCCCCGAGTTTGGAGAACACAGACTGCTTTCAATGCTGGGTTAAATCCAACCCGTTAGACACAGAGCACAGAACTCAGACTAACAAGAGCTGTCTTGGCAGAAGTGCGCCAGGACCGCCGGCCCCACCTTCTTCCTGGCTGGCTCTGGAGTCGCCCCATGACACTCATCTGCCTCCTGACTCTGATCTTTACCAGGAGGGTCCTTTGAGGAACCAGCCCTGCTGCTACTGATGCCCCCTCTTGTCAGCCCCCCACAGCTCAGCTCGGGGTAACTCCCCTCCTGTGGAACTCATCAGTCATCCGCCCAGATTTTCATCATCCCTGACTTCTCTCTCACCGCCTTCCTGCCCTCTTACCAGATGGAAGCCTACCTGTCCACTGGCAATTTAACCTGACCCGACTCCACCTTCCCTGCTGGTGCTAATCAAGACTGAGGCTGCTGAGCTGGGATGCTCTGGGACCCGCCAGCTGCTTCAGAGAGAGAGTGTCTGCCGTGCGTGAACGTCGCCACTTCCATGTTCGCTGTTCTCACGGCACTTGAATTTTATAAGTTGTACATTCTAGTGTGTTCCCAAAAGAAATCACAGACCGGGAAAATGGCAACTGAAAATTAATTTTAAATCTTTTGTCCCTCACATCATACACAAAAATAAATTCCAAATGGGTGAGAAATTTACACGTAAAACATAAAACCCTACGTGGACTGGAATAAAACACAGGTGAATTTCATGATATATTTTAGACATGGGGGAAGGTTTGGCAATTGTGACTCCAAATCCAGGTGCAACAATAAACATGTTGAGCTTTTAAAAAAAAATTGTATGTAAAAAAAGCTATCAGTCAAAACACAAATATTAAACTGAAAATAGTTGCAACATAAATCACAAAGGGTTAATGTTCCATATGTAGAGGAAACTCTTAAAAATTATAGAAAAAATAAAAATAAAAAAGCCTGACAGGAAGTTGGGCAAAAGAGATAAATAGAAAATTCACAAAAAATTATATAATTACAAACACAATATATACAAATGACCCTTATACACTAAGAGATGTTTCACTTTACTTATGATAAGAGAAATGCAGGTTAAAACTACATAGAGATACAATTGGGACTCTGATCAACAAAATGCCAAGAAATTGCTGACATCCTTTTGATGGGTCTTGAGGAAATGCACACTCATACTTGTTACTAGGCAACATCTAATTACATATGCATTCACCTGTTGGCCCAGAAATCCAAATTTGGAGAACTTACTCTGAAGAATGTACCTCTAGAAATACAAAACATTATGCAGAAAGTTATTCCTTGAAGTGGTAATGCATAATAGCAACTATTAATAGTTGGAAGTAGCCTAAAGCAAGTACTTAGGAGAATAGTTGAATAAATGATAACACAGCCACATAAGAGTGCGGGGTGTAAGTGATAAAAAAAAAGCTGTGAACTGATTACTAATAATTTTCAGGATGTATTGTTAAATAAGACAAAAGCAAGGGGGAAAAGAACATACTTAATGGGCTACCTGTGCATGAGACAGAAGGAAAAACAAGATTTCCCCCCAAAAGAAAGCGTAAACCAGAAATGAATCAAATTGGCTATTTACAAAAGGTAGGTGGAGACATAATTGAAAGGATAGAGAGAAAACAAGGTTTCTATGAGTAGATAGCTTTGACTTTAGAATCATGTTTACACTTAATATATTCAAACATAAAGTTAAATCAGTAAGGATGGAAAAGATCTTAAATGTGAATACAAATGGAAATAAAGTAATTGAGGAATATATAAAATTAATAACATAATCACATAGAAGAAAGAAAAGAATTAACCTAAATAAGTTTTGAGTATGGTCCTCTGATTGTACACCCTCAATGGGACATGAGTTAAGGACACACACACACACACACACACACCAATTTCAAGGACTTCAACTTGACTCAATAGATTTGTTGTTTTTAGTAGTTTTGGTACAGTGATTCTGAAATGCTGAGTTGTAGGATGGAGAAAATAAGTAAATATTGATATTGTTGGGAACCTGTGGATAAAGAATATGGAGTGAGAAGAAAGAATCATATGGTTTGGGATTAAAGTTGGAGTATCGTGTGTGTGTGTGTGTGTGTGTGTGTGTGTCCCCTTCACACACCCCTCTGTAAGTTGTGGGGGAGCAGGGTTCTGTCAGGCTCAGCTAGCCTTCTGAGAAATGAGATTCTTACTAGCTATTGAAGAAAACAGGAGGAGAGAGCAAAGTATTTCCTCTCCCGAGTAAAGTGCAACTTATAGTCTGTGAAAACTAAACACAGAGAGACACATTCACAGGAAATGAGACCTTGTTTTCAGCACATTATGCGAGGCGGCTTGGCCAAGTGGAAAGAGCATAGACTCTAGAGACCCTGCTAAATTCCACAATATTTGTTCCTTGCTTCGTAATGCTGAACAACTGAGTCTCATTAAGCTTTAGTTCCCTCGTTTGTTTGGGGGAAAAAAGATGACCAGCCCTGCAAGGTGGTTGGGAGGACACTATGTCTACAAACTGCGGGGCAGAGTGCAGGGGCCCCAAAACTGGAAATCAGCATGACTCTTACTATCCATCAGTCACAGAGTCACGCAAGCCCACTGCTGGAGGGAGGGATTGGTACATAGTGTTGCTGGAAAATCTATACCAAAAGTTCAAAAATGGTTTCTATCCTTTGAATCAACCATCCCACTTCTCAACATTTATCTAGAGGGCATAGTAAAAACATATACAAGAGTTATGGATTAGGATATTCCTTTCAACGTAATACAGAATTTAAAATTGGCAACAATGAAGAAATGATTAAATTTCTTCAATGTAAACAATGGAATCTAGGCAGATATAAACAAATACATAAAAATAAATTGTATAATGATAGTTTTCAAACTTATTTTAGCAGGGGAACCTAGATTCTCATATGAAATCCAAAAATATACACACCAATAGAGGAACAGATACATAGATAAATAGATTTTTTTTGTTGTTAAAAATATATATTGTTTGACAATTAAGGGAAATTCTATTCAAATCATGCCGAGAAACTGTAGATAGTACCTCCATTAGTTTTTCATTCTCTCTATGTTTGTCAGGTGGCATTCTCTGGTAAAAGAAAATTTTCCCTTCTCTCTCTCCTCCTAGCTAGCACCCAAAGAGTTCTGTTTTTCTTTTTGTTTTGAGTATCACTATCGCCTCATGAATTCTTTGGGTTGTGATTCATAACTGTTATTATTCTTTCCGCTGCTCAAATTGTCCTAAATTTTATGGTGGGAACTTCCCTAACTGGCTCCTGTATCTTTTTTAGCATGTCCCATCCATCTTTGAGTACTTCCTCACTTTCTGGTTCGAGGTGTTCCAGGCTCACCCTGTACTTTCCCTGCCCCATCTCATTTCTCATAAGAGCTCTGGTTCTTACTATTGGAGGTTTGGGTAGTTAGATACCAAGATCTGGACACCAGCAGTGCTCATTGCTCCTGAAGTGTTACAGCTTCTAGTTTTTTTCGATACACAGCCTCTCCCGTGTGTTATTTCTGATTTCTCATTTAGAAAGAAGTATGTTTCATTTTTGCATAAGGCCAAAAATACCAAAATGTAAGGATTCTCAGCTTTACCTTTTTTCTCCCCTTCAGGGGTCTTTGTTGTACTGATCACAATAAGGGGTGGAGAGGGAAGTGGGAAGTAAATGTAGAGAGATTAGGTTAGTTTATGCAAGGGCATAGTGCCTCCCTCTCTGGAGCACGGGACTAGGGGGAGTGGGAGAAGTGAGCTGGGGTTTCAGAGACAAGAGAGAGATTACAGAAGCAGCTGCAAAGACAAGTGAGGTCACTTTCAGAAGGGAGGTGCCTTCAAAGGGTTTTGAATAGTTTCGCTTTTTCATGTGATGAAATTCTCATTATCTACCTCTTCCAGAAACTTCAGCGAAGACATTTTTCTAGTCCTTTGGAGTCAGATTTATGTTTCTCTTAATGGTGACATCAAGGAGAAATGGTTTGTAAAGCAAGTGCAAGAAGAACCAGGATTATTTGGATTATAATTATTAAGAGAGCATTTCATGGCCCTGGCCAGCTAGCTCAGTCAGTTAGAACCTTGTCCCTAAAATGCCAAGATTGCAGGTTTGATCCCCAGTCAGGGCACATACGGGAAGGAAGCAGTGAATACACAACTAAGTGGAACAACAAATGAATGCTTCTCTCTCTCTCTCTCTCTCTCTCTCTCTCTCTCTCTCTCCCTTTTTCTCTCTGTCTCTCTAAAATAAATAAATCAATAAAATAATAAAAAGAGCATTTCATGTAAGGAGCTAAATATCACCAATTCCCATTTTCAAGAGTGGTAAAATAAAAAAAAATGCCCTAGATTCAGAAATAATTTTGTAATCCATTCCATCCCTAAGTATTTTTGCAATCTTGGCCAACATGCTTAACTTTTCTGAATCTCATTTTATCTGGCAACATTGTGGACACCTAATAAGCTTTTAATAAAATGCTAAACAGCCCTGGCCGGTTGGCTCAGTGGTAGAGTGTCGGCCTGACGTGCAGGAGTCCCAGGTTCATTCCCGGCCAGGGCACATAGGAGAAGCGCCCATCTGCTTCTCCACCCCTCCACCTCTCCTTCCTCTCTGTCTCTCTCTTCCCCTCCCGCAGCCAAGGCTCCCTTGGAGCAAAGTTTGCCTGGGTGCAGAGGATGGCTCTGTGGCCTCTGCCTCAGGCACTAGAATGGCTCTGATTGCGGCAGAACAACGCCCCAAGATGGGCAGAGCATCGCCCCCTGGTGGGCATGCCAGGTGGATCCCGGTTGGGCGCATGCGGGAGTCTGCCTGACTGCCTCCCCATTTCCAACTTCAGAAAAATACAAAAAATAAATAAATAAATAAAAATAATAAAATGCTAAACAGTGTTTAATCTAGTGTTTCCACCTGGGGTGGTTTTGATTTTGCCCCTCAGAGGAATTTGGCAATTTCTACAGACATTTTTGGTTGCCATAACTTTGGGGTTGCTATTGAGATCTAAGTGGGCAGAGGCAGAGGGAAAGGATATTGCGAAACATCATACAACAGATAAGGCAGGTCTCCTCTAGGAAAAATTATCTGACTCAAAATATTGAAATAATATTGAGAAAATCTAGTCTAAACAGATCTTCCAGGAGTATATCTGATTTTTTAGTGGTTTAGTGTTTTTTTAGCTATAGTACAACTATAAACTGCAGAAAAGTTACAGTGAAGTAGGAGATTCTTTTCTTTTTGGATGATTTGTATTCATACAGATGTAAATGAACTTTATCCCTTGGAGATGCATGTGGTTTTCTCTAGGTAGGTACTGACCAGTCTTGAATGTGTTAGCAAGTTCATATCAGCATTCTTGATTACTTTTATAAGCATCTGTTCAAAGGCTTTTTCTGATACCTATTACATCTTACTGGTGCTCTCATTAACTAATAAGTTAAACAAAGCCTTTAACATGTATATATGTGCATGAAAGTCATGATTTTACCCACTTAAAATCTTATGTTTTAGTTCCCCTATAAAAGAAAAAAGAATGGCCTCTCAAGATTACAATTGGAATAAACAGGTCCACAGGTATAACGCACAATCCTGGCATGTCATCATGCTCAGGGACCATCAGGACAACTATGAAATAGACTATTCATCTTTGATACCTTTTGCCTCACTTTTCTCAATCCTTCATCCTTTCTCCACACATTTTCTCTTTCCCCCTTTGAATACCCCTCTAAGTGCCAGATCTCTGCTGTTCTCTCTAGCCAAAACCATTCTCAATATATATATATAATATATATGTATTTATATATATAATATATATGTATTTATATATATATATAATAACAATCATTTACAACTTCAGAGTAAATTTAATTCAATATGGAACCTCCCTTAGGCACCCTGGATAAAAGAAGGGAGATATGAATGCCAACTTTTTTGAGAATAATTTTATGGGAAGAAAGAGTTTTCTGACAACCTAGATATTGTCCCACAAAGAACTTGCCGACCCTGTTTTGGAGCCAACACGGGGCCTTAGTTCTCTCTCATAACTGTTGGGATCAGCAAGGGTTGATGACAAATAATGCACGTGAATATAAAAGAGCCACGCAACCTACATTTAAAGGGTTTAGCAGAGCAAAGTCTGCGCATTAAAATGGTAAAGATTCCGTGCAATGACAGGACGCTTAAAGATGAATGGGATGGGAAGGGATTTAGCTTTTAGGAATTCTGTGGCCCTGTGAAAACATTTGCAAATGTAATATTTTCTAAAGGATTTCTTAATCATTCCTGTCTTGTCCATCATGAAAAAAGAAATGAAATGTTTGCATTTTTTCCTGGATTTCTGAATCTCTGCCATTTGGACTTATTTAGCCAACTCTCTCCTGAGATGTAATACAATGTGAATAAAACCCAGCCCGATCCATAGCAAATACAAATCGTATTCATTTATCCTTTGGAGTACAAACTTCAACCGTAACTAAATACAATATGCTGGCTCCTTTTGTGCTTTTTTATGAACTTTTGAAGCAGGTTTGTGATGAATAGATTTTATAGGATTATGCAGTTATAGTTTGCTTTTAAATATTTCAGAAAGAAATCATAAACATGACCTCATATGTTAATAAATCAATTATGGAATGCTGTTTGGTACATATGTTCAAAACATGACCCTAGCCAAAACTGCTTCAATGAGTCCCAAGAAATAATTTAAACTCCATTTAGGAGGTTCTGGTTCTCAAAACACTGTGTGGAATGCTGCTCTCCATATAAAGAAAATAAAACAGTTTCTTCCATCTAAGTTTATATTGTCTCTAGTATATTAAATATGAAAGCCATGTTAAGGGTGTGACATTTGCTCTCCATTAGGCCTCCTCTCTCCTGACTTTCTCATTCCAGGTTGAAGCGAAGGAGTCAAGGACAAGAACAACAACAAACCTACCAAGGGACTGAGTCACAAGCTCTCAGGAGTTCGTGTTCTCAGTTATATGTCTCTCTCTTTTTTTTTACATTCACGTTGCTCTTCGAAACAAAAGGTCAAGGACCATGGTTAGATGTTCCTTAATTATAATTTGCCTTAATGATTAAGATGTACTTTTATATGGTCACATTCTGCTTCATTGCTATTGGGCTTTTAGAACCGTTATTCATCCATTTCTCTAAGGGATGGTCAAAATGACTCTGGGTCCTCTCTATGTGCAGAAGACAAAGATTGTTTTATTCTCTAGAAATGTATTTTAAGAATAAATAATTAAACATTTCTTTATTCATCATTGAGCTTTGGGTCTCATCATTCAATACTTAATGGTATTATCAACCAAGGAAAAAATTCAGCAAGTTCACCTCTAAAAGTGGACTTGTTACCAATTTCAATTGACAGCAGAAAACATTACCTAAGTGCTACTTTCAAATCATGCTAATAAGCACAAATTCATGCTAGCAGATTTCAAAAAAGGAAGCTTAAAAGTCTAAGATGTGCTCCTACTCATCCCTGAAGCACTAATTCAAACATCACCTCTTCCATGAAGCCTTCCTAGTTTTTCCTGACCAGATAGAGTCAGTGGTTCCATTTTCTGGGTTTCAAGAGAACCATCTCTAGCATTGTCCCAGTTTCTTTGCATTGTCCTACCGCTTTTGGTTTCTCCCAGAAGCAGGTAGCATTCTTATATAGTCTTTGAAGTTCGCAAGGGGCTTCACGTTTACAATTAAGAATTCAATAAAAACTTGCTTAATAAATGAAAAAAAAGTCCAAGATGAGGATAATAGCTTTCAATTTAAAATCCTGTATTAAGTATTTTGAAATTCTAAGACTGGACATGGGTTTTAATACCTCAACTTCAGAGCACTGGGTGCTTAAATCAGATCTTTTATATGTGTCTATCTTCAGAGCCAAGCAGGGAATTTAAGTGACTAGAGCAAACTTCTGGCAGAAAGATACAAAGCAATAGAGAATTGCTTTGGGGGATTGTGCCAGTTGGAAGAATGCATCCTCCACCTGACACATACAGGTGTGAATATGCTTTTTCATGCTACCTTGCCAGATAAAGACTTTGTGTTCCCTATTAAGATCATCATCTCCCAGTTTGCTGCTGGTGATCTACAGGGTCACGGCTAAATATTCAGAGTTGGAGAACACCCAGCCTTCTTCAAATCCCTCTCCAGTGTTTATTTGGCTGTTTTTGTTGTTTGTTTATTTGTTTGCATTAATCGACTCGGAATTCTCCCCACATCGAACAGGAACTTCTGCTTCGATGTAAGTCAGCTCCTTTCTGTTTGTTCACCAAAATCAGAGAGAATTTGAAAACTTAGCCCATCAGAATCAAGAGACCCTGAAGGTCCATCCACCCAACTCCAACCATTATGTGACTTTCCTCTTCACTGTATCCAGCAACTGTTCATTCTTGAATGGACTCTTTAGCATACTTTTCAGAAGAATCTTTGTATTCGTAATCAAATAATACAATAGACTTCTCTTCTCTGGAGAAAAAAAATATCAAAGAACAAAATACCCAGACCCTTTGTTCTTGCCTTGTACAACCTGTCTTCTATCCCTTGGTCTGCTTTTTTGAGAATGAGCACCCCAAACATGGTTTCTCTTCTGCTTCTTTGGAGCCAGGTGAGGCAGAATGATGTCAACACTAGATGAGCACAGAATTCAGCCTTCTAAGGGCTATCTAGATATGATGCTTCTTCAAATTCTCATTTCTTTTGAGTCAATAATTTTCCAGCTTTAACACAATCACAGTCTAAAATATAGTTAATGATGGGATACATAAAATTTATATGGTCCATGCAAAGAAAACTATTGACCATTTCTGAAGTGATTTGTTTGAACAAAACTGAATCAGAGTTATGGGTCTTTTACCAGAATAGGAAGATTCTGTGTGATTGTTGGAAGATGTCAATTCTTTCAAAATTAAATGAGCTTGAATATTATGCTAATAAAAATCTTGGCTCTGTGAGCTAGTCTAAGCCAGCTCTAGCACATTAGACTGACTGAAACATGTGAAAAAATAGTGTAAAACAACATTAGAAATGTTACAAACAATAATTTTAAAAGGATACTAGTATAAAAAGAAAAAGAAGAGAGATAGGAAACAAGAGAGGAAAAGAAAGACCAATGTAACATAATAAATATCCCCCAAATGAATTACATTGTCTATAAAAGTATAATATAATGACAAAGAATTTATCCCAAATTACTGGGAGGGAATATAATAAATGATGTTAGAACAATCACCTGGCTATTTGGATGGGGGCGAAGGCACATGGGAAATAATTTAGAGCTCCATCTCACATTTTACAAAAAAATGTGCATGAATTCCTGAATGATTACCAAATGAGAAGAGGAACTAGTGCATGTGATTCAGCCTTCTGGGGAAGGTAGTTGTTTTTTTGTGATTTAATAGAGAAGGAAAAACTATAAGTAAATAGATCAATAGATTTAACTACATAAAATATAAAAGATTCATGTTATTTAAAAAAAGAAAATACAATTTAAAAATCAAACAAGAGGACTTCTGATTCTGGACAAGATAGAGAAACATAGACCAGATTTACCCTTTCACCTAAAAAAACTAAATTATTAGAGACAATAGATTTTTTAAAATAAAAAACTCTCTCAAAACTCTGTAAGAGAAAGCAAACCACTCAATAAAAAGAGGCAAAAAACTGTATAGATGACAAATAAGCACATGAAAAGATGCTAAAAACTGGCCCTGGCCAATTGGCTCAGTGGTAGAACATAGGCTCATGTGTGGAAGTTCCAGGTTCAATTCCTGGTCAGGGCACACAGGAGAAGCAACCATCTGCTTCTCCATCCCTCTCCCCTTTCCCCTCCCACAGCCATGGCTGGAATGAGCAAGTTGGCCCTGGGTGGTGAGGATGGCTCCATGGCCTCATCTCAGGTGCTAAAATAGCTCAGTTGCCAAGCAACAGAGCAACAGCCCCAGATGGGCAGAGTATCGTCCCATAGGGGGCCTGCCAGGTGGGATGCATGTGGCAGTCTGTCTTTCTGCCTCCCCACTTTTCACTTAAGAAAAATAAATAATAAATAAGTAATAAATAACTTAAAAATAAAAAGATGGTCAAAATTAATGGCCACTGGGAAATATATCTATTATAATAGCTAAAGGAGAAAGGCTGGCAGATAGGAATGTCAAAAGTTAAGGCTAATATAGAAAAATTATCCAGTTTCTAAAAACATTAGGCAGAAACCTGCATATGATTCAACCATTCCCCTCCTAGGCATTTAGCCAAGAGAAATGAAAGCACATGTCCATATGAAGAAGTTAACATGAATGTTTATAGAAACATTAAAATACAAATAACTGGAGACAACCTAAAAGTCTATTCAACAGATGAGTCGGTAAACAAACTGTGGTATGTCCATATAAAGGAATACTATTCAGCAGAAAAAAGGAGTGAACGACTCAACTATGGATAAATCTTAAAATACGCTGAATAAGAGAAACAGACAAATAAAAAAAAATACTATATGACTAGATTTATACTAAATTCTAGAAAATGCAACCAAATCTATCATGCCAGACAGCAGATCAGTGAGGAAGAGAGTGTTTGAGGTAGGCAGGTTTCAAAGGGATGCTTTTAGGGGTTCCTCTTCATCTTAATTGTGCTGATGTTTTCACAGGTGTATACAGATGTCTAACTATGAAACCGTACACTTTAAATGTGTGTGACACACTGTATATCAATTACACATTAACAAAGCTGATGATAAAAAAAATTCACTTTAAATTATAAAAAAGAAAAAGATTTGAGGCCATTCTCCAACTCACTGGGCTGCAAACATCACTGCCAAAAAGTCCGCTAACGTTTAAGCCACAGAACTGTGTTATTTAGCAGTCTACTTGTACAACCAGCCTACCCCCAGAGCTAATAGCTGCCTTCAGTGTCATTGTTACCACCAAGATGGGGTCCTACGCCACACCTCCACTTCGTCCTCTACTGGAGAGAATTCTCTGTGGTCCCTGCTTGTGCCACATCTACTAGTTTCAAGGGAGTCTGGGAAGATAAGTGTCTGGCATTTTCCCTTCCCACCCTGATGGGCAGACTGTCTTCCACTAAGACTCTTAACTGTTTCCCTAATCACTTTTACCACCCAGGGTCTTCCCCACTCGCCTCCATTCTGCTAGGACTCGGTTGAGGACTTAGTCACTCCTTATGGAATTGAATGGATTTGAATTAGATGGGATAGCTCGAATTACATTAAACTATATATAACTGTATCCCTCCCTCCTCTACTCCCTTTAGTAGTATTGAGGACCTTCCATAACATCTTTCAGGCTAGAAGACCTGGCTATTTCCTGTCGCATAATGACCAAGTCTCATTTGTCTGTGCTGGGGTACAAAACAATATTCAAAGAACATTGAAAACCTTCCTACGTACAGACTGCTAAGTTTGCCAAGTTGCCGGAGTGTAAGAAACTCAACATACAATACTTCTGGCTCTTTTTGGACAGAGGGGCCACTTATTATTAGGATGATAAACGGAATTAGTCAGACCAGATATACAGAGAAAACAAAGACTGTGGAAACACCCAGACCATGCATCAAATCCTACGCTCCCCTTATCATCTACATGACCTCAAATAAGCTGGCCCAGGCCCAGTGGGTGTCTCTTTTTCCTGCTGCCAAGCTTTCATTTGTCATTCTTCTGGTGACCACAGCTTGACTTCCCTCTGGGTAACCGGCCAGCCCTCACTCGCAGTCCAAGTACTTCCAGCATTTGTCCCTGGCTCAGTATGAAGCACGTGACCCAGGCCTAAGCCAGTCTGCATATCACATCACATCTCCCTGGACACGGTGATGATCCTGGTGGTCGTGTGTAATAAAGCCCTTGATTGCATCGTTGATGTTGGGCTGCTGACAGCCTCCCCAACTGCCCTCCCTGCTGACAGTCACTCCTGCCCATCACCTGCACAATCCCCTCTGAGCAAGAGACTTACCTGTGTGCTGTTGCAAATTTCAAATAGTACAGCCTCTAGCCCAATTCTGGGGAAGTCCCCAGCGACACAATCACTTCACTCCCGACCAGACCTCCGTCTTTCTCCTTGGGGAATCCTTTAGCTGTTTGCTGTGCAGGTAATAAACTATTTCATTTTCATAGGTGCTTCTATATCCTCCATCCCAATACTTAGATAAGTCACTGGGCTGGTGTGCTGCTTTATAACCCCAAATCCCAGAACAGAACGTGGCATAAGGTTGGCCTGGCTTGACTGATTGATTGATTGGCTCTCCACCTTGACTTTCACCTTCGCATCTGGGCACCATGCCACGCCTCCTGTTCACTGTCACAGGAGAGAGGCGGCCACAGGCCTGAGCACTTAGTCGAGCCATCTGCAGAGACAGGACAAGTTCAACCAGACCCTTTCAGGGGCCCAACATGCTCTCGATTCCGATTCAAGTTCCCCCTTCTCTTTGTTCTAAATTGCATCAGTGTAGTAATCCCTGCCTCCCAATTTAATTCTGACTCTTAGAAGAAAATAGATTATTCTAAAATAAAGAGTTCAACCCTTCAACTGAGAATACCCTTTACAAAAGTATGTTTTTGTTTGACTATTTGTTGACCCAAATCACAGCCTTGGTTATATGGTCCGAAGGAGCCCACAAAAAGGGTTTGGACTAATACCACTATTTGCTTTTGGCTACACATGGCAGAATTTGATTTGCGATGATAGGAATGTCAGCCCGATAACGCAACTGCAATTTCTCCAGCTATTTACCTTTAAATCTCAGTATTACACTTGCTACAGATCATGGATGAAAGTAAAATATTTGTACAGTGTGTGATTCAGTCGGGAGCAGACAGTCCTGCACCCAAGTGAGTAAGAAGTGGGGGGGTGCGTGGCTGACCTCGCCAGGACCGGCGTTTTGTAGGAAGGAATCAAACTCAGTGTTGCGTGTGCCCTGTGGACGAGTCCTGGGTTAGGTCACTGTCCCAGTGACAGCGATTGACAAACGCTGCTGGGCTGTGACAGAATCCAAACCTCAGTTTCAGTGTGTTGGGGGCGGGGGTGGGGGGTGGGAGGTGGCTGAAAGGCTGAGTTTTTAATTCATCCCAGTCCCTCTGTGAGCTTCACATTGTCGTAGGCACCAAACCCAGCAAGTAGTGTTTTTAAATCGCTAGGATTCTTAGGTCCTTTTTAAATATGTCCCAACTCTGCCTCTCTTGACAAATGCCCCTTTCGAGCTCCAGCCTTCCCTTCATTCCTCTCTCCTGGGCTTGGCGACACATGGTTCCAAATCAAGGGCGTGAAACACCATGCGTGTCTGCGAAGAACGCTGCCTACCAGACTATGATCATTTAAAACACTTGCAAAAAAAAAAAAAAAAAAAAAAAAAAGCCCACTCTAATTTGCCCCAAGAAAAGCTCATTTTGTTGCTAATTTAATTTCAGTGAAAGGCCTTATGTCCGACGTGCTTCTGTAATTTCTATAAGATCTATTTATTCAACCCAGGAGGATTATCTGACTCTTATAAGCTGATCTTGAAAAGTATGTCTCAGCGCCATGAGGAAGCATGTGATGTTCTTTACCTTATGAGTGTCTTGAGTTTGATCTGGAATAAATGGGTCAGGTTGCACTCTTTCTTGGTCACCTGTGTCGCAATCCTTGGAGACATGGGAGCCGTTCCAGGGAGGTTTGTAGTTCCTGAGATTTCTTTTTATCGTTAAAAATCAAACAGTAAATTTATAGCCCTGGCTGGTTGGCTCAGTGGTAGAGCATCGGCCCAGCGTGTGGAAGTCCTGGGTTCGATTCCCGGCCAGGGCACACAGGAGAAGTGCCTATCTGCTTCTCCACCCCTCTCCCTCTCCTTTCTCTCCGTCTCTCTTTCCCTCCCACAGCAAGGCTCCATTGGAGCAAAGTTGACCCTGGGCGCTAAGAATGGTTTCATGGCCTCTGCCTCAGAAGCTAGAATTAGAATGGCTTTGGTTGCAACCGAGCAACGGCCCAGATGGGCAGAGCATTGCCCCCTAGTGGGCATGCTGGGTGGATCCTGGTTGGGCACATGCGGAAGTCTGTCTCTACCTCCCTGCTTCTCACTTCAGAAAAATACAAAAAAAAAAAAAAATCAAATAGTAAATTTAATGTGATTGCCTAGTTGACATATAGAAATTGGTCACAACAAATTCAATCAATAATTGCTCATTGAGTTGCTACTGTGTGTCAGGCACTGTTGTAGATACCCAGGGGAGGATAAGAAAGCCCAATGACTCTGTCCTAGAGAGCTCACTTTCAGGTGTGGAAGACAGACATGGAACAGGTGAACAAAACAGCAGATTACATGTGCGATTAATGCTCAGAAGAGACATCGAGCAGGGAAGAGAAACAGAGAGGACAGAGGGAAGCTGATATTTTAGGTCTTGTGGTCAAAGGTGGCCTCTCTGCAAAACCATTTGATGAGAAAATAGGATGAAGTGATAGGAAGTTATATGGGTGGAGGAGAGTTTAAGGTAAAAATAACAGCAAATGCAAAGGCCCTGAGGCAGAGACTACAAGGAATTCCGTGTGGGGAATGAGGTGGAAGAGCTAGCCTGGAGCCAGCGCATGCAGGACCTTTTCAGTATCGGTGAGGACTGGGGGCTTCTAGTCCAGGTCAGAAAGGCCAGTGGATGCTCAGCACAGGGAGAAATTCATATTCTCAGTCTTGTCATCTTTCTTCTATTCTCAGTTTTATTTTGGTTGCTCCTTGAGTCATACGCATTCCCACTTTTTTCAGGTCCTGTCAAGTATCTGTCAATAGTTATTCTCATTCCTGGGTCGTCAGACAAAAGAAAATAATTCTATGCACCTCAGGCAATGAAGATTGAAAAGCTGTTGTCGAAGACACAGCCTGCTCTACCCTCAGGTGTGTTTGGACATTTGGTCAGCTGTTTCCTTTTTTTCTGTTTCTTTTCTGTTTCTTCAGAAATACTGTCTTGAGGGAAGAATTAGAGGAGGGTGCCAAGGAAAATTTTGATTTTCAAATGTTTTATTTGAACCATTACTTGGGCAGGTCTCTTATTTTAAATAGACTTTATTTTTTTTATTAATAAACTGTATCTTTAGGTCAGTTTTAAATTCACAGAAAAATTGAACAGAAAGTATAGAGTTTCCGTATAACCCCTTCCCCACACATGGAAAAGCCTCCCCCACTGTGGACATCTCTGCACCACAGTGGTGCATCTGTTAAAATACGTAACCCTACACTGACCCATTGTAATCGCTCAAAGTCAATAGTTTACCTTACGGTTCCCTCTTGATGTCCTATAGGTATGGACAAATGTATGGCCTGTTTCCACCATTGTGTATCATAATGGGTTACTTTCAAAGAACCGGAGTTAGTTCAGGTTCAGAACCAACACAAAGCACTTACTGATACACCGAAGGCGATGGGCAAACAGAGCAGGAATTTATTCCTTTTGGCTGGGACGGGAGGAAGAGGATTCCGGAAGGCTTCATGGAGGAAGTGGTATGTGCACTGGGTCTTGAAGCTCAGTTAGAATTTGGATATGCAAAGAAGCAGGGCAGTGGCATCAGGCACATTGTTTGGTAGTTAGCAAGGACCATCACTGAGGCTAGGGAGCAGGAGGTAGAGGGTCCGAGAGTCTGTAGTGCGGGGGAGCAGAGAGGCGGAGGCTGCAGGGGCCAGCCTGGGTGGGAGGTATACCAGCCAGGGTCAGTGGGTCACTGGGACCACTAGGAATGGTGTAGAACAAGCAATCACAGGAGCTGGTACAAGAGATGCCTGTTGCCCCTTCAGGGGTGTCTGAAGCTGCAGGGAAGGTGATCCGGAGAAAGTGATGGACACAGAGTTGGGGGGGTCCTCCAGGACACACTGGAAGCTGCCTCTGACTCTCACTGAAACCAGAGCTGTCTTCTCCCAACTCTAAATTGGAGAGAGGCCTCTGCCTCAAGATACCTTACTTCCCTCTTTAATAGAGTACAATGTACTGATTTTCATAGAACCAGACACATCTGCCAGCTGATTGTCATAGCAACTAGACTCATCGCTTGCCATATAATGGTGCCTCCTTGTTGTTCAGAACCTGCACAACCATGCACAGTGACCCTAACACACACACACACACACACACACACACACACACACACACACACACACACACATACACGCTTCAAGGCTGAGGATAATGCCTGACATACCCTAAGAGCCACCATGTTTTCTTAGCGCGACAGAAACTGTGCCCTGTGTACTGAACTTAAGAGTTTGCTCAAGGCCATGGCTTCCTGGTCCGCTACCCCAAAGCATGATGTAATGACACCAAACAACTCTTAAGTCTCCCCAGAACCTGAAAGGCCAACATTGCTCCCAGCCTTGAGCTCAAAGCATCAAGATTACCTGTTGAAATTCTAAACTGTTGGGGGGGGGGGGTATTACTAAACCATTATACAAAGGTTTAATAAACCATTATACTTTAGATCTGCCTCCTCAGAGAGCCTGAGGGATCAGTGCCCAGGATGTGCAAGTTCAGATGAGGGAAAGACAAGGACAGAGGGCAGTGGCCAGGGCTCCCTGCTTTGCTGCAGGCAAGGACTGTGAGGACCAGGACGCTCGTCACAGGTGGGTAGAGAGACGGTGAAGACAGACATCCCGCCTTTAAACTTTTTGCCTCCCTGGGCCTCGGCCAACATGTGTTCTGGATGGATCTGTCACTGCAGAGGCCCTGACTCTCCTGGCTGGACTGGAAATGACAACAAGGATAGAAATAGGGATGCCCAGAGAAAACGTCAGTGACAAAAGGGGGTCTGTTGACAACAAAACAGGGTAACCCTGGTCAAGCATGTAGGGCAGGCCGGGCTCTATAAGAGGACCCATGGGGGCTGGGTGTGCGGGAAATTTAAAGGACAGAGGCTGGAGTGGACAGGCATGTGACAGGAGGCCAAGACCAAAGACGCGCAGAAACTGGCACAGCTTAGTCCCAGGAGATGGGTGGGCGTGAGGGGTCCTCTGCGCATGCTCGCTAGTGTCCCAGTTTTCAGGATGGGGAGTGGCGGAGAAGAACGGAATGCAAGATGGTTCCTGGTCCAGGACCAGAGGAAGAAGAGCAAACCACACCTCCCGGTCTTTCTCAAGGACCCTCGAACCTGTGTGCTCAGGACGCAGTCCCAGGTGTGAGTCCCTAAATTCTGATTCAACACTTACTCTAACCAGGTTGATACAGAAGGACCACCAGCCACAAAGGATACACTTAGAGTCCACGCTGTGACCAGAGAGGGGCACTGAGAAGCCTCAGGCCTCATGGGAGGAGGGATGGCAGACAACATGCGCTTACCCCCAAGGCTCGTGCACAAAACCAGGCCACTGCCCTGGCCCAGAATGTGCCCTCGGGTGTACTGTCACTGTGGAGATTCTGACAGCTTGGCTGGAATGGGAAAATCTCCATGAAAGGCCACTCTGGCCGGGGCTAGGAGAGGGGTGACTCCTCTCGCCTCCCTTCACCTGCCTGAGCCCCGCCTGACTCCGGGACGCTCGGAGCTCCTCCAGTCAGGGTCCAAGTCCCTGGCGCTGCTCTTGTGAAACCGAGGATGTTAGCACGGGGCACGTTTCGATCTCATTCTTTGCTTTTCTTGGCAAAGCCCCTTCTAACCGCTTCAGAGGGAAACAGTCGAGATGAAAGCATTTCGGAAGCACTTACATAATAACACTGTCACCCGTGGACTTAGAAAATGGATTCGCTTTTCCTGAGGATGAGACAGGCTGGAGTGTGACCTATTGACTGCTGTCAAACCCTTCGCGGGAGCCTGGAGGGTCCTCCAACTCCAGCCAAGCCCCTTTCAAACCATCCCACAAAACCCTTATCCCAGAAGTGGCCACTGCTGCCCCCACCACCCAGCATGACAATTTTTTATTCACCAGGCGCTTTCCAGGAGACAGAGCCAACCAGCGCCCTATAGTGGGTCCTACTTGCAAGTCAATGAACACAATTTCAATCAGTTTTTGCAGACAAAAATGTTAATAACTTTGCATTTTCTCCCTACAGAGAAACACAAAACACACACTCACCTCCTACAAACCCAATGCACATTAGATAATGAAAACAAATAGAAACCCCCAGCAATATGTTTTATGATACACTCTACATCTTCACGAAACCGTCGTGGCAAGTTGGTACTTGCCTATGTACATCTAATAATTTTCTTTTTCAATTGCACAAGGAACCATCATCAAATGATTACTTTTTTACTTACAGAAGAGAGTCAAAACAGATTCTTTTTCAGGCTTAAACCAGAAGCATATTATTGGTCTGGACTACAGACGGCTAGCACGTTTTCCCCCGTGAGTGTCTGACACAGTCACTTTCCTCTGGAGTCACCGATATTAAAAAGTCAGGATGGAAAAGACAGGCAGAGGTTAGGGAAGATGTACTATTGCAGGAGTCAAAGTATCTGTTGGAACAACATAATCTTCCTGTGAGAGCCATTCAGAACTGGCCTCCCGAGTTACTATAAACCCATAGTCTTTGGGACCAATTTAACTTGGTTATAAACACGTAATGAACTCATAGCGTCCAGAAAGGACCCACCCACACAGACAACACTATCATTTTGCCTTTTTCTCCTCCTAAATTAGCTCCACACCCTGCCATTCCCCTTCGCCCCCAGGGAAATTCCTGTGTTCTCTGCTTCTCTCTGAGCTGATGGTGGATATTACCCAGCCTCTAAGAAATATTAGGCTTCCTTTATGTCTCTGTTAAATGTTCCTCTACTTTTTTGTCCTGTTAGCTTAGAGATGGGCATGCCCCTAGGATAAGTGTAAATTCATTCTCACTCTCTCAGTAAGAGAGACCCCTGCCTAACTTATTACTCTAACCCCAGCCCCACGCACTGAGGCTGGGTCATAGACAACCAGTTCTCTGAAGTCTGCTTTTCACATGAGCTGCCTGGACAGAGTCTGGGACTCAGAATTTCACACAGTATCCAGCTCCATAGCCCCCACCTTTAGGGCCCTGCCCAGAGCAGGTACTCCAGAAACATATAATGAAGAAATACGCAGAACTAGTCCAATTCTCAGTGGGAAGAAGAAACGAAAACTTGCCACACACAGTTAGTTGGTGGCAAAAATGGAAACTGGCTAGTGTCCTTTACAAACACCATTTCACGAGTGGAAATACTCTATATTTAGTGGCCTCCAAATAACTAAGAAAAGTTTTTATTCTCCAACTGTAAAATCTGTAAATAACTGGCTAGATGTCCTGCTTCTATATTCTTCTATATTCAACACACTCTAAAAAAGAGTGTGTTGTTTTTCTCCTTTAAACAAATGTATAATACAGTCCCTTTTTTTTTTAAAAAAAGGGAAACATCTGAAGATCAGAAAGAAGGGAAGAACATCCACTATAAATTTAGAATCCCCCCAAAATCCATTGTCAACACCTTGTGTGTTCATATGTCAATATGTCTTTTTCTGGTTTAAAAAAAATTGCTTTTTAAAAATAGTTGCAATCATACTGATTTTTTGGTATTTTGGGGTTTCTTAAACTTTTTAAATCTTTTTCCCACAGTTGCTACAAATCTTTGTAAATAAAATTTATAGGGCTGTGTAATTTTTCAAGAAATTGGTGTAAGAGCAACAAAAAAAATCTCTATGGTTCAATTTTAGATTACTTCTAAGATGTCATTATTATCTCTTGGGTAAATACCTAATAGGATCATTTGGCAGGTGAATAGTTAACATCTTTTGAAACTGTCAAACTGTTCTACACCACACCATTTTACATTCCCACCAGTATGCTAGAAGTTCAGTTTCTCCACATCTTCACCAACACTACCCTTTGATGGTCACCCTTTAATTTCAGTCATTCTAATAACTGTGTGCAGTGGTATCTCATCGTGGCTTTAATTTGAACTTCCTGAATGTCTAAGCACATGCAGCATCTTTTCATATGCTTATTTGCCAGCCTTTTTCTCCCCTGATAAAATGTCTCTTCGCATCTCTTGCCCATTAAAAGAATGTTTTTCTTATTACTGAATTTTAAGAGTTCTTTATATATTATGTATACAAGTACTTCACCAGACATGACTTGCAAATGTTTTCTTCCAATCTGGGGCTGTTTTTATTTCTTTTCTTGGCAATGTCTTTTGAACACCCGTTGTTAGTTTGGTTTTTTTTAATTGATGAAGTCTCAGTTTATCAATTGGTTCCTCTATGAATGGTACTTTCAGTGTTGTGTCTAAGCATTTTTTTGAAGTTTTCTTCCCAAAGTTTTAGGTTTTACATTTCATTGCAGATAGACCTCCATTGGTTCTGACCCACATGTCAAAAAGATAATCTCTGTGCCCCTGAATTATCTTTGCACTTTTGTTGAAAATCAGTTGTCAATATATGTGTAGGTCTATTTCTGGACTGCCGTCTATTCCATTGAGTGCTTTGTCTCACCCCTATGCCAATACCACAGTGTCTTACGTGCTGTAATTTTATAACATGTCTTAAAGTCAGAAGGTATTAGTATTAGTCTTCCAAAGTTGTTCATTTTGATATGTGTTTTGGCTATTCCAGGTCCTTTGTATTTTCATATAAACATTTAGAATAAATTGATCAATTTCTACAAATTGATCAATTTGTAGGGGTTTTGATTAGGACCACATTGAGTTTATTGAGCACTTAAGGAAACAACTTACAATAAAAGTTATTGACACTTTTTGATTAATGAACAAAGGATATCCATTCTTTTGTGTTCTTTAACACTGTACATTTCAGCCATATTGTTATAGTTTTAAAGCCTTTATAGTTGACAGGTCTTTCATATCTTTAGCCAGATCTATATCTAAGTTTTTTATGTTATATAATGCTATTATAAATAGTATTGTTTTTATAATTGCAATTCTAATATAATGTGTGTGTAAATTGATTTTTGCATATTGATCTTGTTCCCTGCCAGCTTGCTAAACTCATTAGTTCTTGTAATGTTTTGATAGATTCCATCTGACTTTCTACTTGGACGATCATGTTAACTGCAAATAAAGACAATTTTACTTCTTTAAAATCTGGATGACTTTTATTTCATAATTTGACTTGGGAGAAATTTCAGTAAAGGTTGCAGAGAGGGAGTGAGAGTGGCCATTCCCATCTTGTTCCCGTTCTGAGAGGGAAAGAATGCAGTCTTTCACCACAAGGTAAATCGTTAGCTGTAGGTTTTCAGTGGATGCGTTTTGATCACCTTAAGGAAGTTCTCTTCTATTTCTACTTTACTGAGAATTTTTAACAGGCATGGTTGTTGAATTTCTCAAATGCTTTAATCTGTGTTGTGATCATCACATCATTTTTCTTTTGTGCTTATTCATGTTGGAACCGGAAAACTATAAACACAGTGTCGGCTGCCTGCTGTGATGGAAAGTCAAAATCATGACAGGTGCTGGTGCAAAAGGGAAGAGGTTCATTCAGGTGCCACGACCTGGGAGAAGGGTGACTCCTGTCTCAAAGGCCATCCGCCCTTCCTGCTCAAGCCCGTGGATTTTATAGGGATAGGGAGGGAGGGCTTTTTCCCTACCCACTCAGCTTTCTGGTTTGGGCACACTCTGTGTAAGAACCTCCCTTGAGCCATCTTGGTCCATGGGGAAGACTCCCCTGTGCTCCCTGACTGTCTGTGGTAACAATGTGAAACTATATATTTTCTGGTTTCCCATTTGATTCCTTTTTGACCATTCATCCACTGAGAAGTATGTTATGTAGTTTCTAAATGTTTAGTGATTCTCCAGATATCTTCCTGTTATTGTTTTCTAATTTAATTCCATTTAGGTCAGAAAACAAATTTTGTGTAACTTATATCCTTTTATATTTATTCAGCATATTTTATGATGATGAATATGTCCTTCGTAAATGTTCTTTAAAATAATGTATTCTGCTGTTGTTGGATGGGGGGTGCTCCATGGTGTCAATCAGATCAAGGTGGTTGATATTGTTCAGATCTCCTCTGTCCTTAGTGATTTCCCGTTTACCTCTCTGACCAATTATTAGCAGAGTGGCATTCAAATCATTGTGGATTTTTCTATTTCTCCCTGTAGTTTCATCACTTTTGCTCACGCAATTTGAAACTCTGTGATTAGGTACATAAATATTGAGGATCATTAGGTCCTTTAACGAAGTGACCCATTTCATTATAAAATGACCTTCTTTATTTCTCATCATATTCTTTACTCTGAACTCTTCTTTGTCTGCTATTGATAAACTCACTCCAATTTTCTTTTGATTAATGTTAGCATAGCATAACTTTTACATCCTCTTTTAACCTTTATGTCTCTCTCTCTCTCTCTCTCTCTCTCTCTCTCTCTCTCTCTCTCTCTATATATATATATATATATATATATATATATATATATATATATATATATATATATATATATATATAATGTGTTTCTTGTAGGTGGAACTTCCAGTCTGACAGTCTCTGCTTTTAATTGGGAGTGCTTACTTCATTTCCACGTACTGCGCTTACTGAGACAGTCAGATGTACAGCTGCCATCTTGCTACTTGTTTTCTGTCTATCCCTTCTGCTCCTTGCTCCCTTTAGTTCCCTCTTTCTTGTCTGCCTTCTTTTAAGTTAACCGTTTTTTGTTGTTGTTGTTCTTGTTTCGTTTTATCTCCTTTATTGACTTATTACCCGTAACTGATGCATTTTGGTGGTTTGGTTAGGGTTTATAATACTGATCTTTCATTTATTGTCATTTTCCTAGAAGGGATATTATACTACTTCTCTTATGTTATCAGAACTTTTCAATAATTTGCTTCCATTTCTTTCTTCCCAGGCTTTGACTATTGCCCTACATTTTACTTTTACATATGTCACAAATCCCATACTACATTGTTATTACTTGTGCTTAAATATTCATTACTGTTTAAAGAGATTTAAATACCACCCCCCAAAATACCATATTTAACCATCTGTTTCTCTTGTTCATATTCCTCTGTGAAGACCCATCTTTCCAGCTGAGATTATTTTCCTTCTTCCTGGAGAAATAAAATAAAGATTTCTTTATATAGCAAATGTCTGCTGCTGATGAACTCTTTCCAAATTGTGTATCTGACAAAGGCCTTTCACCTTCATGAAAGATATTTTTAGATCACAGAACTCTAGGTTGACAGATGTTTTTCTTTCAGTTCCATTAAAGTGTGTACTACTGTCTTCCCGCATTATTTCTGACAAGAACTCTGCAATAATTTATGTCTTTATTCCTTGGTATAGAATGGGATTCTTTTTCTCTAGCTACTTTTAAGATTTACTTCTTTCAATGTTTTTGTTTTGTTTTGGTTTGACGTTTGAGCAATTGGATCATGATGTGCCTTGGTGCAGTGTCCTTTATGCTGCACGTGTTTGAGTTTTGTTGAGCTTCTTGGATCTCTGGGTTTATAAAACTGGGATATTTTTCAAACATTTTTTTTTCAATTATTTTTTGTCCCCCAGCTTTAGTTATCTTAAGCCTCTAAAGTTTTCCCACAGCTCACAACTGCTTTCTTCATTTAAGGAAAACAAACAACATTTTTTTAAAGAAGCCATTTCCTTTTGTGCTTCATTTTGAAAAGTTCGATTACCATGCCTTCAAGTTCACTGATCCTTTCTTTTGCGAGTTCTAATCTACTGTTAATCTCATCCAAAGTACTTTGATCTCATACATAGTAGTTTACTTCTTCAGGACTTTAGTCTGAGTCCTTTTTAAAAATAATGTCCATGTACAACTCAACTTCATTTTTTAAATGTATAGAATACATATAATAATCATTTTGATATTCTTGTCTGCTAATTCTAACATTTATGTCAATCCTCTGGGTTGGTTTTTATTGATTGATTTTCTTTTTCTTTTCAGGTCACATTTTCCTGGTTCTTTGCACGCATGGCCAGACTCTATACATTTCACCTAATGTGTGCTTGATATTTTTATACTCCTGTAAATATTCTTGAGCTTTGTTCAGTGGCACAATTAAGTTACTTACAAATGCTTTGGCCCTTTTGTATCTTGCTTTTAAGATTTTTAGATGAGACCAGACGAGTACACAATCTATAAATATTTATTTCCTGCTGATGCTACATGACCCTTTAGAGCACTCTATCCATTGCCTTGTAAATCATTGAGGTTTGCCAGTATGACTGGTGAAAATGGGCACATTTCCCAATCTTGCATACATTCTGGTCACTATCACCTTTAATCCTTCTAGCTGTTTTTGTCCCTCTGGATTTGATAGTTTTTTCACACACCTACAATGATCGCTAATCAGCTAAATACTTGCAAGAGACCTTCTGCAGATTTCTGGAATTCTTGGAGGCTGCTCTCTCTTCTTTGGTATTCTGTCCTATAAACTTTAGTTCCTTTGGTTTCCCGAGATTCTGAGCTCCCTCTGTTGAACTCAGGAGTGCACCAGGTTCTGCCAGGTGACCTCTCCCTGCACCAAGCCTGAAAACTCTCTCTAAGCTGTAAGCTGGGAAAATCATAGGGCTCAGTCTGTCAGTTAGCCTGTCTCTCAGGGATCACTGTTGTTTATTGGCTGATATACAGTGTTTTGGAAACTGTTGTTTAATATTATATATTTTGTTGGGGATTTTTTTGGTTGCTTCAAGAAAGCAATTTAGTCCCTCTTATTCCATCTTGGTTGCAAGAGAAAGTCCCTTCTCTATACCCTTATAAAGAAATAGCTTTCATTCATATATCCTCTAGAGTCAAGGTCTGTTGCTTGCAATTAATAAACTGTCCAATGCTTTCCGTTTGAATACATTGCTCTCTAAGTGCAGAATTAGACATCCCATCTTTTCTTGCTTTAAATGTTCCTCTTCTCCCCCCCCCCTTCAAGCTGCCTATTAGGATCCTGTTACCTGTGTCAGCTGCCTCCACCTCCCTGGTGACTTACAGACTGGAATAAATGACTTCCACTCTCTGCCCTCCAACCACACTTGCCTTCAGCTCACTAATTATGACCCATCCTTCAGAGCTCTGTTCAAATGCCAGCTTCTCAGAGTGTACCTTCCCTAACACTTAGATTGAATTGGGTCTTCTTCAATAAATATTCCCACAGCTGTTCCTCCTTATCTTTTGTAGTCCTTCCACATCATTGTAATAATTTATTTCTAAAATTCTGTATCCTCCACTTCATTGTAAGCTCCAGGAAGGCAGGGATTTTGTCCTGTTACTTTCTTCATCCTCTTTCACCCACAGTGAGTACTTAGTCAATATTTGTTACATGAGTGAATCAAGAGAGGAATGAATCATTCACTTATATGATGATGAGATGGGATCTTCTGGATCGACTGATCACTCACATGGCCCTGCATAAATATTCTTTCTATCTTCACAGTTCTATCATTTAAAAATGTTGTCAACTTAAATTGAAAGGAGGTTGAGATTCTCTCATTAGGGAGTGGTGGACAATTTATTCACTAAGCGTGATTCCTGAAATGACAACCCACAGGAAATCAGCCTTGTTTCTCTAGAGGGGGAAAGGATACTATGTCTTAAGTCAGACCTGGAAGGAGACTTTAGAAATCAATGAGTTCAACACAGATAACAGTGTGGTGATTACCAGAAGGAAAGAAGGGTAGAGGGAGGTAGAAGAGAGTAAAAGGAGGAGAAATGGTGATGAAGGAGACTTGATTTTGGGTGGTGAATACACAATACAATACACAGATGACATATTCTAGAATTGTACATCTGAAACCTATATAATTTTATTAAACAATGTCACCCCAATAAATGTAATTAAAAGAAGAAATGAATGAGTTCACCCTTTTTTTCTGCAAAGAGGAAACAAGAGCAAAACTTGCTGAAGTCACTGGGCTATTTGGTGGCAGAAGCTGGACTAGAAGATAAAGCTCCTGATTCTCCACCCCCTGCTCTCTCCAGCCCCTACCTGCCACACCACCCTGCATCCCACACCCATGTGAACTAGGGCCTGGGGAAATGAAAAACCACCAACAATTACTGGCTATAATGGTGCCACTCATTTGCTAGACTTGATTTTCTGCAGAAGGAGAAAACATGTAGCAATGCATATTATCCATACAGGAGAGAATTTCCTAATAAATCTATGCAACTGGAACTCTGAAACATCAAAACATTAATAATAGTAATGGCCATGAGCAAATATTTATATGTACAACCATCTGCAGGTGCAAGCTGAAACTAAACTATTTTACAAGTAGCAATGTGTTTTATTTTATATATAAATATATATAATATTTTATATACATAAATATAATAAATCCCACTGCTACTTTTAAAACAGTATATATATATATATATACACACACACACACACACACACACACACACACACACACATACACACATGAGTTAAATACAACATATATGTGTGTGTATCTCAATTTTTACATATATATGAGTTCAGGATATATATTCTGAATTTATATTAATTGAGTCATCCAAACCACCACCCACACCTGCAGGGAAAGTATTATAACACAGCACGCTGCCCCAAACCAACATAATTTCCAGCTTTTAACTTATGCTAGGATTGCTTTTGCTAGCCAATTATTTTTCAGCTAAAGTGTTATTGCTCTCCTTTAATAATAGCCTAAGTAATTATTTTTTTAACATAAAGTGCTAGACCTTAATGAGCTGATTAAATGGTAGAGACTCACCTTTTGCCACTTTCCATGCCTCTGCCTTCTCCTAAGTCCTTTTGCTCTTCCAATTCCTAGTGAATGTATTATCTAGAATGTCAGTCCAATAAAGGTCACCATAGAACAAGGAAAAAGATCAGCTTTTATTCTCTTATACCCTTAGTCCCTGGGCACAGTCAGACTATTTAGAACAGGGGTAGTCAACCTTTGAATACCTACCACTTTTGTATCTCTGTTAGTAGTAAAATTTTCTAACCACCCACTGGTTCCACAGTAATGGTGATTTATAAAGTAGGGAAGTAACTTAACTTTATAAAATTTATAAAGCAGAGTTACAGCAAGTTAAAGCATATAATAATAATTACTTACCAAGTACTTTATGTCAGATTTTCGCTAAGTTTGGCAGAGTAAATCTTTATAAAACAACTTACTATAGTTAAATCTATCTTTTTATTTATACTTTGGTTGCTCCACTACCACCCACCATGAAAGCTGGAACGCCTACTAGTGGGTGGTAGGGACAAGGTTGACTACCACTGATTTAGAACCTTCTTTCTGAGGGAGGGGTCATGTGATACAGGCTACTCATTGGTCATGAACTTGTTCCTGACAAATGAGTCCATGGCACTAGGAATAGTCTATCTGAGCAGACAATCACTCATCTACTAGGTCATCACCAATAAAGCTCTGAGCCTGACAATGATGCTGGCCAGGGGCTGCCACACTATGGACCATGGAAAACTGACATAAGCAAAGGTTGAAATGAGTCTAAGTAATTAGACACCTCTCTAAAAATGTCTTTTTCTTCCTCTGTGACAGCAGCCATCCATAGCAAGTGATAGATTTTTGTTTCTTATCTTTACATCCCAACTCCTTGTTCACATTTTTATTCCTGGACCATTAAAGAAAAGTTGGAGGGGGGGTGCTTTGCAGTTTCTCTGTGTTATGGATTGGATGCTTGTGACTTTCCAAAATTCATGTTGAAATTGTATCTCTCCAATGAGATGGGGTCTTTGGAAGATTATTTGGTCATGAGGGTGGAGCCCTTGTGAATGAAATTAGTGTCTTATAAAAGCAACACAGTGAGAAAACAGTCATCTATGGACTGGGAAACAGGCTCTCTCCAGACAATGAATCTGCCAGCACCTTGATCTCAAACTGCCCAGCCTCTGGCACTGTGAGAAAGAAATAAATGTTGTTTAACCCATCCAGTCTGTGGTATTTTTTGTTATAGCATCCTGGACAGACTAAGGCATGCTACAAATAGCTTTCTGGAGAGTAAAAGTTCATGCTCAGAGTATTAGATAAAAGCTCAATGCTGGAAGCATGCCTACGCAGGTGGGAAACCTCATTTTGTCATGTACTAAGCTGCTTGAAACTGGGCAAGTCACGTGGTTTATCCAAGTCTCAGCCTATTTGTTTGTAAATGGAGATACTAATACTGACCCTCTGGGCAGGAATAAATTAAATTTGACAAAGTATGTAAGACTCTTGGCACCAAGTCTGGCACAAGGTAAGTGCTAAGTGGACGAGAGCCATCATTGTGCAAAATACGTGCTCAGTATGTGTTTTTGGTTGCAATTGAATTCGGCTAATGTAATTTTATATTCTCCATTTAGTAAACAGAACTCTAAGATACCATTTAACCTAATCTTCAATCCTTCTATGTGAGTCTTAGGGTAGTTAACCTCCCTCAAGGTGGTTCTTTGTCATACCATCATATTAGAGATTGGTTATTGTTTTTACAGTATGTTCAGGTTTTATAGAAAAACAAACAAACAAACAGAAGTGAAGGAGGGAAAGCACACACTTCTTCCCAAGCATTCATGGAGTCAACCTGGAAAATCAATGAGATGACAGATGTTCGAGACAGATGCCCAAATATCCACTCCATAGTCAGGTTTAATGAACTAACACAAGAAGAACAATTAGAGAATTCATTAATTATACTCTAGGTTCAATTCCATTGTTAGAACTAATCCTTTATTTGGGCTAATGACTTCAGCTTTTCTGATAATAATTTGTGCTCATCAGTGAATAACGTCTTCAAATTTCCATAAATTGTGTGAAATTCACATTACATGTATAGCTTTCTATTTCCCCCCAAATCCTGAAGTATTTCTAAAGGCCCATAAAATACTTCAAGATAACATAAATTAAGAGAAAAAGAGAAGTAAGAATATAACATGGAGCAAGGAGTGAAGCTAATACAAAAATTTATAAGACTATAAAGTCTTCCTCACTTGTTGCAGGTCCCATTCTTAGAAGCAGAGGCATTGAAAAGAGCTCAACCAGGATTTTCATCCATTAACACTTAATAGACTTTTGTTTAGCTAACCATTCATCATAGTAAATCCACTAGAATTCCATAGTTTAGTACTTGTGGGTATACTATTTATATTCCTTAATAGTCTATTACAGAAACCCAAACAGAAATTTCTTCAGTGAATGAAACATACTTTTTAAAAAATGCATTTTTGGTCACTTTATGTTCTCTCTGACCAGCTTCTAAGAGGAAGGTAATGAGATTCTAAGCTCCTAACCTTTAAGGTGCTCAGCCTTGCCCTTGAACTAATACATATGTGCTCATTTGCATATTCTCTTTCCCTCCCTCCTGTGCAAGCCCCACTCTGACACAAGAAGCCTCCTTGCTAGGCACTGAAACTGTTTCAAGATGTTTCAAACTGAGAAATAGCCACCTGCATGCATTCTGGTTAAGACTTGAAGTTACCCTATTGCTCAAGTTTTCCTGAGGAAAGTTCAAAAGGTGTTCATCTGAATCATTCATGCTTTTGTTATCCTTGACCTAAAGCAATATGGTGGGTTTTTTGTTGTTTGGTTGTTTTTTTTTTTTGGTGGGTGGGAGTCAAACTTTTTACTTGAAAATGTAATATATATATATATATATATATATATATATATGCTGCAATATTTCAATAATTATTCAGATTTTTTCATTACATTATAAAACTGTACTTTATAATATATACTTTTGAATTCTGCAATAAAGTATTATAAAATAAGTAATTAATAACAAAATCGGTCGTTTGATCAAAAAGGAGATTAATACACAAAAATACGATTTCAGATAAATGCATAATTTTATTGCATGTGGGTATTCGATTTGATTTGCTTACATAAGCTAAGGTAGGGAACGATACAGCTTCCTGTTGCTTCTAACCTTGTGCAAAATGCCTAAGCTAAAACACAATTTCAGTAGCAGAATTTTAGTTGCATCGATTAGGACAGAAACCTATTTTGTGATTTCAGGACCAGAAAACACACAGCACAGAAAGATGAGCCTTTATCTGTTGTTCAGTGAGAACTGTGTGAATCAATATTCACAGAACTGCTGAACAACAAAAAAAACACATATAGTGTGGGCTATTTCACCTTTGCAAGCTGGGACCCATTAAGTAGTGGCTCCCCCCACCCCCCCACCCCCCTACCCCCCTTTGGTAAAACACATCCTGAACATTGGGCCCATGTTTTCAAAAAGAATGTGCCCCACTGCCCCTTGGAAACCCATTGCATTTCCTTGGTTCAGTTAGTTAATGACGGTCCATTTTGGCTCAAACATCCAATTCCCTTTCATCAATCATGTCTTCCTAGACTGTCAGTTTCAGAGCAATGATTACCAAGCCTGTCCACGCAGACATCCACAGACGTTCTTTGAGAAAGACCCAGGACCACTTCTCCATATAAGATTTCCTAGGGACCAGCTTTTTCCACTGCCTTCCAAACGAAAAGAATGACTTATGTGAGAGAGGAAAATCCCACCAGAAAAAGGTACGCTGGCGACTCAAGTGTTAATCTATAAATTCATATTTCGTGTTGGAAAAGGCCATTGTATTAAGGTGGTTATTTTATACAATGCAAACATGGGGGATACAAAACACTGTCAACCATGAAAAGATTTAATTTGGAATCACAACACACAGGGTGTTTTTCCACTTTAAATTCTTCTTCAATCATATCTGTTATAAATATTCAATAGAAATGCAGTTTTCCAGGACCAAAATGGCCTTTAATGAAGCAAGCCATGTGTGGCTTTTCAGGCTAGCATTTTCATGCTTGGTTAGCTGTTAGGATGCGTGTGCTCTTTTCCCAAAAACTAATCTTTGTGACTCTGCTTTGGTCTCTGAAAAGCAACTTATTCTCTGGAGACTTTAGGAATCATCCACACATTGCGGTTCTATAGACATCAAATGCATGAAGCATTTGGATGCACTTTAAGGCAGAGGCAGACCTTCCGTGTGGACGTGGCCACCCGTCCATATGTCATTACAATTAATTCAGCCCACGGTAAGTAAGCACTTGCCTGGAAGCTGCCAATTTTAGCTCCAGCTTTGCCCCTTGTAAAACTTGCTGTGAACTTTGGCTAAGTTATTTTCCCACACAAGGCCTAAGGGGTCTGGTTTTTAAAATATGGAAGTTGGGCTGAATAAGCGATTATCAGAATACTACCAGTAGGCCAAATCCTTTCCACTGCCTGCTTGTGTAAATAAAGTTTTATTGAAACACAACCATGCCCATTAGTTTACTATTGGTTGTGGCTTCAAGGGGCAGAATTGAGTAGTCATGATAGAGGCCATCTGGCCCACAAAAACTAAAATCTTCACTATCTGTCCATTAACAAAGTTTGCCAACCTTAGACACTTGGAAGGGTCCTTTCCAATTTTAGAATTCTTACATAGTCTATAAAAATAAGATTATTTTTATATACTAATCATTTCAATCCCCATATCTTAGTATCGTTTCAATCCCCTATTAAGTATGTCTTGGACTGCTTCGAAAGGTATGTATGATCCATCAACCAAACTTTGTAATAGTTTCTTTTTCTTATAGGATTTAAATTACATTAACGGCTTTTGGAAATAACCAAGGCAGTATTTTGGGGCAAATGTATTATGATTTGATTATCATTGATAAATAGAGCATATCTTTTTTTGTCTACTAAAATTGTTTAAGACATTTAAAAAAAACCGTATGGCACAGGAGACTTATTGCATTAAGACATCATTTTAACAGATTGTTTAGTTTTGGTAATATAATTTGACATCTTAACATAAGCTGAGAGCGATCTCCCTCAAAACCTTTGATAATATGATTCATTGTCAAATGTTTGTTTTGCCTATCTGGCACTCATTAATTAATTCTTTTTAATATAGCTTGGATTTACTGATTTTGAGAAAGAGAATTATTCTTATTGATGTTAAAATATCCAGGTGGCTTGAATTTCACCAACTAGATAGTTTAATCTAGCACATTTGTGTAGCCCTAATGAAATCTTCACTAACAGATGTGAGACGCCTGCTATTGGAGCTAATGTTTGTGTCTGTATAATAATTAAATTAGCTCAATAAGGAAAATAAAGGGAACAATAATGACCAACATTTTCCCCTAAACTTATATTCTAGTTTTTAAAATATTTCCCCTCTATGCAGTCTTTTAGTAATAAAACACAAACTGAGAATTTTTTCTTGGAAGGTACTGTTTTTGAAAACGAGTCATGTTCTAAATTGCTTATAATCAAATAATCAAGTAGCACTTCTTTTACCCAAAAAAGCAAAACTGATAACTAAGCCAAAATTCAAATTTAAGGTTTCTCGACAAATTCATTCCGAAGAATGAAATAATCCTTTCTTTTGGCCAAGAGTGTAGAAAGCTTTATTTTTTTTTTAAGTATTATCTCTTCAGAGTATTTTTCTAATGGATAGGAAATGCCTTTCTCAGGTTGAATGATTATTTCCATATATAATTAGTTCCTGCTTACGACAGTGCTGCTCTAATGTCATGGCTCAATGAATTGGCTTTATAATTCATTAATCATAGCTTCCGTTGAGCTCTTGGCTCCAGGTGACGGTGCCCACTACAGGCCAAATAACTTCTCACTTAAAGGCAATTTGTACGAATAGGAAAGGTTAGAATTCTCGCCTTCACCAAAGAATGGAAAAGCGTTCAAAAAGCCAAGATAAGGCATTTTATGGAAGGCAAGTTCATGGAAGAAAGGTGGCTGATAGGTGACAACAGATGGCTTTCTAAGGAGGCCCCGGCGCAGCTGCAGATCAGAACGCACTGGACGGTGCTCCACGTGAACATGCAGACAATGCCGCCTCTGTTCCTGGTCCACTGCGCCCTGACCTTGCTGCAGGCGAAGTGGTGTCACAGCTGCACTTGCCGGACGGTCAGTGGTGGTGGAAACGGGCCAGTGTGGTCCTCCCAGGACACAGCCCTTCTCACCCAACCCGTGTGCCTGCAGGTGTGGCGACCTTTATTTGTGTATTCTACTGTATTTATTTATTTGCCTGGCTAATCAGCTCTTGGGATCACATTCTCAAGCTAGATGTATCCCTTCTTTGTCCCTTTGTGAAAGAAAGAAGAAAGAAAGAAAGAAAGAAAGAAAGAAAGAAAGAAAGAAAGAAAGAGAGAGAGAGAGAGAGAGGGAGGGAGGGAGGGAGGGAGGGAGGGAGGGAGGGAGGGAGGGAGGGAGGGAGAGAGAGAGAGAGAGAGAGAGAGAGAGAGAAAGAAAGAAAGAAAGAAAGAAAGAAAGAAAGAAAGAAAGAAAGAAAGAAAGAAAGAAAGAAAGAAAGAAAATAAGGAAAGGAGGAGAAATATCTTTTAATTTTCTTTGCTTTCTCCAACAAATTGTCTTTCTTTAAGTCCTCTTAGACAAGGAATAGAGATATGATTTGAAAGTATGCAAGTCCCTTGTTTAATGCACTGTGGGCAAAGTGTCCATTGCAGTGTACAAGTAAAATACGCCCAGCCCCTGTTCCATGCTCTTAGTTTAATACGGCCTTTTAAAAAGTTCCAAGACAAGACTGTGATTACTTTTTTTTTCGTGAGGAGGCCTGGGATTTCTTTAGCTTGATTTAAAAATCTGTAGAAAGTGAATGCACTTATTAAAGTTGAATCAGAAATAACATGTTTCCTGTTTGATGCAAAACTGTATCTGCCTGTTAGTTCATTCAGATAATAAAATCAATTCTATGACTGGGCACCTAGTGAGCCAGCCCTACCCTAACGCTTTATTTATCTCTTGTAATTCATTCAATGAAGATGGAAGAAAGAGCTCCTGTGTCCCATTGACCAGAGAAGGAAATTGAGGTTTTAAGAAGAACCTGCCCAAGTGCGCTGCAGGTGGAGGGGCTACCCTCAGGCTGCTGGGAGTGTTTCTCCAGGGCACTTAGTTACGAGTCTGTGGCTCACTTTCCATGCTCATGGAACCCGTCCCTACAAAGCACATGCACTCGGGCAAGCGCACCTTCTGAGCATTCAATCTATCTTTGAAATGAGATTATGGGATGTCCATCAAATCGCTGGAATATGCTAACAGGCCTGCTGTACAAACTTAAATAGGAGTATTTCTTCAATCTGAACTATTTATTGTAACTAATTTATTTAAAATATACAAATGAACTCTTTTAATGGGAAGAGGAGCCTCTGGTTTATAGAATTGCCAATATGTAGGGCAGAATGGAGTATTTCGAAGATGACTGAAATATTGAAGGTATTGTAAAATGAATGAGTGGGACATCTGGAGAAATTTGAATAAGGTCGGTATATAGTGCTATGTCAGTGCTACGTTCTGACTTTGGTTATTGTACTGTGGCTATGTAAGAGAATGTCTTTATACGAGGTAAATAAACATGAAAGTCTATAGGGGCCAAGAGACATTATGCCTACAATTTATTCTCAAATGGTTCAGAAAAACAGATCTATCTCCATCTATCTATCTGTCCATCCATCTGTCCATCCATCCATCTACTCATTCATCCATTGAGGACAATGAAGCAGCTGTGACCCAATGTGAACATTTTGGCAGTTGCGATGAGAGATACAGGAAACTCTTTGTCCTATTTTTGCAGCTTTTTCCTTTATCTGAAGTTATTTCAAAATTTAAAACATAATTTTAAAAATGAAGCTTAAAATAAGTAAGCCTCTAGATCAGCCATGCAATTCTGGGGGGCACAGTGCCAGGGGTCTAGGTCAAATGCTGGTGTTCTCTGAGACTGATCGCTGCGGGAAACACTTTTATCCACAGGTGTGGAGCTTAGCTTCTGAAAACCAAACTGACAGTCGAGTCCCGAGAGCTAAAATAAGATTGCTTCCCAGCAATTTATTTGGCCACCAGAAAATGTGTTTCACCAAACAATGTGTACCAACACTTAAAAAGTGCCCTGCTGCAGATGAAATGCTCCAAGTGTAATCATATATATCAATAGTTATAATATTGTCTCCCTTATAGACAAATGTTTCTGTGTGATGAAGTTTCAATGATCAATACCAAATATTAAAATATTCCAGGAAACGTAGGAGGTGCACAAACACCGTGGTTAAGATTAAGAAGCACCTCTGTGAAAGTATATTTTATACCAAGGGGGGGTGTCATGAACATGGAAAGTACCTTCAGAACTAAACTAAGAATATAGGAGAACTATACAATTTAAGAGCCTGTGTCTGAAAGAAGCAATAGTCAATCTACCGTATTTCCCCATGTATAAGACATTCCCATGCATAAGACATACCTTAATTTTAGGGCCTGAAATCTGATTTTAAAAATGCATTACATAAAGTTATTGAACTCAAGTTTTATTCATCATAAAATTCATACAACTCCTCATCACTGTCAAAACTCCCATCCATTAGCTTGTCCTCATCTGTGTCTGATGAGAATCACTGTCTTCATATATTGCCTCATCCTCAGTTCCATCTATGGCATTTGAAATGCCACAGCCACTGTGTAAGATGCATCCAGTGTTTAGACCCCCAAATTTTTCCAAAAAGGGTGCATCTTATACATGGGGAAATACGGTACATTTCAATTCTTAACGTATTGGGCGCTTAACGCGTTTTCATGTTGCCTTCTGTGTTTGACATGAGATTTTTCAGTAGCATCTGTATAAATTTGAAAGAATGAATGGAGATTTAAATGTCAAAGTGTTACAGATAGCGTTGGTATCCTCCAGTCTCTTCTGACTTTGCTGGGACATTAAAAACTTGATATTTAGGGGCCTGACCTGTAGTGGCACAGTGGATAAAACGTCGACCTGGAAATGCTGAGGTCGCCAGTTCGAAACCCTGGGCTTGCCTGGTCAAGGCACATATGGGAGTTGATGCTTCCAGCTCCTCCCCACTGTCTCTCTCTCCTCTCTCTCTGTCTGTCTCTCTCTCTGTCCTCTCCAAAATGAATAAATAAAAATTAAAAAAAAAAAAACCTTGATATTTAGGGACTAGAAAAACCTGTGACTTAGCTGCTAGACCCAAAGCCCTTTCTAGTCCTGGATCTGGGACATATACAAAGTCACAAAACTGCTGCCCTCCTCTGGTCCCCAGTCTCCCCATCTAAACACCGTAGGTTAGTGTCCATGACATTTACGGTGAAATGTGGCTATCACACTCTGACCTGCAACACCTATGAGCTTCCCTTGTAGAGAGGAGCATCAGAGTATGCTAGGAGGAAATTCTATTGTATTTAATACTCCTCGAAAGTGCTAAGCTACCAGCTAGAACTCAGATGTCTGGGTTACGTGAATAGTGTTGTTTTAATGAGAATTTCCTTTTTAAAAAGACAAAATTACATGCAAACAAATGTATTTTCTTCTTAAGTTGAGTGCTTGAATGAACAAAAATAACTCATTTTTCTACCTTTTCCCTATATTTTAAAAGAAATGTTCTCAGACTGGAAGCATCATTAGGGAGTTCGGTCGCCCTGCTCCTTCCCCCAGCCTCCCAAGAAGAATTTATATAAATCTTGAGAAGTCACCCAAATGCCAGTCTACCGCATGCCACCTCAATATTATTTCACCTGTGCTATTATTTACTTAACATTTCCCTTCAAACTCACTCATTTTTAAAATTCTTAAATGCTTACAACAACCTCGTGCCTACCAGTGGTATGCGTATCCTCATCCCTCAGGGTAAAAATACCCCACAAGGCTAGTAATGATGATTAATAGTTGTAGTTTACCAAATGTTCCTACACATATTAGCTTATTTAATCCCTACAGCCCCCCCCCCCCAGTTTTACAGGTGAGAAAGTGGATGCTTAAAGAGGTTTAAGGATTTGCTATAATTACACAGTTAATCAGTGATAACCAAAATTCTAACTTTACATCCCATGTTCCCCTTGCTATAAAAACATTATGAATTCCAAGGTTCATGTTCTGTTTCCCTTCCCAAATGCATTTCCATATCGGGTGCGTTCCCTTTCCTGAAGGCTGGGGAAGTGTGGAGTGTGCTAATTTAGAAGAAAATATTCAGGGTTACATACCTTTTTCATTATTATACTCTTAACTATACTTTATACTCTATGTTAAGTAATATACATATATATCTTATGTAGTATATATTATATATTTGATTTTTTTTAAAGGCAGAAAGTTCTGACATCTTGGTTTGATTTTTTTTTTCCAAATACTGTGAGCAGAAAGACCTGTGTTTAGCTTTTATAAATTGGGCTTATTTCCTCGTGAATGCGAGCAAAATTAAATTCCTCACCTCTTAGTTTTAAAAAATATATATCAGATAAGTTGCTGATTGGAGCAAGATAGTCTGATCTTCATTTATTTATTTTTCAGCATTAATCGTCTCAGTTGGTGAGAATGTCTTGGTTGAAAAGGAGTTAAAAATACAGTCAAAGGGATTTCCTTTCCTCCTTTCTTCCTGTGGATCATGACCTTTGCTTTTTTCAACTTCCTCAATTTAGATTCAGTAAATTGTCATAGAGTGCCACAACACCTGCTTCGGTACTTGAGAAATTGACTTTTCCTGCAAATTACCCTGATCAGTGACCTTGTCTTGGCTACCAAAGGGTTTGCAGAAGGAGGGAGGCTGTACGTGTGGCCATGCCCAGCCCCACGGTTGGTATTTAGCTCTTTGAAGTTCACAGTTATCTGTTTAATGTACAGACATATTCCGAAATAATGCCACGTTATAATCATCAACCGGAAAATCCAACTGTCGCCTCTTAGGGAAATAACATTTGATCTTTCGAGGGATGGACTCAGAATCATTTGAGGGCTTCCAATGATCATTTTCTTAAAGAAGGGGACAAGTGGCAGATTTGCCTTTCTGTTGGGAGTGACCGACAGTCTCGGTCAGGTCCCCATGTGAGTAACCGTAAAAGCGCGCTGACAGAGGACAGTGTTCAGTCAGCTCTCAGAGTCTGTGTCCTTCAAAGGTGCTTCTTTTGGGAGAAAATTTAAGATCGTGCCTCCTGCCACACTGACACTGGATGAGATCAAAGGTCACCCCTGGAAGCTCAGGAGGTAAAATTATATTTTTATCCTTTAGCTTTGATTTTTGGTGGCTTACTGCATTTTTAAAAGAAATTAATTGCTCTCTGCAGCCAACAGGTGTTAGCCCTCAAGTGCGGGCCCAACGGCTGGCCGCTGGGCAGGCGGCTTAAAGGCCCATAACTCACTGTAACCTTGAGCTCCCTCAAATTGGACCAGGAGAAAGTTCTAAAAGTACTTCAAGGCCAGATGACATGGGAACCTGTGTCCCTGTCAAATATCAAAGAAAAACAGTTAGACTGTAAAAATGTAAACTTATAAAGCGTGCACTTAATTTTGACAAGCTTTTAGTATCAAGTTGCAGATTTTAGGCAATAAGGCGGCTTAGGCTGAAATCGGCCGTAGGAAGCGGAACCTGAAAGCTCATTTCGAATTATATGGGGAGCCCCTGACTCATTTTTTCCACATCTGTTCAGTTTAATTTACACAAGAAGTTTGATGCACAATTTAGGGACTCAAACTCACTTTCTACCTGGAATTCTGGTAACTCCCCAAAGCCGAGAAAGATATTTCTTGTTTTTTCCATGACGTTTCAAACAAGTTCACGTGGATGTTGCAATTGATTGCAACACTTTTAAAATATTGTTTTGAACACTGTCATGCTGTAAATGAAAACACAAGTTTCTTTTCTTTTTTCTTTAAACAACTGAAAGAATGGGGCTTAATAAAATATTTGACCTCATACTGAGTCGGCTTAGGATGTGTCTAGAAAGCCTCATTTCATCAGGGCCATCTGTGCCGTGTACGTGGAAGGAAGGGGAATTATGGAAGCTATGATACGGAGACCGTCCCACAGCCATTTTGGGGATGCACGGAGAACAGCGTTGAAGGATCAGCACAGCTTTGGTCTGTCTCTGGGTGTACAGATGCATTGTGGGTATGTCAGCTCATCGGGTTCCAGCAAAGTACTAACGAGGTAGAAATTGGGAGTATGCCCTCGAGTTACCTTTTATCCATGTCAACAATATCTGCCGTCCCATTGTCCATCAGTCACGGAGGACCAACTGAGTCTACAGGAGGTCACGGGGAGACATTAGAAACTTGCTAACTAAATACTTTACACCCACACATTCCTCTGGCTATAGAGAAGGAGAATTGCCCTTGTACATAAAATGGCAAACTGAAAAAAAAAATTTATAGGACATCAATGCCACATGGTTGCACTGGTGGGCCTTCAAGTTCTGTTCTGCTTGGAGTGACCAAGGGAAGTGCCCAGGGGAGCTCAGGCCACCATATGCTGGAGAGTACATGATTTTTAGGGTTCTCCAGGCGTTAAAAACTATCCTGACCGGAGGCTGAATTGTATTTCCTGCTTCCTCTTTCTTCCTGCCCCCACCACTCCCAAAAATCTCACTGGCTGGGTGACTGGGCTGCCGACATCACAATATGTTTGCTCACACTGAAAGGAGACACAACTTCAGCATGTGAATTGTATTCGCCACAACATATGGTGGAGAAAAGACAGTGAGGAGGGGTGTGATTTGTGACTGTTCATCCCAACGTGCATTCTATTGTGTTGCCAAAAATGATAGACTCAAATAAATTGCTCTTTTTGGAATTTATACTCGTGCCTTATTCTCATTTTTTTTTTTTAAATGGAAACAAAAATCCTCGTGTCCGTGAAGAAATTCCCGTTTATTTATGTGTTTCCCTGGCCTGCCCCCACCGTCCCCCTGACTTCCTTACCCCAGCAGAGCCGAAGGCATGTTGTGTGTGGAAACGGTGTGTCCCTTTGCAGCGCAGATGAGCAAGAAAAGGAGTTGAGGTAGAAGGGGCGAACGAGCAATTAGTGTGGAATCCTAAACTGCAGATTCTCCTCAGAAATGTTTACGGCTTTCCGTAGGCAGTGGAGGAGAGACTGGATTTCCTCAGAGAAACGATTAAGCCTGCTGCAAATTAATTTTTGTTGGTCTATGTTTTCCGTTTTAATTTTGCCAATTGCACTGGCCCATTGTTGAGGGAAAAGCAGGATCTTCGCGCTGACAAAACATAAATCTCCTCTTCAATCTGTTCACATTCAGCTGTGGGAAGAATAATTAAATGAAGTGTCTTTTCAGTATTATTTACAAATAGGCTTGCAAAAGAATCATTTGAACAGGCATTTTCCTTAATGGATTTTAAAGAGAGGCAAATGAAATTAATCAAGAGAGTCTTGCCCATTCTTAATTTTATGGTTTGTGGCAGGAGGTGGGGGGGTTGAGGAGGAGTCAGCCTTGACACAGAGCAGTACCATGTGAGCACATTGTAGCGCCCTTGTTACAAAGAAGGAAAAAGCAAATGAGGCCAGGATAAGATTTAGAATGCCTGCAGATCACGGAGACAGGCTGGAAATGATCCAGGGGTCATAGTGGACCAGACACAGAGTCACATATATAATCCTGCTTATAGATTAAAAAAAAAAAAAGTGAGGGGGTGGAGAGATATAAGATACAGGGTTGTAAAACGAGGAGTTTGGAGTAAAACATCTGAGGTAGGGGAAGCCCTAACGGTGGGCAGCTCTGGTTCTGCCAAAGAGGAGAGATGAGGAAAGGCTTAAGATACATCAAAGCAGGCCACAAAATTTACAGCAGGATTGAAAACCAACAGACATAGGAGGAAGAGCAGAGGGAATACAGAGCTGCAGGGCACAGGCTGAGGGGAGCTCCTGCAGACCGAGGAACGCCCTCATCCTGGCTCTCTGAACAAAGCCAGTGCCAGTGCAGGTGTCAAGAGCCTCGGCAGATGGCATAGTGACCACTCATGCCAGTCGGGTCAGCCTCTTCACCCTGACATCCACAGTGAGCCCCGCTATCTTTCCAATCAGCTCTACACAGCTCTTCTCTTATTGTCTATGCTCCAGCCAAACTGAACTGGTTGGTCCCGGGTCCCCCACCCCAAACCCTATGCTTTCCTGACTGGCAGGATAGAGCATCTTCTCACCCATCTCCCAAAGTACAAATCCTTTCGATGGCTATTCTTTTCAGGAGACCTGTCGATGGCCATTCTTTCCGGGAGACCTGTCCTAAGCTCACAGCCGGCCATTACGGTTCCTGTGAAATCCTCCTCCACACCGGAAGAACACTGTAGCCTCGCGACAACATCAAGACCCCTCACCACCAACACATTCAGGGCTAGCCTGCACTGAGAACTCACCTGTGCCAAGTACCTTACATGCACTATTTAATTTATTCCCCCAACAACCATTAATCCTATTTCAGAGATGATGACATTGAGATGCAGGGATGTTAAGTAATTTACCCCAGATCACGCTGGTGAAATCAGCCAGAATTCAAACCCTGGTGGTCAGACCTTGGAGCTCAAGCTCTTAACCATAGCAACTTTAGCTTGGGAAGACGTGGCAATGGCCAACTTTCAGCCTATCGTTTAACAATTATGGAGTACCCTCTGGCCACAGGCTGGATGGCAACCTTACTCTTCGTCTTATTGGACAAGCTCTTTCCCCTGTCCCATTGCTGATTTTCTCTCTTGTTTACTGTAGTGAACTGAATACTGTCCCCCCAAATTCCTGTCCACCTTAACCTCAGGATGTGACTTTATTTAGGAATAAAGTCTGTGAAGATATAATTCATTAAATGAAGATGAGGTCACACTAGAATAAGGAGGCTTTGAATCTAATGATTGGTGTCATTATAAGAAGAAAGGACACACCATGAGGGACAGGGAAAACTATGTGACAATGGAGACAGAGATCCGAGTGATGCAGCTACAATCCATGGAGCTCCACGGACTGCCAGGGGCCACCAGAAGCTAGGAAGGGACAACAAAGGATTCTCCCCCAGAGCCTCTGAGGATACGCAGATCTGCCGCCACATTGAAACCTGATTTCTGACCTCCGGGACCACCAGGAAACAACACATGTATGTGGTTCGTGGCGTTCTGTTACGGCAGTCCTGGGAACCTAACACCCTCACTTCTAAACCTTGTTATCCCGTTGGATCGTGTTTAGATGCCTTAATCTTTGTTGTTTTTTTTCCCCCAAAGAAATCAAATAGAAATTTATATAAATAAAATGAAATTTCTGCAAAAGAATTAAAATGACTAAAGAGCTCTCTCACTCAACTTATCACTGACTTAAGATAAGAAGTATGTGACTTGGGTGAAAATGACTTCGGCACATAGGACGGGCATGTGGATGACGGTCCTTCTTCAGAGTAGCCAGTGGGGGCCACAATACTGCTTATGGGGAGAGGTGTGACCCACACACACTTTAGGAGCGAACAGACATTGGTTTTGATAGCCCCAACCTGAGAGTTACAGGCATCGATGCCCCCCCCCCGCCCCGATTCAGGCTGATCCGTCAATCAGTGCCTCTCAGAAGGGCAACTCCACCTAGTGCTCTGTTGCCTGCATCCGTCCGGGTTACCACTTAGCCCACACTTGACTCTCAGCCAGGGATGTTAATGACTCTGCACTTGTTTCCCCCACCGTCTGGATTGTGAGCTACCTCGGGCAGCCGTACCTTCCTCACATAGCTCTTCAGCATGTAGCACAACCCTCCCCGCATTGTGTTCACTCCGCAAATTTTGTTGAATCAAATCTCTGGGAGCGAGGGAAGAAGACATTCCTCTCTGTCCCGAGAAATACCTGATGCATTTGAGATGGAAGATAACTTAGAATAATCATCAAGTAACATCCTATAGGCCAGTGTTAGTCTGACCAAAGCAGTATGAATACAAACACTTCACCAAGTCCCTAAAAAAAACAACTATTACCCAACCACTTATACCAAACCACCCATGATTGATTAGGGAATAAATCAGTTAATATGGAAATACTTGTATTGCAAATTACTATTTTCAAGGAAAACTCACATTCATATTCCCCCCAGATCTTAACCAAAAGCTCCGTAAAGTAGATGCAGCAAATATTAGTTCATTTCAAAGAAGCAACAGAGAGCCAGAGAAAGCCACATACACTTGTGATAGACTTTAGGAATAGAGTCCTCATGGGACTTCACTCTGGAAGGGACCTTAGAGACTGTCCCCAGGGACCCCAGACCAGGGAACTGATGCTCAAACCTATTATCTAAGGGCCCCAGGGAACATCAGAAGGTATTATGGGTGGACCTGGCACAGTCCCGCTTGGCCACCAACCAGACAGGTGGCAGGCTCCGAAAGCCCTCTGGCTTTGACAGCCTCACCTCTAAAGTGCAAGGTTTGTAGCCTCTGGTCTCGAAGGGCATTCCTAGTTCTGAACGCCGAGCCAGACTCAACCAGCCTCTTTCTAGTCTATATAAACCTTGCAGTTGAGCCTTTTCTTTTAACCATCAGAATTCTTCCATTTTTACCCTCAAGGCTAGGCATCTGATACCGCCGACACAAACATGAAGTGAAATTTTATAATTCTGAGCAAATGTAGCACTCAAAATTCCAAGATATTATTTTTTTGTAAGTGAAAAGAAAAATGGTAGTTTTAGTTCTGCATCGTAGATTGGATGTGGGAGCACATTTCAGCAAGAGACTCAGAGGTGCTCAGGGGATGTTGAATAAGGCTTTGTCATTAAATTAAGGACTCCCCAGGGCTGATATACCTTGACCTTGGATGAATTTGAATGGTGGGTACTTATTTGAACAAATTAATTATAAACAGATCAAGAGGGTGCAAATTAATAATTTCCTCATGGATGTTTGTTGTTTAAACAAAAGGGAAACATTTCTTTCTAAGTAAATGATCTGTCACCACTTTATACACTTCTTTGCCATCCCTCTTACACCCCATGTCTGGACTCAGCTTCCGAATGTCCTTCCTTCTGTGTGTCATTCTCATCCCCACTGCCTTTAAGACCCCTCCCTCCTTGTCCAAGAAAGTGCTAGTCTCACCTGTCCTGCCCCTTGGTCCCCTTTTGTCACAGTGTCCCTTGATAAACCCTCCTGGGTAGAGGTCCTAGAGGTGTGTCTATTCACTGTCACTCGGGAAAAGGTGGAGACCCACCTTTGGGCCTTTCCTGCCCTGTCCTCCTCTTTAGCTGAACTCTCTTCCCCCTTCTACCTCTCAGACCTACATCCTCGGGCCAGCCCAGCCAAAAAGAACAAAGCAGCCACACATCTGTGCCATTCACTTAGCATCTCCTCAACCTTCTTGTCTCTAGGTCTGGCCTCCCCCAGCCAGACCCTGGCTTCTTGCCCCTAGCAATCACTGTATCAATTATCGTCAGGTAACAGATAATTCCTAACAGTAAACAGGAGAGTGAGACCCTGGTCTACTTGGCAGTAGTTTCTCCATTCACATGGCCTTGCATCTGTTGGTGAGCCAGCACTGAGCACCCGGATGAACTCGGTGTCACAGTAAGCTCTCCCGTCCTTACTCCTAACTGCTTCCTTTCTTATCATGACTTCATCCAAGTCAGCCCACATGTGAATGTCTGGTTTGATTTCACTCTCCTCTTCCAGACTCTATGTCTGAACCCCTTAAATCTGCACACAGAAGCCAAAGTAAATGGAGAAATTCTCCATGCTGCGTCTCCCAGCGAAAGCCCCATGGCTCCTTCCCCTGCTCTCCCTGCTTCCCGCAGAATTACGTAGGCGGACGGTGGCGACTCGGACCCAGGATTTCCCCATCGTGTCAGACTCTTCGGTGTCCAAGGAAGATTCAGTGACAGTGTACTTTGCCTGTAATTCGGGATCAGCGGGGGAACCATCTCGTCTTATCATTCCACGTTCCTCAGAACGGTTCCCAAGTCTCGGCATACTGCACGCGCAACACAAGCGGAGGAAACACTGCAGGGTTTGGCCTCCATCGCACAGAAGGAATCTGAAATTCAAAGGAGATGCCATTTCTCCATCTTGGGTCCAGATGGGGGTGCAGAGTATAACTCGAGACTTTCAAAAGATGATTCACGAGTTGGAGGAGTTATGGTGTGGAATATTTGAAGGGCGTGAGGAAGTAGTAAATTCCCATCTCCTCACTGTTACCAAACAAGTCTTCTCAGGGTTGGACCCTGGGAGCACTGGAGCAGGTAAAATATTCTCTTTGTAGATGACGGGGAAGGAAACCTTCTGAAAAGATGAGTCTTCCTGATTTTCTATAAAAGAGCACCGCTTATTTCACAGTAGGAGAAAGGCATACTAGTTGTTCAGTATGAATCTGGGGTGGACCTGATGTTTTGCTCTGGTTTTTATAGTGCCGTTTCCCTTCCTATAAAACCGAGATGATAATATTTGCCTTACCTCCTTCTTAGCGTTCCCGGCAGGAAGAAATTGGATAAAGATAAGAAAGCACTTAAGAAAACAGAACTATAAGGGAGCATTGTTTTTATTCAGTGAAGGTTTTGGACAGTTTTTAAGATTGCACTTTTTTTTTTTTTTTTTTTAAGAACACACTGAATATTTATCTCTAGGCTCCGGGTGGATGTTTGCGAGGCTTGTTTTCCTGCTGTGCAACCCATACCTTCGAAGTTATTATTTTTTAAAATAAAAATATGTATCTTCTTTAAAAATATAAGGTTAATTGAGAACTTCTGCTTCTGGGGAAGTAAAGCAGGTGTACTTTTTCTTCCGCTCCCTCAAGGACAACTGAAAACCCTGGACATTGTGTGTAGAACAAGCACAGGAGGACTCTGGTAGGGGCAGGGAGGGAGGCACAGGGGCTGGGACCACGGGACCCCGAGAACAATACAGCGACAAGCTGAATTTTCTTGCTGCTGCACATACCCCAGAGTGAGTGCTGAAGAAGCTAGCAGCCTAGAAATGTCAACAAATATAGACAAAAAAACTCCCACAAAAGTCTGATATCTCTAGCCAGGGAAAGGAGCAGCCTACCAAGAAAGAGGACATTTAGAAAACCACCACCTTGCTGCAGCCAAGCCTTGCCCACACCCACGATGGCAAAGACAGTCCCCAAACGCCACCCAGTAGAGATGGCCCAGTACCCAGAACCTTCATCCCTCCCAGAGAGTAAGAAGCTCCCCACCCACAAACCCCTGTGCCTCCACAGGATCAGTCAAGACTGCATTTTTAAAAAAGAAAAAAGAAAGTGAGAAGAATAAGTCTACCTGATTGCAAGATGTATGCTATAGCTATAGTAATCAAGACGGTGTGACCCTGTTAGAAGAACTGACTCTTAGATCAATGGAACAGAATAGAGGACCCAGAAATAGACCCACACAAATATACCTGACAGTTTTCAAAGGTGCAGAAACAATTCAACAGGTGAAAGGTTTTCATCCTTTCAACATACTATGCTGAAGCAATTGGACATCCATAAAGGGGAAGTTTTAATCTTGACCTAAGTCTCACCCTTTCTCCAAAAGTGAACTCAAAATAGATCACTAGCTTAATGTCTCTTAATAGCTCACTAACATAAATGAAAGAGGTAAAACTATCAGAAAAAGTAGAGAAAAATCGTCAGACTCTAGGGCTAGGCAGAGTTAGATTTGATACCAAAATCACATATCATTAAAGGAAAATTTGATAAATTATACTTCCTAAAAATTAAAAAACATTTGTTCTGTAAAAAAAACAACATTAAGAAGATGAAGACACAAGCTACAAAGAAAATCTTTTCAAACCACATATCCAATAAAGGACTAGTATCTAGAATATATAAAATATATACTCACAAAACTCAACAGTGGAAAACAAACAATCCAATTAAAAGGTGAGCAGAAGCATAGGCAGACATTTCACTAAAGAAAATACACAGATGGCAAATAAGTGCATTAGAAGATGATCAACATCATTAACCACTAGGAGAATCAAACTAAAACCATGAGATAGCAGTACACAGACATTAGAATGGGTAAAACTAAAATGGTGACAACCCTCCATGCTGGAGATGGCAGCGAGAAACCGAATCACACTTACCTAACTGATGAGAATGGGAAACGGTACAATCGCTCTGAAAAATCGGCAATGTTTTAAAGAACTAACCATGCAACTGCCACACCATCCAGCAATTGTCCTCCAAAGAAATTTACACCAGAGTTATGAAACTTACGTTCACACGAAAGCCTTTAAGTGAAATGTTTATAACAGCTTTTTATTTGTACTAACCCAAAACTGGAAACAATGCAGAGGTTTCTCAACAGGTGAACCATTAAACTATCGCCCGTCCATATTCGATGACTCAGAAATAAAAAAAATAATAATGAACTTTTAATATACATAACTATCTTATTGAATCATCAGAGAATTCCGCCGAGCGGGAAAAGCTAGTTCCGAAGGTTGCACACACGAGTCGTTTCACTTACGTTACATTCTTGAATGACGAAATCACTGAAAGGAGGAACAGGTTAGTGGTTGCCACGGGTTAAGGAGGAATCAGGATGGGAAGACAGTGGAGCTACAAGGAGGATCCTTTCGGTGATCGACATGTTTTCTATCTGGACTTCATCGATGTCAATATCATGTTTGTGATATTGCACTATAGTTTCACAAGCTGCTGTCTTTGGGAGAAACTGGGTAAAGGGTACAAGAGAACTGTTATTTTTCACAGCTTTGAATCTGTAATCATCTCAAAATAAAAAGGTTAATTTCTAAAAATCCAGAAACAGGCTTATAAAGTTGTAAAGTAATGACATTTTGAGGAATAAAATGCTAAAAGGTAAATGAAACTAACAAGAACCCAACAACCTAAAAAAATAATAACAAAGGTAAGCATGAGAGAGGAGATTGTGAAAACAAAGGAGATTGAAATACTGGTAACAACACCCCGTTTTGCTGCTTCTTCAGTGGTCCGCTGCTTTCCTGGGAGCCGTGATGCTGTAGCTGTCCGAGTTGGTAAATAACAGAATATTGCTACCCCTCTGTTCTATTTAACTTCTACCTCAATGGCCTGCTGTGATTGCTACAGACATTGTGGAGTTAAGAAACTTATTGTATCATTGTGAGAACCTGAAGATTCATACAACACCCTGAAACATTAAATTTATAAACAATGTTTACCCTAAATTAAAGGAAAAAAACCTGAGGTAAAAAATAAATAGATAGATATTATTCCAAAGCATTGAAAGGGAGTAATTCTATATATGGTTATGATGGATTGAAGTGACCACATTTGTTTCACACTTCCCCCACTCACAGGGGAGTCTACATCCCCTTCCATGAAACTAGATGGCTTCTCTGATGCATTGACCAGTAATAAAGTGATATTTTGCCAGTTTCTGGCCCAAGACTTAAGAAACCGCAGCTTCGGCCTCCTGTCTCTTGCAGGGCTCAGTCTGAAGGAAGCCAGCCGCCACGTAAGAAGGCCAACTTTCCTGAGACTTCCATGCTGTGAGGAAGCCCAAGTTAGCTGTGTGAAAAGGCTATGTGGAGAACGTGAAATCCCTGGCTAAACCAACTCTTCTACTATCCCAACCCCCTGCCAGACACGTGAGTGAAAAAGCCATTTTGGACCCTCCCAGCTAAAACTTGTGATATGGAGAAGAATCCAGGAATTCCGGAAAGAGCCAAAACCAAGGTCCCTGGCATATGGTCCCCAGTGACATCAGTCATCTTGAGCCACTGGAGTCATTCTGAGCGGAGATGAGCCATCTCTACTGTGCCCCACCTGAATTCCCGACCCACAAAATCATCAGCATAGAAAATGGTTACTGTATAAATCACTGATGTTGGAGTGGATCCTTATGCAGCAATAGATAAGTGGCACACTGAGTTAGCCCTGTAGTTGACATTAACTTGACTTCCCTCATGGTGATTAAGATGCTAAACTTTGGAGTCAGGCTGGCCAGGCTTTGAGACTACTCTCTGCCTTGTACTATTTGTATAATCTTGAGCAAGTTAAATTCCTCAAGCCTTAGTACCTTCATCTATAAAACAGAGATGATAATTAAGCCTACCTCGTAGGAGTTTGTAAAGATTAAATTGGGCAATGTATATAATTGCTCCTAGTTATTTTTTAATATATATTATATAAAACATACATAAATACTATATCATTTATCATAGGTGCTCAATAAATATTCATAAAACATACATGCTTTTATTCCTATTGTTTCACTTCCATTACTATAACATGCCTGACTTTTCTGCTTTGCATAATATATAAAATACATATCGGCCTTCTTCTGGTCTGCAAATATATTTCTAATAAAGGAAGATGATGAACAGAAGTTTCTTTGGGTTTTAAATCAGGAAAATATTAACTTCTATCGTGGATTTTCCTTGTCAAACGGTGGTGCTTAAATCAACAGTCTAACAGATCACAACAGTCTCCTAACACTAAACCAACATTTTCCTTTCAAATACGTGGGAAGATCCCAGGGTGGACAGGCTCTGAGAGATCAGTGTCTGGAGAGCAGCAATGCCAGTTTAACTTTCTTCTTTTCCTTCCTCCCTTCCTTTCTCCCTTCCTCTCTCCCTCCCTCCCTCCCTCCCTTCCTCCCTCCTTCCCTTCCTTCCTTCCTCCCTCCCTCCCTTCCTTCCTTCTTTCCTTCCTTCCTTCCTCTCTCCCTCTCTTCTTTTTTTCTTTCTTTCTTTTTATTTCTTTTAACAAATACTTGTCTATTCTAAGGATGGTCCCAAGAGTTCAAGGGCATTGTAAGGCAGATAGAGTCCCTGATCTCCTGTAACATGCAGTTTATGGGGAAACTAACATCAGCCAGTCAACCACACGCGTAATGGAATAATGCAACTGTGGAAATGCCTCCAAGAACAGTTATGTTGTGCTATGCACAGGGGCTATGGGGGAGGGAATCAGAGAAGGCGTCCCTCAGAAAAGACCACTGCACTGTGGCCCAAAGAATGCATTGACATTCCATACAATGAGACTAGCATGTACAAAGGCCCTGGGACAGGAAGGAGCAGGAGAAGGCCAGATGGCTGGAGAGCAGAAAATGAGAAAGAGAAGGGTGTTAAGTGAGGCTGGAGGGTGGGCCAAGGTCCTGGAAGTCTTGGAAAGGACTTCAGCCTTCTCTAAGAAAAAGAAGAAGCCACTGACATGTTTTAAGTAGAGGGGTGACATGCTCTGACTTTCATTGTTAGCTGAGTACCCTGTCTGCAGTGTAGAGAACGCCCTGGGAGAGGGGGACATGGGAGAGGAGAGCCCAGCTGAGAGACCCCTGCAGTAGATAAAGAATTTGGCAGTGTGGCAACAACAGAGATGTTTTCAGGAGGTGTTTATAAGGTAAAATGGGCACATTAGGTAATGTCTTGGAAAGAGAGTCAGAGGAAAGCATGGAAGATTCTCCTGGCTGTTTGGTTTGTGGTACAAGGTGGTAGATTGTACTTCTGACTAAGATAGGGGGCCCACAGAGGACCCTGGAAGATGACCAGCTTTGGGGACAAGGACATGGGTTTGTCTTGGACCTGTTGAGTTCGAGGTACTTGTGAGACGCTCACGTGCACAGGTCAAGGAGTAGTGGGCTGTATGAACTTGAGGTGCAGAGCAAACACCTGGGCTAAAGATGTAAGTGTGAAAATACTTCACCTGTAGTGGGGACTGGTGTGGCTAGGATAGCTTAGGCACAGTCAGTGAGCAGAGGGCCTACGGCTGAGCCTTCAGCATTGTTAATGTTTCGTATTTTGGGAGAGGAGGAGAGTATTTGGAGAGAGAGGAGGAAAACTAAGGGAGTAGAGCCTTCTGTAGACAAAGGAACAGGGGGCAGGATTCCACCTGCCTCAGCACCCGTTTTCCAATAAGAGAAGGTGTATGATGGCATTAGGACTTGCTGAGTAATTGTGTATGAAGGCATTAGTACTTGCTGAGTAATCCTCTAAGATGAGGATTGAAAACAAGAAAGTGTCCATCCCATTACAACACTCATTGGTGATCTTGACAAAGCAGACTGGTGGCACCAGAAACCAGATGGAGTAAGTCGAGGAACAAGTAGAGATGGAAGAAACGGACACAGTGAATTAAAGATTGTTTCAAGAAGTTTGACTATAGAGAGGATGGGGGGGTCTATGGCAGGGGATTAAGAATCAATGAAAGATGTGTTTTATTCTGCGAGATTTAAGCAGGTTTAGAAGCGAATAGGAAGGGCTTGTTTGAGAAAATGAGAGAAATGGATAATTAATAGTTTACATTTCCTATGAGGACAAGAGGGGGTGGAATTGAAAACCCACGTGGAAGATTTGGCTTTAATTACTGCAAAAACAGGAGTGGATACATTTGGGTTTGGAGAGTGAGGAACCTGGGAGTTCTCAGCTGCAAGCGCCGGGGGTTCAGAGGGGTATTTGATGTTGGGGATTTGTGACCCCATTCAAGGGACTTCCCCCTGTAGGAAATGCCCATTGATCCATATACAGTCAGGACACAGAAGTGACCCCAGCTATTTGAATGGAGATCATTTAATGTAAAGAATTGTTAATAGGGTGAAAAAATTTATTAACTAAGTAACTAAAGAGCTTAAAAAGTCAACTTTAACGCACCACAGAAGTAGCGACTATGGCAGAGGGCAGTCACTATGCCTAGGGCTGGAGCGACAAGGGAAGAAAAAGGTTAGATTATTTAAGGTAGAACGTCACAGGAGGGACAGGTGAGGAGCAACCCAGACCTCGGAGGAGGAAGCACTGGGCCAAATAGCTGTCCCTAAAGGGACACCATGAGCTAGTTCTGCAAGTGCCAGGAAGACTGTCATCTGAGAGCTCAGCCACTGCCCCAGAAAGGAACTGCAGCTGCAGAGGGGAAGCAGAGAGGTTTGGGACGCTCACAGCAACAGGAAGCTGGAGTCTCTCCTTCCCCCTCCATCTCCCTCTAGCGCCCCCTGTTGGCAGAGCTTCCCAAGAACTGGTGGCAAAGCTATAATGGGGTCTGCAGGGTCCCGAAGAGCAGGGGCAGCGCCAGAGATAGCAATTAGTTCTGGAATCCTAAAGCGTTTCTAACCGGGCCTTAATTCATATACATTTCTGTATTTTTTCAGTGAGATAATGCTGGACATAGGGGAGGTGCTCAATAAATACTCATAGGATTGACGGTGGGACCGCATTTCTGAGCACAAATCTTCCGGAGTGGCGTTTAGACCGTGCCAGGCTTACTTAGGCCGGAACGTGAGCAGCAGAGCGTGCTGAACTTGTGCCCTCTACCAGCTGACATGGGCTCCACTTTCACCTGAATGGACGTGGGGACGGGAATATTCTTTTTATTCTTATATTTTCAGTATTTAAGCACATTTGGTGAAAAATATTCAGAAAAGTAAAAAGTAATGCATTTTTGAAATTACCCAGTATTCTACCTAAAGACAAAGAGTACTGATGCCTATTCACATCTTTTCTGACCCTTTATGCAGATTTTGTTTTATTTTATACCATAATAACCAGTTAAATATAAAACTCTGTATCCTGAATTTTTTTCCACTCAGCCTTATGTGACAAACATTTTCCTTGTTATGACAAAGCCTCTGAAAACTTTTTTTTTTTAATGACTGTGCACTATTCCTTTGAGGGGGTTGTTCCATAATTTACCCAACCAGTTTTTCATGGTTGAACATTTCGGTGATTTCCAATTTCTCGGTCTCCTAAATGATGCTTCAATAAACATATTCATGCATAACAGCTTTTCTGTACCCAGAATTATTTCCCTAGGAAAAGTGACTCAGAAGGAATTACTGAGTTGAAGGGTATTAACTTAAGAACAAGCATAATGGGCTTTGGAGTCGGGAAGACCAGTAAGAACAGCTGGATTGCGCCCTGACTGGGCGGGGCCCTCGGGACCCAAGGCAGTAAGGAGTCCAGCTCTTGCTCCTTGGTGGGAAAGAACACGGGGCTAGATTTTATCTGTCCTGGGTAGTAATACCTTGGCCAAGCTGAACGGTGTCTGAGCCTTCCTCACAGAGACACAGACAGAGACGTGGGGACGGAGGGACAGGGCCCGAGGGAGAGGGTCTTCCCATGTTTCTGCCGGATCTGAACCCGTGTCCTCAGCCTGCAGAAGACTGTGAGGGGGAGCACAGCCCCGCGGGCCTCTAACTTTGCCTCTTTGGAAACACCTGGAACCAGCACTCCCGTCAAGTAATCCATTTTGTCACTATTGTCCTGGTGGCAGATTGCCCCTTCTGTGTGTCTTCCTGGGGAGGACAGCCCGACTGTGACAGTCGTGAGAGCGATCAGAAGCTCCTGAGGTCTGCCCGGGAGCTGTGCTCCGCGGGGCCCTGGGCACCACGTGTGACGCAGGGGAGGCAGGACCCAGGGGAGGCAGGACCCAGGGGAGGCAGGACCCAGGGAGCTGTGGTCTACTCGTCAGTGTGGCTCACTGACCCCTTCAAGTTGGGGGAGCCTGAGCAAAAAAATCAAGGCTGGTGCTCTTCTTTTGTTAAACTAAGTGTTAAAAAAAAAAATCATGTAAGATGTAAGTACATAAAATGTTGAAACCAGTTCCTCAAACTCCCTGAGACCAGAAGATAATGGGAGAAGGGAGAGTGAAAACCAGCTAGGAGTGTCTTTTGACTTTTTTTAAGGGTGGGACACCCTTATGTCAAGCCCCTGGGGGAGAAGCGCGGCAGAAATGCAGAGCAAGGGGCCGGAGTGATGGAGAGCGGCAAGGACATTGCTGCGGCTCGAAGGTCCTGGGGAGAAAACCCATCAGCCGGCTTCGAGGCCAATGGGTGGAACTTTCCAGCAAGAGCAAACGTGGAGGGTATTTATTTCCTGCCTCCCTTTCTCCTAGAGCCACAGAATTCTTCGGGAGGCCTCTAGGACCTCCGCTAAACCTGCACCATGCAACGAGGAATTCTGTTTGGCCAGAAAGCTCGGAGCCCTTGGCCAGCCAACGCTGCACAGGCCGCATGCGGAGCGGGCCTCCCCAGCGCGCTCCTGCCGAACAAAGCCACTTGAAAACGATCCAGGCAGTGACAAAGCACCACCGGCAACTGAGCCTTCGCAAGTCGGTGGAAAACGAACTCTTCCTCCTCTGAGACTAACCCTTGGCCACCTGGGTCAATAATTATGGAGTTGTTTGGACTAGAAGGAACAGCGCTGGGTCATTTAGTCCATTCCCATGCACTGCGGTGGGGTCCCGTTCATTACTGTGAACAACCTGTAATAAAGAGGTCCCTCCTCTGGCTCAGAATAGCTCCAGGGATGGAAATTCCACTTTCCTTGGCAGTTCATTCCCTTGTTTTGCTTGTTCTCTTGTCCTGCACAATCCCTCTGGTGTGGGCTTTTTTTTTCTTTTTTTTTCTTTTTAACTTCTTCAAGCCCCTAGCCCTGTTCTCCCTCCTGTAACTTAAGCCACTGAAAGGGATTCCTCCGATAACATCTACTCACCTATTGTGAAACTGCTCGGGGCCGTTGTCTTCCCGAGACTGAACAAGGTGCAGCCTCTTCACTGTTCTGTCCTCCAAATCCTGAGTGGCTTTCTTTTGTGTGTTGGGAGGTTTTCTCCACCCCTTCGCCAAACTCTTCGAAAATCACTGCATCTTAAGAAAAAGGGAGAACTCGCAACAGCATTGTGGGGAGTGACAAGGATGCCCCAGGTTTGTCACCTCATGGGTCCCAGGAAGTCTGATGGCAGCTCTTATTTCCACTAGAGTGTGACAATGAAACAATTTTTCCCCATGGATTTTCAAGGGTTTCTCAGGGATATTTGAAAAGTCAGTGTTGATGAAAACACATATATGGAAGACATTTGCAAGTATACCTACCTCCTTCACAAATAAGACCCCACCCCAAGGCTGTTGTTCATTTTCTCTCTGAATAGCTATCTATCTCTATATCTTTCTCTCTCTTCTTCACACCCCCCCCCCAACCCCCTGCTCTGGCTCTCTCTTCCTGTTCTCCAGTCTTTTCTCGGCTCCCTTGGGCGCCCCACCCACCCACACAGACACAGCTGCCCTTGGGTAAACCCCGGGCTTCTTTTGAAGTTCAGCTGTTCCACACAGGCAGCTGGCTGGCAGGCTGAGCTTGGCGCCCCATGGCCTCCTTCTCGCTGGTCAGAGCCCTGGACTGCACTCGGGACATCAGAGATAATCTGAACCTCATTCTGTCTTCCCAAGCATCAGCAGGGTGCGTGACTTCAGCTTGCCTCCAGCCCCCCTCCAGGCACCCAGTTCTGAAGAATGGTAGGTGCTTTCTCTGGATTTGTGCCTGCCCCTCATTTCGATCAATTGCCATTCGATTTTTAACCAGTTAAAGAGTTGAGATAAATGATCCTAGATGTGATAAAAGTCCTGACCCACTCAAAGCCTCCCCTCCTCTAAAAAGACCCCCCCACACACACACACACACCACCCTAATCTACTCCAATCTGTCACTTCTAGGTCATTGCCTTTCAGCATGAGGACAATGGACTCCTAGCATCAGGATTACCTGGAACTTGGTAAAAATGCAAATTCCCAGGCCCACTCCGGATTCAGCAGATCAGCCTCTCTGGGGAGGGGGCCAGGTGTCTGCACCTTGACCCACCCCCACAGCTTGCCCTTGGTCAGAAACACAGCTTGGAGCTCAGGGACCGGGAGGCACGTCTTTGGCATCACGTGTGCTTTCCCGTCCCTGGACTTCCCAGTCACGCCACACCTCCTCTGCTCATCCTTGGGGGCAAGGGTGAGCTCACCCATGTCTCTGAATCCCCTATAAATTGAGTCAGTACACCTTTATGTGCCCAATGTAACAGGCCAGGTGCAGTGAGCCCTGTGGAGCCAGCTGCCTGATGTTTCCACAGGACGCTGAATAGATACTCAATGAACTAGTGTTGGTTAATCCTTCTTTGTTACCTCTGTCCTCTTTCAAAGGACTGTGCCCATGCAAGTCCTTCCCACAGACCGCCAGCCATGACTCTTCTTCCTGGAGCTCATGTTATGGGACAAATACTATTCCAACCAGGACGTAGGGCAAACACGGCACCTACTGGCCCTGGCTGGTTGGCTCAGTGGTAGAGCGTTCGGTATGTAGAAGTCCCCAGTTCAATTCCTGGCCAGGGCACTCAGGAGAGGCGTCTATCTGCTTTTCCACCCTTTCCCCTCTCCTTTCTCTCTGTCTCTCACTTCCTCTCCCACAGCCAAGGGTCCATTGGAGCAAAGTTGGCCTGGACACTGAGGATGGCTCCATGGCCTCTGCCTCAGGTGCTAGAATGGCTCTGGTTGCAACAGAGCAACAGCCCAGATGGGCAGAGCATCACTCCCTGGTGGGCATGCTGGGTGGATCCCAGTTGGGCGCATGCGGGAGTCTATCTCTCTGCCTCCCCACTTCTCATTTCAAAAAAATACCAAAAAACAAAAAAAGCATGGCACCTACTTCGTAGGGTGACAGGGAGGTTTAAATGACAGGACACATGTGACATGCTCAGAATGACATCCTGAATGTGGTAAACCCTCGGTACATTAGCTTCCACTACTGCAATGATGAAGACGATGAGCAGGAGAAAGAGTGAGAAGATGATGACAATCACTCAACTGAGATTTTAGAGAACACAATTTGAGGTGTTCACTGGGCGAAGCCATAACCTCAGATGGGGACTCGGGCTCCTCCCAGGCCTGGTGCAGAGCGGTAGTCATCCCTCTGCTCCTGCAGGATGGTGGCGGGACCAGGAAGAGGCGTCCGGGGCCACGTTCATCCAGATGGAGGAAACACGCCCATTGGCCGTGCGTCCCTTCCTGTCCCCACCAAGAGCACAACTCTCCCCCCACTCGTGCCCTCATTGGTCAGTTCTGTCTCGTTTCCTTATCAGACCTTTGCTGGGGGTTGACTGCCTGTGAATTCTTTGCTCCACCCCAGCTTCTGGGCCCGCACCTTCCAACTGGCCAGTAACTAACAGAAATAACCGGTATTAACCCCAAGACTGTTCCATCCTAACAGCAGAATGGGAACACCGTCAAATTTCCAAAGAGCGCCTCTCTAAAGGTAGAATTTCAGTAGATCTTACTTTATATTTCTACATATAAATGTTAAATGTATACATTTATGGTCCATTTACTTCCCAAGGACTGAATGAAGCTTGCTCTAGAACACATTCAGCAGAACTTCGAACAGTAAAAGGGAAAGAGTAAGTATTTTAGTGGTCAGCGAGGGAGGTCAGCTCACTATTTCTCCTGTGTCACTATTCCCTAACCAAGCCTGCGTGGCCAGTGCAGCTCCGCACTCCATTGAACCCCGACCTTCCTAGCAAATGAAACAAATTAATGGGAAGGAGACTTCCTCGGTTTCTGACCACAAGCCATGGTCTCCTGGTGAAGACGGCTCTGAGAGGTTTAGTAAGGCAGGGGACAGACTGGAAATGACAGCTGGCACCCCAACTTTAGGTTTAAGCTGTGCTCAGTGACGGCCCGATGGGGCTGGAGAAACAAGATTGTGCCAGAGCTGGCCAGTTTCCAGAGCACTGCTGCCCACCATGAGGCTGGACATGGACGGTCCATGGACACACATAGGGACAGCTTAGCTGGGGGAGGGGTGGGGTCTTACCTGAAATAGAATGAGGGCCGTAAGTTCCTCCTTGGAGAGAGTGTGTGAGTGTGTGTGTGTGCGTGTGTGTGTGTGTGTGAGTGTGTGCGTGTGCGTGTGTGTGTGTGCGCGCGCGCATGCGCGCGTGCAGGCACCACCCTCATCACTGGGGCGTCCTTTCTGTTACTAGAACAAGAACGGCTTTCCTTGGTTCTGAAAGCAACCCTCACCTCACTCCGGCCCTGGGTGCACACCACCGTCCCCACCACGCTGCTGTCCCCTCCCTCCCCCCCCCCCCACAGACATCCAGGACAAAGAAGACACACAACTTAGGAAGGTGAGATGCCTTTTAAAAATTAGACAAAATCTTCCAGGATGTATTTCCTTTATCTCTAGACCTACATCCATTAACCCACACTCGCAGACAATCGGAGCCGCTGTTCAGGAAGGCAGCTCAAATGGGTCGAAACTGCCATTGTATATCCAGGAAAGACAGAGACACACACAGATTTTTTTTTTAATGCCCGTTTCCAGAGAACCAGCTCCTGCTGAATGCGGCCTGATAGAAATTCCAGATAAACTCTCACGGACTCTGCTAATCATAAAGTGCCACTTAACAGACAATTTGCACCGTCTGTGAGCTGCTCCCATGCGCTGTTTCTTTTTTAGCTGTTCTAAACTCTATCTCATCAAACACTTATCTTTTAACTGTACCGAGCGGCATTTAAAATGATAAATTTCAGAAGAAGGGAAGAGAGAAGCTGTTTCGTGAATAACTAGAACCAGACAACAGCCAAGGAGATGTCTGTCTTTCTTGTGAAGAATTCAAACCCTGAGCCGCGACTGTTCTGGGCCTGAGTCTCTTTGCTGTCATAGGACCTCTCGCCACTATGATACACTTGCAAGGTGATGCCTGGTTCTTTTTCCAGGCCCCACCGTGATGTCCAGATTCTGTCACTAATGGCCAGCTCTTTAAACTGTTACAATTCAGATGGGTTTTACTTTCTGGCTCTTTTTGAATGTTGCTGTCTATCAAGTGGAAAAAATTATCTTTCAGAAGTTGTTGGGTTTTTTTTTTATCTTCCATTGCTTAAACAATCTTCTGTATGGTTGAGAAAAACCCAAAGCTGACAGCTTTCTTGACTCGGGTTTCTAGCAAACTCCTCTCCCCTCCCCCCACTCTCACCCCCATCTGCTTATAATTTAATGCTCTGTATGTTTTAATCATTTCATTAGGCATGTCTTTATTTTGAAATGCAACTAATTCTTTAGTTCAAACAAACAGCCAGTAATTCCAAAAATGAGACCATTCTTTTCTTTTGGGCAGAGCTTGGCTTAGAAGAAATATCACACCTATTTGGAGAAGGGTGAAAGAATTCAACTGCTCTTCAATTTTTTTCAAAGCATTGATTCTTGAAAAGTAGGCAGGACCTTAGAAATTTCTTGATTCTCTCCATAGGTAGCAAACTATCTTTTGAAGAAATTGTCTCATGTCTTTCTGATGCATTGTGATAAGGCTATTTTTATTAGTTAGGGTTACCAGCATATAAACTAAAAAAAACAAAAACAAAAAAACTACTATGTCATGATATACTTTGTTCTTACACTTGGTGACAAAGGACACAAAGAGAGAACTGACCTGACCATCGAGCTTGTATATTTTATGAGCTTATTTTCTTTATAGGAGTTTACCTTCATTAAGGCAAGAAGGATCATATTCGAGGGGAAAGATAATTGACAAAATATTTCATATAATTTATTTCTGTTGTCCCTGACATTCAAATATAGTCTATATTTTTAAAAATGAAGTTACTGAAATTCCCAGGAGCATCTTCAATCTGAATACGATATTGATGGTCCAATCTATAAAATTGATATCTTTGGTTTCTGATACTTGTATTAATTTCTGGCAATAAAACATTCTTTCCACATTTTGGAAGCACAAGTAACATTTAACATAGAGTAGACACTTAGTAAGTGTTTGTTGAAGCGTTGGTAGATAAACCAGTAGGATACACATTGACATTTAATATTTGTTTTCTTAATTCAGCCCCAAGTGCCAAAGTTTATTAACATTTATACATGGCAAACGCTACAGTGCGCTTTCTGATAGAGGCTCCTCCAGAGGAGATTTCCCTAATTCCAAACGATAAATCATAACCATGTAAGTTTCCATATAAAGATTGAAATGATAATGATAATGTAATAGTGACGTTGTCTCGAAGGAATTAATTGTCTTGGAACACATTTGGGAAGTTATCGACAGATGGGAAGCCAGTGTGGCTGACACAAATGGTTGTCATACGCCATCTAGTGGCTGTATGTAAAACCGCGCTCATTCCTCAGGAAAGGCTTTTTTTTTTTTTTTTTGGAACCAGCTTGCCTTGCTCGGAATTTCAGTGCCTGTCGGGCAGCCAAGGCACATTTGTTCGTCTTGAAGGCTTTAAACTGAGAGGGGCTACTGAGGAAAGCAAGACACTGTCCTCCAAAATCTCTGTGTCCTAAGGAACAGCTAAGAAGTAACCAGAGAAGCGAAACTGAGAAGCAGTTGGAGGAACCTTTGGCTACCACAGTCGTGGTATCTATAGCAAGCGAGGTAAGTAGCATGACATTGTCTGCTACATTTCCCCCCACGGAAACCGTCACTGTGTGCAGAAATCCGTGGCCTGGCCGTGACTTCACAATCCGAAGGGCTTGCTTGCAGTGATCCACAGTCTGATTTTTCTTAACTTTCTCATTTGGAGCCTTTATAGAAAAATTAATAAATCCAAAATTAATAACAAAAACCAAGTTACCTCCAGGTTTATTCTTGTAGTGTCAGGTAGTCCAAAGTAGAGTGAACATTCTGAGTTCTTGTATTATATCATCTTTATCTTCAAGGCGATTCAGAGTGAGACAGTAAGTCATTTAGGTATAAATTTCAGACACCCACACACAAATAATCACTAAGTAAGCCGTGTACGAGTGCAGTGGAAGGAAGGAAAGAGCATCTAATATTTGAGAGTAAACAACTAAAATTAAGACAAACTGCTTAGGAATCCCGCGGACAGGACAATTTTGCATCTCCCCCATTTATTTCCCACGCTTTCTACGGTGCCTGAAAAACACCACTTTCAAAGTCAGTTAACTGCTTCTTAAGATCATCAAATAAGAAACACTTTAGTGTATTAGTTCCAAATTAGGAAATCCTACAAGATCATTTCCCCTTCATGTTCAGATCAGTTTCTACCAATCAATATATGCTTTTAGTATAAAAATGCTCGGCATAAGAGATGACTCACGTCTGCCTGTTGAGCTACCATCCTGATCCCTGTGTTGTGATACGACTTCTGCTGCATCTCAAATGTATCTTTGTCACTTTCTTTATCAAAGGGCTATTTACTGGAAGGGAAACGGTCAGTGGAAGGTGTCTGGATCTCTCTTTTTAGAGAAGGCTGTTAGCAAGTCGCAACAGGAAGAAGCTGACGATTATACTAGTGAAGTCACCTAGCAAGAAATCCTGAAATATTTCATCACTTCGGTGCACTATTCTCAATTAAAAATCCACTGTCTGAAAGCTAGAATTATAAAAACATACACCGGTACGTACAAATAGGTCAGACGTGGGGGCTTCGGTCTCTGCCGTCGCCTGTGTATTCGGATGTCTAAAAAGATTTCTGTTTTCCCCGCAACGCTTCCTGCTTTCCTTAATCTTAAATGTTCAAAGTGATTGCATGTTTTTTCCCCCAGAACATTTACCTATTAACCGATGTTATTGTTGAAAAGGACTCATTTTCGGCTGTTCTGTGCCTCACTCTAAATCCTAAGTCTTAGTAGGATGAGAGAGGAGAAAAATAAATTTTGTAAAATTCCAGTCTCTGGCCCTTGGCTTTTTTCTGCCTTTCCTTTTTCTATCAGTCTTCTGCACTTCTGCCATAACCCAGCTAAAGGCTGATGTAAATGCTTTCCCTCGCATGTCAACACGACACCTTTAAGTGTACCCCAAAATTATAATGAATAAAAAATTTTAAATTATCTGTCCTTGGCCAGACAGGAGCGTGTGGTTAAAGCCATCTGTGGCTGCTGTGACACCCCGTGCAGTATCTGACTCTCTCTCCTCTGTCCACGTTATAGAGATGTTGCTGGGACCAACGGAGACCATCTCGGCCAGTTTGGGGCTCTGGAGGACATCAATGCAATGCATTGTTTTGCCGGCGCTGGCTGGAGGGTGTAGGGCAAAGTAAAATTAAGACCTCTTTTATTGTGAAGCACAGTTGGGCTGTTTGATCTGTAAGTCCTTGGGTAATTGGAGTCTCTGCCGCATGTGGAGGTGGGGTCTGAGCAACTTACCCCTGAGTACCCACGTGGGGGTACCGCTTGTCCCCCCACCAGATCCGGCTCATATTCGGGTTCTGCCTGGACACGGACGTCATTTATGAGCTGAGACAATGACAAATTGGAGATTCTGAACAGAGGATATGCTGTTTGTTACCAGGTACACAGAAGGAAATCGAAGCTATTCTGCATTTGGAGGGCTCCCCTCATCACATTCCACAGCCTACCCTCCGCAATAATGCTTGTTTTCTGAGCAAACTTCACCACCTGTGTGTCACACTGCATTTCCATGAAACATACCTGCCCACCCCACATCACTGCCCATGCCCTTCCCTCGAGCTCAAACAAGTAGTTACTGGGCACCTACTGGACTCCAGACACCCAGCTAGCTGGGAACCCTCCCCCACCCCGACTTTTGTCCTCAACAAGCAGGGTAGCGACTGTCCTGCCCCAGTCTGCCCAGGACGAAGGGGTGTCAGAGCTATGGTGCTTTGGGCTTTGGAACCGGTACAGCCCCTGACAAACTGAGGCTGTTGCCCACTCCACAAGAGCCCAGGGTGTATCATCTTCTAAGGCTTGTCCTCTTAACAAGAAGTGTGTGCCCCTGTCCACACAGGTGGGTCCTTCATGCGTGTTTTCATGTCTAAGACCCAGAAATTCCACAGTTTTGAGTTAGGCAGGATACAGCTATTATCCAAACCAACCACTGCCTTTTCTAACCAGAGGACGGAACAAGGTTTTCAGGGACTGGCAATTCAACAAGCTCTATTGGTAACAAGCCAGTCACATTTTGCAAACCTCGAGAGGTTCTGGGCAGCAGGGAGCCCAGGAGAGGCCCAAGTGCATTGGTGGCCCTCTGTGAATGGTTTTGCCCTGTCAATGTCACATGTTTCTCCAGGCGGTGATGAGAATTCTGATACCTGGAGGTCTGCCTTCCCCCACTAAGGGAAGTTGCTGCATTCGCCCAAGTCCGTTGGCAAGTCTGTGAGAAACTTCTTTCATACCTTGGTTGTCAGCACGACCCTGCAGGCACGCTGTGGGTACCCCTGGGTCAATAGTCCTATAGGGCCCCCATGGGACAGGGACAGGGGCAGGGGCTGGGGACAGAAGCCAGAGAGTGTGCACTTTGCCACCAAACTGTCTGGCTTGGAAGCCTAACTCAGTGACCTTGGATAAGTCACTTTATGTCCCTATACCTCAGTTTCCCCATCTGTAAAATGGGGACAATAACAGTATCTCTCTCTCCCTGAGGAGTAAATGAGTCAATATATAAATATATACAATACTTAAAACAGAGCCTGGTGCAGAGTCACACCAGAAAGTTGAACTGTTCCTACCATCAGTAAATTAGATCATCATTACTGGCCAGTGGGTTGGCTGCGCAGAAGCCCCAGCTGGGAGGAAGTGCGTTCTGCCGGGCACAGGATGGCGGGCTGAGCCTGGGGCAGTCATCTCCACTCGGAATCTGCAGGGAGTGGTTCTGAAAGTCTCCCTTCTGATTGACTCACATTCGGAGCAGGCTTGCCCTTCGGGTCTGGCCGTGAGACACACACTGAGCCTAGAAAGGATGCCTTCAATGGCACCTCTTAGGAGGCACCTTGCTGCTACTTAAAGTGGCATTACCCCTAGTGGGTCAGGAAGCAGGACTCCCACTTGCCCACGGGGTCTGGCCCAGGCTGAGCAGCTGGGGTGCACACGGCACCTCAGAGTCGGTGTCGGGGGTGGGGCTCTCGGGAGACAGCAGCTGGGTGCGGGGCCAGGAGTGCCACAACTTCGCCATCTGCTTATTGTCCCTGGCAAATAATCATACAATAAAGACAGAAACGTGCTTGCACCCATCAGTCACAGGTGCTGATAACAGTTCACCTAATTACTTCATTATTTTTTGCCACTCCAACAAGCAGTTTGTATTTACAGTCTCATCTATGGGCCTCTATTACTACTACTTACTGTGCCGATTCCAGCAATTCTGAGATGTCTCCCAGGGCTGGAACAAGTAGAATCTTGTTTTTCTTGATTTCCCCCGGGGGGGGGGGGGGGGGGGAAGGGAGGGAGGGGTGGAGAGAGGAGGAGTCTGAGGAAAAAAGACCTGGCCGGCATCGACCCACAATTGCTCATCTAAGATGAGTGATAAATGATGGGTGATTTTTGAAACGCTAGAATTCTAAAACAAAACAAACAGATCCTATCCTGTGCGTTACGTGGCCAGCTGTGGCGAGAGAGGGAAGAGGTTGAATTGAACCGCCCCGGGCCTGCACCCAAGACGGAAGAGTGCTCGGACCCCAGCGCTGCGTCATTAGGTTGGAAGCGGAGCTGGAAACAGTCCCCGGGGACCTGTCGTCCTAATGAATACCAGGCCACAAATTAACGAAGTGGGTTTGGAAAAACATTGTGAATTTTAGTCACTCAAGCATCAGTAAATCTGCTAGAAGTCAGGGCTGGTTGTTTATAGCTTGTTAAGATGTTGATTGTTTACAAATTACATTTTGCCTTTGAAAAAGTGGGCACCTCTCAGCGGCTCCTTGTCACTCATCGCTTGCTGGGGTGCTTCCTGCCAGGGATAAAGGCTGCCTGCTGTTAGCCGATCTAATTGCTGCAGCTCTCGGCTTTGGGCCCCTTCCTCCCCTCTGTCCCTTCTCTTTCTTAGCCCTAGACTTTGAAATCATTCTTAGACCCAGTGCCCCAGCAGCAGTGTTTCTCGAAGGCCCCCGAGTCCTGCACAGCCTGCTGTGCGCGCATTTCTGCAGATACTTGGACGAGTGAATGCAGAGCGCTGCCCGTGCCCACCCAGGGTCCCCCTGCCTTTCTAAGAGGCTTCAGGGGCCCGATTTACACACCTTGGCTCATTTGCAAGGTCAGGAGCCAAAGGCAAGTAAGTGAGAAAAGGGTCACACAGGCTACTGATTGTCAAGAAGACTGACCACATCAGAGAATGTTGGGGATCCTGCACCCTAATTCCCTCCTCTGACTGTGACCCAGAGGGGAGGTGTCAGGTGCAAAGCCTCACAGGGTTGGGACACAGCCAGGAGCAGAACGCAGGGCCGCTGACTTCCTGTGCACACAGCGCCTCTCGGAGCTGCTTTCCTCTGTCTCCTTCCCTCTCTTCCTCTCTTCCTTCTTTCCTCCCTCCTTCCCTCCCTTCCTCTCTTCCTTCTTTCCTCCCTCCTTCCCTCCCTTCCTCTCTTCCTTCCCTTCCTCCCTCCTTCCCTCCCTTCCTCTCTTCCTTCTTTCCTCCCTCCTTCCCTCCCTTCCTCTCTTCCTTCTTTCCTCCCTCCTTCCCTCCCTTCCTCTCTTCCTTCTTTCCTCCCTCCTTCTCTCCCTTCCTCTCTTCCTTCTTTCCTCCCTCCTTCCCTCCCTTCCTCTCTTCCTTCTTTCCTCCCTCCTTCCCTCCCTTCCTCTCTTCCTTCTTTCCTCCCTCCTTCCCTCCCTTCCTCTCTTCCTTCTTTCCTCCCTCCTTCCCTCCCTTCCTCTCTTCCTTCTTTCCTCCCTCCTTCCCTCCCTTCCTCTCTTCCTTCCTTCCTCCCTCCTTCCCTCCCGTCCTCTCTTCCTTCTTTCCTCCCTCCTTCCCTCCCTTCCTCTTCCTTCTTTCCTCCCTCCTTCCCTCCCTTCCTCTCTTCCTTCTTTCTTCCCTCCTTCCCTCCCTTCCTCTCTTCCTTCCCTTCCTCCCTCCTTCCCTCCCTTCCTCTCTTCCTTCCTTCCTTCCTTCCTTTCTCTTTTTCAACAGGTAACCTGAGCACTTGCTCATGCAGACGGGTCCTGGAGTTACAGAGATGCATTTTTGAGGACCAGGGGCCACGAGCCCCTCTAGCGCTTCCTGACTGAGCCAGAGAAGAGACGCACTGTCTGGGGTCTGGATGTGCTCTGCTGCTTGCTGCTGCATCTCCCAGACATTTTCCCCACGTGGTCTTGGGGGGCCCACCTCCCTGTCTATGCTTCCCGTGACCAGAGACCTGCCTGTGTTGCCTGGAGCCAGTTAGTGGCCTCTGCCCCAGGAGGTGGCTGGCGTTGGGGGAAGGGGGCACATCGATTTCCTTTTGCAAACTAACATGCCCAATGATGTGGGCTTCTATGCTGAATGGTCACATCACAAGGGCGCCTGGTTTACGGACCTGCTGCTGCCCGGCCTGAGCACTCTGACCACACTGGGCCTTGGTCACAGCCACACATCACTACGTGCAGAGAAGCTTAGCTGGGCTGGATGCCGAGAGCCATAAGTAAGCAGCAGATCACTGTTAAAGCTGCCCTGGTCCCAGGTGAGGGCAGGCCCCATGGCACGGCTTCCGGCGGGTTATTTGGGCCAGAACTGCTCAGAGGACCACTCTCCAGTAGAAAGTGAGGGGCGATAGGAGGTTCCACTCCCGCCATAACCCCACCCCAGCACTGCTCTTCCCATCCCTGCCGGGCCTCCCCCCTAGTCCCCTATGGAAAGTGACAGCAACAGCAACTGTAGCAACAGGTGCCAAGTCCCCTCCTGGGACTCTCCTGGCGCCCTGCACTGTCGCCTGCAGGGACAACCCAGCTTGGTCTGAGTGCATGAGCTTGCACTCTGTCTAGACATTCAAGTCATGCTACAGACCCCAGAGGAAAGACCGTGAGACAAGCTGTACGGCAGGTCCTTGAGTAACTCACTCACTGTTTCATTGTAACACTGATGAGACTGCTGTAGGAACTGGACTCTTGCTTATATCAATTAGCCTGTGGTTTCTTTATACATTGTTTTGCCCTAGTTCCAGGAACTTATGGAGGATGTTAAGACTTTATTGTGTTATTTTTCCGGGCTGCTCCAGCAAATTGTCACACATCAGGTGGCTTAAACCAGAAATGTCTTCTCTGGGTTTCAGAGGTGAGACGTCTGAAGTCAAGGTGTGGGCAGGGCCATGCTCCCTCCGAAGGCTCCAGGGAGGGTCCTTTCTTAGCACCTCCCAGTTTGGTGGTTGCCAGAGATACTCAAGAGTTCCTTGGCTTGTAGACATGTCACTCCAATCTCTGTCTTTGTCATCGCACAATGTTGTGGGCTAAATTATGTCCCTCTGCCCCCCCATTTATATGTTGAGCCCCAGGACCCCCGAATGTGATTGTATTTGGAGATAAAGAGGTACTTAAGGTAAATTGTCCTCATTAAGCTGGGTCCTAATCCAGTATGACTGGTGTTTTTATAAGAAGATTAGGACACAGATGACAGGCAAAGGGATGGCCACGTGAGGACCCAGTGAGCAGGCAGGCACCTGCAAGCCAGGGAAAGGGGCCTTGGAAGAAATTACCAGATCTTTTTGCTCCATAAGATGCACTTTTTTCCCAAAAAAGTGAAGGGGAAAATGCCTGAGCATCTTATGGAGCAAAAAATATGGTATTTTATTAAATATTTTATCATGCCATTTGGTTCAGAATATTTCTTTTCTTATTTTTCTCCTTAAAACCCTAGGTGTGTCTTATGGTCAGGTGCGTCTTACGGAGCGAAAAATACGGTAAATCTGCCGCTACCTTGGTCTTGGACTTCTAGTTTCCAGAACTGTGAGAAAACAAATCTGTTATGAACTTTGGTGATGGCAGCCCAAGCAAACCAAGGACATGACACCACCCCTGTGTGCCTTTCGGTCTCTCGTCTTCTTATAAGGACACTAGTCACACTGGATTAAGGGCCCATCCTATTTCAGTGTGACCTCATCACAAACTACTGCTCCAATGACTCTACTTCCAAATAAGGTCCCATTCTGAGGTTCCGGGAAGGACATAAATTTTAGAGAGGATGCCATTCAACCCCGTGCAGTGCAGTTTGCCTAAAAGAGTGATTCCTCTTAACCCACTCTTCCTGTTGACTGTTTTTCATGCCTCTCGGTTTTCTCTCCCTCCCGGAGAGAGGTCAAGGGGCAGTGCACACCCTGACAGCTGCCATGCAAAGGACAAGAAGCTGCTATCCACTGCCCGGGCTTCAACAGGGGCTGGGAATGTCAGTCCAGGAAGCCAAGAGATCGTAGCTGTAATTCTTCTAAACAGCCCACGCCTTACAGACCAGCAGGGAAAGGCCATGCTGCTTTCTCCAACTCTGCCCATCGGCGAGCCAACGGGGCAGCTTCAGGGCCCTTGTACAGGGGGTCCTCGGGTTACCACACAGTTCTGTTCCTACGACAGTGACGTAACCCGAATTTTGGTGTAAGTCAAAATATACCCTAGCCTAAGTCACTTACCTATCCTAACACAGTTGTAAAAGCATAATCTAGATAGAACATAAAAACACAACTAAGCCACAGAAAAAGAAAAAAGACATAAATATACTGTGCTGTATACACTGTACTGTAGGAATAGAAAACGTGACAAAAAATGAGTATAAAAAAATTTCTTACCTTTATTCCCGTGGTTGGCTTGCACACCGGAAGGGGCGTTGCAGTATGGGAGAGAGTGACCTATTAGGAGGAGGAAGCTGGAGAGGCGGGAGACCCTGCAGACGGTACTGGAGATACTGGGTCAGGGGAATCAGGATTGCCTAAGAACATGCAGGAGATGCTGGCGATGATTCCACCTGTACTACAGGTGTTTCATCTCAAGGAGCAACTAATGTAAAGGGTACAGGGTCTGTGGCAGGCCTCTCCACCTTCTTAAAGAATTGTTCCAGGCTAGTCTGGGAGGTTGATGACTTCTTCTCTTCCAAAATCTGCCCATAGCATTGCAAGGCATCCATAACAGCTGTGTAAACCTTACTGAGTCTGTCATCGCTGGGTCCTCAGCCTGAAATTTTGCCAACCCATCCTTTACCATAGAAAATCCTTCTGCCAAATCCTTGGTAGTAAGTCTCTTGGGTTCTGGGGTTTCTATCTCTTTCTCCTCCATCAGCTGCCTCTCCAGCTGAATGAGGTCCCCAGCAGATAGCTCCTCTCTGTGTGATGCCAGAAGCTCTGTGACATCCATCGTGATGGCTTTCCTCTTCTTCGAAGCACTCTACCATCTGAAGACTTTGACTTTCATTTAGGAAAGCCATAAGGGCCAAAAAGTCGCCAAAGCAACACAAACAGAACATTTGCGCTTTTAACAGTCCAAAACGGCCTAGGTGAGCACGCTGGGGGATGCAGACTCCCTCATTCATAGGCTGCGTTACTGCGTATTCTTCTGCTGCGCGCAGCCAAACCAGTTTCCCCACGTAGTCCGTAAGTACGACACTGACAGCGTAAACCAAAACGCTCACATCTCAATTCTTTTAAGTTGTTATGGGAGTGAGTGTCGTAAACTCGAAACATCGTATGTCGAGATTATCGTAACCCGAGGACCCCTTGTAACTGTTACCTGCACCTCTGATCTGTCACTGATTCAAACTTTTCCTGACCTGTTTGCTTAGAAATGGAGTGTCAGATAGAGCAACCAGTATCTTGATCTCTTCGCATCAAGAAAATGCCAGCTCTTCTCAAGGATGGCGTGGAGGTGGTGGTGGGTGGCGGCCAGGTATCTCTCATTCTATTTATTAGAAGGAAAGAAAGAAAGTTTGGTGATTCTCAGCCTTGGCCACGCATTGGAATCACCTGGAGACCTTTACAAGCTGCTGACTCCCACCCAAGCCCCTCCCTCAGAGATGTTGATTGAATTGGTCCGGGGTGGAGCTGGGTATCAGGATATAACTGAAGAGTCCCAAAGTAATTCTAACGTCTGGCCCTGGCTGAGAGCACCTGCTAAAAGTACCTAAGAGTCCTGAGTCATCAAGTAAGTGAAGCCCTGGGACTGGGATGAACTTTATTTAATTTTTTTTAATCATTTATTTATTTATTTATTCATTTTAGAGAGGAGAGAGAGAGAGGAATGGGGGAGGTGCAGGAAGCATCAACTCCCATTTGTGCCTTGACCAGGTAAGCCCAGGGTTTCGAACCGGTGACCTCAGCTTTATCCACTGCGCCACCACAGGTCTGGGATGAACTTTAGATCACGCACTCCAACTCCCTCACAAAAGAGACATGGAAAGTGGCACCCAGAGCACCCAATGTCACTCAAGGTCGGCCAAAGAGGGAACCCAGAGAGCCAAGATGAAAACCCAGGACTGGGGGCGCCTAGCGGCCACTGGTTTCTCCTAGACTAGAGTTCTTCTTTCCTTGCTGCAAATGAGCATATTTCATGATTTGGTCCAGCCCACTGCTCTGCCTTCTTTTCCCCCAAACATCAGCTGTTATTACTGCTAGTATTCTTATTGTTGTTATTAGTGTCATTACTATTATTAGTGTCTCTCTTCTTTTAAATGTTATTAAAATTATTGGAGTGACCTTGGTTAATAAGATAAGGTTCAATTGTACACTTCTATAACACATCATGTATAAACTGCATTGTGTAGAAGAGAGGAAAAGGGGTCAAATATATGGTGACAGAAAGACACTTGACCTTGGGTGGCAATCGACCTTTTTATGAAGTCTGCAAGCTTTTACTGACCTAGTATGTACTGGCCCAAATACTCTAGCTTATTTCAGCTACACTTGAAAATGTGCTACTCTCTCCCTATTGTTTTGATGCCTAATCGAATTGGCATCAGAAGGAGAAAACCAGTATCCCAGAGCCACACAAACTGAGCACTGGCCAGTCTTTGGCCAGGTGAGAGCAGGGATTGCTCTCAGAAAACGCTCCGCTCCTCACACACCTGTGGAAAGTCCCCCTGATCTCCTGACCTCCTGTGACTGCTTAGAAAGTAAGGGCTCAGCTTGCTGACGTTGACAGCCATAAGTGGCCTCATTTTCCCTGTCAGCCTTTGCAACTTGTCTACTTTATTTTATTTATTTATTTTTTTCTGAAGTGAGAAGCAGGAAGGCAGAGAGACAGACTCCCGCATGCACCTGACCAGGATCCACCTGGCATGCCCATTAGGGGGCGATGCTCTGCCCATCTGGGGCATTGCTTTGTTGCAACTGAGGCCATTCTAGCGCCTGAGATGGAAGCCATGCAGCCATCCTCAGCGCCCGGGCCAACTTTGCTCACATGGGGCCTTGGCTGCAGGAGGTGCAGGAGGGGAAAAGAGAGACAGAGAGGAAGGAGAAGGTGGAGAAGCAGATGGGCACTTCTCCTGTGTGCCCTGACTGGGAGTCAAACCTGGGACTTCCACACACCGGGCCGACGCTCTACTACTGAGCCAACCGGCCAGGGCCTTGTCTACTTTATTTTTAGAGACTGAAGAGTTGCGATTTGCATTTGAGAAACTCATAACCTGTGGCTTCGTGGCCTCCGTGTTGGCTTGGTATTTGAGAGCAGGAAGATGGGAAGGGTCATTAAAGAGGTTGATGTTTCAGGTCACGGGGGCTGAGAGTCAAGGGTCAGTGTTGTTGAGATTCGGAAATAAAAAGAGGCCTTTGTAGCCTTTAAAAATATCAGCTTAAGGAAGTTCTTTATAAAATAGTTTCTCAAGTGTATTTTTTCTTATAGTTATGATAGCCTTTTTACTTTCATTGTTTATCTTTTAGGCTTTTCAGACTATCTTCTTGTGATTCCTTTTAAAACAGGGTCTTCTGCTCTCTCTTCTCTCCCCCCCCCCATCTCTTTTCTCCAGAAAGCACATATATTGCTTGAAGAATACTGACTCTTATAAGGTATATTTTCCTGTGATTTTCACACAATTTATTAACCCTGTCCTTAAGGATAATTCAAAAATAAAAATAAAGTTTAAAAAAACTACACTTTGCAGTAGTGCTCAAAGTTTCATGGAAATCCTTGCAAATCACCCACTTAAATTAAAATAATGAAAGTCCAATCTAACTGTTTGCTGTGTGGGGGTACAACACTCCTCTGCTTGCTAGAAGACCTGTGGCACCCAGGGTGCTAGGACCCGTCTGCCAGGATAGGAGGGGTGAATTAAATTACCTTATATTTAGTACTGATTTTGTCCTGGGCTTGTCCGATAACAGACAACAAGCCTGGACCTGACTGGGAGCATCAGCCCGGGCATGAGTAGTGTCTCCTGGGTTGTCCTATTGTCAGACTAATGCAATTGACATTTTGCTTGAGATTGGTTACAAATGTGGTTCCAATATTATTCAACAGGTGTGCATTTGGGGGCTGTGATCAGAATCACACGGCCTGGTCACCAGAGATGACAGCACTCAGCCCCCCTCTCAGGAGGTGATGCGACTTGCCTGTGGCCTGTCCTGCCGGGAAATGGAGCGGGAAGCTTGGAGGTTTCTGAAAACCATCACTTGCAAGAGAACTTAAGACTTCACCAGGTGACGATGTCAGTGTGGTCCACACTTTTTCTGGGTCTGGCTTGGAGCAGGGAAGTTCACTGACAGTACAAGAAAGTCCTGTGCAGGCCCTGGCCAATTGGCTCAGTGGTAGAGCATCAACCTGGTGTGTGGAAGTCCCAGGTTTGATTCCTGGCCAGGGCACATGGGAGAAGTGCCCATCTGCTTCTCCACCCCTTCCTCCCCCTCTCCTTTCTCTCTGTTTCTCTCTTCCCCTCCCACAGCCAAGGCTCCTTTGGAGCAAAGTTGGCCTGGGTGCTGAGATGGCTCCCATGGCCTCTGCCTCAGGTGCTAGAATGGCTCTGGTTGCAATGGAGCAACAACCCAGATGGGCTCCCTGGTGGGCATGCCGGGTGGATCCCAGTCAGGCACATGTGGGAGTCTATCTGACTGCCTCCCCACTTCTCACTTAAGAAAAATACAAAAAAAAAAAAAGTCCTGTGCATTCTTACTGCATGTGGAACGAACACCTGTGATTGCTGATTCAAACTGGCCCCACTGATGTAAACCTGAACCCTTCAGGGAGGGAGCGGTGAGGAGTCCCACTTAGCAGGAAATGATGCTTCCCAGTAATGGACGGACAGACGGCCCAATCCACACAGACCCATCCCACCCAGTGTCATTTCCTCTATGGGCAAAGTCCTTGGGTTGTCCAGGCACTCATAATTGCCCAGACGTGGACTCAAGTGTCATTTCCCACATTCGACCCCAAAGCCTGAACACACTTTCACTCCAGTGAAAAAGACTCTCAAGGATTTTTTCCCTTTCGTTTAGAAAACTAAACACAAGGCTCACCCTACTGAAATCTCCTTGTCTAATGAGCCCCTGTGGGTGGACCTGGTCCTCTGAGCACCGTCCTCTGCCTGGGAAAGGAGAGCCCTGGTCACGACAACATGCCAGGCCCCGCTCTCGGAGTCCCCATGCTCTGGGAGGACGTCTGTCACTTAGAGCCGTTGCTGAGCCTGACCACACAGCTTCCGAGAGAGAAGGAGGTAGGGCGCTGCCTTTGGGCAGTTCAACGTGAGCTTATTTTCACACACTGTTTGGTTAGTTGCCACATGTTAAAGCATCCACAAGTGACTTCCTGAGCAAAATTCCTTTTCCTTCCCAGACATCCATAGCTGATGCCAGGTGCCAGGTCCTCCAGATGAGCACAGATCAAAGCATGCTCTCTGTCCCCTGCTAAAGCCAGGACAAAGTTCACATTGAACAAAAGGAAGTCGTTGAGCTCTCCTTACCTCACAGATCAAACAAGGCCTTGATGGCAACAGGGCTGTCATGGAATGCCCTGTAGAGAAAAATCTGAAATCGTGGACTGAAGGCCCCCCCCCGCTGTACCCCTCAGGGCCCGTGGCCGGCATGAGTGAGCTCAGGGTCTGCTCGCCTTCCCTGCTTGGCCTCGGAGGAGAAGCACTGAGCACACGCAGCCGGCCTGCCAGGAGCAAGGTTCAGCGCTGGCACTCTGGCTGAGGCCCTGGGCAAAGACCCCGGAGCCCCAGTTCACCCAACTGTAGGCCTGGGGTCACCTGCCAGCCTGAGGTCTTTGCAGCAGCTAGAGCTGCTGGCAGCAGGCGCGGGGAGGGGAGGGCCCAGGGCAACATTAACATAAAAAATAATGAGGTTGTAAAGAACAAATAAAAATAAGATGGAACTGCCTGACCAGGCAGTGGTGCAGTGAACAGAGTGTCGGACCAGAACATGGAGGACCCAGGTTTGAAACCCCGAGGTCGCCGACTTGCTCAACTGGTTTGAGCAAGGCTCACCAGTTTGAGCCCAAGGTCTCTGGCTTGAGTGAGGGGTCACTCTGTCTGCTGAAGGCCCACGGTCAAGGCACATATGAGAAAGCAATCAATGAACAGCTAAGGTGCCACAACTAAGAATTGATACTTCTAATCTCTGCTCCTTCCTGTCTGTCCCTATTTGTCCCTCTTTCTGACTCTCTCTCTCTCTCTGTCACACATACAAAAAAAGATGTTACTAAGATAATTGCAGCATGCCCTGGTAGAGAGAAATCTTAAAGTAATCTGTTTTCTAACTAATAAATACGGGCCTTTGATATGAACATCAACTCATATATAACATGTATATTATTTATATACACACATAATCATACATTCATGCTATAAACATTATATCCACATATATATGCTCTACATACATAATAAAATATTAAAATTCTATTCTTAAATATCCTAAAGTCAGATTTTTATAATTTAAAATGTTTTTCTGGCTTTTTAGCATTCATAAAGTTTACTCATCTGGGTAAGAATTTAATTTCTGTAATTTAACATTCTGTTTCACACCATCGAATCCATAGCCCCATTTGGGATTAATAAGAAGACAAATGACTGAGTGAACGAACACCGTGTGGTTCCCACTGCTGAGTTTGGGTTTGGCAGGCTCACGTAGCGGTCTCAAGTTCAAGCATCAGAAGTTGAGTTCACATCCCGCTTCCGTCCACCTTGATTTCTTAAATTGATCGGTGGGCATTTTCCAAGAGCATAATCAGCACTGTTTGGAAAGTATTTAATGCTATTCCCTGAAGTTACTTAGCCAAATATGACTGGATCTTTACAACACAGAGAGAAAATAAAATTATTTACTCATTCAGTATTTATTAGTTTGGAAACGGGACCGGGTACCCAGCGCATAGCGGAGGACTGATGTTTGCTTTGCCGAGTGCTGGCCTCATGCTCCTTCGGAAGACGGGAAGGAGAGGCTCACCGCTCCCCAAGCTCGGGTTGACTCTTTGTAGCACAGTTCTTTATGTTTGAGGGAGCAACTGATTCTGGTAATGGACATCGGCACAACCTGGATCTTACTCGATGTATGCAAGAGTTTTGTGCTTCAGTACAGGCATCTCTAAGAGTCCCCTCACCCACTGCCGCCATACCCTGTGGCAGGCCAGACATGAAGGGGGCCCGAAGGTGGGCAGGGTGGGGAGCAGGAGCGTCCTGTCTGAGCTTGGTGCCTGGGGCAGTTCAGGCATGGGGACAGTACGTGCCAAGTCTGGGTGGTGCCCTCTCGCTCATAAACCAGAGCGTAAGTCCAAGGGCAGGTCCCAGACGGAGTTTCAGGTTCAGGCTAGAGTGACACCAGGGAGTCCAAAATGGGGCTTTGGCTGTATGTCAGTAGTCACGTGGTTTTGTGGCTGCCCACGCCAAAAGAGTGTCCGTCTGTCCAGACACTGGCTGCCGTTCCACTGCTCCCTGGGATTCTGAACGCTTTAGGATTTTCCTTTCAAAAGGCAAAGACTCCTGGCACAGGTAGGCTTTGAGTGGTTATGCTGTGCTTGTGAAATAAGACCTAACTCAAAGTTAAGTGATTAATTATGAAGATTAGTAACGGGCATGGAGCAGGGAGGGGAGGGCGACACTAGCTAAAGGGGACGAGTAATAGGATGGACAGGAGGACTGGTGTTCATTGAAACTTCCTAGCACTGTGCTAAACTTTTTATATATTTGTGGTTTCTAAATGCCCATGAGGACATTAAAAGATGGATCTAGTTACCCCTATTTACATTTGAAAAAAGCTGAGGCTTAAGGAGGGTAACTTCTTGGTCACATCCCTGGAAGTGGCCGTGCTGGTGTGCCCCCCCACACCCCCCCACTGTTGCCTGACACAGGGGATGCTTCTCACACTATGGCATGAGGGTGCTCCGAAGATACGCCTTACATTCCCGCCTTTGATCTAGCTTGGGGTCACCCTGCCCCTCCCAAGTTTCCTTTAGAGAAGCCATATCCGGTAATGGGAAGGTTGTTGACTGGCCCCAAGGAAGGTGCCCAGAGGTGGCCCCAAAGGAGGGGTTGGGCACTTCCTTTCCTCCCCCAGGTCTCCATTCACCACTACCAAGTGATGCAGGATAAATAAAAACAGTGTGAGCTGACTAAGCAAGTTCAAGCCCAGAGCCAGACCTCGAGTCACCTTCTAACCAGCTCGCCAACTTTAAGCTCCTCTCATAGGGAAAATGGGGAGCCTCCTTTGATTTACAAAATTATATGTGACAGTCTCTTGGACTCAATGCTCCCTGGGAGTTAGAATTGTGTCTGCTTGACTTCACACTGCATATGCTACGCCCCGTATCCGATCTGTAATAATTTCCCAATAAGTACCAGGGAAATGAATGGATGAAAATGAACCTGTTTCTTCCTCAGCTTTGAAATCACTCCCTGGGGGCTTCTGGGACTCTCCTCTCTAGACTTCCAGTCCCCAAGGAGAGAAATGTCCTTGCAGCTCTCTGATGGCTTCTGGAGCATGCTGTATCCACGTGAGCCACACCTGTGACTCTCTTAGGACACCGTGAGCTGCCAGGGCATGCCAGGTCTAATGCTCCCCCAGCAAGGAAAGGAGACCAGTACAGGCCCGAAGATACTTGATGCCGAATGGACAGGTGAAGACTCAACTGCTGTCCCCTGGGACATGGGGAGGGAGCTTCTCTCCCTTCAGACAGAGGTCTGGCTAAAAGAACTCGGAGAAGCCCGAAAGGCCCGAGACTGCGAGGGGGCTGCCCATAATTTACCGCTTGTCTACGAGCTGGCTTGGACAGACTGAAGTCATTAGCCGGGGTGGAGGGCAGGAGGGGGTGGGGACGCGGAGGTACCTGGCACAGCGAGCCGGGAAGGGGCAAGCACCGGCCTGGTCAGCTCCTAAATCTCCAAATGGGAATTACTAAGGCAGAAAACCTCAGCACACTCAGTGCTGTTCTTCCCTCCCACCTCTTTGGAGCAACATGTGCCCTTTAAAAAAAAATGGGACAGATAAAAATCACATTCATTTACTGCAGTGTCTCTTCCATAGTAGTAAAAAAAAAAAAAGGCCTTTATCGTCCTCTGAATTAGATCTGTGATTTTTTTTGAATGACATGTATAATAATTAGACTGTGAAGATGTGCCGTTAATCCATTTAAAGGTGTAAAGAAGCCCATTTAATGAACATTATAGTCATATTAGACTTGGAAACATCCAACTCTTTTGTTGAATAAAAAGAAGTTCAATGAGATTAACTTCTCTTAGTTGGTTTTAAAGAATAATCAAACATGTCTTCCTCTGATAGTGTACTGTGCCTTCTCGTATGGCTCCGGCATACCAATGCCCACCAGCTCGGAAGGGTAAGAATAAGGCCGTGGGACCTTACATTTCACTTAAGTAATTACAAAGTAAAGATCACTCCCTCTTTCCATCCTCCCTACAAAGTGATAAGAGGCCGAACCCCTTGAACTCGTAATTATGTAACAGCAACGTTAATCTTCTGGATTGGTAGTCTCTCCTGCTGCATTAAGTGTATTCTTACGATTATCAAGTTTACTATTTGACATGCAGAGATGTCTACTGGGAGACCCATTACAGGATCCTAGCACAAAAAAAACGGTCCTGGGTTGTTTCCAAATCTCGCGCTGGTTCATGTCTCAGGATGAGGCTCGTGATGCCTCCGAGAACGGAGGACGTGCCTGCCCGGCGCTCTGTGTGGATAAACGCTGGGTCAGGATCCGAATGTCCTCGCTGACTCCAGGGGGTTAATAATATATAATAATATATATATATAATTTTAATTTTTTTAATTGCTGTTTACGTTCAATATTATTTTGTATTAGTTTCCGATGTACAGCATTGTAGTTAGACAATCATATAATTTACAAAATGTTCCCTCCTGGGGTTGTTCTAAAGAGCCAGATTTTAAAGCAGAAATAGATAAGTTTGAAATAAGTACAGATTTAATGGGGGAGGGGGGATACAAGAGCTGTCCGCATCCTTTCTGCTGAGAAGTCTCATTGTGGGCGCAGAGTTTACCCAGGTTAAACCCGGAAGATGGGATGGTCAGAGTTCATCTACTACTTAGCCCTCTCCCTCAGACAGCTGAGACACTACCCTCTTTTCTAGCTCACGGATGTATTGGACGTTCTACCTGACAGTCTCCTCTCTTACCTGTAGTTGCTAAGAATTTGAGAACAGGCAAACAAGCGACTGAGATGTGGAACGCACTGCGTCAGATTTCAAAACACAGCAGGTGTGCGTTCTCACCAAAGGAAAGGAAGCGTCAATAGCAAAGAGCTGGTTTCGATGGGAAAGGAAGAGAGCCGGCGCGGGAAGGGCGTGTCAGCACAGCGTCCTGTGTCCTCGCTTTGTGCCTGATCCCCCCGGTCACCGGCGACAGTGATGGATGACGGTAGAGATGGTCTAAGCCGCACAGCTCACCGGCGCCGTGTTAGATCTTTCTGTAGTTCAGGAAACAAAGCTGATAAAATGGAGAGGCAACCTAATCCCCGCTAACATAGTGCGATCTGTCTTGTATATCGTCATCGGGCATTATGCAGACATCATAGCTCAAACCAGCCGCGGTATTTGTAGGAGTGGAAAGGAAAACTCCCTGCAGTGTTAGAGAAGTTGGGGGTTTTGTTCATTTGTTTGTTTGTTCGCTTTGTTTTAGATAACAACGTGGTGGGCCTTCCAGAGGCTGGGGCAATGTTTTCTCCTCCTGTGCTGAGACTCAGAAATTAAGCATGGAGACGCAGCATCCCCCCTCCCCCCCACCACCACCACTTCCACTTTTCCTTCTGTGTTACCCTGGCTCGTTTATAACCCTCAGACAGGAACGTCACAGGGAGGACTTGTTCCAAAAGCTTAGATCATTGCCTTACAGGACCAGGGGTGGGGATCACACCTTGGACCTTCAAACGCCCGCCTTCGGAATGGAGGCAGAAGAACATTCTGTTTTGTTAGCTGTCGGGTATCATTTTTCTTTTTCCTGGTTATTTTCATTATGGGTTTATTGCACAAAAAGCATGTGCTAGGTAAGACAGGGGACAATATGTTCAGTCAACAAGTGAGCTAAGACAGCACAAGCAGAGGGAAGCTTGGTGCGCACAGTTCTAGAACTGATCGTCCGAGTATAAAACCCCGTGTTCTTTAGCATCTGGGTCTTGGGGTGTAAAAACTGATTTAGGGGTCTTCTCTAGGTGGTCCTGGAATCTTCCTCATGGATGCTAATACCACCAAAGTTCGAAGCTATTCTGTAACTGCTCTGATCAGTCTGAAGTTTAAAATTATACTTCAGTGAAGAATATTTGTAAGATCTTTAAAAAAAGGCATACACTGTAGTATCTATTCATCTGCACAAAAACTTATCAAATTCGTTTCATTTCAAATTGCTCTTAACATGCCATTGGCCCCCATTCACTGACAAGATCATTTTAAATGTGAATATGGTTTTTTTTGGTTAGGGTATTAGATTTTGTCCTGACTGCACATATAATTCTAATACTTGGTTCAGATTAGGAACTGCTCGGGATCTTCCTCCATGGGATGAAAATCTTATGAAAATTTAACAAATTTCATAAATCTGTTTCACAAATTTGCAAAGGAGAGTGAAAATAGTCCATGTGCTGCCCCAAACTTGCCCGAAGATAATGACCATTGCTTATAAATACATGTTTGAGGTTTGTTTGACTACTTTTTTTTTCTATACAAAAAGAGAAAAGTTTTTCTCTTGAAATGAATTAAGTAGTGCCTAGAAATCACTATCATGGTCTCGCACGAACTAATCACTTTATCCTCATCTCTGAACACCTCCTAATTCTTCACCTAATTAGAGGGAAAGGCAGAGCTGTCCTGGTCAGGGAGGTAGGGATTAGGGTTAAGAAAACACTTGTGTTTGGAGCCCCCTACCTCCCCTGGTCAGTGTGAAAGATTCTCAAAGAATCTCCCAGCCTCGCTAATCCATGACCCTCAGCAGGGAGGAAGTGTTAACAATTTAGTTTAAAACTCACACTCTCAGACAAATGCATCAAAAACAGCTTTTCTCCTTTGATTTGTAGGTATTAGTTGTTTTTCCAGGCCCCATTAAGGACTCTTCATCCTGTACGGTGAGGGGCATTAAGCCCCAGTGAGTTAGAGCTGTTCCCAGCTCTGGGTTTTTCAAAGGCAATTTACACTAATTATTTGAGTCCACAGTGTTACCCATATTAGTGGAATGAACCATCCCAGCAGGTAAAAAGTACTTTTGAAATGTTAATTTATTACTGAGGTATAAAAATGTCCTTGAATTAAAATAGCATTAAAAAAATTAATAGCCCTTTTAAAGGATGGGACTGAGACATTCTGTACCTCTTTTTATTTGCACCAAACTCCTTCATAATCACTTGTCTTTTAAAAGCACAGGTTGTCAAGGCAAAGGGCCATGCATTCTCCAGCATTATGGTTGACAATAAGATCTCGCGGAGTTCGGCGCATTTTCTTCCCAGGGAAGCCAGATGAGTCCCCACCGGGCTGCAACTCACAAGCAGCCATGTGGCTCTATGCTGCAAGCAATCTGCTCGTGCGTTTGGTGGCCGTTTCTCAGTCCGTCACATGTTCAAAAGTCTCTCTTTTATCCCATTGCTCGTTCCAGAACAGCTTCTCAGGTTTAGAAGAAGCAAGGCAACACCAGCGGTTTCTCCAGCAGCATTTGTGAGTCCCTTCAACAAGAAGGGACTTGCATGCCAGGGGCTCCCAGTCTGCACTGTTCCAGGGATTCAGGCGCACACGCGCGCGCGCGCACACACACACACACACACACACACACACACACACACACACACACACTGTATTTTAAAGTTAGAGGCTCTGGTTTGCCTTCTGGTTCAGTCCCTGTCCTGTCTGTCCCCAGAGGAGTGGGTGAGAGAAGGAGCAGGGGAAAGAGGTAACTGAAATTAGACGTTGCCATGTTGGGACAGAATCCACTGCTCAGAGAAGATACCACAGCTAGGCTCTTCCCATTACAGGAAGTGCCCATAGCGACCCCTCCTGGTGACCTAAACAACTCACAGGGTCCCAACAGTGCAGCTAGTTGTCAATGAAGAGGACTTTCACTTTAGTCTTTCATTCATTCATTCAGGCTACCAGCATTGATACACAGATGTATAAGAAACAATCTCTGCCCTCAAGCTGCTCAGAAGACAATAAGGGCAATAAACTTGCAAACTGTAACAGAGATGTGAAGAAGAGATTATAGGGCCCATAGAAGAGAGATCCACATTGTCCAACAAATACAGGAAACTGTTTACCAAAGTAAAACAAGGATTCGCAAAGCAGAGGAAAAGATAACACAAGCTTGAAAAAAAGAGCAGGTCCAGGGCCCTTAGGGACACCACAGCCAGCCCATTCAGAGACCTGGAGTTGGGTGGGACCCCCAGGCTGTCCAGAGCCACAGGGAAATGGCTGGGAAGGAATGGGAGACCAAGCTGGAGAGGTGGGAAAGGGGCCCACTCAGCTGTCCTGGACATGTGGTACATCTTCCCAAAGACTACGGGTCTCCAACTTTCTATGACCGTGCAGCCCCATCCCTGACAGAGGATATACTCATCCCTAGTGTATGTATATTTATGATTAAGTTATATGCATGTCCTGATTTCAGTGAGTCTTAGTAATGCCTGTTTTATTTCTTATCTTTTTGGTGAAAGCTTGTTAATAGAAGTCCCAATATTTTCTTCCCTCAGCCTGATGGATTGTTGACCCTACCAAATGCCCCAAAGTTGATGGGCCCATGGAAACCTGGTGTCTGCCCCAGACCATTCCTGTCCCTTACAGTAAGGCACACATACTTCCAGATACTACTGCAGCCTAAGCTTGATCACCTGCCAAGAGTTCTGACCTACTTTGGTCAGAAACAGGTGAAATGCAATTACAGCAGGAGTCAAAGGAGTCCCCACCAGTGGGTCAGTGGCTGCATCCTTAACATCCCACAAAGGAAACCCAGTCGTGCACCTCCTAACTTCTTGTCCCTCCTCTCTTGGAGAAAAGAGCACGTACTATAGATTCTAGAGTCTAGAACACAGCCCAAAATACAACAAGAGCACCCACAGGTCAGGTCTAATAAAAAATTATAACAAGAATAGTTGTAGCATTAAGTAAAAGAATATGCAAGTCACCATGGAGCTAGAAGCTAACCTGTGCTTTTGAATTGTCTAGTAAGTGCAGTTTTCTATAGATTCCTTATGAATTCCTTTAACACACATACACACACACAAACGCATCTTAACTTTAATTACTACCTGGGCAATTCTAGAGTGCTTAGACCCTATATTGGATGCGTGCAAGACAGAGCAGCTACCGCTAGAAGCCATGAATTATAGTGACACCTCTCTCTCTGCAAAACTTTGCTCCAGGACTGGAATTTGGACTTAGATCATTGAAAACAGTGAGCTCCTTAAGATTCTAGAAATGACTAAGAGAGTCATGATGTCTCATGCTGTCGCCATCCGTCATCCACCCATCCACCCACCCTGCAAATGTTTGTTGTTATTGAATATCTATGGTGTGTCATGCATTCACATACAGTATTTATAGTCACAATTGGAAGGCGTAAATTTTCACCTGGCATTTTGGTATTACTTGCCAGACAACAGTAGGAGATGGAGCATCTACAGTGACTGTACAGGGTGACTGTACTTCAGACAGAAAGCTAAGTTCCCGATCACTGCTCTTTTCACACCAGGTGTTCAAAATGTCTTCTTAAATCAAATTGTCACATTATGTCCATGTCGACTTGGAGAATATGGCAAAAATCCTATTTATTTGGAACTGATAATAACCCAGACTCTCTTTGAACTAGCTCTCCCTTTATTTTTTCTTAAGACATGCTTTTTTATTTTATAGATAGTGTAAGTGAATGGCATATAGATAAGGAGGTAGTGTATAAGGAGGATGTTGAAGATGCCTAGAGAACAAATTGCTTGCAAGAGTTTTGTAATATACCTTTGCTTGCAAAGAACGAATATGAAATCACCGATCAACTGATGTAATCATGTATCAGAGAGACCCTTAGAGCCACAAGCCCAGCTTTAATTACAGGGCATCCATGGAGGGAAGAACAGGAGATTCCCATAAAAATTTCTATGGTTCAAAGCGTTCACTAGTTAACCTGGCTGCCCCTTCACCACCACCACCATTTAGTTTGGATTAATGAGGATGGCTTCGCTCATAAAAGCCAAGAATGTCCTTCATTCTGATGAGACAATACAGTCATGGGAAGCAGCTCAGTAAAACGATTTCCATGGCATACGCTGGGGAGCGGAGGGGACCACAGGAGACGGTGCCCGGCTGAAGCCTCATGATCAGATGGGCATGAGCTTCAGTTAGAACTGAGAGTTGTTTTTTACTTTAAAAAGCATAAAGATGCAGCACTTTTTTTTGAAAGAAGTATGGAACACTGTACTGTGAAATTAAAGAAGCTCTGAAATTTTCAAGGAATCTTTCATTGTCTCTGGACCCATACAAAAGCAGCAGCTTTAAATGCACAAGAATCAAAACATGTATACACAAAATCCACTTGCTAATAAAGACGGTATTAATATCATGCATTTTAGGTATGTGCTGGATATATGTATACTTTTTACATGGCCTCACTGGGCCCTGGCTGGTTAGCTTAGTTGGTTGGAGCATTATTCCAAAGCACAGAGGTTGCTGGTTCGATCCCCAGTCAGGGCACATACAAGAACAGGCCAGTGTCCCTGTCTCTCTCTCTCTCTCTCTCTCTCCCTTCCTCTCTCTCTAAAATCAATAAATCAATTAAAAAATTTTTAGAATAATAAAATTAAATGGCCTCAATTGGTAACCGCATCAAGTTTCTAGGAAACCGTGTACAATGGATTTACTGACTGTTGTGTCCTGGACTTGACTCCCGTAGAAGGGCAGCCCAATTCAGTCAGAAAGGCACGAGGCTTGGCGGCCAGCGTCTCAGATCCCTCAAGAGCCAGCTCCACCACTAGCCACTGAGGTGACTGCAGGCAAGTCGCTTAGCCTGGCTAGAAAAACAAAGTTTAATTGGCTTGGCCTCCAAGGGCTCTGCCACTGCTAAAATTGTCAAACCGCCGAGCCGGAAACATTTGATAGTGCCGTCAGAGAGGAAAGCTACATGTGTGCGCATGTGTGAAAGCGAGTGCTTCCAAAAATAGACATACAAAGGGTTTTTGTTTTGTTTTTTTAATTTGGATTAAAGAAAGGGAAATCTAATTTTGTTGAAAGCACATACACACACACACAGGCTAATGTGGTGTCCACTCTGTGCACCCAGCAATGTTTTCCCCCGCTGAATAAATGGTGGCCTTGCCGGTGTTCAGATCGCACTGCATGCATACGTTCTGTACCAGGTTGTGGGCTCCTGACTGCCCTTCATTCTAATTAATACAAGTCCAGCTGAATCAGGAGGTGGAGGAAGAAAGACCAGAAATGAAGAAATGGCTATCATACTGTTCCTATCTATTCATCTGCATAATAGCAATGATACCAAATATGCAAACAGACGTTCCTCTCATTAAATTGTATATGCAAATGCTACTGGTAAGAGTGGCGATGTCTCGAGTTGAGAGATCATTGGGGGTAATTAAAGGTTAATCCAGTTTTCAGTTCACAGAGTACGCAACAAGAGGGGTTGTAAAGAAAAATTGTCACTTAACCTTCAGTTCATTATTGATGGCACATGGATTTTCTACACAAGTGATATAAACATGCATGTGCTAATCATTACTGCCCCCACGACCACCTCTGCAGTGGCTGGTCACTAACAATCATTAGCAAGGACTTGTGGGTTGAGCAAGGTTGTGTATTTCTGTACAAAGCATTAATAAGAGAAGTTATATTCCTTCAGAAAGTGTTTAGAATCTATACAGAGTCATAATCTTTCATTCTTTTTTTTCCAATTTTTAAAAGATTTTATTTATTCATTTTAGACAGAAGAGAGAGGGGGGGTAGGGTGGGGAGGAAGAACAGAAAGCATCAACTCCCATACATGCCTTGACCAGGCAAGCCCAGGGTTTCAAAACGGCGACCTCAGCATTCCAGATCAACACTTTATCTACTGCACCACCACAGGTCAGGCAATAATTTTTTATTCCTAATAGAAAAATTGGAAGTACTTATAACATTACTCCTTGAACTCCTTAAAAGCATCATTTTTAGATACTGAATGTGACATTACACCGCACTGATTTGACCAAGATTGCAGTAAATCACTGTTTTTCTTACTGGGCAAATTGAAAATGGTAAATGGTTTGGAACATTTTCCCCCATTGATTTGAGAGAGAGAGGAAGGAAGAGAGAGAAAGAGAGAGAAGCATCAACTCATTGTTCCACTTTAGTTGTTCCGTTTAGTTGTGTACTCACTGATTGCTTCTTATATATGCCCTGACCAAGAATCGAACCCAGGACCTCGGCATGCCAGGAAGGTGTTTTATCCCCCGAGCCACCAGCCAGGGCCTGAAAATTTCTTTTTCTTTTCTTTCTTTCCTTTTCTTTTTTTTAATTTATTTTATTTTTTATTTTTTTGACAAAATAGTTTAACTCACCAGCTGGGATATTTTCACTTCTTGTCTTGAGGAGAGGTAAAAAAAAAAAAAATCAGCAATTAAGGTCAGGAAAGTTCCAGATTGGCAGGTCTGTGAGGAGAGAGACAAGGTCAGTGTAGCCTATGTACTTGCAGGAAGAGTTGAAGAAAAACAGAAGGAGAAGAGGTTTTCCTGCATCTGCGGAATAATAAAGAGGATTTATTTCCTGATCAATAGTTACAAAGAGCTTAGCTTTGGTTTGGTGGAAAGGGAGGTTCTGAAAGTGTAATCTCTGCCCCCTCTCCTCTTTAGTCCTTGATTCTGCGTGAAGTGGACGGTCATTCAGTTGGTGCAAAGCCAGAGAGCGGAGGACCTGAAGTCTCCACACTCCTGTGAATCACCAGTGTGCCTCTGCTCTGAGCATGCAGACAGAGATGCCAATCAGAATGAAATCCAAAGTTTCTTGGGCGGACAGATCCCTCGCACATAATCCCCACTAGGTGTTGAGGGTGTTTAGTTAAACCCAAATTTAATTTTAGTTCTCATGCCGCCAGAAAAAAAAAAAAAAAAAGCTCTTTCAAAGCTGCAATCCTCCATTAAATCTAAATCAAATCTTGGGTATAAAACTAAAGGTCTTTTTTCCCCTCCTGCTTTCTCATAGAAAACATGCTAAAAATTGCGTGGGGAAAGAGTGTATTTCTGAAGCAAATGAGCTACATTTAACTCGCCTCTTTTTTTCTTTTTTTTTATAAAACTTAAGTCATAGTTGCTGATTGGCAAACCCCAAACAGAAGGTAGCTCTCATATTTCCAAAGGAAAAGGGAACGTGTTTTACAATCCAGTATTTTTTCTTTTTATCTGCACACTACCCAACAATATAACTTCTTTTTTCCCTACCACTTCATCTATTGTTTTGTTTTGTTTTGTGGCTCTGTAAATTTTTTTTTATTTTTGCCAAGCCGACATTTGGTCACCACAGACCGACCGAAGTGGGGGTGCTAGGTTTGAGAGCAAGGTAGTTAGCCCACCTGTCACCAGTACTAGCAACAGAAGGGACGTGATTAAATCCTCTTGCTAGTTAATGAGTTCCCTCTTAGCAAGGAAGGAAGAACCAGGGCAGCTCCCAGGTCTTCAGGGCAAAGAATAGCTGTGGTGTGCTGGGTTATCAGTACGTTAATACGTGCATTTCCCCGACTGCATGGTAAAAGATCTGACCCGGCCCGTCCCAGTCAATTCTGGGTAACACGGGAGATCTCCAGCCCTACTCTCGCGAGGCTCTTTTAAAATAACATGGCGCTGTGCTTCTCTATTGGTTACATAATGAGAGGTCATGGTGACGGCTGCATATTAAGAAGCAGCCAAATTCTCCTGGCACCCAGCAGGCCCGATCAGTGCTGTACTGCCCAGACCAGTAGGTTGGTGATGTTCAGGATGAGCCTGGGAACTCGACTTCAGTTAGAAAACTTCAGACAGGGCCAGATGATTTACGCTGCTAAATGCCACAGAAACACGCCTCCTACAGAGTGGAGCACCCTCCCCCCCTTCCCCAGTGTCCTAAAATATAAAGCTCCTTCTGACTCATCCTCATGGACCATCTTTGGCCCTGGCTTGATAGGGTGAATGAATCTGGTACATCCGGAGCTCAACTGGGCAGAATCACGAGAGGACAAGCAACAGTGCTAGGACCACCCAAGAAAAAGGCGGCCAGTATGTCTCAGTACAGCAGAAGACAGCAGAAGACAGTACGAGTAGTGGCCCCTCAACTGCTCTGAGCTTCTATTGGCACTTGCTGTGACCTCCTCTAAGTTACTGAGTTGCAGGGAAGTCCAGTCTTTTAAGTGGAATCATAGGACATCACCATCAAGGCAGTATTGAGGTGAGCGCTGGGCAGTTTGTAACAGGAACCCAACGAGTGCTCTGCACGCCCAGTCAACCAAGAGTGTAACGTCATCAGTAAGTCGAGTGGTCTCTGGGGTGATGCAGGGGCCCTGGGGTGCCCAATCCCACATCGGAATGCTCCTTCCTAGCTCCGCACGGGCTCACCACTTCACTTCGCTAGTCCTCGATGAACGACCTCACCTGTAAAAAGGCAGCTTTAATTCCCCATGCCAAAGGATGGAAGAACAGATCCCGTAACAATGCGTGTCAAACAGCGTCAGCAATAGAGGGGTTTATAGTGTTTGGTGCACAGCCTCCTCCTGGGGCCAAGCACAGTCACGGGGACACTATGCTCACATCATTCCACTACTCTTTTTTTTTCTTTAATATATATTTTAAATTTATATTTATTGATTTTTAGAGAGAAAGAGAGAAACGCCGACCTGTTGTTTTGCCCATTCATGCCATCATTGGTTGGACTCAGGCGCGGCAGAGCAGCCGCTGGACAATTAAAATGCCCTGGCCCGGTTTCTAGGAGCCCTCTGAGGCCCAGAATCAACTGAACTTACAACATCGGGGTCCTGGAAAAGTGTTCCGTCTTTGGCTAAAGATTCTCTTAGCTTTCCTTTTTGTGTGTGTTGCCCAAACACAAACACTAAAACCCTGAAGACTAGAGAATTAGGCTTAATTATGTGATGTAAAGAAATGCATAAAGCCCTCACAGCTGTGGGTACCTCAGGGGCTGCACCCGGGGCCTCGGGGGCCTTGGTCAATGCTCAGCCGGACTCGTAGGGTAAGGAGGAAGGGCTGATGCTTCGCTCCACACGACGTTAACCCCAAGTGTTTAGAATTAGACTGAGTTCTAAAGTTCTACACACATCTTCTTCACATGTTGGTGCTGGTGCTGGTGCTGGTGCTGGAGTCAGAGGAAAGATAGCCCTCATCTCCAGCCATCATCTTGTTATTTTTCAACTGGTCCAACTTTAATTCATTTACCGTATTTTTCACTCCATAAGACGCACTCTGCCCCCCCCCCCCCAAAAGTGGAAGGGAAAATGCCCGTGCGTCTTATGGAGCAAAAAATAAGGTATTTTGTTAAATATTTTAACACACCATTGGTTTAGAATGTTTTTTTTCTTATTTTCCTCCTAAAAACCCTTAGTGTGTCTCATAGTCAGGTGCGTCTTATGGAGTGAAAAATACGGTAAATGATATTGACAGAAATATGGTACTAAAGCATAAAGAACTAGGAATAAAAGGATTCTGATTTAAATCCAGGCTCCATCACTAAGTACAAGCGGCAAGACCTCGGTTAGATCATCTACTTTCTTGCCAATGTCCAACCTTGAAAATGAGCGGGAGGAAGGGATCCATGGGTCACACAGGATGTGTCTTCCAAGATGGTACCTGCTGAGCTTTTAGCGAGGCCCCTCTGCTCCTGTGCCTCACGGTGTGAGTTTCTTGATTTGCTGATGGGGAAGACGGGGCAGGCCTGGAAGGGCACAGCTGCCCTCAACGCACTCGCTGGGCACGTGAGCATCTCAACTTCCTGGAGACCCAACTTGAACATCCATGACACAGAAGTCACGATGCCTCCCTGCACCTGGCGCTGCTGGGAAGAGCCAGTCCCAGGTCGTCTCCAGGCAGGAATCCAGAACCTCAGTTCCCCTCCCTTCCTGATTATCTTTCATTTCATGTATCTATCTCTGAGTTGCAAGAGAGACACTGGCTTCGTTCCATCGGGGTTACAATCCAGTTTGGAGTTCGGTCACGTGTCCAACTTCCCTTCCCATTTCTATGAAATCCATAGGAAGTTGAGAGAACCCGGAGGAGAAGTTAAGATTGGGAGTAAAACCATCTCGGTTTGCATCTCGGCTCCAAAACAAACCCTCTGTGTGACCTGAGTCACTTGACTGCCCTGAGAACTAGTTTCTTCACCTGTAAAACAGGGCAGTCATAATAACCTCCAGCGTTTTCTAGGGCTGAAATGAGGGGAAAGCTGTCCAAGTTGTGTGTGTGTAAAGCAGGGTCGTTCTGAGAGCAGAGCCTACCCCCCACTTTGGCACCCAGGGCACTCTTCCAGGTGCTGGGGGGGGGGGGGCGACGACGGTAGGGGAGGGTGGCAAAAGGCAGAACCTGATACAGGCGTCTTTCATTTGTCCAAAAATATATCCTCTTCAAAATTAGTCTCTGGGAAGTGTGTGTGTGTGTGTGTGTGTGTTTCTGAAATGGGTGAAATTTGTCAAAAAAAATCTTAACTAAAAGTGGAACTTTTACACATCTAATTGCAGAATTTTGCCAAACAAAACAAAAGATGCCTTGTCTGCCTCCGGGTATATCCGAGGGGATTAATTTGCCACTCTTCAGAAACACCGCCATGGTGGAGGGACACCCTCTTCGGTTCCCATTCTCATATTAATTTGTAGTGGAAGGGACAGAGGATACACATGGTATGGGAGAAACAAGGAGAAATAAACCTGCAGCCCCTCTCAAGAGGGAGAAGTCAGAGGGGAGTGAAGAGACCAGGATACACAGCACTGCCAAGCCGGGAGCTCAGAGCAAGGCAGGTTTATCAGCCCCTCTTCCAGCCTCCCTTCCGGCCTCCCTTCCGGCCTGCCTTCTAGCCCTGCAAGGAGCTTCTCAAAGCTAATCAGACATCATCACTTGATAGGAAACCTCTGTAAACTGTTGAATAAAACTATTTCTATTAAGCCCAAACCCAGTGACAAATGCTTTTAAGAGTAAAATGGAGACATAGTCGACTTGTTTCTTCTTGTTGTTTAGTGATTCTGGAGGAAGTTGACGATATTGGAACCATATTGCCACTCAAATACCAGAATTTGAGATTGTCGTGGAGGTCAAGCCCTGAACACTATTCTTAACTTTTGATAACTGCCTGATTGATGTGTCCTGGTGCAAATCTTTATCTGAAGGCATCTTTATTACAGATTCATGAAGTGTTTGTCGTGTGATGACGTTCTAATGGAATTTCTTTGGAGCCAAGTTTAGATGGGCTCCGGTCCTTTTGTGTTGCTCAAATATATCGATTTTCCTTTAAAACACTGAAATATATCCATCGATTTTCAACTTTCAAAAAAAAAATCAGCCCTAGCCGGTTGGCTCAGTGGCAGAGCATCGGCCTGGCGTGCAGAAGTCCCGGGTTCGATTCCCGGCCAGGGCACACAGGAGAAGCACCCATCTGCTTCTCCACCCCTCCCCCTCTCCTTCCTCTCTGTCTCTCTCTTCCCCTCCCGCAGCCAAGGCTCCATTGGAGCAAAGATGGCTCCTTGGCCTCTGCCCCAGGCGCTGGAGTGGCTCTGGTCGCAACAGAGCGATGCCCCGGAGGGGCAGAGCATCGCCCCCTGGTGGGCAGAGCGTCCCCCCTGGTGGGCGTGCCGGGTTGATCCCGGTCGGGCGCATGCGGGAGTCTGTCTGACTGTCTCTCCCCCGTTTCCAGATTCAGAAAAATACAAAAAAAAAAAAAAAATCAAAGTAATATCCAATTAGTCGTACATGTTTTACTACCTGCGAAGAGTGTTTCTGCTAGTGAGCTGGGTACAGGCCACCTTTGTCAAGTGAGTGGGTCCCTGCTTTAGTCCTCAAGTGAGCAGAGAGCTGGAAGTCTGCGTGGAGATGGGACATTCCTGTGTCCCCTCCAAGCAGTCTCCCTTGCCTGCTTATTTCAGGTAATTACATGTTTCTTCCCCGCTGGCTCTGCTGAGGCAGAAAATACTTCATCCTTTACTTCAGTCATGAGAATAAAGCAGAAAGTCTGGAACAGAAGCACCACTTTTTCTTTGCTTTCAAAGACCGGGCTCGGGGTGAGCTTGTGAATAAGAAACCGAAGTCGGTAATCACGCTAATAAGTGTGATGTTGCCGGGGAGAGGAGTCCTTCAGCCGCCTGGAACGGAGGGGGTGCCGGGCCTTTGTCCCCCTGTTTGGTAAATACAGCCCTTTATTTACACACAGTTGTTTGAGTTTCAAAACAACTCAAACAATATTCAAAGCCCGAAGAGTTTCTTCAGTCACTTTACAGGGAAAGGAATATGTATGTGATTTTTTTTTTTTTTAAAGAGATTTCTCCCTAATTAAATCCATGCTGCCGGCAGAAGTTTGTAAGTTTCGGGTGGGGGGGGGGGGAGGGGGAATGACAGGCAGGCAGGCAGGCCGGAGCTGTAAACAGGGGGCTCCTTTCTGAACTCAGAATTGCCCCAGCGACTAGGGATCCACAAGCCAGCCCCCCAGGGCCAGACGTCCTGTGGTTTAAGGAGGGAACTTTGAACTCCCCGTTTCAAAACCTGGATTTCTGTTCCTCACGCATCGCGAGGAAACGCATCTGAGGTTCCGCCTCTCCATTCAAACTCTCCAGACTTTCAATGTCTTCCCACTTGGAGCTTGGAGTAATGAAAACCTCCGGTAATGAGTTCCCTGCCCTCGACAGAAGTCCTGCACCCAATTTGTCCGCCGTGCGGATGAAATGGGTTACAGGTCTGCGAGGGGAGGAATCCAAAGGAAGGTCCCGGATGGAAGGAACGAAGTGCTGTCATTGAAATCTTTATTTATGGTAAGAGAAAGGCCTCCAACATTACCTCAGAATGTTCGATTACAACATCCGTCGGATAGAAAGTAAATGAATTCTAGTGGCGAAACATCAGAAACCCATAATCCGTTCTCAAAGCCCTTTTGTTATTTTAATGTCCAACAAATGATGCTTTTTTTTTTTTTTTCTTTTAAAGAAGAAAAACAATTAGATTTGAAAGGATTCTTTTGCTTTTCAGCAAAAGTAATTTCACTGGTTAAAAAGTTTTCACTTTCTGTAACCCCATCTTCACCGTGCCGGCCAAGCGCATGCTCAGGGCTAAGGTAATTTTTAGTTTCAATAGAATTGGGCACAGTGACCACCAAGAGCTGCTTCCAGTTGCTATAGCAACAGTGGTCCAAAAAAGTACTTAAGTGAAGCAGGGCATTTTTTTATTGCTAATTTGAAACTTTGCCTTTATACTTTTGGGAGGTTTCTTTATATATATATATATGAATGAGCGTACAAGACTGAACTGTATTTTCCCTCTAGGTTAGTCATATTGTAGGGATCCTGATGACTTATCTTCTGAATAAGTTTTTAAAGAATGGTAAGCAAAACAGACATTGTGAAAATAAAAATTGGGCAAATGGCAAAACATTTTTTAAAAAGTAAATAAACTTATTCCTCTGCAGAAGTTCTTCCATGGGATGTCCTCGTGGGAAGTCCGTGAGATGCGCCCAGGCCGGGCAGGGCTGTGGTTCTCTGTGCTGACCCAGGCATGGTGCTGGGTGAGCAAGGTCAGGTCTACTGTCCAGGAATGGAAGTGATGGGAACACTGACCATGCCATCACGTGGCCGAGGATGAACAGGAAAGCACCCATCAAGAACTCTATATTCAAAGTATCTTAACTCCATTTGACCCTTCCCAACTGGCTTTGAATTGGAGGTCAACCAACAGGTATTTATTGAGTGCCTACTATATCCTTAGGCCACTGGTTCTATCGGTGATAAGCCCACACTTGCACATGTGGACACTTACGTTCTAGAAACAGAATCGAACAAAAGCCTTAATAAATGATTGGTAGATGGACAAATAGATAGGTAAATAGGTAGGTAGATAATACAGTGTGTCCATAAAGTCATGGTGCACTTTTGGCCGGTCACAGGAAAGCAACAAAAGATGATAGAAATGTGAAATCTGTACCAAACAAAAGGAAAACCCTCCTAGTTTCTGTAGGATGATGTGGCAGCATGTGCGCATGCGCAGATGATGACGTAACACCGTGTATACAGCGGAGCAGCCCACGGCCGTGCCAGTCGAGATGTGGACGGTTTAGTGTGTTCTGTGGCTCGCTAAATTCGAATTTGTGACCAAAGTGCAACGTGAATATCGGCACGTTTATAATGAAGCGCCACCACATAGGAATAACATTACTTGGTGGGATAAGCAGTTGAAGGAAACCGGCAGTTTGGTGGATAAACCCCGTTCTGGTAGGCCATCAGTCAGTGACGAGTCTGTAGAGGCTATATGGGATAGCTACCTAAGGAGCCCTAAAAAATCTGTGCGTGAGCCCACATCGAAATGCACTGAATAGGTATGAAACTAGGAGAGTTTCCCTTTTATTTGGTGCAGATTTCACATTCCTATCGTCTTTTATTGCTTTCCTGTGACTGGTCAAAAGTGCACCTTGACTTTACGGACACACTGTAGATACCTAGGTGGATGGCAAACAGCATATCCAGTGGTGATAACTACAATATTATGGAGAGAAATAAAAGAGGAGTTCCAAGAGCCAGGATGGGATGAAACGGAGAACAGGGCAGTCAAGGTGAGCCTCACTGAGGGGGGGGCTTCTGCACAGAGACCTGCAGCAGGTGAGGAGTTAGGCCAGTGGAGGTCTGGGGAAGAGTGTTCCAGGCGGAGGGAACAGCAAACACAAGCCCTGACTCTAAAGGTCTTCATGAATATTGGTTCTTCATTACTATGTTCTATAAAACACAGCCAACCTATGTTTGGGTCTGTGTGGCTTGTAGAGTTTTGTGCTCCTCGACTAAGGGACCTATGTTTGGAACTCAGATATTAACCTACTAGGTGTGGCATGCGTGAACATGTGTCTAGGAATGGTGGGAGGGGCCACACACTCAGGAGACGGGGTCCTGGCTCAGCTCTTGGAACCACAGCACTTCCCTCTCTGAGCCTCAGGTCACTCGGTGGGGAGTGGAAGGGACCGTCCTAGACCACCTTTCACAGATTGTAGGGGTCGACCACGGTGGTTTCAGAGTCACTGGGAGAGCACGACACTCCAGGGAGGCAGGTCCTGTGAGCGTGGCCCCTTTCTCTCTTCACCCCTCAGCTTGGTGCCCAGGGCTCCAGGACATGGGTGGGCGGGCAGCAGCGCCTCGCTAAAACCTAGTTACATCATTGGCGCTGAATTTATTTCTGCATTCCCCTCTATTTTGGGCAAATAATGCTGATATTTCATCTGTCATAGGAATATCAAGATTCGTCTTAAAATAAATGTGTTTAATTAAACAATAGAGAAAAATGTTAAACAAATACCAGTAGAGGAGGTCACAGGTGTTACAAAGATTATGAAGGGGGTTTAGGAGTGAGTGACATTTTGGAAAAGCTAGGTCCAAGGGCCTCGAGTAGCCTCCTGCACTGGGAAGCAATAGAGAATGGTGGTTATGAACATGGACTGCCTGGATCTACATTCCTGGCTCTGCTAATTACACCTGGATACCCTTGGACAGGTTACTTAATCTCTCTGTGCCTCATTTTTCTTACCTGTATAATGGGCATAATATCAATAGTATGCCTATCTTACAAAGATTGCTATATATTGCACTTAGAAGAGTGCCCAGCTCAGTGTAAATGCTCTATGAGTGTTTCCTGTCACTATGACCTTCAAGGAGCCTTTGACTGGACCAGAAGCCAAGAGCTTGGGAAGAGAGAGGTGTGCTGCTCTAGCCATGCCTGTCCTCAATGGCCACCCAGAGCCCAATGCTCATGTGTCCTGTCCCTGAACACATAACCCCCGTGCCCAGAGCTCTCTCCCTCTCTTCCTCTTAGAAAGCGGGTGAAGCCTTCCATACATAAAGGGAGCAGAAGAGCGAGCCCATCTGGCAGCATCCTCTCCCACACAGAACAGTATAAAGGTGCCCAGGTGTCCTCTGTCTCCCCATCATTTTCTGAAATCCCTGCAAGAGTCAGCTGTGAGCCACATGTTCAGTCACCCTCTGAGCCAAACAGCAAGCAAGCAAAGAAGGATCCTGAAGCTAGAGCCACAAAAATGGGAGCGCCTGTTCCCTGTCCTCTCTGAACTGTCCCCCCGTCCTCATGCCTGCCACTCTGCTCCAGGTCACACTTCGTATTTCCTCGTGGCAAACCTTGGTTTTTCCTCAAAGGCTGGCAATGAAGCATCTCCTGAGGCACTAACTCGTGACCGAGACCCCAGGAGGCAGTGGCCCGACCTTGCAGGCGACTTCCTGAGGAACTCCCACCGTGTCTCAGTCTTCATCTGGTCCACCCGCGCCCCGCTCCACTCTGGGAGCCACAAAGGCAGCCAGGGGTTGTTGCTGGGAAATCCAGTGGCTTTCCCCTGGTGTGAGTTAACATTCTCCTGGGGTCAAACGTACAGGCGGGGCTATTCTGAGCATGCTAGATTTTCATTTATAACCTATTTCCCAACACTATTCAAATAGAAGTAAGTGAAGTGCTCTCCACCTGCCCGCATTCCCTGGGACAGAGGGCAGATAACTGTGAATAGACTAGCTATACGCCCAGTGCCCTCACTAGCTACCAGATAGACTCAGGAAGAAAATAGCTAGCTTTTATTTCTACTTCTGCTTGGCTCTACTACACTGCATGTATAGTCACACACACACACACACACACACACACACACACACACACACACGATCAGTGGTCCCCAACCCCCAGGCCATGGACCAGTACCAGTCCGCAGAGAAAGAATAAATAACTTACATTATTTCAGTTTTATTTATATTTAAGTCTGAACGATGTTTTATTTTTTTAAAAAGACCAGATTCCTTCTGTTACATCCGTCTAAGACTCACTCTTGACGCTTGTCTCGGTCACGTGATACATTTATCCATCCCACCCTAAAGGCCGGTCCGTGAAAATATTTTCTGACATTAAACCGGTCCATGGCCCAAAAAAGATTGGGGACAATTGCATTAGATTGTAATTGAAGAGTCTAGTACCTAGTCCAGCATTCTTGACCTAAAGTTCTTAGCACAACTGCTCCCCAAACTCCAAGATTTTCTGCATCTTCCTTAAATCATATATACATTTATGTGCCTCTTTCTACAAAGAGGGGCCATAAGTTTTTAGATTTCACATTATTAAGGAAGCTTTGATCCCCAAACACTCAACCACTAGGTAAGGTGACTTATGATACAGTCCTTCATTAATGGTACTGGTTTGGCCATGATCTGTTTTAACCCCACTGTTATAGGCAACAAAATGGTGTCTCAATCCTACAAGGGAGGGGGGTGAAAGCCCTTCCCCTCCAGTGTTTCCGGTTCACTGCCTACTGAGCGCGTTTATTTTACATCAGCCCTTGAGTGTTCAGACTGCCATTTGCAGACCATGTCTGCAGAGCAGTGGAGAAAGCATGAACTTGGAATCCCCACAGGCTGCGGTCTGATCCCAGCTGTTCTGTAACTTACTGGACTTCTTGGTCCCCTTCTCTATAACATCCCCACATCTCAGTTCGCCCCAGCAGGACGGGGATAAAAACACCTGCCTCACGGACTTAGTGTGCCCAATACACATCCTACCCCACACCTGCGTCACCTCACTGTCAGTATGCCCACCGGAGAGGAGCATTTGTTACAAGTGATGATCCGACAAGGACGCATTATAACCACCCAGAGTCTTTTGTTTACATTACAGTTCACTCTTGGTGTTTTGCATTCTATGGGTTTGGACAAACTGTACAATGACATGCGTGTCCATTGTTAGGCTCTCATACAGAGTATGTCACCGCCCTAACAATCCTCAGTGCTCTGCCTGTCACCTCTCCTCTTCCTTCCACTCTGGTAACCACTGATCTTTTATTGTCTCCCTAGTTTTGCCTTTTCTAGAACATCATATAGTTGGAATCAAATAGTGCGTAGATCTTCCTTAGTAATAGAAACCTAAAGTTCTTCCGTCTTTTCAAAGCTAGATAACTCACCTCTTTTAAGCACTAAATAATATCCCATTGTTTGGGTGTACCGAATTTTATTTATTCATTCACCTGCTAAAGGACATCTTGGTTGCTTCCAAGTTTTACCAATTATGAATAAAGTTGCTACAAACGTTCATATGCAGGTTTTTGTGTGGATATAAGTTTACAACTCCTTTGAGTAAAGACGAAGGAGCACAGGTGCTAGACTGTACGGAAAGTTATGTTTCCCGTATTTCCTCATGTATAAGATGCATCTTTTTCCGAAAAATTTGGGGTCTAAAAACTGGGTGCGTCTTATACAGTGTAGTTTTTTTACTTGCATTTCCCACTTTTCTGTGCTTGTTTTTGCGCTCATTGTTGAAATTCGTCATCAGACACAGATGAGGACAAGCTAATGCAGGGGTCCCCAAACTACGGCCCACGGGCCGCATGCAGCCCCTGAGGCCATTTATCCGGCCCCCACTGGAAGGGGCACCTCTTTCACTGATGGTCAGTAAGAGGAGCACATTGACCATCTCATTAGCCAAAAGCAGGTCCATAGTTCCCATTGAAATACTGGTCAGATTGTTGATTTAAATTTACTTGTTCTTTATTTTAAATATTGTATTTGTTCCCGTTTTGTTTTTTTACTTTAAAATATGATATGTGCAGTTTGCATAGGAATTTGTTCATAGTTTTTTTTTATAGTCTGGCCCTCCAACGGTCTGAGGGACAGTGAACTGGCCCCCTGTGTAAAGAGTTTGGGGACCCCTGATCTAATGGATGGGAGTTCTGACAGTGATGAGGAGTTGTATGAATTTTATGAAGAATAAAACTTGAGTTCAATAACTTTATGTAATACAATTTTTTTTCCAAATTCTGGGTGTATCTTATACACAGAAGCGTCTTATCCATGGGGAAATACAGTAGCTTGATAAGAAACCACCACCCTCTTTCAAAGTGGCATTCCCACCGCAATGAAGAGAGTTTCCGTTATTCCACATCCTCACCCGCATTTGTTGTTGTCAGGGTTCCAGATTATAGACATTCTAATAGGTGTGCGGTGCTCATTATTGTTTCAATTTGCATTCCCCTGATGACACATCATGGGGGGGGGGGGCATCTTTAATATGCATACTGGCCATCTGTATATCTTCTTTGATGAGGTGTGTCTGTTAGGGTCTTTATTTTTAAATTGAGTTTTCTTGTTGTTGAATTTTAAAGCGTTCTTTATATATCTTGGGTAATGGTTACCGGATGTCTTTTGCAAATATTTTTCTCCCACCCTGTAGCTATCTTCTAATTCTTTTGACATTGTCTTTCTCAAACTAGAAGTTTTTCATTTCAATGCAGTTCACCTTATCCGTTCTTTCAAGGACCGTGCACGGTGTTGTATCTAAAACACCATCACTACCCAAGGTCCCCTAGGTTTTCTCCTGTGTCATCTTCTAGGAATTTTAAAGTTTTGCATTTTACGTTTAGGTCTACAATCCATTTTTCGTTAAGTTTTGTGAAGGGTGTAAGCTCTATATCTAGGTTCTTTTCTCCTTTTTTGCATGTGATGTCTTGTTCCAGCACCATTTGTTGGAGACTATTTTTGCTCCATTGTATTTATTGCCTTTTGCTCCTTTGTCAAAGATCAGGTGACTGTATTAACATAGGTTTATTTCTAGGCTCTGCACTCTGTTCCCTTATCTGTTTGTCTCTGTCTCTTCTTTCACTAATAGCACCGTGTCCTGAGTACTGTAGTTTTATAGGGAAATCTTGAAGTAGGGTAGTGTCAGTCTCCCAACTTAGTTCTTCTCCTTAAACATCCTCTTGGTTATTCTGGGTTTTACTGCTCTGTACAAACCTTAGAATCAATGTGTCAACCTCCATAAATAATTTTCTGGGGCTGTACAGTGTTTGGCATACACAGGAATGGTGTTAATAGCAGAGGTGGTAGTAACAGCAACAATAAAGCAATGGTAACTACCACTTATCATCCGGTCTATTGTTTAATTCTCCTAAGAGCCCTGACAAAGTAGTTATTACACTCACTTACAGATAATGAACACAGGAAGGCTGCCCAAGGTTACACAACCAGTGAGCGGGAGAACCAGACTTGGAGCCTACTTATTTGCCTATTCCGTTCTCCCCGGTCACATATTCACTCCCATCCCTTTATCGTAGGTGTTGTGGGAGAGTGAGAACTCACTATGTGTGGCTTTAATTGTTTGGGCCCCAGTCCACAGTATCAAACCACCTTTCTTCCCTGAATTTCTCCCAAAACAGGTTCCCTGAGCCAGACAGTAAACCCACTGGAGTTTTTAAAAAGATACAGTGTGCGTGGCGCGTGACAGGCCAGCAGTAACCCTCCTAATCCCGATTTTACGCCCTCTGGCTGGGTGCCTCCTTGTCGTAAAAGTCGTAAATGTATCTCTAATACTTGAATGCAATTGGGTTTCTGAATAGACGCTTATTTCCCCCTTCCAGGTACTTTCCATTTCTCTGTCCCAGCAAGTGTCCCTTACATAAACAGGTGACATTTCCATGTGCCAATGCTCAGGTGCTGTGGGCGACACACTTTCAGCTGTCTATGAAGCTGACCAGAGCCAGAGCTCCCTCTCACCACCTTTGACGACCATTCTTTGCTGCTAGAGAAACTTGCTTTAGGACAAGATCTAGCTTGGGCTGTCACGGCAGAGCACTGACTGAGAAGATTCGAACTGGACCAATGGAAAAACCTTGGCCTTAAGTTTTCCAGTGTTCGGAGATCATCATTACGCCTCCAGTGTGATTATTTGGGGCATCAGGAAATGAGGTCAAGTGCTGAAATATTTCAGGGAAGAGGTTTCAGTCACCTACTTCAAACGTCACACCCAAGAGTGATCTAACCTTTGCAAAAGCCTTTACCTCAAATACATTTATATTGTTAGGTCGCACTGATAATTCTTTGTTGCATTACCTTTACTGTTTAAAAAAAGAAATTAAAACAATCTGAGAAGGCAGATAATGTTTAATGGAAAAGGGCAGCGATGGGCTAATGGTTGCCTAGCAACCACTAGACATGGCTTTGCTGCTTCGCTCTAGAGAAGCCAAAATGGCGGCTATAATCCTTCTGTAGCCCCCTGGACAGTGTACTGTGAGTGACAGTTCCCTCTGGGGCCAAATCATTTTCTTCTTTGTCTTGGGCAGCAGGTCATTTTTTTTTTAAGCTTCCAAATGGAAAAAACTCAGTGCCTAATTCTTGCATACGCTAATGCCTACCCTTTCATCTTCTCAGAAAATCTACGGCTGAACTTCCCAGGTTCTTCCTTTGGGCAGTTCTGAAGTGTTTTCATACACTCCCCACTTCCCCCTTTGAGTTCCCCTGTCAATCAATTACCAACCCCGGTTAAGTACTTTTTGAGGTCAAGCAAAGCACTTGACATGATTTAGTTTTAGAAAGTCTTCTCTCGTCTTATCCTCCTTCCCACTTCCAGAAGGGTCCTGACATGACTTTTCAGTTCCCTAAGGCCCAGAAGGACTTGGAAATACTTTGACCACTGGGTTTTCTCACAACTAGTAAATGGAGAGGGAAGAGAAATATGCTAATAAAAAGTGTATAAAGTATTTCCGGGATTATAAACATGACCAGTAAGACTGAATGAATCTATTTTTACAAATAACATATTCATTGGCATATGTCAGAAACTACAAGTCTATTGTAAGGAACCCAAAATGCCTGAACTGCTTTAACCTTTGATATCCCTAAATCCCCAGTAGACTGGGAAGAGTTAGGTGTGACCTCAGCTAGAAGGATGAAATAGCCACCTGTGTAGACTGGCCGTGGTAGCTTGCTGACTTGGGACAAATGGATGGGGTATGACTGTTGGACCTTCATAACTTAGTGGGCTGGGCACTGTAAAACAGGAGTGCTTAGCAGGGTCCTCTAGATGGGAAGGGTTTAGGAGGCCCAGGAACCCCTGGAATCATGTGAAAATGCAGTGCGTATGCTCATGTGTGCATCTTTTCAGAGAGACGTCTGTCTGTAGCTTCCAGAAGGTTAAAAGCCAGTGGCAGAAAGGAAGGTGAAGAAATGAGGAGCTTTGTCAAAAATCTGTTGGTTTCAGAAAAAAAAATACTGAGGACACATTAGAGCAGAAATGTTTCTAAAGAAAAGAGGAAGGAAATAACATTATTTAGTAGATATTTTTGGTCATTCATTCAAACACTTTTACCGATCACTTACTACATACCAGTCACTGCGAAAGGTCCTAGAGACACAGGCATTAAAAAGGAATGGGCCAGCCTGACCAAGCAGTGGTGCAGTGGATAGAGCACCAGACTGGGACACGGAGGACCCAGGTTTGGACCCCTGAGGTCACCAGCTTGAGCGCGGGCTCACCAGCTTGAACATGGGGTCGCTGGTTTGAGCATAGGATTAGAGACATGACCCCATGGTCGCTGGTTTGAGCTCAAAGGTCACTGGCTTGAAGCCCAAGGTCGCTGGCTTGAGCAAGGGGTCACACAGTCTGCTGTAGCCCCTGGTCAAGGCACATATGAGAAAGCAATCAATGAGCAGCTAAGGAGCTGCAATGAAGAATTGCTGATTCTCATCTCTGCTCCTTCCTGTCTGTCCCTATCTGTCCTCTCTCTGACTCTCTTTCTCTGTCTCAAAAAAAAAAAGGAACAACACATTAAATCATGGCGTTGCAGCCTAGGGGGCTGAATAACACATATTGCTTATTTTATGTGTTAGGGAGCTTTATGCATGTTAATAAAACCTTCAAACAACCATATAAACTTCAAATCATTATGTTATCGTGTTAAGTCTCAAATTACACATGACCTGAGAGCTTCCAGCACCACGATGAATGGCGGGACCTCAGGCAGTTTCCTTCGTCTCTCTGTACCTTGGTTCTCCTTCTGAAAAATGGAGCTAATCTGACAGAGCGGTGCGGACTGGTTTTGTTCAGTGCCCTAGCCTCAGCGCTTACAATAGTGCCGGCCACATAACCAGCCTGCAGAAGTATTTATTCTAAAAAAAAAAAAAATGAGGAAAGAGAACAGGGAGAGACCCACTGCTTCCAGATGCTGCAATCTGCCCATAACTAGGAGAACACTCTAGGGCCATCCTGGAGCAGTCCTGGAGGTAAAGGGACCAGGACACCGAATCCGGAAGAAGGCAGCTTGCTCCCGAAGGAGCTGTGCTAGTTACAAAGCTTTTGACCTGATGGCGCTGGGCTAGTTACAAAGCTATTTACCAAGCTTTTGTTGGAGCTGGAGCCACTTCTGATAACATAAGAATTTCATAAAAACGTCTTCCAAGGTGCAGGGAAACATCTGAGGACTTTAATTAAGCCCTCCGCCATGGGGAATGGGAATGGAACTTCCATGCACATGGACTGGATTTTCTGTTTCTTTTTTTTATTTCTGAGCACTGCTGGCAAGGAAGCAAGTGCCAAGTGAGAATTTCAATTGAGTTCTTTGACACGGAAACTTTCTGGTTTTTTTTTTTTTTTTTTTGGGGGGGGGGGGAGGGGGAGGGAGGAATGAAAGTAGTTGACTGCGTAGAGCCAACCCGTTTGGGGATATGAGCATTTATATTAATGGAATTAGACTCAGTGATTATACTGCATGGTACACCTACCTCCCTACAGCTTGTGATAAAACATGCAAGTTTGTTGACTCGTTTTTCTCTTTCCCATTCCCGCATCCCCATGTAGGAAGGAGATACTACTCCAAGACAAAGATCCTTTAACATTCATGTGCACTGATCAAAGGAGCGTATTAAACCGCAGGGTCCCAGGCCCAGCCCCAGAGAGGGGCCCTGGAGCCATTCATTGTGAGCAAGCGCTTCTGCTTGCAGGCAGTGCGTGGGTCATATTTAGAGAACCCCAGGAGCAGGGAGAGAGAGAGCAAAGGCCTGGCCTGGGTTCTAATCTTAGCCCTTTTATGCTTCATGTATAGTGTTCGAGTTCTCTATTAAACCTCCTAGCATCTGTGTCCTCATCTATAAAACATGAATAATGTGTACTGGCTTCCGTGGAGGGATGCTTCCGAGAGCACTGTGTTTTCAAAGTGAGATGAAAACACTCTAGCTTTCGCCTGACCAGGTGGTTGCACAGTGGATAGTGTTGGACTGGGATGTGGAGGACCCAGGTTCGAGACCCTGAGGTCGCCAGCTTGAGCGCGGGCTCATCTGGTTTGAGCAAAAGCTCACCAGCTTGAGCTCAAGTTCGCTGGCTCAAACAAGGAGTCAGTCAGTCTGCTGTAGTCCCCCGGTCAAGGCACTATGAAATCAATCAATGAATAACTAAGGAGCCGCAACGAAGAATTGATGTTTCTCATCTCTCTCCCTTCCTGTCTGTCCCTACCTGTTTCTCTCTCTGACTCTCTCTGTCTCTGCCACAAAAAAACCAAAAAAAAAAAAAACAAAACAAAACAAAGAAAAACCACTCTAGCTTTCCAGCCTGTAGACTTTTCTATGATGTATGTAAAATTGAGGTGTCTCTTTAAGGCCAGAACCTATACAACACCGAATAATCAAAGTGTTTTTAGAAACTGAGTAGAACACTAACAGTGGTTCCCAAGGCGTATGTGCCCAATCAGTCATGAATATTGAATAAGGCTATCAAGACAAAACTTCCAATGGTTTACTGGGAGGACCAGGTATTTACTCTCCATCCATCCATCCACCCCACCCCCCATCCATCCACATAAAATGCTGGCCTGCAATCTTATTCCAGGCGAGCTGCAGGAGAGTCACCCATGAGCTTTGAATAAAACAAAGCAGTTCCAGACGGCATGCCCAGAGATTCAGGAGGTCTGCGTTGGACTCAGAAATCTACGGAAGGTTCAGAGGATGTGATTTCCATGCCCTGAGGGCACATGTCAAGAAAAACTAGGGAGTATGAGGATTTAAGATGAGCCTCAAATAAAGGGCAGATTCAGCAGGACAGGGGGAGGGGAGGGGCCCAGCACAAACACAGAAGGGGAATGCTCAGAGGCCCTGCCCTGACAGGGTTCCAGGCGCGAGAGAAGTGTCGGACAGTCTAAAACAGCGTTTCTCACTGGTCTACAATGCTACTCTTCCACAGAGTTTGTTTCCCAAAGTGCTGTGACTAAATCGGTAGATTGTTAATAGGTGGTAGGTTAAATAATAATAATAATAAAAAGATCATATCGTTAAACAAATCTGAGCACTGTGATGAACATCAGTGGTGGTTACTGACTCCTCAGAGCCCTGCTGAGACAACGTGCACTGCCAAGGCCACAGTGGCGACAACATGCGAGGTGTCCCGAGTGGGTCTGCCCACCGTTGTGCTTCTCAATGGGCTCAGGTTCCGTGGAACGTGTTTGGGAGCTTCTCTGCTCTATGCTCGCACCTACGTTTAAGTATCTATGTACCAACGTATGTATTTATTCACCTACACGTTTAAGCACATGGCCTATAGTAGGTGGTGGTTTTAACTTTTACCCTTGTCCCTTGTCCAGAGCTTGCTGTATGCACAGTGGTAAGTGCTCATGGGTTTTTTAAAATCTGTAAACCGCTCATTAGTTTTCATACTATCTCGGGGGGGGGGGGGGGTCATTAAAGGGTTTCATTTATTCTTACAATCAATCATCACAACACTTAGGACCTCAAATCCAGCAGGCTTCCACCTAGTGCTGCCGGTCATCTCTGCTTCCCATTTAATCGTGACTCCTGGTGAGGTGCGGGTTACTTAAACTCTCCCGCCTTCAAGTTCAGCACCCCACACTGCTTGTCCAAATAATTTCCCCGAGAAAGATCTCGTCCCGACAGCCACGATCAGGTCTGCTGTGCGTATGCCCACACAGATTCACACTCCCCGCTTCTCCCCATTACCTGGTCTGTGGACCCATTCCCAGCCTCTGTGTCGGCTGCTGACGGTCCACAGCTAACCCCCGTTACGGAGAACAGCCGCCCACTGGGGAGGCCACCTTGCCGGGAAGTGGTATCCCTCCGCCGCAAGGGCAGCCCACAGGCACTGACGGACGGGGACCGGCCATTAGGAGGTGAGCCCCTTCACTTTAAGGGCAGTTCACAGCGCCAGGCTCTTCCTAGCTAGGCTCTTTCCCTTTGATGTCGGCTTTCCTCCTTCCCTCCCAGATCTTTCCAGAACTGCACATCTTTATAAACCATTCCACAAACATGGAGACACTGCTTCCAGGAACCCCAACCTAAGACACCACCTACTGTGGTCATGCCCCGAATCTTGCCTTGGTCAGGATCGGCAGGGCCCTGAGCTCAGCTGCACCCACTGTTGCTGAGTAAATAGCTCAGCAGCTGACACTCCACGGTTAAAACCGGTCCCAACCCCTCAACCCCCGTCTTCTCTGACAGCCCTCCCTTCCCACCTCCAGATCTCCATATACAATGCCCAGACGTTAATTCCATGGGCACCTTGACACCGAATGTCTAAACAGGACCCATTCTGCTAAATGTGACATCAGGAAACGTCTGATTTGCCATGACTAAAGGACCAAATGAGCAACATGACGCACAATACCTGCCCTCACTACCTTCCTCACCCCACGCCACCATCCCTGGCGCCCTCCCTCCCCCTTACCCCAACAGTCACCAAGTCCTGTCAAACCCGCCACCTGCCACCTGAACACCTCCAGGGCGCGTGCACTCCCCTCCATCCCCTCGGGCTGGCTTAGGTTCTCCCCAGTCCTGCCCTGGCCACTGAAATGACCCAACCAGCCTGTCCTCAGCCTTGCCTTTCCACCCGCCAGTCCTCATATGTAGATTTGCACATTTCTTGCTTAATGTCACTGTCCCTCGCTCCCTAGACTCTAACTCAAGTCCCAACCGCAGTGTGTCTCACAGGGCCATGTGCAAGCAGGTCCAGCCGCCCTCTCTGCTGTCATCATTCCGCTGCTGGACCTCCACCGGCCAGCCCAGCCCAGCCCACTGCTAACCTCCTGCTGCGCCCCAGTGTCACATTGCTCCTTGGCCTGGACCCTCTTTCTTCAGTGGGTCACAGGAGCAGTGAAGTTGTGATTACCCTTAGGCATCACACCCCACGTCGTCCCTGCCACGAGGCCCGGCCTGCCCTTCCGCAGGTGACCGCATCCTCATCTGAGCCCCGCTGCACACAGAATGCCATTCCGGCCTTTGCTGCGTTCCACAGGTCGTCGGGACCCACACCGTGCACACTACCAGTAACACGAGTGGCTGTTTTGATCAGGTCTGTCAACACGTCCAAGGAAAAATGTCTACATCAAATCACAAACCGGTTTGTACTAGTCTTCCACACTGACTCAGCAACAGTCACCGCTTCATGTTGAGGTCGTGTGTGAGGCGATATGACAGACACTGCCCGCTGGTAACCGACATGTATCCCCTCTTCTTCCCATTTTGCAGCCTCCTGGGGGGTGTGGTGGGGGGTGAAGTAACCGAGTTCCAGCCGTGCAAGCATGTGGGAGGACTTCCGCCTGCCAGGTCAGACCCAGGACTGCCCACCGGGCCCTTCCATGCTCCTTCCCCACAGGTGACTGAGACGGGGACACCAGAGTTACGGGGCAGAGGTGAGAAAGCTGCTGTCGGCCTGGGTCTCAGAGTGACCACATGGAGCACAGCCCCATTGGTGGGAACGTCCTCCTCTGTCCCATGAGCAGAAATCGAATCTGCTGAGTTCGAGGTGGCAGCAGTGGGCACATTTCCTGCAGTAGGTCACATCACCTGAACATGTGTGGCCCTGTGACACAGCCATTCTAACATGAGGACATGACACTAGAGTCTAAGAAAAACTTTACATAGAAAATTACTGAGGCCTGACCTGTGGTGGCACAGCGGATAAAGCGTCGACCTGGAAATGCTGAGGTCGCCGGTTCGAAACCCTGGGCTTGCCTGGTCAAGGTACATAGGGGAGTTGATGCTTCCAGCTCCTCCCCCCCTTCTCTCTCTCTGTCTCTCTCTCCTCTGTCTTTCTCTCTCCCTCTCTCTCCTCTCTAAAAATGAATAAAAAAAAAATTACTGAGAATTGGCCAAACAGTTGCATTCACTCCTCTCTGACCCATGTCTCTGAGACTAAGGAACAGGAGAAAGTCCAGGGGTCAATCCCCCTCACTGTGAGGGACACAAGCAGTCTGTCACTGAGTGAGTGATGGCAGCTGGCCACCCTGCTAGAAAACTCCACACCCTGGAGACTGTACATGTGACCAAAATGTTTAAGTCTAGGTTACTTATTTTATTATATATAGGCCATTTCTTTGTATTTAGCACTGAATAAGTCACTGATGTTCTAAAAGCCTCCTTAAGTAATCACGTTGTCCCAACATGGTTTACATCTATTTCCCATCAGACTGTGCTTATCCATCTTGGTGTCTGCAGGGGTTTGCTTGGCGTTTAACAAATGTTTCTCAGATATTATGTAGAAAGGAATTCAAAAAATGAGGCTTCATTGTTTCCCTATTCCGGTGACATTCATAATTACCTCTAGTATCACCCACATTACACATGAAAAGTTTTTATCCTGGGCAGTCATAATTGTCTGCCATCCCCTCAAACAATAAAACATTATGGGCAGAGGCACATTCAGCCTGAAGATGAAGCGATGTATTAACTTCTTGATCAAATGCCAGCACTAACAGATGAATATGAAACAGACACCAGTAATTACAGCTTGTACTGTAGCTGCTGGTTTCCAAACCTTTCAGTTCAATGAACAAGTAATAACTGGACGAACACACCCTTGAGAAATTAGAGGTGGGGAAAGATTACCTCACTCCATACCTGTCACACGGAAGGTCCCCTGCAGCAATTCAGCGAGAGGGAGCCCACGGGCTCAGGAGGGGAAGACGGGCTTCCAGGAGGCCGACGCGCAGGCGCAGGAGGGGACCTGGCACAGGAGCGCCCAGAGTCCAGGCTGCTCTCGGGGACCACCCTCCCTTCCCCTTTCAATCCGTCTGCTCTGTGCCTCCTTAAGAAACCCGGTCTAGGTATAAAAGGCACATGCATACCTAATTTAAAAGTTTTATGCTTTTCTTCACTTAAATCTAAGGGGTTACTAATACTAATAAAAACATAATTACCCCTCAGCTAATTCTTGATTTTACAAGCACCTCTGAAAATGCAGCATAAGGCCTGGCATTTAATGGGCATTCCCATCAAACACCTGTAATTATGTTCCCGGTGTCAAGATGACAAAGCCAGCGTGGCATGGAGCTCCTCTGCCTGCACCTCGTATCTGGAGGAAGTGTAGCTAAATGGACACGTATCTCCGGCACACACACCAGGGACTAGAGACTCTGGTGAAGACGCCACCGTTTCACCTTAGCAGAGGGCACACGGTGTGGCCCCTTCCTAAGTTTCTTCACGGGCATCCTTACCGACAGGCTGCCTGCCGTGTTCTCCCACGGAGTCAAGAACCGCCTCCCCAGTAAGTCTGCAGGCCAATCGCAGCTACAGCACTGTGGATGCGAGGGGGCTATCTTTCTTATAAGGTGAGTAGTGTGGAGGGAGGGTAGAGTAACAAAGAATAAAGAAGGCAGCTCTGCTCATCTCATCGAGCTCTACAGAGAACCCGCAGCTCGCACGTGGATTAGGGTCATATCTTGTTGTCTCAGCAATCTACAGAGGTCCAGGACAGATATGCATTAATAATCTTTTGCTAGTTCACAGACATTTACTCTAACAGAGACTCTGCTTTCTAACTCAGTTTCTCACTAATTTAAATCTGGAAACCGAGAAAGTTGCTCTGATTACTTCATGATAAAAATTAATTCCCTGAAATGCGGTGCCCTGGGTTGTTAATGCCGTCGACTTTTCAAAGTACTTTCAGACCAGTCGCCATGTTAGAAGGCACTGATGCCACAAATACCAATCTACATTTGGTTTTAGGAAAAGATTTTCGTGTACACATTTTGTCCAAATATTACTATTTGTTTCATGAAAGTGAGAGCTAAGACTTTAGCAGAGTGTAAATTTTAAGCCAATGAATAAACAGTTGGCTTGAAAAAAATATTAAACTGACATGAAAAGCATTTCTGCTCTGCCAGATACTAAAAATAAAAATGACTTTTGCCAACATGGAAATCCTTGAACTGTTTCAGCTGGTTCTGAATCTGACAACTAGGTTTCACTCTGTTATTTTCCCAAATGGAGTCCGTCAAACATCACTTGTTTTCCTAAACTTTATTTCTTAAAAAAAAGATACACAACTGGAATCTTATTTAAATAGCACCCTCATACAATAATTGTTATAGTTTAGCAATACATACATTTTTTAAAGTGACATCTTTACCTAGCAAATGAGAATTTGGACATTTTGAAAATCAATCTTCATAGTTTAAGAATTCAAACTTATCAGAGTAAACAATAAGGTAAATTATTAAAGTATTTAAAAGACAACAATCCAGACAAAAGGTATCAGGGTAATCAATAAGATTTTTAATGTGAGGGTCTAAGCTGTTACTCGAAGTTCAATTAACATTTTATTCTGTCGTTGGCCTGCCCCTCCCTTAGCTGTCTCTCTAAAAAAAAATAAGTACGTTTCAAATACAGAGCTGGAGATTTATGGTCAGTTGCAGAAACCTGTTTGACTACTGATTTATAGTTTTGGCCAAGGTATTTAACTCTGTCATCAGAACTAATTATAGTAAACCTGAGATTATATATTCAAACTCTCCTTTCGGTGAAAGAAAGAGAATGTTCTGCTGAAAATCAGAAACATCCCGCGGGCTCCCAAACAAGAACGAACTACCAACTTGACTTTCAGAATCAGTGCCGTAAAGCTCAAAATTACTGTTCTTTAGCGAGTCATTCTGGCCTGAAGTACTTAATAAATCATTGTTACATTAATGCCATACTGATGGCCCGAAACATATTAATCTCGGTTAACAATAACTGACATTTACATTACTAATCTAAGTCAGGCATTCTGGGGATAGTAAATGCACATGTCAAAGCTTCAGGAACTGAAGTTATTACTGACCCAAAAGGAATCCCTATTGTGCTGTGATCAGATGAAATGACTATAATTCCGAGGTATAATGTTCCCATTTTATTGCTCTAATGAGGAAAATGTCCAATTCGAATTAAAGCTGATAAAATAATACTGGTTCCAAAGGACACGCCAACAGGGCAAATCCAAGACAACAGGTCCCTTCCTTTCCTCAACCCCCACCCCCACCCCCTCTGCTATACCAAGTTTGGGAGCTTTTTACAACCTAGGTCTCCAGAGTGGGACTTAGGAGATGTGGCTCCCCTTGCTCACATGCGTCCCCTGCTACAGCTGATTTTGCCATACTGCCTCCTACTCAGTTCACCTGCCCATCCCATTCAAAGGCAGGGCCGAGTGGGCAGGCTGAAGAGGGGCTTTGACCTTTGACGACCGGGCTTCCGGTCAGAGGCTCCCAATCAGACAGACCCAAAAGGAGGCCCCCTGGCAAGGCCTCAGCATGAGCAGACTGTTAAGCCAGCCCGCAGGGGTCTCTAAGTGCTCTAAGGAAGTGGACACGGAGAAGGAAAATGAGGCGCAGGCTGCGGGCGCATGCCCATCGCGGGACCCTGTGCTGAGAATCTATCCTTCCCCTGCTCAGAGACCATGTTCCAGACAAAACCACTGGACTGCGGGGCAGATTTTTTTAAGGAAAGGTTTTGGTACTATAAAAGTTTGTAGTCACCTATTAGGATTTTAAAATGAGATGTTGCAGGTAAGCAGTATATGATTGTGTCTATAAGAGGCAACAGGGGATATTAAATCACAAAGTATAAGATTTTCCAATACCTGATCTAGACACCTTTCCGTGATGAATTCTGTAAATAGTAAACAATCTCCTAAAATCCCGCTTTCTCTATACTGGCTTTTCTCACCTAAGTGCAAGCAATATACTATTTTTGTTCTCTTAAATAGCAACTTACTGATTCTAGAACATAGATAAAACACTAAATATGCCACCAATGAATTAGTAAAACTTTCTTTACTGTAAATCAAAAAATAACAAAATAATAGAATTATACCCAGGATTCATTTCCTATGTTCCTAAATTTATATTATCAGCCCAGAGAACGTTTCTAGCAGATTAGCTAGAAAACCTCTGACGACAGGAGAAGGAAGGTGAACTGATGAAAACCATGACTGGCAGTTCTCTACCTCCACTGGGCACCATGGAGGGAGGTGCCAAAGAGCCAAAGGCCTGCCGTAGAGTCAGCACGTCCAGCTGTGTCTCGTTCCCAGCTGGTCAGATGATTTCTCAAAGCCCCTTCTACTGAGAGCCATGCACACCCAGCTAATGAAATCGACAGTCCTCTCTGGGCTCATGACGCATCCATCTTTTAAGGAACAATGGCAAACAGAAGTAAAAACAATCGAACCATATTCTTATAAGGTTCAAAGTTCTATTGTCTTGAGTTATAACATTCTAATGTATGTCATCACACCATTGTTTCTTCTAAGAATCATCTTACAATTTAAAGAATGACTTGACTGAGAGACATTCAGGAAGACATTTCCAGGCAGAGCTGAATTTAAATCATCCTCCAAACACTACATTCTGTCTACTTTTTATTGCAATATTTTATCTGAAGGTACACTAAAACTAACCAATTGCTTTTACTATGTGACTGTCAAGTATCAACTCTACTGCATCCAATAAAGAACCAATAATTACTTTTAAAACAGTATGATAAAGTCACTTGCCAAGGCAGTATCATTTGAGACTTTTTTACCCTTTTGACTAATCTATTATAAACAAATGCTAATCTTAAAAACACACTTCTAGAACAGGTGCAGTTATACAGAGTACAGATAAGAAAGTACAAGGGGCTCATCGGCTATACTATACCAAATGGAAGGTAAGTAAAACTGATTTTATTCTGCAGGTCTCCGTAAATAGATAGATAAATAAAACCCTACCTTCCCTCCTGTATGTATGCTTAGATTCCTTATATTATACAAATAACAGAACACTCCAATCCATCCACTTCAATAGGATGCACTCTTTAGAAAAAGACTGATAACCCCAAAATTGTATGCTTCTTTTTTCTTCTATCAATTTCCTGACATTAAGCACAGCAGGAATAGCTTTTCAATCAATTGAGCAACCGAAGACTCAAGTAAAAACTTGAGAAAAAACACAATGTCTTGAAGAACTCTGGTGAGTTACATGTATCCCATGTTGCTTTTGGTTTCCCATCTCTTCTTGGCCTCAAATCTAAAACAAAGAACATAAAAACCTCAATTTATTCCGAAAATACTTTACTTAAGTAACATATTTACTAAGCGCCAAAGTAAAACAAGCTTACATTTTCACATGCTCCATTGATTACAAAATAATCAAACAAGAACAAATGCCTTCTTATTTATAATCTGATAAATATTTGGAACTGATACAAAGAACAAAATAACAATTACACACAAACTGGATTCATAAAATGTGTCACAGGATTTGTTAATTTCTACGAAGTTAGTAGAATTACTACTGAAAACTTTAAACCATGAAGTCAGTAGAATTACTACTAAGAGTCTTAAACTATGAAGTTAGTACAGCGGTTCTCAACCTGTGGGTCCGATGGCATAGGATTCACATTTATGAATCCTATGTTTTGGTCGTTCGACCCCCGCCGGGGTCTCGACCCACAGGTTGAGAACCGCTGAGTTAGTAGAATTACTACTAAAAGACTTAACTTACCCCCAAGCAAGTTTCTTCTTTTTTCGAGCAACCTGTGAGTTCTCAGCCTCCTTTTTGGCTTTTACAAAGTTATGGCAGGCAATCGCTTTGGCAATTTTTACACCAAGCTAAGAATTAGAAAGAAGAAAAAGTGAAAATAAATATTCTAGCTCATATAAGAATACAAATACTTGAGAACTTGGGGGTAAGAAAGCTGTGACCAGAAATGAGAGGTTCTTGTGCTCAGGACTCCTTGAACAACCAAAGTCCAGGGGCTCCACAGACGTGGCCCTCACTGCCCCTACCTCCCCCAGTCCTCCACCCTGGCTGTCCCCGACTCCTGGATGGAAATCCTCCCCACGCTGAGGCCCCTGGGGACCCACAAAGGTTGTGACGAAGGTCTGCAAGCCATTTCAGCATTTCAGAAGGCCAAAGGGGAATTTCCCCCAGTAAGACCTCAGACTGACACACATCAGGTTTCTTTGCTCTGGGCTAGAATTACAGCAACTCAGCATGCTCACAACAGTTATCTCACGCTGATCAGACGCTCTGATTGGCAGTCATAGATGTGATTAATAAAACATTGGAAAGCTAATTACTCCTTCATAACCGTACTCTGTATGATGGGCAACAGCCTCGAATTCACTGATAGAAAAAAGACTATAAGGGGTGCTAAGATGAAAAGGGTGGGGACCAGAACCAGAGTACCCAGTCCTCCTCCGCCGGTCCCTCTGTTCACGCCCCTCCTTACACCTACCTGCCAGTCCTGCACGGTCCAAGTGGGACGAGTCCTACAGCAGCCTGGTTTCTGCATCTCTCCAGCTCCCTGGCCCCTACAGTTCCCACTGTGTTACCCAGCTCGGCTGCAGGCTGCCCGGGGCAGTGTCTCCAGCACACGTATGGCCATCTAGTTCAGGGCGCTCTGATTTTACAATGCCCGTCTTACATGGATGGCTCAAAAGTATCTGCTAAGAACCCAGGCTAAACGAGAAAGGCTGAAGCCCTTTCTGGCGTTTCCTATCTTTCCCATCCTATCAGTGGGCAGATTACGGAAGACAAGAAAGGGCTGGAAGACCCTTCAAGTCAACGCAGTAACGTCCAAGTTTTAGGCATCATTCGCCAACAGCGAGACTTCTTCTGGTTTTTCCTGGAGACAGTCCTTCAGGACGTCACACACAGGAGCAGGAATCAAGCTCCGCTCGGTTTCTAAACGAGAGCAAGGATGAGTCTGATTTTTCAGCCCAGCACAGAGTGGAAACAAAAGGAAGCCACCTGCCAGTGAAACCCAGGCGCTGACCTGGTCGGCACCCCAGGAAAGCCACTGAAGAGAGGGCGGCCAGCTGTGACCTGAGAGCCCACTGAGAAGGCAGACTGGCCCGTCTCTCCTCCAAGCTCAAACCAGCCCTGGCGGTGCCCACTGCCGGCGTCCTCTTTCCTCACGGGGACAATGTGCACTCCACAAATATTAAAAGGTCACAAACACAGCGTGTGCCCGCCACTGGTCTAGGGGCGCTGGAGAGAGCACTGAAGAAAGAGACTCGCTTTCAAATTTCGGGGCTGGGGACAAGGGGTTGCCAGTGATGTTTTACTGCTTTGAGACTGGACCTGTTCTCTTTTTATTTCCAGTCCATGATAGGAAAGTTCATCTTAGTCAACTAAAAAGAGGCTAACACTAAAAGAGCTGGAGCATGATCATCTAAAGAGTATATGAAACCGTGGAAGGATGCTGTGGTACAACTGCGCAGTCAGAAGGGGTCCCCACCCACTGAAAAACAACTCACTGGTCCTAAGTGAGAAATCAGGTTGGCACCTGTCGGGTCAGGCCAGTCACAACTGCAGCATCAAACACACACCACAGCTCATTGGCGGAACTGTTATTTCTGGTTTCACTAAGTCAGCGGCAGATGGGCAGGCTCTCCCCCACCTTGTGGTGCCAGCACCTTGACAAATGGCTTCCAAGGCGAGGTCACTGTGGCAGGGGAAGACACAGTGAGGGTCTCACCCTGGCTCCTAAAAGCTTCAGTCCCGACGACGTGACACATGTCATTCCTGCTCACGGCGCTCTGGTCAGAACCACTCACAGGCTTCCTCCCCAATGCAGGCGGCTGGGAACACAGGGACTGCAGAGTACCCGGGGCAGCACGTGCACCCAGTAAACGGCCTCCTGCCATAAAACACAGCCTGCTACCCGCGTTCAGGATGTGTGCTGGGTCTCTCCGCACTCACGTGGACTAGTCTCTTTTTGGCATCACTTCCAAAAGATAAACCACAGGACTCCGTATTTTTCTACTTAATTATACACCTATGTATTATCTATCAAATCCAAATTTTGCCAAGTAAACTCCCCAACAAAAGTACCACTCACTAGTTTATCTTGTATTTAAGTTGAACTTTTAGTTTGAGTACGAAACAAAAACATGACACATATTTGCCAGTGCCTTTAACCAAGTGACCAGGCTATTTTCTAAAACTTATAAATTAACATGTATTCATTTATTTTGGCTTATTGAAATTTTCCAATATAGGTTTTCTAGTTTGGTTTGTCCAATATAGACAAACCAAAGAGCACCACATGGGTCTGCACATGCAGTCCATTTTCTCCTCAACATGGTCACATGCTTCATGAATGCAAAAGCTTTTACTTTACTAGCAATGTTGGGGCCAAATTCAGCATAATCAGCACAATCAGCATGACAGTCAAGCTTTAGAGCACGCATCCCCTAAGACAGAGTGTAAACTTGTCAAAAGTAACTTATTATAATGCACAAAACACATATTCGCATAAGACAGTGCCATTTTGTGGACTAAGTACATACTATCATTAGGGACATAGTTAATACTGTTCATATTAAAGGTCTATTTTCTATCTGTATTTTGCCTTGGATTAGATTAAATGGAATGTTCTTCAACTGATAAACATTAAACTGGTCAACTGTTTTACAGACAGAAACTTTTAAGCTTGCAATGATGATGAAAAATTATATCAATTTTGTGTCCTTCATATGCATAAAATAAACATTTTACTTATTCTTGTGGAGAATTTAAAAAAGCGGCAATGTGGAAAAATAATGAGCTCTTCGATTGAAGAAACATTGGAAACACATTTTCCCCAGCAAGATGATTAACCCAGGCTCTGAAGATAAAAGAATATCGTGCTATGTTTCAGTATTATAAACAAATAATACAGGCCAACGGGAATCCCCCTTCTGTAAGAAGAAAAATGCATCTTCATGCCCAAGTAAACATCACAAAAGCCTGGTCAATGGTTTTTATATTTAAAAAACTGTTTCAGGTCATCAGATAACAATAACAACACAATGTGGGAAGAAATTTTTTTAAATGAAGAAAAATATAAACAGAATTTCTTGTGTGTGTAGCCAAAGTATCAGCATTTTCCATATAGAACATCCAATATTTTGCTGCATTTTAATTAAGGTGTCTAAACATTATCACAAAGAACTGCAAATTGGTCAGAGCAAGCGGTAAGGAAAATTAAGCTCTAAAGGCTTTTTATCACCATATTTCAGGAACCAAGGGTGTAAAATGTTCTAATTTGGGATATATTAAAAGCCATAAAAGGTCTTTCAAAAAGATTAATGGTACTTTGCTTGGATTTAAGATAAGGGCTTTAGCTGGTTGGAAAAGCAGGGCCCTGGCTGGACCCTTGAGGCATTCATCTTTACAGCCACTTGGAAGATTTGTAAAAGCCGCTGCACAACCTCCAGCAAATGCGCCGCGACATTTTTTTAATTCCTTTCAATTTTACAGGTTTAGCCTGTGTAAATCATACTGGGTTGCAAAATAGACATAATGGCGCATCTTGTAATAGAGGAGAGATTTTTAAAAGACAAACTTTCAAAATCAAGTTAGTTTCTCTTGCTGAACCTTGCCCGTCTGAAGTTGGCTGGTAATCATTGAAGCATCTGATTCAAATAGCTTCACCCAGCCTGACTGTAAACTTCTTATCCGTATCATAAAATACTTCACTCATCTCAGAATGACTAGCTTTTCACAGATTTATAAAGTTTTCCTCCCTTTTGAATACTTTCAAGGCACTTATTTTAAAATACCAATTATCATACTTTAACTTTTTATGGAATAATAGGTCTCTATGAAAAATATTTATGCCATTCTCTTTTGTTCTTTAATTAAATGAAAACAGATGTTTTCTGAAGTAAAGCGGAACCATTACTGGAGTACTTAAAGTGTCAAGGTCTTTAATTTTTATATCAGTTTGGTCGACAATTCCTGATTGTCTTTACTCAAGCTCAACATTAATGTCAAGCAAGTTACCTAGGAGACGAAAGAGATCAAAGAGACAAAAACCCCTCCAATGTCTGATTAATCAAGTCTGCAAACAGCTTATTTCTTTTAGCCTGCATGCAAGTATGAAAATGAGATTCTGGGAGCCGAACATTGTGCAGATTTGTTCATTCTTATCAGAACAAAGCCAGCGGCAGCTTATTTCATGGATCATTGGCACTGTCATCGGCGTGACACAGGACGGTGACAGCTCCTCATTTTGAGGCTTGAACAAAATTAGCAAAAAGTCGGCGCAAATTAGCCTCTCATCTTTTTGGTAATATGACATTATTCATTTACTTTTTATCCAATTTTTAATTTTTTCCTTGTCAGCTATCCCTTTCTAGTATCTCTTCCATGGAGTCCTAAATTGCCGCCTTAAAAACAAGCAAAGAAATAGCCGACATTGAAATAACATGCAAAGTTCAAAAAACAAATAAGGGGGGAAATAAGCACTTTCAATGGCTGATAAGGCTTTATTTTTTATGTAACTTTCAAAACTTCGCACTAATATTGATAAACAGCTCAGAATTCCACGCAGTTTTATAGAACTGGCGGCTGATTTCAATAAAGAACGTGATGAGGCTGCCGTGCTCCCCTCGAAGCACAGTGCAACGCGGTGTGTGCTTTGGTGACCTCGGGAAGTCTGTATCTGGGCCGGCAGCCTGCTCTCACGGTCACACCTGACGTGCTGGGCCTGGTGACAGAGCCAGCCATTTCAACTCCCCTTTACACCAACGTCTTCTCTCTACTATGGAAAACAGCTTGATTTCACCGTCATCTTTAACGTGCACGCACAGGTTTGCATGTCTGTGCTCTCCACAAATCTGATGTGGATGTGCAATTGCACTAACACCTATTATCTATTTTTATATCTACAACTTCCTATCAGTTATATCCAAATGGTTTTTATTTCAAAGTATAACCCCCCAATAAACCCTGTCTTTAAAACACATCATAAAGCTCTACTGATAGACAAATATCATATATATCATGTGTATGTGTGTATATATATATATGATTCACCTTGCAATTTACTTAAAATTTTTATTTGGCCCATGACGTGTGAGGAGATATACCTTGACTCATAATCAACTTCAGTTTCATAGTGCAATAGTTTATATAACACCTGTTTTAATGATGACTATTAAGGCTTCAAATTATAAGTAGATTACAGTACTCCAAAGGGGGGAGAAATGATGCTATACTGTTGAAATTACTCCTGGATATAGACATTTATATTCAAGCAACTTATTCCATTCATAAGGGTAAAGAAAGCATTAAAAAATTAACCATAAGCTGTTAGATGCTTTACACAGTCCCCATAAAAAAGACAGTTTTTTTAAAAGAACTGTAGTACTGTTTTCAGCAATTTCTTTATCTCTGTTCTTCTAAGTAAGAAAGCTTATTAACAAGCTTTGAACTTAAAATCACATTTACAATAATGTGCCATCAACAGTTTTATAAGCTAATTAGAAAAAGATTAATTAATGACTGGCTGCTAATAAAATGGCAATCATGAAGAAAGAAACCGAGGGTGCTAAGCTTCAACTACCACCAATTAAGAGCTAATTACAAACAAATTATATATGTGTTTTGCTGTGGGCTTTAATTTACTAAAATGGTTTTAATTAAAAGAGAAAACATGCAGATTAATTGAACTGCAGAAAAAATCTACAGTATAAACTGTGCTTTGTCTGTCTCTTTAATTAGACTTGTAACATCTGAAATCTTTTTTCTAAGGTTTGCTAAAAGCACAGATAAACATAATTAAAAGAGAGCACAAGGAACACCATTCTAGGTGATCATCCATTCATAACCCAAAGGTTAAAAGAAAGCATCCTCAATGCAATGTGATCTCAGTAAGCCTACCTAAAATCTGCAAGAAAAACCCACCGCTCAGAACCACCTTTATTCGTCTCATGTCAAAATGCTCCAGAGCTTCAAGGCTGCACACAATTTTTTATGGGGATGAATGTATCTTGAACCTCGATATAAAGGAATTCGATGAAGACGTCCCTTACCTGCATAGGAATAGCTTATTTTCCATACATCGTGCTAATTGTTCATCTGTATGAAATAACTGAATTAATTCTAAGAACTAAGGAGCACAATGCTTCAAAGAATTAAAATCACCATTTAAAAGCCCCCAGACTATGCACAGACTACAAAATGATACACAGAGGAATATTTAAATTAAAAAGCCACTACGAAATGACTGAAGTTAATGAAAATGAGTCAGGTCTCGATTCTCATACCCCTCTGGTGGCAGAGCGCCCACCTTCCCTAGGTAGCTGGTCACGCTGCCACCTAGCAGCAGCCTGCCCAGCCAGTGAGGGCTCCCCTTCCCCCCGGGGTGGGGGGTCCTACATTCTTCCCCACTGCTCCTCAGTGCAATGTGCCACAATGAGTGGCCCTAAGCTCTGTCTAACTGGAAAGAGACAAAAATAAAGAAAAGGTAAAGGAGAGAAGGCAGAGTAGTAAATTTCAAAGAAGGACATCAAATATATTTTGCCAGAATTTGCAGCCATTAGATGACTCTGTATGAAAATACTCTCATTTCTACAAAAATAAAATGTTGAAATGGAGATATTTAATTTCAAAATCTTAATATAACAAACGAGATATATTTAATGCACCTCTGCTTTGTTTTTACACAATCTTCAGTGGCTAGAAATCCGAGTAATTAAGAAAACGGGACGTGCCTGCCAGCCTCCATAGGTCACAGGTTCTGTTGATAAATTCTTACAACAGTTAATTGGAATATATGTTCAGCTTCACATCTGAATTGTTTTGCCTTGGAAACATGGTTGTTAAGATATTTCTAGCCAAAGAAAGTATTCACGAAAATGGAAAGAAAACAATTCTCTCTGGATACGGAATAAAGGGTTCAGAACCACAAGATTCCCGTCACTGTAACACGTCTTTCAGTTCAGCTTCATCTGTGTGTGATGCAAACAACCCTCCTAAAATTGTAGAGCTCTGGAAACAGCACTGATGAGCAGTGACGTTAAGCCTACCAAGATTGGTACCATCTCTAGTCTAAAAATTTAAATAAAGGTTTCCATTTTGAACTCTATATATGATAATACTCCAGGCACTTTTGATAGCTAAACCTGTCAAAATCGTATTATTTGGGAAGGGTTTTTTTTGGAGGGGGGGTATAATTCAAACTCTTACTTGAGACAACATGGCGTGTATATCAACACAACACTAATAACCAAAACAAAAAGGGTAAATTGTAGCCAGAATCCTGGCAGGGATACTAAAGCCTAAGAGGAACTGTACTGGGAAATTTCTGACCCCTAGAGTAAGTGCTGGGGCACCTAGAGCCATTTCTGATGAAGGAGCACTTCTTAGACAAGAACACTAAATGCAGAAACTGCCTCTTCAATGTGTACACCCCGCTTCACGAGAACACCTTCAGATTGTCTGGGAAACGGCTCTAAGAACAGAGTTGATGCTACAAATTAATAACCTGCCCAAATGTAGACAGCACTTTATTTAGCTAGGAAAAAATATAAATCAATTCAAACATTATTTTCTTTTACAAGGCCATTCCTACCTTTGTTATTTAAATATTAACAAACCATTATTTCAACATTAGCTTTTATGTTTTAGAATCCAAACATTTAATACATGTAATAAAATTAAAATTCTTAATTTAATTCATACTGCCAATGTAATATTTTTATATCTATAAAAAAACATTAAAATTGATTAGGTTTCAAAAAAATATATGACCAACAACCCTAATGGCAAAGTCATTGCCTTTGGCCTGCATTCATTAACCCAAGCAAAAGTTATAAAACATTTTATATCATTACTCCAAATTGAAGGTTTTTGGCCTTAGCAAAGATGGCAGCAGATTATAACTAAAATATCTCAGATGTGAATATTAATATCTTGCAAATTATAAAAAGTACCAGAGGACAGCACTTTCAAAGGATCACTATCAATGACTGGAATGTACTTCCAATTCAGGCCTGAGGTTCACAAGCCACAAATATGCTCAAATACTCTGTGTGTGTGTGTCTGTGTATAAATAATATATTTTTAAAAACAACTTCTTTAACAGTTTCATCAGTGTGACTCAAACCCAGTGTATTTTTTACTTCATCTCTCCTCCAAGATTGTTACCAACAAAGAAGCATTTAGCCACCAGGAGGGAGCCCCAACCACATTACTACATGGTAAGACCCAAGACAACAGCACAAGCTAGGCTTCACGCATGTGCACTTGAACCTCACACACACACCCCAACGAGATGACATACATCCTTAATGTCACCTTTAATTAAGGGGAAAGTGATACCAACAGCCTCACTTGGGCCTGTTTCGGAGTAACTGTTCTCAAGGCCCACCCTCAAACATGGCTCTGCTTTTGGCTTCAATTTTCTCAATCCTGACTCTGCCCTACTGGTCTCACAGGCTTATAAATGTTAAACATCAAAAATTAGTTTCCCTTATTACGGTTAGAAAAGGCTTTAAGAACTCTGGGATCTGGGCCTCTGAGCGAAGGCTTTATCAGCTGGTCCCAGTCACTGCTTCTTGAAAAAAGAAAATGCTACTGATTAAGAACCCATCTACCTGATTTCCAAAGGCCACCGACCATGCCGTACACATTTCATTTACAGAGGGTGTCTGCTCCAACTCACAACTACGTACTTCTAAAATCCCACCTCTCACCTCCATGGTGTCTGACACCAAAGGGATAAATATGAAAAATTCAATCCCCAACTAAACTATTTATGCAAGAATCCCACCTTGATGACTTCAGGTCTTTTCGTGGGTACTTAATTCCCACCCCATCAGTATCACCCCAATGTCTGTGTCTGAGCAGCTCACTCTCCAGACGTTGTCCCACTTACACAACAAGACTAGGACCCAAATTACTGCTTCTCCTTAATCAGGGTTCTTTAGCCCCACACTAAGTAAGTTTAGGTTAATACACTAGAACAAAGCATTACACTTGTAGGGAAGTAAGAACGCTTGAGAAAAATGTTTACTACCCTTACCAATGCTGAAAACACCATGTATTTATAGAGCAATCTCATTTGTCAAAAAATGTGACAGAAAATCACAACCCTTAAAATGGAAACTCCCTTGTCTGCGTTATACAGTTCCCACTGCTGGAACGGCAGCATGACAGGACAGAGCACACACCGGAAACTGAACACCCTCGGAGGACACCCACGTCGGAGGCCCGCCGGCCCGCGCCTGCACATTCTCAGCTCCAGGGGCGAGCACAGGTGAGGCAGACAGGCAGTTAACACGCACCCGCCCTTGACACAAGGCCACAGGACTCCTGTGTGACCCCGTCTCCTCCCAGGGCCTCACTCAAGCTCCAGGAAAGAAAGGTAACTTCTGAGTCCCTAAGCCTCACTGCTGTGCTGTTTTTTTCCCCTGCATAAAAATATAAATCTCCCAAGGTCCTTCTGGCCAGCAGCCAAAAACAGAAAACATACAGCCATCATTGGTAGATTTTTTAACATCTGATGACATAAAAGTGAAATAGTATTTCCATAGAAAAAAATATATTACAATAGTAATTTCATCACTAGTCTCAGAAAAATGCTCACCAAAAGGTGATTAGGAACGAACAGTGCACATGGCCAACAGTTTACACAGATGACCAGTGATGTTTCCCATGTAATCAAACCCTATGGAATATAGCTTTAGAACACAATGAAGGAGGAGATATGCTAAAAGAGGAAGCTACAGCAGAGCTTTTTTCTGGAAAGAACAAAAAAGAATTACAAAACAACAACAGCAGCAACAAAAACATGCCAATACAAGCTCTTTCCTCTGTGGTGACCTTGCCCCGTGACACTTAGCCATGATTCCCAATTAGAGGAATATTAGCCCCAGAAGCTGCAAGTCCGAATCTGTGTACTGGAAGAATATTCAATCTATCTACTAGTTTTATATTATAACTACAGGTAAAAAAAGAAACAAACAAGACTGAACGCACATGTCCTGAGCGAGACCAACTGAGTTACAGACGCGAACAGAATGGAGCAGGCTTTCCATCATCACAGGCAGAACCTCTCTGAACCAGGCAAAGCCGCCACTGAGTATCAGGCATGGATCACTTCCACCACAGGTTCAGACTTAATCATTTAAAAACATTAAAAACAAAAATATTTTGAAATAAAGAGAACAAGAGAGAAGAAAATAGGAAGGAAAATCTTCGGTCAGCTATCTGAACGCTGACCTTGCTGGTGGTCAGAGGGCACGTCACTTAGGAATTGTGCCAGGCCCACTCACCTCCCGGGTGGCGAGCTGGTTGCTGAGCTCCTCCGCCTTCTCAATGTCCCAGTCCTCCACAGCCTGGTCGATGCGCTTCTCTAGACCCGACTAGGAAGAAACAAGACATAAAACAAAGGCTGGAAAGAAAGGCAAACACACACTGGCTAGCAAAGACTGCCCTGGGACTACGCCCAAGGCATTACACACTCAGACCATGTGACTCCCAGACGACCCCCCACGGCAGCTGGTACCACTCCCATTTACTGACAGGAAGGCAACTCAGACACTAAATGGCTTCCCCAAGATCCTTTAACTTCTTGAACTAAGAGAAACGAGATACAAATCCAGATTTGTGGGACTCCAAGGGCTACGCTTTCTCTTGCCAACAATAATAACGTCAATGGTAATAGAAGTTACGGCACGCTCACTCTGCGATGGGCCCTGGGCTCGGCATATAAGAAAGCTCATTTAATCCTTATAACGACTCTATGAAATAATACTGTGTTCCTGTTTTGGGGGAGAGGAAAGAGACTTAGGCTCCCTAACTTGGCCAAGGTCATCACATGAATCAAGGTCTGCCAGGGCCTGTACTCTCCACAAGAATCTCCTTTGCCTCTTCTCTCTGCTGCCCATTCCTGCAGCTTGACCTCATTCAACAGCCTCTCCCAGTCGCTGACTGTGGGTATTAAGTTGATTATTAAACATGGAAAGAAAAGTTATATATGAGAATGGTTTTCTCTTCCTATGGAAATTTTTTTGTTTTCTAGTTAAAAATACTTCAGGAAATCTTAATTAAAATTTTTACGAAATTACCAAACAGGTAGGATTCATCATATATTTATAGAAAGATGCTTAAACAATTGAGTTTTAGCTTCTGGAAATAGTTACTACAGAAAAATAAATTGTAAAAATGGTCTAATATATACTTTTTTTTTTTTTTACAGAGACAGAGAGTGAGTCAGACAGAGGGATAGACAGGGACAGACAGAAAGGGAGAGAGATGAGAAGCATCAATCATTAGTTTTTCGTTGTGCATTGCGACACTTTAGTTGTTCATTGATTGCTTTCTCATATGTGCCTTGACTGCGGGCCTTCAGCAGACTGAGTGACCCCTTGCTCAAGCCAGCGACCTTGGGTCCAAGCTGGTGAGCTTTTGCTCAAACCAGATGAGCCCACGCTCAAGCTCGCGACCTCGGAGTCTCGAACCTGGGTCCTTCCGCATCCCAGTCTGACACTCTATCCACTGCGCCACCGCCTGGTCAGACTAATATATGCTTCTTACAAGAAAATTTTATCCTAACAATGGCTCGAGTGTCTCCTTTAACATCCTCATTTTCAGTTAACCAACTTCTCCTCCCTTATCTAATAAAAGATGTGAATGTATCTTCCATCAGTGTACTGCTTAATTATACCTATCATCTAAATGAAATGTTCCTGTGTGGCCTTTGTTGAAAGGAGACTTTAAAAATAGCCAAATATACAAAAGAGAAACAAAGTCCTGGATACAGAGAACAAGCTGATGGCTGCCAGAGTGGAGGGCAGGCAGGGGACAAAGGGGGACAGAGGGGGAGCGATTAAACAGTACAAATTGCTAGTTAAAAAAAATAGTCACATGGATGTAAAGTACAGCATAGAGACTAGAGTTAATATTGTAATAACTATGAATGGAGTCAGATGGGTACCAGACTTCCTGGGGTGATGACCACACTTGGTAAGGCATATAACTATTTAACCACTAGGGTGTATACCTGAAAGCAATACAATGCTGAAAAATAAATTTTTTAAAAAGTACTATTACTTCAGGAGTCTAAGAGAAGCTGTTAGTTTCTGGATCATAAACAATTCTCCATTGGCTTCAATATATAATTCTATCATGGATAAATACGATAATTTTTGCCTTAGATTGACTATTTTTGTTACGGCAAAATGGTATCAAGTTTATACTGTCTAAATTAAAAAAAATCCACACATCATTCACCCACAAAGATTACAGAAACAAGGACCAGTTAGGCTGTCACTGTTAAATGAAGATCATTCCTTCTCAAAATCTCTCGTGCCCCTCAGTCTGGCCCTACGTCGCGTGGCTCTGTCCTGTGATCCCCGACCCGTCTCCAGAAACTACTGTTATTTGTAAATCTGCAGACAGAACTCTTCTCCAGAGGGTCCCAAACACCACCTTGGCCTCACCTTTCCAACACCCTGCCCCTGCAGAGACCTCTAACCCTACTGCACAGCAGTAATTGTACCCCAGGCAGCGACTGTCAGCTGGTGAGCTGCAGCACACCGCTGTGCCACAGGGTGTTCAAAATGCGCAACACCTATTTAGTCAGGGACACTGACCACTTTCCCCTTAGACTGTCAAGTAGAGAAATGATACCAACACAACAATAGCCATCTGGTGTGAATGAACCAAAATTTTAACTTCTTATCTGATCAGAACAAAAAATATATTTTTTGGTGTGTCGCATAATGTTACTATAATAGTTAGTTTATGTGTGCCGGGAGATGAAAAAGGCTGAACTGCTACCCTAGGCCAGTGGCACTCCATCTGTGGTCTGTGTGTGCCAGTCCTGGTCTGCACAATCCCAGGGCATGATACAGCTTACACCAGAATGCAACCAACTACATGACGACACAGTTTGCGAAGCCGACTCTTCTTAGGGGAGGGGAAGTAAGAAAGGAGAATGAGACTTTCTCAAAGAAGGAAGCAGTACACTGAATTACATTCAGGCACAAGCCTCTCGCCTCCTGGAAGACTGAAAGTCTGAGCAGGCTTGCTCTGGGCCACGTAACAGACATCCCCTGAAAGCTCCTCTTCCAAACCTTCGCAACGTGCCGTTCTCTCCAGACACGAGTCTGCCCTCCCATTCAGCTCATGTAGCCATGACCCTGCTTGTCTTCATTGGAAACCCCACGCCCTGGCACCCCTGCATTTATTCTCAGTCCTTCGGTCCCTTCCTGGACCCTCTTTTCCTCCCTCTCTGGCCTGTAACCCATGACTAACCTTTTCGAACCAGACTCTAGGCAGGCGTTCTCAAAGTCTGAGTCTGGCCCAGCGGCGCCAGTATTGCCTGGGGAACTTGGGAGAAATGCAACCCTGACTCAGAACTCGGAGTGGGCCCAACAAACCGCTGACTCCAAGCACGCTCCAGAGTGAGATGCTCTGGCCTCGTCCCTCCCGCATCTTCTCTTGCTTTGGCATTGCCCAACCATTCCTCCCTCCTACTTTAACATCCAGGAGTCCAAGAACCAAACAACTCAAGTCACTGGCTTCACTAAAAGCCATTTTTCATGGCCTGACCTGTGGTGGTGCTGTGGATAAAGCATCAACCTGGAACACTGAGGTCGCTAGTTCAAAACCCTGCACTTGTCTGGTCAAGGCACATATGGGAGTTGATGCTTCCTGCTCCTCCCTCTTTCTCCCCCCCCCCCCATCTCTCTCCTCTCTAAAATAAATAAATAATTTTTTTTTTAAAAAAGCCATTTTTCAAGCTCAGCTGGGTGGGCTCTCAATTCTGCCCTTGAAAGTTCCCACATTTCTCTAAGAAAATGTTACACGCCGTCTCCATTTTTCCAGATACCCTCAACCCTACCTCCTTCCTTTCCAGCAGAGTATAACTCTGCCCCTACTTCACAGCGGTACAAGGGGGTGGGGGGCCAGGATGTGTATGTCCTTTTGATGACCCTCTCTCATCCACCTCAAAAGGGGTTACTGCCAATGTGTTCCATGCTCCCAGCCTTACTGCCTTCAAGAAAGAACCCTCTCCCTTGGCAAGACTAACCCACCCCGTGCCCATAATCCCATCCGCTTACACACCATCCAGAACCCTGCTGTTTAAATGTTCTCCTCTCTCTTCTTCATCTTCCTCTCGCCCTACAAACTCGTCCTGCCCACTCTGGGCCAGGGGCTAGATGGGGAGATTCAGCCCCTTTCCTAGACTGATTTCTTACGTTACCACTGCCTCCCTCTCTTCTAAATTACGTATCAGTTGTCCCCATGTCAACTCCTTCTAACCCTAGCCCCCTAGTCACAGGTGACACCACTTGTCCTTCTACTAGCCCATCTTTTATGTGAACTGCATCCTCCTTCTTAAACTCCCTCCACAAATATCTATCTCCAATCTCCTTTGAAGCCCCTTATCTCCTCTCATTGGCCCCTAATTATACTAGTCCTGCAGGTTCTGCAATGGGCCCTCTTCTTCCTCTTCATTTGCCCAGTAACTCAATCCTAGGGCTTCAATTAATTCTTAAAGGCTGCTTTGTATCTCTATATAATTGAAAACACCTGACCTCTCACCTGGATAAAGATCTACAGCTCCAGCTACTTGCTGGTTATCTTCATATTTAAAGTAGGGTCTTCAATTTTCATTACGTCTAAAAACAAGCTCATCACTCCCACCCTGCCTCTCCTTTGGAGCTGACCACCCACTTAGTCGCCGCTGATAAAAATCTGCAGTCAGCGGTCAGCGTCAATGCCTCCATCCTGTGCTCTTCTCTTCACTCTGTTTCTGTAGTGCCTCCCATTTCTCCTTCCCCTGCTTCTTCGGCTTCAGAATCTCGTTTGAAAGATTATAACCATCCCCAAATTGGTCTTTCTAAAATGGATACCATGTCATTACCAGCTTAAAACAATATCGCCTCCTTACTCCTTCTGAATAGTATTCAAATTATTTCACACCGGGGTCCCAAGAGGCTTTCTCAGCCCCAACTGGTGCAACGCCATGCTTCCTAACCTCTGGCCACACTTACTATTTATTCTCTTAACATTCCCCGAGCCTCTGATGTGTTTCCATTTGAAAAAATTGTTCATCCTTCTAAGTCTCGTGTCAAACGGTACCACCTCTACCCATGCAGGCGCCCTCACCCCTAGACCCCCACTGCCCGCCCAGTGCCTAGCTGCTCCTGTCCCTGCAGGGCGCGCTCTCTCCAGCACTTGCCGATCCGACACACCAGTGAGCTGTGTGTCTGTCTCCCCGCCTGGGCTCTGTGCCCACTAAGGGCAACATGTGATGGGCGCCGTGCGTCTCAGCATCTGACCCCGTGTCCCAGAGGAGACACCCACTCAGCCCGTGTCACCGCGGTCATCCATGGCCGCATCGGCGCTGAAGGGGTGTCAAGGGGAAACAAGAACACATGCCCACTGCTTCACAAGTTCCCAAGGGAATCCATACTAGGGCAATAGTATCCCGATGGTTTAAAAGAAGCCACATTTCCACTGCCCTTATTTATAAATAAATCTCCCCACTTCTGAAATACACATTCCTTGAGGCCCTCCATCTGGGGCAACCAGAACTTAGCACAGCACAGTACCTACACCTGGAACATTTTAATTATTATTTATTTTTATAGCAGAAATAAAGGAAGTATTTCATTTAAGAAATACTAAAACAATGGTCTCCCCTTCCTGCGCAGACGATTGGGTATCTCCTCACACCGCTGAGATATGTAAGAACAAAATTTGAAAAATCTGAAAAATTTCTGGGTTTCATGTGCACATCCAATCTTTCTGCTTTTATAAGAAGATCTTAGCATTCCCAATACATACATTAGTACTAACATCAAACTCCAATTCTCCCCGCACCACGAATTCTGGGGGAGGCAGCCCCCTCGGCCCCGACGCGATCTCCTCCACTCTTCCCCTCGGCAACCTGGCCCCTGACAGCATTCGTTCTTGGGCCGATCCTGCTCATCCCACACGCCAGCTGTTTGCTCCCCTCCCATTCTCTAGGCTCCCTGACACTACGTCACATCGGGAGCTGCCTCCCTCACCCTAGAACCTAGGACAATCACGGGTCAGTGAGAAAACGGGCTCCACCGTTTCAGCATCAATGCCCATGGATAAACCAGTGCTCTGCTCACCAAGTCAACCTGCTAACTTCTGCCACAGCTTACAAGTTCCTGTCACAAAGGGGAAACAAGGACATTCTCCTCTTCTAGAAAATTACATGAACTGCTAAGCTTGTAAGTATGGTTTTCACTTAAAAATAAATCGTCAAAATTACAAATTTCTCTCTTCACCATCAACCAACTTCCATCCCCCGGCCCCCAAAGCAGGCTCTGAGGGACGTGGCACAGCATGGCAGGCAAAATGCTGGACCAGACGTCAAGAAATGTGGTCACTGCTCTGGGAAACAGGGCACTTAATTCGTGAGTGTCAGTTTCCTTAGAGAAAATGAGAGTCGTAGCTCGGCTAACCAAATCTCTCACTCAGAAATAAAACTAGAATTCCAACTGTATGTTCAACTTTATTTTTAGGTCTTTTAAGAGGGTTTTTGTTTGTTTTTATTTCAACACAGTTTCACTAGATATTATGTTTTCTTTTTTCCCTCCCTTTTCTTTCTTTTCTTCTTTGGCAACTTATTTAAGTAAATATAATAGTTTCTTTGGCTCTGAAAAATTTCTGGTTTCATGTGCGCATCCAATCTTTCTGCTTTTATAAGAAGATCTTAGCATTCCCAATACATACATTAGTACAAAATCATCCTTGGGTAAACCACTTCCACCTTAACAGCATGTTAACAGCAGTTTACCCAGCACGGCTGGTGAGGTCAGACCCAGGTCCACATTCCAGCCCCTCTACTTGCTGCCAAGCAACCTGGGTGAGTTCCTCCACCTCTACAGGTTATAATAATCTCACCTGTAAAATAGAAAACACCAACCTCTGCAAGGTTACAATAAGGGTCAAAGAAAATATATGTAAAATACCTAGCAAGGTTTTTAAAATATAGCAGTCATTTAATAAATTAAGTTGCTTATATGATTTTACCTAAGTATGAGGACACCATCAAAACAGAGAAGGCTCAACTCTATACGGCTACAGAACTAATCACAGTTCTCGAGGCTCAGACCTCAGCATAAGACCCAAGAATTCCACTTTGAGCCAGCCAAGTCGTCTCATGAAATAAGGCCTGAGTATCAAGGCTATTGAAAAGTTCAGGCTGGACCTGAGGAAGCTCTACTGGCATTACCCAGGATGCCCTGCACACCACAGCAGTGGCAGGAGGCCGGAGCCCTGCTCGCTCTGCAGCCTCGGTGGGCTGTGCAGACGCCTCTTGGCAGGAATCAGACTCAGCTTCAGATCTGTCTGACACAGACAAACAGGGAGGCGATTCGGCCACAGGTGGAAAATCATCTACGGCCTGCCTCTGACAGGTTCTCAGGAGCCCATGAGTGACCTCGAAAGGTCAGCTGCAGTTGCCAAGGAGCCAGTACTATCAATATCTAAGAAATTTATGGGTTTAACAGTAGGTTTAACACTAAGGATCAAACATCCATATTTGCATATGTAAAATACCTCTCAATATGTGATTAAAGCTCTTTTAAATCAAACTGTACAATATAGTTATACAAAAATTTTGCTACTAAATATTTACTTGGATATGTAATATATTCAATTTTCAAAACTTAATACAAGTGAATTATCCACTCAAATTCAAGTTTGCTGTACTACGATTAGACTTAAATGTTTAGGAAAAAAAATTAGGTCATCTGTCCGTAAAGAAAGGGGTAGGGGGTACACTAAGAATTAGTGTTGTTACCTCTGTATATAGATCCTATCCACTTACATTATTTGAGTTAGGTAAGTAAAAATTAAGCTGGGCTTTACTTCAGAAAAACCTGTATTTGGGCCCAGTGACTTGGGTTAAAGTCTCATTTCCTCTCTTATCTGCTGTTTGGTTTTTTGAGACAAATCAGCTGGGCTTCAGTTTCCTCATCTACATTCTGTGAACAATATGGTCCCCACCTGGTCACCCCAGGGTTCTCGGAGGGATCATGAGAGAACACCTTGAAATTAACCCCAGCGGGACACCGTGGCACCATGCCCACCCTCCCTCTTCTACACCCACCCAATCCTACCCTCCCACCTACCCGCTCAAGGCACCCAGATTTTTATCTGATCTGTGCATTGGAGTTCTGTAAGATTCTGGTTAGAGAAAGCATTCTGCTAAAAAATATGAATGTGAAAAAAGCCACCCTAGGCAATAGCAGTTTCCTCTCATAAACAACTACAAAAATCACCCACGACACTCTGCAACTACTCTAAAAATCAACAGGACCTCTGGTCTTTCAGGCCAAAAGTACCCATTAAATACATACAAAATATCTGAGACATTTATAATAAAATTAATGAGTGATATTTATTCTAAAGAAATGCCCACATTGATGCAAAATAATTATGACTGTAGAATGATTAGTGAGTCCCAGAACTCCTGCCAGAAACACAGTTACAGTGTACTTAGTACACAGAACACTCTAAAACAGCTCTGGACGTCAGGAAGATTGCATTTAAAAACAAAAGCCTCCCTGCACTGTCGGGGAGACGGGGCGGGGTGCTGTAGACACACAAGCTTGGCTGAGCAAGTTTTAGCCTGGCAGTGTCCCAAAAAAGACTACACGTGAGACCTGGACTAAGAAGTTTGCTCTGTCTCGCCATGCCTGAGCAGCAGGCGAATTCAGAATAAAAAGGCCCTATGAGACATGGGAACAGATCTGCCCCTTCTCCAGAGAAATAAAAGAAGGAATAAAAGTCCATACTATTGAACAGTTTTCTCCATGACCCTCTCTGGATTTCCTGAGCAGTCACTATCCCCTGCTGGACTTACAGTTATTCTTAGCTTCCATGTTGGGGCCTCCACTTGTGGATATCCTTTAATGTCTAGTTACTATGCCGGATTTACAGTAAAGGGGTGCATGCAAAACCGTGATCCGAACCCCAAGAATGAGTGCGAACCTGCTGGCACGGGATCAGGCTGACTACCAAGAACTGTGAGGTAATCTGGCTTCACTCACCCGGTCCTTTCCTTTTAGGTTTGCATTTATTCAGACTATTTAGTGCTGCCAAATCCTGAGCAGAAAGAAGACTGGGCAGCATCAGTCTGTTTAGAAGGCTGCCATGACCTTAGTCAGATGTCATCCTTACAGAGGAATGTCTACCATTAAGAAAATCCAAAATCAAATAGATCAATGGGTGATTATAAAAAAATTATCGCAGTCTTCCCTTAAACAGAATTCTCATTTTTAAAATAATGTTTGGCTTTTTTTTTTTCTAGAACACATCTAATTTATAACATAAAACAAAACACTGGTCCCTAAAACTGAGTTGTCTAAAAGATTTTGCACATGGAATTCTTTATTAAAGTTACACTACACAAATTATAAACTTTAGATAACAGGAGTTAGCGATATTCAATCAGTATCAAGAAGGTACAATTTCATATATGTAGGGTAGTTATAAAATTCTAACACAGATAGACTATTAAAAAAATTCTCAAAATTTTTACTTTTTACAATGCTCAAAAACACCTAATTCATAAGTAAAACTTCTCTGCAACAGGAAAGTTGAAGATGGCGCATGGAGCACTTCTGCCAGCATGCCCCCACCCGGGCGCTGTACAGGTTTGGCACAGTCAAGAGCACCCCCCTTAGAGGGTTCCTCTTCCCAGTCCACCAGAACCACAAGGGCCAAGCGCATGGCAATTACAGTCTGAAATACTGATTAATCAGAAAATAGTAACAGTCTCTATGTACACGCAGTAGTCTACAGCAATGACCCATGAAGGAGGCATCTGTCTACATCCAGATGTTAGTATGCCTGGGCTTCCACCAGGCAGGCCCTGTGTCTCTGGCCCTACCACTCAGGGGCCAGTGTTCATGCTGCTGGAATGTGTCACCATTCCTCTATGTGAATATGTAAGCTATTCATTCAAGCCTCTGCTCAGTATTAATATCGTCTATGCTGACAACTCCCAAATGTGTTTCTAAAGCTCAGACTCTCCTCCGAGCTCCCGCCTCATTTTATCAACAGCCTCTTCTAGTCCTGCTTGCTGCTTCACCAACACCCCAAATTGAGCTCTGGAGAGGCCCCATCCTAAGTCTTTTCCCCGCCCAAGCTCTCCCACTTCATAACCAGCATCACTACTCGCAGCACTGCCAGAGGTAAAGCTCTGAAAGGCTCTTCTCCTCCCCAGGCCCCACACCTCCAACCACCTCCCCGACGCTGTGGGGGCACGCCCCCGTCCCTCTCCCCCGTCCCTCTCCCGGATGCTGCGGAGGCACGCCCCCTCCCTGTCTAGTCCCGGACACTGCGGGAGGCATGCCCATCACCTTGCTTCTCTCGCGTCCTCAGACACTCCCCTTTCCTCCCTGTTTGGCACCAGTACTCCCTTCCAGCTGCCAGACCTCATGCCCACAAGTCTCTAAACTGGTCTCTTCTCTACTGCTGCTGCCCTGCAGTTCAATCCCCACATAACAGCAAGCTTTCCAAACATAATTTACATCTTGTCACTCCTCTAACTGAAAACCCCGGAATGACTCTCAACAGCAGTTCCACTAAAACCCTATCCCTTTCTAAGCAGCTTGGTTCCTGCCTGCCTCTCCAACTTTATCTCGGTCCCCTCCCTCCTCGGGTCCCATCCCTCCTCGCCGGGCCCCTCCTCCTCGCCAGGCTCCTCCCTCCTCACTGGGTGCACTCCAGACCCGCTGACCTTCCAGTTACTCAGTGCACCAGGACAACTCTCCACCCCTGGGATCCCCATCCAAGTTACTACCTGCCCAGCGTTCCTCACTGAGATGGGCCCTTCGATCTAGCCTTCAGGTCTTGGTGAAACGGCATCTTCTGAGCAAGGTCGTCCCAACCACAACAGGCCCAAGTACTCCTCTTGAATTTCTTCACAGTACCCTGATGATTTCCTTCTTAACAGTTTTTTTTTTTAAATAATCGGTACCTATATATTTACTGGTTTATCTGGCATCTTTTTGGCACACAGTAGGCATTTTAACATTCTCACTGAATGAATTAGTACCACCTTAGGCAAAGCTAATTACAAATATTTCCTATTGTATAACACAAGATGCAATAAAAAACACCTTACCTTTTCAACTTTTTTCTTTTTAACAGGGGGTTCAAATCTGTCATTGACTCCAAAATACTGAGTAAGTTCCTTCAAATGGGTTTCACTTGAGGACTGTTCACTACAAGAAGACAAATAATACATTTTGCACTAAATGGACTCATTTTTATTTTTACTGTTTTTAACTGGTTATTACAACTATATTACAACTAGTTCATATGTTTCAGAAGTACTTGTAAAAATTCTACAGACTGTCTAGAATATACAAATATTTTTCATTCCACCCACCTATGAGATTCTTCTTCATTCTTTAATTTACCTGAAAAGAATCCACAAAGTGTTAATAGCTAAGTACTTGGCTGTTATTTCAAAATTACATGTATTGAAAATTCAAGAGCTCAATAGCCCCAGTTTAACGTTAGCACTACTGACGCTCAGTCTGAACAGAAACAAAGCACCTTTCCTGGAGCGTTTTCCTCTCTTCCTTTGGAGTCTTAAAGTGGAGACTTTCTGTTCAGAGTGTTTTTTATGCAATTCTTGAAATTTCTATATAACAGTAAAAAAAAAAAAAGAATATATTTTGAAGCAAAGCATACATTCAGAAAATGACACGTTAAATAACAAAAATAACTCCATTCTAGCATTTATTAACATAGAAATTTAAGTTCTTCTTCACATACTCTATTCTCCAAGACTCTTTTATGACCTGAGTTTTCATCTTACTTTATTTCTAAATAAGCCAATTTGATATCTGAGTAAAATTCAATGACTCATAGGTAACAAAATGATTAAGACAGAAATCCCTTCCTTATCATGCAAGGCAAAGGTGCTCATCCTACTGTTTCATTCCTTTTTTTTTTTTTATGAAAAACAAAACAAAAATGAAAGCAAGTACCTGAGTGGCCAACAGACTGAGCACAGAGTCAGAGAACTCTGAGCCAACCTCTCCTATTTCCTCCCAGGGCACTCACGTTCTGACCACGGCAGAAAGAGGCACGCCAGCGTGCACAATCTCAGATTTCAGTAGGAACATATCAGACAAAACCTACATGCCACATATGTAAGGGAATTCCAGAAGGACACTCCTTGTATGCATTTACATCGGCCTCTGCTCCACTGTTTGGTCCATCTGTAGGGAAGTCTGAGATCTCTGTGTCTGAAACCGCCCCGTCTTCTATATCAGCCTGTAAGTCAAGTCCAGAGGTCCCCAACGTGTCTTCATCTCCAGAAGTCAACTCAACATCACTCTCAGTTAGGCCAGGAGGTAGCAGCCCACTCCACATCTTTCCTTCTAAAGGGAAAAAAATGAATTTAGACCTACTTAAACTAGACATGCAAAAGAATTTTAAAACCATTAACTGACTCCCCAAAAGTCTAATAATTATACGTATGGTTTGGGAACAGTCCATCTAAACTTTTTTAAAAATCTATAATAGAGTGGTAGAGTGTTGGCCTGGCGTGCAGGAGTCCCGGGTTCGATTGCCGGCCAGGGCACACAGGAGAAGCACCTATCTGCTTCTCCACCCCTCCCCTCTCCTTCCTCTCTGTCTCTCTATTCCCCTCCCGCAGCCAAGGCTTCATTGGAGCAAAGTTGGCCCGGGCGCTAAGGATGGCTCTGTGGCCTCTGCCTCAGGTGCTATAATGGCTCTGGTCGCAACAGAGCAACGCCCCAGATGGACAGAGCATCGCCCCCTGGTGGGCATGCCCAGTGGATCCCAGTCAGGCGCATGCAGGAGTCTGTCTGACTGCCTCCCTGTTTCCAACTTCAGAAAAATACAAAAAAAAAAAAATCTGTAATAGGTTATGCCCTCATATTAAAATAATTAAACTCTTTGCTTGTATAAATAAAAAATGTAAAGTAGTTTAGCAAGTTACTACAAGATATCCCTATAGATAAAATAGAACAGACTAAAGAAAATAGGACAGTGCTTCTGTATTACATATGTAAAATTTTGTCTAAAAAAAGAAAATCTAGTAAAAGCATCCATTGCTCAAGAGCATTAAGAGCCTAACAATAAACACTGCAGGCAATGGAAGAACTATAAGACCATATTGCAAGCTGAAACAATGAGAGAAGAAAACAAAATTGAATGTTTCACCTGTGTTTTTCTTTTTTTTTTTTTTCTTTTTTTTTTTTTTCATTTTTCTGAAGCTGGAAACAGGGAGAGACAGTCAGACAGACTCCCGCATGCGCCCGACCGGGATCCACCCGGCACGCCCACCATGGGGCGACGCTCTGCCCACCAGGGGGCGATGCTCTGCCCATCCTGGGCGTCGCCATGTTGCGACCAGAGCCACTCTAGCGCCTGGGGCAGAGGCCACAGAGCCATCCCCAGCGCCCGGGCCATCTTTGCTCCAATGGAGCCTTGGCTGCGGGAGGGGAAGAGAGAGTCAGAGAGGAAAGCGCGGCGGAGGGGTGGAGAAGCAAATGGGTGCTTCTCCTGTGTGCCCTGGCCAGGAATCGAACCCGGGTCCTCCGCACGCTAGGCCGACGCTCTACCGCTGAGCCAACCGGCCAGGGCCACCTGTGTTTGAATGTATAAAATATTCAGGGGATTTGCTAAGGAGCAGGAAAAATTATCAAAGGAAAATTTTAACACTATACAAATAGTAAGAGGAAAGTGCAATGGTAAAAAGGCTATCCTAGTTTAAAATGTTATACTACTTGTTATAATAATATTACAGTATAATCCCAACATTTTAAGACAAACAGCTTTTTTCGAATAACAATATATTTGGAAAACTAATGCTAAAGTTCAGAATAATATTTAGCATTAGCTATACTGCCCATTGGTAGAGAGAAAGAACCATTAGTTATTTTTAAGTTTACTAAAAATGATTTAAAAAAATTGAAGTTATAATCAATTTGCTCAAATTATGATAGCTGAGTATCTTTTCACGAATAATCTGCATGGCACAGTTTATTTTAGCGTACATATTAGACCCAAAACCAGTGTGTTTAAAAGATGCCCAAAATGGAGAAGCTGGTTGTTCCATGACTTAATATCAACCTGAAGGAATAAAATGGGAAGATGGAAATCTTTTTTGCTTAGTTTTCTGGCCCCTGTTGTGATTAACCTGTTGAAACAAAACCAACACCATTATCCCTGAGACAAAAACATCGTGGGCTTTCCCTAACTCTGAATAATGAATTCCAGATAACTTTAAGGACGTCCCATGTCAAAGCATCACTTTCTGTAACTTAGGTCCAGGCTCATCAGTTGTTAGCTCTCTGAGATATCCTCGCCAAAATATTCTGTTCGCTTTTGAAGAAAAACAGCTCTGACATCTAACTGCTCCAATTGTAATCCTGTCTCTGTCATATAGGAGTGGTATGTAAAAACCACAGTTTACATCTCAGTTTTTTAATCTGTAATATAGAGAGAATATCCTGCATACAAGGTTATTCTGAAGATTAAATGAGATAAGCCATGAAAACACTCAACATAGTGTTTAGGAGTTCTAGGGGCTCAATCAACACTAAGTTCCTTTGCTAGTATTACTTCTGTGGCTATGTACTACATTTTGATCATTTCTGTTTGGTGTGGCAGCATCCATAAGGCAGTCTTGAAATTTCTATTGTCTGAGGTGCCTTCACTTAACAATTGATGCAAATCATTTACTTCCCTGATTTCCACAGGCTGACAAAAAGTTTCTATAAAAAACGTTGGTGTCTGGCTTTCTGAAGGGAGAAATAAAACCAGAAGCAAATTACCATGAAGACAATGGAGCTCAAGTTTCTTTTTTTTTTTTACAGAGACAGAGAGAGTCAGAGAGAGGGATAGACAGGGACAGACACAGACAGGAATGGAGAGAGATGAGAAGCATCAATCATCAGTTTTTCATTGCAACACCTTAGTTGTTCATTGACTGCTTTCTCATATGTGACCGTGGGCCTTCAGCAAAACAAGTAACCCCTTGCTCAAGCCAGCGACCTTGGGTCCAAGCTGGTGAGCTTTGCTCAAACCAGATGAGCCCGCGCTCAAGCCAGTGACCTCGGGGTCTCGAAACTGGGTCCTCAGCATCCCAGTTCGACGCTCTAATCCACTGCGTCATGGCCTGGTCAGGCTGGAGCTCAAGTTTCAAGGCTCATTTGTACAAAACACTATATTTAACTTTCTATTTAGAATATATATTCCTTTAAAAAAAAAGACACTCCAAATTATATAGGCTCCAGGCCCCATAAAACCTGGATGTATACCTAAACCAGGCCTGAGGGTTTTAAAAGCTGGAATGGTCATCTTGAGATACCCTAGAGCAGGGGTCTCAAACTCAACTCAGCATGTGGGCCGCAGAGCAAGATCACAGCCGTTCAGCGGGCCGCACTAGGTCTACAAAAGGCAACTGTTACGCAACACTTTTCTCACTGCAGTTGAAAACAAAAAAAAATCAGTACAAAATTGTTCAGCGGGCCGCAAGTTTGAGACCCCTGCTCTAGAGGAACAAAGAACATCATGTAAAATATACCAATATTAAAAAGCAAATGTGCTATTAATAAAAACATTTCTACTGTTCTGAAAAGCAGGGGAGGGAGCAGTCATAAGCTGCAACATGACTTTGACACTGGCATATAATATACCTCTAGCCAATTGGGGATTTAAGTATAGCAACAAATTTCAAATTTAACTATCTTAGCATAATTGGGGTTCTTCTATGCTTGAAACCACTGTTTCTTTTCCCAGTCTATAGCATCCTTTGCACACCCACTGTGTGCAGGCACTCCTCAAGACACGGGGACAGCTATGTGTCAAGCAGGCCAAAATGCCGAACTTCCCGGAGCTGACATTCTACATGCCTGGCAAGCTTCTGTCCATCAGCAGGTGAGTGCCCCTCAGCCCAGACCTCACTTGTGGCTGCTCAGGAAAGGCCCGAGCCTCTCGGACAGGCCCAGTCCAGCCACTGCCCGGCCTTGCGCACCTCCCCGGGGAGTCTACGCTCCGGGTGTGCACCTGCCGCCCTGGAGAGCACATGCCTTTCCTCATCAACCCTCAAGCAGTTCCCTATTTTTTACCTCTTTTGGACTTTCTCAAAATCAAAATCACCTGGTTTTGGCTCTTACTGATGTGGCATTAAAACTGTCTTCAGTGTGGCACTGTTTAGTCTGATTTCTTGTGTGTGCCCACAGAAAAAAAAATTAAAATAACTTTTAAAAAGTGGATGCTGCATCCAAATCCATAAAACAAGAGAAAATTCAAATAAGATGTGTTCCAGAACTCAATTCCTACACATCTTTAATGTGCCATTCTCCTGTAACTGTTAAAACACACACACACAAATACAAGGGCAACCTAAATACAAGTGGCCAAAGATAATCAGATAACTCACTGAGGAGCCTGCAAAATGGAGCTGCCCACAAGAGCAGCAGCCTGACTGTAAACAGGCCAACATGGGCTGCTGCTTTGTGACGTGCTCTGGGTTCACGTTTGAAACAGGCTTCCTATTCATACACTTCCAATTGTACCATGGTAGGCCTCATGTTATTTCTGTTCTGGCTACTCTGATTCTCTATTTTGGAATGTTTCTTACCTCATACCTTTTAGAGAATATTCCTTTGTTTTAAAGCAGATCACACCAAAGTACCCTATAAATGTAAAAATTGCTCAGACATTCCCAAGTGACATGGTATAGCAGAAGAACCAGAAACTTAAGTCTTTTAGTGTAGAATCCAACCAGATCTATACAACAGTCCATGTATTAATACATAACCTTTCGGTTTTTAGCCTGCAAGTCAAGTAATTTTTCATTTAATCATTTTGCCCCCCAAAAAGGTATACAGGGTTCAGAAGCCCTTTTTATTCTATAGTTTTGAGTATCACCTTCATCATTTTATACACACTCTACTTCTGAAGTGAAGATATTTTTCTACTCTACAATTTTTTTTTTTTAATTCTGCGCATACTACGCAGATCTTTAGTCCTGGGCTGACACAATATACTGTGAACTGAAAATATTCATGTAGTATTCTAGTCTGAACAGCTAGGTTTTCTTTGGCCCCTGAAAACCAACCATGGTCACTACTGATCAGCGTACCTGGGCAGATGGCCATGCATCTGGAAGAACAGGACACACTCAGCTATTCCTTATCTAAGGTTCTCACATAGTTTGATGAAGACAGTGATGGACGTCTCTAAGCCAATTTCAATATTCAAAAAGCCCAACACATTTTTCCCCTCCAACAATATCATCCAACTTTAGAGGAGACTTAAATTCAATAAAGCACTATTCTTCACCACATATTCATTGATCAGAGGCTCGGATTGGTAGCTAGAGAGCTGATTTTTATTAAACAAAAAAAACTAATGAATATACTTTAGTAGACACAATCTTCCCAAATATGGCACCCACATGGAGATCTCAAATCCTAATTAAAGGGATTTTAGATTGTGAGAGAATTGGGAACAGCTGGTACAACAGGCAAAAAACTTGGTTTTGAAAGTCAAAGACAGGTTTCTAGTCCTGAGCAACACAACTGTGGGCAGTCCACTGCGTTTTGCCTGGGTCTCCATTCTTAAGCTATAAAATAAATGCAGGTCTGATCAGAGGATCTCTGAGATGTCCTGCAGCTTTAAAATGCTTCTCTATGGATCTTAATACTGTATGTGCAGAAATACTCAGTCACCTCATTCTTTGCTACAACACTCCATTCTCTGCCAGTCGGATGAAACAGTGATCAAACCCCAACACCCCAGAAGATAGGGTGCCACAGCCTAGCTGGCACAGCAAGGTTGACAGCTCTCAGTTAGACTCTGCACTGCACACCCAACACCCGACAGATGCTCTAGAAGAGAAGGGGAATAAAAGCCCAGTTATGACAGGAGAATCAGAACCAGAAGAGAGAAACAAAGATCATTGCTATGTATAATATACAACGTGCCAGGCACTGATATACCATCCATCTCACAACCCTCCGTCCACCTTTTACAAATAAGAAACTGACTTGCTACTGCCCGGCGATCCACTTATTTTACAAAAATGGAACTCCATGCCTTCAAATTATAAACTTCTAGAGAACAAGGTTTTAAGTAGTAATATATTTTTGAAGACAAAGACTTGAAAGTGAGTCTGAAAGATGCTTCTAACCTATAATCCTAGATTTGCTAACATTTGAGTTAGGAACAATTTTTTCTCACTGTTTAAGTGCAGAAAGCTATGCCTATATCAAAGTCACAGTTAGGTAATACTGCCGCATTCTGTGGGCAGCCAGTCAGCTACAGGTAACCAAAATCCAAAAGATAATATAACCTGAGCTGAGTTTAATGAACAAACTGTCTCCTGTCTCTAATATTCCCGAATTTCAATTCCATTTTCACCAAATGAAGCTGTCATATGTTGTATTCAACTAGAAATAATCACAGGAATCTGAACCTGCCTGGTAATAATTACAACCCACCACCCATCAAGCAGAAGCGCGAGTTAAGTAATTTACACGATCATCAGTTTCCATGACTTGGAAATAGTTACTTAATTAAAATACTTTTTACACATGTATCATCAAGGTTAATGTAAACATCCTATTTACTTTCAGGAAGTAAACGTGTTCGCTCCTCTCAAAAGGATTGGATGCACAAGTGAATCACACAGGCCTGCCTTCCGATTTAACTTACCAATGCGATCACCCAAACTATTTGTGTATTTAGCAGGATTTGCACGCAGGCATAAGGTTTTCATTCAAGAGAGCGTCCAGCCATAGAAAAACACTTCCCCAGACCCAAGAAAGAGTTCCAGTTAACCAGTAACATTTCGGGGCTCACTTCAGGTCAGATGCCGCTGTGAAAATACTTAGGAGGTTCAAGACTGCGAGAGGGCGGCTCTAGAAAGGGACACCTTTTCCTGCTCGGAAGCACCGCCCGGCACTGTGCAGGCTCCCGGGCGGCGGGGTCCCCCGTCCCGCGAACAGGGCCGAAGGTTCCGGTACAGGCTGTCTAGCCTGCGGACGCTCCCACGCACTGCAGCTCCTTCCCGGGACGCAGCCGTTGTAAACAGGCGCCTGCTTCCCTGATCGGAAGCCTCCTCACCTCTCTTACTCGGGCGGAGTGGGCCGGAGAAGCCCTCCCCACCAACAGGCTGGGGAAGGCGCTGCGACCCCCGTTCCGAGCAAATCGAAGGCCAGCCCCGCCGACTCTGCCGTGGGCCTGGGCCTGGGCCCGGGCCCGGACCCGGGAGGCTCGGTCGAAAGGCTGTGAGGCCGACCGCACTGGCACCCTCACTCCCCGAACCCGGCCCTCCCGGAACCCCCACGCCGGAGGCCGAGCCGCCCGGTGCCAGCCCCGCAAGCAGCCCTACTCAGCCGTCAGGAGCCTGCCGCTCGGCAGCCATGTTAAGACCACGCCAACATCGCGCTTTCTCATTGGCTCTGACATCTCAGCCTATGAGCTGCGGCCGTTCTGACCGGGCAGTCGCCATGGCAACCGGCCACGCTCTGTTCTGCGGTTAAAGCTGCTGGGAAGAGTGCTTGGTTTCTTCCTTCTTCTTTCCTCACCGTTTCCCCTCTTTCTTCTGGCCGCTTCTCCAGGCTTTGTCGTTTCTCCATCTCCTGCCCTACGCCGGCGCTGGCTTAGATCTTGACCTGAGTTCGTTGCACAAGGAGAGAGAATCGCCGCAGACACTGTCTATACCCTTCTGGGAATAATTCCATTCTTTCATCCTTTTTCCTCCCTCCCTTACTTTTTTCCTGTCTGCACATATTTATTGAGTAGGCTTCCTTTGAGGCTCCGTGTAGGAGAAAACGGTCGGACTCCTGCTTTCGTGGAGTTTACCTTCTGGTTCTGGTCCGGGCTGCTTCATCAGCCAGCCGTGTGGTCTTGGCCTGCAGCTTACTGAAACCCTTTTCCCGGGCAGCCTCTGTCTTAGGCCTCGAGGAGGGGCTGGGGGAGCGTAGAAAGTAAGCAGGGGGGGAGGGGGAACAGCTATGAAGAAAATAAAACAATATTGTGATCATGATGGGAACGGGGTTATTTTAGAAGAGCTTCCATTTTCTGAAATAGTGTTCTGTAATAATGGTAATACTATTTCCTATTCTCTAGTATTGTAACGTTTTTATAAGAAAATACACATAAAGCCCTTTACATATTACTGGATTGCAGTATTTTTGTTTTAGCTATTTGTTATTGTTAACATCAATAACGCCTTCCTTTGAAACATTCTAAAAATGTGGCAGGGCACTCAATAATATATCACAATTGAGTTAAAGAATCATTAAGCTTATTACTTAACTATCCACTGCCACACACACACACACAAACCCCCGTGTCTTCCAGATGTGTGCCAGGTTTACGGAGTGTCCTGTAACCCCAGAATCAGTGAAACCTGAATTGACCAGCTTGGGTGACTAAGGTCCTCACATTCTCTGATTCAAGCTGTTTCAGGGTCTGCATGAAACTATCCCTGCCACAGTGTCCAGCTTCTCAGTGGAGTTTTCCCTGAATCCAAAACCATAAGGAGTGAAGCAATTAAAGGATGTGTGGGAAAACATGCTGTAGCTGTGGCACTGGGCCCCATCATTGCTGTGTTACTCAGCTTGGGTACAGACTAGGCAACTTAAGCAACAGAAATTTCCCCCAGTTCTGAAGGTTGGGAAGTCTACGATCAAGATGCCAACAAAATGTGTTTCCTTCTGAGTCCTGTCTCTTCGTTTGTAAGGCAACAACCATCTTAGTGTGTGCCCCATGATCCCTCCTTTGCAAAGGTGTGTTTGGAAAGAGAAAAGAGGGAAGGGAGGAAGAAAAAGAGGTCTATCTCCTATCTCAGGGGTCGCGAACCTATGGCTCATGAGCCAGATGTGGCTCTTTGATGGCTGCATCTGGCTTGCAGACAAATCTTTAATAAAAAAAATAACGTTAAAAATATAAAACATTCTCATGTATTACAATCCATTTATTTCCTACCACTCATGTTCATGGTTGCGGGTGGCTGGAGCCAATCACAGCTGTCCTTTGGGACAACACCAAATTTTTATTGGATAATGTGTAATGTACATGGGTCGTTGTATGGCTTTCATGGAATTACATTTTAAAATATGTGGCGTTCATGGCCCTCTCAGCCTAAAAGGTTCCTGACCCCTGTCCTATCTCATGTGTCTTCCTATGAGGAGACTAATCCCATCAGGGCCCCACCCTGATGACCTTGAGTAACCTTAATTAATTCCTTAGAGTCCCATCTCCAATTACAGCCACACTGGGGGTTTCAACACATGAATTTTATCAATACACAAACATTCAGTCCATAAAAATGCTTATGCTGGAAGTGGGGCCATGATGGGGAGAGCGCAGAGGCAGGAGAACTGAGGCAGGGAGTAGGAAGGGAGTCATGTTGGCCCATTTAAGAGCTAGCTAGACTGTTTCCACATAAATCCCATCAAACAATACTCATTTTTTAGTCCCTATAAATGAGCAAATTAGATAGGGAATATACCGTACTTTTCGCTCCATAAGATGCACCTGGCCATAGACACACCTAGGGTTTTAAGGAGGAAAACAAGAAAAAAAATATTCTGAACCAAATGATGTGTTAAAATTTTTAAAAAAGACTTTATTCATTTTAGAGAGGCGAGAGAGAAAGAGAGAGAGAGAAGGGGAAGGAGCAGGAAACCTCAACTCCCATATGTGCCTTGACCAGGCAAGCTCAGGGTTTTGAACCTGCAACCTCAGGGTTCCAGGTCGACACTTTATCCACTGCGCCACCACAGGTCAGGCCTGTGTTAAAATATTTAATAAAATACCATATTTTTCTCTCCATAAAATACACGGGCATTTTCCCCTCCACTTTTGGGGGGGAAAAAGTGTGTCTTATGGAGCAAAAAATACAGTAATTATAAGTGTTTCAAAGATGTAAGGACATTAGATTTCACATCACAGGCTTTTGGTAAGTCCTATTCCAAAATAGATATTTAAAATTTTTCCCTGTTGATTTGAAAATTCTCAAATATTGGATTGTTCACTCGATGACATTATTGGATTCTTATAATAAATGTAAACAGCTCAGACTTTTCTTCTGACTCTGACTTTCACACTGACTATTATTGTTTTCCCAGTTTTCTGGGGGAACTGTCAGTCATTTGATTTATTTTGATCAATAAATTTACCTTCCCTCCAGCAAATTCCTGCCCTGGAAATCTGCCAAACCATGCATTTTGTGAATGAAATACTTATATTTGTGATATTTTTTATGAAACATAGAATTATTGAATAACTTTACTAAATCATCCTGAGTGCACTGCAGCTTGTGAATTGTGTAGCATGTGGCACTAATTTCAAACATGTAAGTTTCACTGAAATTATCAAACATATCTTAAAAATCATAAAGCAGTTTTTCTTTGCCAAGAAATATTATAGCTTCTGAATTGTTTTCCCTTCTATTTCATCATTTTTTTTCCTCAGTGTAGAGATTACAAGTCACACTCATGTTATAAAAGATTAATTGTGGAGGTCCTTTTTGGTGGCTGCTAAGTCTCTGATTGATGAAAATTTTCCCAAATATAATGAAATCCCTTATATATTTCTCAGTTGGAAAAAGTGAATGCGACCTTGTTGAATGTATAATAAATGTGTTTCTTGCTGAAACTGAGAAGAGAATAATTAATTTCCATCTGTACAAAATGCCCTATTTTCAGCATTGAAGGAAAAGTGGTCCTAGTGACTTAAGGCAAAAAAAATAGAAAAAAGGGAGTTCTGATTTTTAGGAACTACGTGACCATCTCTTTTCTGGGCTTGTTTTTTTAACTTGCAAAACACCATAGCATCTATAAATAATTGTCTTCCAGAAATAAGTAAAACAACTAACACTGCGAGATCAGCGAGAGGTAACATTTGAAGAAGTGACATTTCTGCATGCAATACAGGATGTTGCCAAAGAAAAGCATTATTTTTTAATTGGTCATGTCTAGTGCTCTCAAAATCTTTTGGTCCAATGAGCTGTACATCAGAAGAGAAAGAGGATGGCTTATTAAACATTTATGTATGCGAGGTGTTTTGCATCTAACATCAAGTAACCTTATAAAGTAGTTATTATTGGATCCATTTTACAGATAAGGAAATTAAGGCTTCAAGAATGTAAGACACTTGCCTAACGTCACATAGCGGTAAAAAGCAGAACAGGTGGAGAAGTCTCCCTGACACTAAAGCTCATGCTCTTTCCACTGTCACTCACTGCCCCTTTCAAGGTGAAGGTCCCAGCACAGCACAGTCCATAAAGTATAGACAGTAGGGCTGCCCAGTGGATGTGGAGCCAGTAGGAGCTCATGAAAAGCTCTCGGGAGTAAAACACATCTTCCTTCTCCAACCCCCTCAGTACCGAGTGCATGATCAAATGCTATAGGAGGAAACTTCTTTATTCCTTTTTTGATACATTGAAATCTACTACTCTCCCTTTTCCTAATACCTTCATCTTCCAAAACAGCCCAAAGCCTGATTAATCTCTCGAAATAAAGGAACATATGTAAAGCTTTTTATCACAGAGCCTGGCATTTGTTGACTAATGGTCAATAAATATTAGTTTCCTTTCCTTATACATAAAAAGTGAGGAGAGAGAGTGTGTGCTGAGGAAAAAGGAATTGAACACAGAGAGCACAGGAATTTTTAGGTAGGGAAAATACTCTGAGTAGGAGCCATAATGATAGATTTGTATCATTACATGTTTTTCTAGGCTCATACATACAATGCCAAGAGTGAACTGTAATGTAAACTATGATATGTCAATGTGGGTTCATCAGTTGTAACAAATGTACCACTCTGATGGGAGATACGGACTCTGGGGGGGGACTGTGCATGTGTGGGGGCAGCACACGTATGGAAAATCTCATCTTCTCGATTTTGCTGTGAGCCTAAAACGTCTCTAAAAAATAAAGTATTTTTTTAAAAAAACAAAAGAGATTGCTTCTCAGCCTTTTGGCTAAGCTCACGTGTGAAAAATGAAAAGAACAGTAATTCCTTACATGTGAAAATTATATGAAACCCAAAATTTAGTGTTCATAAATAAAGTTCTGTGGGAGCACATAGACAAAAAAAAAAAGAAAAAGAAATAAAACTAAGGAGTACATAAATGTTGATAGATTATCAGATTAATATGTCAGTATCTTTCTGGTCCTTACCATGTGCCCAATGCCCAGGACTTTGCTAAAATCTAAGGAGAGCCTGACCTGTGGTGGTGCAGTGGATAAAGCATCAACCTGGAAATGCTGAGGTTGCTGGTTCAAAACCCTGGGCTTGCCTGGTCAAGGCACATATGGGAGTTGATGCTTCCTGCTCCTCCCCCTTCTCTCTCTCTCTCCTCTCTATAATGAATAAATAAAATCTAAAAAAATAAATAAATAAAAAGGTTTAAAATCTAAGGAGAATACATATGGAGTAATGACTGGCCTATCAAGAAGTCTATAGTCTGAGACATGTAATGTAGTTAGTACATACTCCATAGTACTAAAATTGTAAGGACTATAAGTATAAACTATATATCCTAAGAATGGAAAAGCTAGATGGAATTTAGCATGTACTATTTCCTTTCCCTGGAATACCTCTTTTCCTTACTTTGACTTTCTTTTCATCCTTCAAAACCTAGGTCAAATATCACGTCTTGAGTTAAACCTTTGCTGATTCATGCAGTTCATGCCTTTCTTTTCTCTGCCTTCAAATAGCTGATACAAAGCAAATTGAAACCAATTAGTTGTCATAGGTCAGTGTACTCCAACCAATAGATTGTGAGCTCCTTTGAAAGCACAGTGCTTTATCATGTGTGCACATTAAAAGTTTGTGAAGAAGATAGATGGATGACAGAAGTGGATATGTCAATGCATGGGATGAGAAATAAGGAAAGTGGTTTAGGAGAATTGTGTGAACAAATGCAGAGTGGCAGGAATGCTATGGTTTAGGGGAGACAAAAGAAACCAGCTTGGAGGCCCTGGCCGGTTGGCTCAGTGATAGAGCGTTGGCCTGGTGTACAGGAGTCCCGGGTTTGATTCCCGGCCAGGGCACACAGGAGAAGCGCCCATATGCTTCTCCACCCCTCCCCCTCTCCTTCCTCTCTGTCTCTCTCTTCCCCTCCCTCAGCCAAGGCTCCATTGGAGCAAAGTTGGCCCGGGCACTGAGGATGGCTCTATGGCCTCTGCCTCAGGCGCTAGAATGGCTCTGGTTGCAATAGAGCAACGCCCCAGATGGGCAGAGCATCACCCCCTGGTGGGCATGCCGGGTGGATCCCGGTCGGGCACATGTGAAAGTCTGTCTGACTGCCTCCCCATTTCCAACTTCAGAAAAATACAAAAAAAAAAAAAAAAAAAAAGAAATCAGCTTGGATCAGACTATGGGTGGCTTCCCCATGGCAAATAGACAAGTTCTGCCTTAATACAATAGAGGGAATTATAGGACCCTAATCAAGGGAGTGATCCAGGGAGACTAATGTTACCATCTTGTGAATACAAAAGATGGATTTAAAGGTAGTTGAGCCAATAGAAAAGGTATCTAGATCAAGACCATTATGGAATAAATGATTAGCATCTGAAACAATGGTAATGGGGACGGAAGATATGGGATAAATCTGAGCATCAAGTCTAATATTTTCCTCATTTATTCATTCATTCATTCATTTCCTTTCATTGTTGCTTTCATGTCTTTGCTCTTACTATTGTTCTATTCCTCCCACTCATTTATAGTCTGTATTCAGTTTTATGAATTCAACCCAACCTTTGAGGATACCTCCTTTACTATGAACTCTCATAAATTATTTTAAATTAATCCAACTTTCAAATACCCCCACAAACAACCTGTTGTAAGCCACCTCTCACCTTTTCTCCACCTTCAGCATCAACTTACTCTTAACAATAACAGAGCTCTTCCAGGCAAATGGTGGCCAACAAAGTAGGTGGCCTCCCAGTGTGCTGCCTGGAGGCTGACTCAACACATTTTGCCCTTGATGTAGAGGGGATGTTCAAAGTGCTTTCTGCTGCCCCTTGATTCTCACAGTACAGAGCATGGAAAGTCCACGTCAGCTAGTCTCTTATTCACAGAAACAGGTACACCATCCGGAAATCTCTTTTCTTATTCTTAGCCCAGTTACTTTGTTGTCTTGTTCTCCATTCTTTGGTTTGTGGGGGGAGGGGGGGCTCAAAACAGCACTAAGCACACGGTGATGATGTACTTGCAAAGAAAAGAAAGCTGTAAGTTTAAAGTGAAACAACTATTAAAGAACTGGTATCTCACCCTGAATGTGTCCAAAGAATACTTTAGAATGGTTTCCTAAGTTTCCACTCTTCAGAATAAAGCAGCATCATTTCTTATTCCATATTACTATTTAATTCTTTTGTTTGATTTTATTGAATGTGGCATTATCTTTCATGGCCTGGGACGCTAATAAGCATTTAGGATATCGCCTCTAATGAAATAACTACTCTGTTTTTCCTATTTGCCCTTGACACTATATATTTGCTACATTGAGGACATCCTGAAGGATCTGCCTCGTGAAATCTTAACCTAGCTAGATTCTGTCTTGATCATTTTTTCAAACTGCTCTCTATCTTTAAACTTTGGGTGGGTTTACTTATTTAATTCCAGTTAAGAAAAGCACACTCCGCTCTACAGTCTGGAACCACAGACCCGTTCTCAGCCAATCCAGCTAAGTCAGACGCTCAGCCACCCAGACCTTGCCCTCTCTCCCTCCCAGTTCTGAGCCTGGTCCATCCTTAGAGTTATGTCTTCCCTCTTCCCAAACTCATGTCTTAAGTTCTTCCTAGAATTGCTTTTTATCTTTACCCCTTTGCCTTATACTTTAGTGGTCACTCCAGGAATGACAGTATCCATCTCTTTCACGGACTAAATATTTCAACAGCTCATGTAAAATATAGAAACTTTGGATCTGTACATGTCCATTTAGTGTTCTTGACACATCTGGGTGATGTTGACACATATACTATATCTACATACATTATAAAATCCCACAATACAGTGCTTGGTTTTGCTTTAAACCACATATATGTATATTTTAAAGGAACAAGGAGGAGGAAATAGTGTTTTACATTTACCCATATATTTACTATTTCCGATGCTCTTCATCCCATCCTGAGTGGATCTGCGTTCTTATCTGCTTTTATTTACCTTCGTGATGAGAATTTCCATTAGCATGTCTTGTGGTGTCGACTTGCAGGCAATGGACTTCTTTAGTTTTCTTTTATCTGAAAGTATCTTTATTTCACCTTCACGCTTTTTTTAAAAGTCAGCTTTTATTAAGGTAGAATTTACATACAATATAATTCACCTCTGACAGCGTACTGTTCTAGGAGATATGAGAAATCACCCAGTCATGTAACCACCACCATAATCAATCAGTACATGGAATATGGCCATCACCTCAAGTTCCCTAATTAGCCTTGACAATAAACCACTTCCTTCACCCTCAGCTCCAAGAAGCCATTGAGTTGTGTTTTGTCCTCATAGTTTTGCTTTATTCCAGAACGAAGTCATGTAAGTGAAGTCAGATCGTAGTCTTTATACTCTGGCTTCTTTTCATTTAGAATAATGCATTCGGGGATTGTTCATGTTGAATATCTCAGTAGTTTGTTTCTTTTTATTGCCAAGTAGTATTCCACTATGTGGCTGTAACATTGTTTGTCTACTCACTAGTTGAAGGATATTTGAATTGTTTTTCATTTTTAGCAATTATGAATTATGAACAAAGATGCTAACATGCTCACCTAGAAGTTTTTTGTGTGAACAAAAGTTTTCATTTCTCTTGAGTGAATACCTAGAAGTGGGATTTCTGGGTTATATGATAAGTTAATGTGAAACTATATGAAAAACTGCCAACTGTTTTCCAAATGATTGTATCATTGCTTATTTCCATCAGCAATGTATGAAAGTTCCAGTGGGTCCACATTCTTGGCAGGGACACTTCAAAAATGTAGCCACTCAAAGAGGTGTATAGTGATATCTCACTGTGACATTACTTTTAATTTCCCCAATGACTAATGTCTGTGACTATCCTTTTGATTTTTTAACAGTGTCTTTCACTGTTTTTTTTAAATAAAGTTCAATTTATCGATATTTTCTTTTAGTTTGTGCTTTTTGTGTTATGTCTAAGAGATATTTGCCTTATCCAAGGTCACAAAGATGTTTTTCCTGTTTTATTCTAGACATACGCACAGTTTCAGATTTTACATCTATGATCCATTTTAAGTGAATTATATACATAGTGCAAAGTATAGGTCAAGGTTTATTTTTTGGCAATTTGTTGAAACTCCTTCATCCATTGCAATGCCTTTGCACTTGTGTTGACAACCAAATATATATATTATTATTAATATATAATTATTATATATATAATGTTTTGGCCCTCAGTTCTACCCCATTGGTCTGTGTTTCTATCCTTTCTCTAGTAACACATTTTCTTACAGTGGCTTTATAGTGAGTTTTAAAATCATTTAGGATAAAACGTCCAACGATATTTTTTCCCACAAAATTTTTGAACTATTCTAGTTTGCTTTTTTTCATGTCAATTTTAGAATTACATTGTCAATTTCTACAAACATCTGCTGAGATTTTGATCAGGAATGCACCAAATCTATACATCAACTTAGAGAGGACTGACATCTTAATATTATTGTCTTCTGATCCATGAACAGTTTCTCTCCCAGTTTATTTCTTTAATTTCTCTCATGAAGATTTTGGGATTCTCAGCATCTATGTCACACACATATTTTAGTTTTTTCTTAAGTAATTTCATGGTTTCTGTTTTGTAATGTACATGGCACTATTTTTAATTTCAATTTCCAATTGTTCATTGCTATGAAACAAAAATATAATTTTAAATTTTTGATCATGCACTAGATTTTGCTGCTGTTCTGTGGATTGTTTTAGAAACATCAATTAAATCAAGTTCATGGATCGTGTTGTTCAGATTTTGTATTGCTTACTGACTTTCTGTCTTCTTATTAAATTGGTTACTGAAAAGGAATGTTGAACTCTCCAGTTGTTCTTGTGGATACGTCTAGTTTTCCTTTATTTCAGCTTGCTTTCCAGTATTGAATATTTGAAGCTAGTTTTATATGAGGGATTTTTGTTTGTTTGTTCGTTTGTTTGTTTGTATTTTTATGAAGTGAGAAGCAGGGAGGCAGAGAGACAGACTCCGGCATACACCCTACCGGGATCCACCCGGCATGCCCACTAGGGGGTGATGCTCTGCCCATCTGGGGCGTTGCTCTGTTGCAACTGGAGCCATTCTAGCGCCTGAGGCGGAGACCATGAAACCATCCTCAGTGCCCGGGACCAACTTTACTCCTATGGAGCCTTGGCTGCTGGAAGAGAAGAGAGAGATAGAAAGAAAGGAGAGGGGGTAGGGTGGAGAAGTACATGGGCACTTCTCCTGTGTGCCTTGAATGGGAATTGAACCCAAAACATCTACACACCGGGCTGATGCTCTACCACTGAGCCAACCAGCCAGGGCCCATATGTATGAGTTTTTATAACATTTTGTGAATTGACTTCTTTGTCATTATGTAATAACCATCCTTGTCCTTGATAATATTCTTTGTTGTGAAATTGACTTTGCTTGATATTAATATAACCACTCTAATTTTTTCCTTTTTATTGAATTTATTGGGGTGACATTGATTAACAAAATTATACTGGTTTCAGGTGCATAATTCTACAACACATTATATGCACAGTAGCCACTTAATTTTTAAATTAGTGTTTCCATAACACTTTTCCCATTTTGTATTTTTAACATAGCTATATATTTACATTTAAAGTGTGTTTCTTATAGACAATATATACTTGAATCTTGTTTTTTATCCTATCAATCTCTGTCTTTTCATTGTTGTATCTGGGGTGTTTTCATTTAATGTAATTATTCACATGGTCAGATTTATATCTGCTATCTTTCTAGTTATTTTCCCTCTTTTTTCATATCTTTCTTCTTTCTTTCCTGCTTTCCTTAGGTGAGCCAGTGCTCCTATCTTATCTCTTCCTGATGGGGTCAGTCATTCTTTGGATTTTTAGCTACTGTTAACCCTGTAAACTTAATGTTCTGATAGGATCAGGGAAAGTTATAATTTTGTCCTTCATAGCAGTGTCTTATTTTTAGACTATGAACCATGTTCTTTTTAGTTTTCTACATCCTAGGTAAAAGAAGAAACTTTTCCATTTTTTAAGGTTGATTTTTTTTTTCTTTTATTACTTTAAAGCTGTTGTCTCACTGTCATTTAGCCTCTCGTTTCTGATGTGATGTTAGATGTCTATCAAATTATTTTTCCCCAGAATAAAATGTGCCATTTTTTTCCCTGGCTATTAGCAAAATTGTCTCTTTATCTTTGGGTTCCAACAGTTTGACTATAACATTTCTAGATATGCAGTTTATATTTTATATATTTTGCTTAGAGCTCACTGAAATTATTAAACTAGAAAATTTATGTCTTTAACCAAATTTGGAGAATTTTTATTTTTCTAATATACTTTTCTTGACCATTCTCTCATTTCATTCCACAAATATTAGACATTTTTATATTGATCTATAGAGCCCTGGGGCTCTGATCATTTACGACAAATTTTTTCAGATTATATCATTTATATTGGTGTGTCTTCAAGTTCTCTGCCTCTTTTTTTTTGCCATATCCGTGCTGTTGTTAAGCAATGCAGAACATTTTTATTTTATGCATTTCACTTTTTAAATTAGATAATTTCCATTTAGTTCTATTTTATAGTTTATTTCTCTTGTTTGATGCTCCCTGTATTTTCAATCATTATATTTTTCTCTTAACCCTTAAGCATAACTCTTTAAATTCTTATCTTTTGATCGCAGCATTGGGGTTTGGTCGGGGTTAGTTTCCACTGACATTTTTCTTCTCTTGAAAAGATTCATGTCTCCCTGTTTTTTTATATGACAAGAAATTTTGGATTTCATCCTGAAAACTGGGAATGGTATGTTGTAGAAACTCTAGATTCTGTAGTGTTCCTCCGAAGAACATTTGCTCTTTTTTAAAGCAGGCAGTTAATTGGCTGAGCCCAAATGACAAGCTCTGAAACCCTGGGCTTGCCTGGTCAAGGCACATATGGGAGTTGGTGCTTCCTGCTCCTCCCCCTGTTCTCTCTCTATCTCTCCCTCTATCTCTCCCCTCTCTCTCTAATAAAAATGAATAAATAAAAATCTAAAAAAAAGTAAATAAAAAAAAATGACAAGCTCTGTGTCCCTGTGATAGATGGCAGCTCACATCTTAAAATTCAGTTATTTTAGGATTAGCAGGGCTATTTGGAATCTGTTCCTTTCTTGCATAGTTCAAGGGTTATTCAGAGATTAGGGCATCGCTTATATGTATTTTTTTATCCTTGTTTTGTATATGAATAAACTAAAAGAATAAAAGAGAGAGAATAAGCTGTCTCGTGGACCAGGAAAAGAATTCAGATCTTCCACATGGCATTCAACAATTCTACAACTAAAATATTCTGCACCACCAAAAGCTTGGATCCGAGTCACATCATTTAATGGTCATTGGGAATGTCTACTTGGTGTCTACATTTTTTGTTTTGCCTGTCAAAATAAAGATAATCCTGGGAGTGGAAACACAGAAAGCTCTATTAGCTAACTGCACTGCGTGGTGACTAAATGACCCGCTGATTTCACGATGGAATGCTTTAACGGGGGAAAGAAGCCTGGGAGGCCCCAGGCACCCAGGAAGAAGGGGAAGGGCCAGGCTGGGAAGAGGAGACGCTCTTAAGGACAGCTGAGGCACAGAAAACCAGCCTCACCCACTTCACAGTTTTCTGGGCTTGGTCTTGCTAGAACCAAACCCGCATTTGAAATTCATAATGTAGATGAGACAATTAGGTGAACACATCGTGTTCCGGAGTAGATGGGAAATTAAAGTATATTTGGGTTTTAAGCACCAAGAAACATATTGTACTTTATGTGAGATTAAACATTAAGAGCTGTACATCTGGCTCTGCCAAATATTAACTCAAGTTAATTGCAGGTGATAGTTTTAAATTTTAAAATGATGTATTCAATTGTTCCTCTGGGTTGATGTTCCTTCAATACTATGTGCCATCTGAACTGCTTGAGTGTGTAATCCTGAGAGTGATCCTGAGGCAAAAAGAGAAGCACAAACAATGGAAAAGATCTCAGGGTGGGTCTTAATCATACTAGGTCCACAGGTGACATTGAATTAATATGCTGGTATTTCCTTAATCATAAACTGAACAATATCATTCCCAAGAACTTGTTCTGACTTTTAAGCAGAGGATACTATAAAAGGTAGATTATTATACACTCTCCTGAAGCAAAATATTTGCTTTCTGAAAATAGCCTTCACAAGTAATAAATAATTAAGGAACCTCAAAATAAAATAAATGTATGAAGCTCTGAATTTCTAACCAAAAAGGTTTCCAAAGATTTACCTTTGGATCTGTCTTTAAGGAATGTGTTTTAAGGAAAACACATTCAACGTCATAAGTGACCATTAAGGGCAAGAATTAAAATGAAGAGCACTTTGTTCTGGGACTCACAAAGACTTAGGTACTAATTTTTTTTTCTCCCAGGTAGGTTGCTTAGCCTCTCATCTGTGATGCAGGAATAATAGCATCTGCTCTGCCTGCTCTCATGGTGGTTGTGAAGACCAAGTGCAAAGGCAGCAATGCATGTGAAGCAGCATCCATATCAATGGGACACTCGTATATGGAAGGTACAGTGAAGTCTGGCACAAGGACCCAGCCTTCAGGCTGTGCCTGACAGCCTGGCCCCTTGCTGTGCTGGTTAATGAAAGGTGATTTTGGAAGGTGGTAATTAGAAAGAGCACATGAGAGCCCAAGCTGCTTGTGAACTGGCTTGAATGTTCTGTTGAGGAAAGAGGGGTGGACGGAGCAGGGTGCTCAGCACCTGAGACTCCAGGAGTCACTCAGCTATAGAGGAAGACGGCAAATAATATTCTTAAAATGAGTTAAGTTGGAGACTTAGGGGCAAATGGGGCAGGCACCCTGTCCTAGAGCCTCTGGTTGGAATGAGGGACATGATGACTAACGATTTTGTTGCCATCTTAAAAGAGTGTGTAAGCAGAAAACTAGTTTATAAAAACAGAAACTAGACACAAGCGATGGCTATAACTAAGTGGTGGGACTATTGGTGATAATATGTGTGATTATTATTCTTGTTTATCTATACTAATTCTAATTCTTCCATAATGAGAATGTATTGTTTGCACAATAAAAATGATTTTACATAAAAAGTAAATATAGCTTTTAAATTTCACATGATACACAGAAAACAGAACCTAATTTTTTTTCAGTTATGAGGCATATTATTTAATAGGTAACCTTTCTGTAGATGGAAAATGTGCTTCTTGATTATCGGCACTCACCTATGGTAACCGGTCCTTCAACTGTCCCGTGGTAGTTGCACAGCCCGTTCTGCTAAGAAGGGATTGGTCATATGAAGGGGTGTGGCACAAATAACCCTTAGGAATACAGGCCACAGAGCTAATGAAGTATCCTGGGAATGGAAAGTCTTACCTATCAGCCATGAGTTCTCTGCCCCTATGCCAGAGACCTGAGGGCACGTGACCTAGGAATGTGCATCCCAAGATAATACTACTTTCAGAGAACTCTACTTATAGGTAAGTAACTCTCCTTTATAGGAGGTATCTTTGTGTGGCAGACTGTTTATGGGAGCAATTTGAATTGAACTTTAAATGAAAAAGGCATATCTCTGTAAGTGGTAATAATTTTAGTCATCTCGCTGTGGCTAGGGGTTGTGGAATTCATTAGCACAGATTAACATATAAAGTGGGTGAGATATCTAATAGCAAACGGAGAGGTTTAGGGGCCTTAATTCATCACTGAATGAACAGCGTGTACAGTATTAGGGACTATGAAATTTTTAATTTACACAAAGTGTCCAAGAATATAGGGAATAAATTTAAACCCAAAACAGATAATGGAGTTATGCCCTGCCTGGCTGGCAAGTTGAATTGTTTTTACACTGAGTGAAGAAAGCTAATTATCCCAAGCACAAGGAGACTGCTAAAAATAATAAGATTATAAGGAATAATTTGCTGATATAATTACAACAAAATTGGGTACACACAATCGTCAGATACATGTATTGCTTGACCTGGGAGAGAAAGTGAAATAAATCCTTCTTCTATAGCCTTCGTAAATTTGTTTTTATCATCTCCAAGTGGTGTTTGCACAGGCAGCACAATTTGCATGTGTAATGTGGCTGTACAAATTGACAACAAGTAAATTATTCAAGGAAATAGGCCGGCCACGGGTTTGAACTATCTCGCAAAGCCTATTCATTTTGAAGAATCACTGAGACGTGAAGCTCATACATCAACCGTTTTCTGACAATCCTCAGACTTATTGTCTCCTAAAATGTCATTATGGCTATTATTTATGAAGCTAATTCATTTATTAATATATATTTAACTCTGACTTGTCATGCACCTTCGCAGACATTCTGTGCACTGCATATTTCTGAATAGATGAAAGACTTTTGCATGCTTTAATGATTACTGTAAGCCGCTATAGATTTAGAGAATGCAGCTTTATTATCGACTTGCATTAATACCTTTTTATAACTTTCCTTTTTTTTTTTTTTTTTTTTTTTTTTTTGCTTAAGGCCATCAAACATAAATGGCAAATGACATATTTCAAAAAGATTGTATGGAATAAGATTTCCCAAGAGTTTGTTGAATTTTAGAACAAAATGGGTTATCTGTCAGTTAAGGCCTAATTCACCTAAAAAGATGGGTATATACCAATTATGCTGAATTTTCCTGCACAATATAGGCTACAGTTTTTCAAGAAAAAGGAGCAGATGCAGGAGTCATAGAGCTCGTTCCTTCTGAGAAGACAGCCCACCCTTTTATGAGGAGGTTGGACAACAGCTCCCAAAGAAGCTGAATGTAGGGTGTTCGTCCTTTCCTGGCTGCTCACACTGTGCTGTTTACATTGCCTTTAATCAACGAAGATGTGTTGCATGAATGAATGAATAAATGAATGAATGAATAGATGAATGACCTCTGGGTTTTCTGATAACGCATAAATAAAATAAGTAGAGATAGCATTGACCATGAACACTATTTTATATACCTCTGCTTTAGCACTGCTAGAGAATGGCCTGTGACTCCTGTTATGATTTAGAAGAAACCATACGTGTATGCAATCAAAATACACAACACATGTTATTATTAATGTGCATAAGAGTATATCAATACTGGACATGGACTGCTACTTCTGGTTGTCACTTTATGAAATCTGCTCACTAGCATCTACCACTGTATATGACCATGCTTACTGTGTGTGTGTGCGTGTGTGTGTGTGTGTGTGTCTTTATGTGCTCACAAGGTAGAAGTAATTGGAGAAGGAAAAGGAGAAACAGTAAGTTGCTTGAGATAGTCTGAGAGTGCTTTGTGCTAACTAACCATTTAAATCATCACCGTTTTTCTAACGTAGCATTTCTGCATCTATGTCTGTGCAGACATGAAACTCTTACAGGACTAACCAGGTAGTGGGGAGGCGGGTGACACAGGCGAATGTAATAGCATTGCAGTGTACCAATGATTTGAAATTATTCCAAACCAGAAGCTTTGTTTTTAAAGAAAAAAAAACAAACAATAAAGAAAAATGCCATTACCTGACTATTGTATTAAATGTATGTACTAAATGCTTTAGTAATGTCATAAATCACCAACAATTTTAGATAATTCAAATTTGTTTTAAAAAAATACTACGTAATCTACAGAGACAAAAAGTATATTAGGCCTAGGCCTGGGATGAGGTAGAGAGAACGGGGGGGGGGCAGGGGGGGGGCTGACTGCTAATGGGCACAGTGTTTCTTTTGGGGGTGACAAAAATGTTTTAAAATTAGAGTGTGGTGATGGTTACATAATTCTGTGAATACACTAAAAACCATTGAATTGTGGGCTTCAAATGAGTGACTATGTGGTCTGTGAATTATAGCTCAATACAGCTATTTAAAAAGTACTGCTTGATATATGTCAAAATTAAATATTTTACTATATAGAACCAACATCATGAACTATGAATAGTAGCATAAGGAAATGATTACTTAGGAAACTAACTTATGAATGAAACAAAATTGAAATATAAAATAAGTAATCTAGCCACACAAGGATGGAAAGGAGGCCTGCCTTCTGGAAATTCAGCCTTCAACAGGAGTGGTATTTGTGTCACGTGATATGTGGGGGGGGGGGGTGTCCCTGCCTCTTAAACATTGATATACGGTAGCAAATGGGGTTGAGGAAAAGCTTTACTAAATGCGTAAAAAGATACGATTTTTCATTTAGAATTATAAGACCAGCAAAGCATCAAAAATCTATTTTTTAAAGAAAATTTTTCTCGTGTTATGCATTCTCTCAAAATGTCCTATTAGCTATGGAAAACAAGCCACACACACACACCTACAAAATGTCTTTCTAACTACATACCCCTTGCAGGGGAGGCTGATGACATTTTTATTAGTAATATTAATCACATGCTTAAAGGGAAAAAGTCTCACTTTTCCAGGAACCATAATATTTACCTATTTACACCTTTTAAAATTTCAATAACTCCGACTTAGAACCCTTAACCCTCATAACCTTCAAAAAAGAAGTAAAATGAAAATTAATAAATGTTCCCTAGTGTGCTATGAACCATTAATTGTCCAGGCTGAAAAGCTTTAGCCTAATAAGAAACATGCCTTCGGCAGAAATGTGAAAGTCATCTGCGATGCTCAGGATTTAATGATAAAAACGTGCAGTCAATTTTCAATGAAGCTAAGACCTCTAACCCAGGAATATTTTAACTCACAAATTCGTGCGGATACCTGAGGAACTCCTGAAAGGTGAACAACTTGGAGTACTGAAGTGTTCTCGGCGTGAATTAAATAATTCATCTCTAGAGTGGTCTGAAGATAGAGGCAATGGAATTTCTAGCAGGAACAGACGATCAGAGCTGGGTTTGGCCCCCTCGCCAAGAACACACAGTGCTTCAGTAATCTAGCAACAAAACAACTTTATTAGTTAGTTTTTATAGGCGTAGTATATTAGGAATAAAGACATGTTAATAACATCGCTGACCATAAATCTCACGTACGTTTTGAAAATCAGCTGTATGTTTTGCCATAAAAGTCCTAAGAATAATTCATTCAAATAAATACTTAGTTCTCACTATGAACCAAGCCTGGGGTACACATTCTGGAAGTAAAAGTGAGCAGATTTGTAGGGAGGGGGAATATAAAGATGAATAAAACACAGTTCCTTATCCCTAAGGAACTTAAAATCACGACAGGGGCATGATGTGTATGCAAAAAATTTTTCATTATTGTTTGAGTTATTTACAATGAGCAGTGTTTTATTTTTGTAATAAGAACTGAGAGCATTAAGATAAAGTGGGGATTTTTATTGTTTGTTTTGTTTGTTTGTTTTATATAGTATACTGACTTTCTGATTATATTTAAAAGGATAAGTAGTCCTTTCAATGCAGAGAAAAAGAACAGATAATGTTCTAGCACAGGGTTAAAGCCAAGGGAATCATAAAGCACATCTGAGTGTTCACTATGCAGTAGATGTTTTGGGGTTTTTTTTTAATGCACTTAAGTGCCACTGAATGACATGCAAAGTTTTATAGGCATTCATAAGAGAGATCTTCGCCAAGAAAAATTTTGAAGGCAGGATTAGCACAGGAGCTGGGCCGGGAACGGCAGCCAGCATCGTGATTGACTGGGTTAGAGAAGGCATTCTGGGAGGAAGAGCTTGTACCGGCTAAAGCTGGAAGTAGAATCCATGCAATATGTGATGTACTATGCAATATGGCTGCAGATTAGAGTGTACGTAGCAGAGAAAAAACCAGAACCTTAGGTCGAGGCTGAGTCACCAGAGGCCTACACTGTCACCCCCAGGAACTCAGGGTCAGTCTGTGAGGCCATATGTCTTAGCACTGAGCACACGGTACCAGGTGTATTGTAAGTGCTCTGTATACGTGAGCCATGATTATTATTGTCCAAGGTCTCCGAAGGAGCTGGGGCAGAGCAAGGCAAATGGTCTTAAATGTAGGTAGATTCCAGATGAGTGCTCCCCAATGGGTAGGTGTGTATTGGGGTGCAACCCACCCTCAGATGGCCCTGATTCATGCCCACACAGCCCTCCTCCTATCCCTTAGAGGGGTGCAGTGGCCAGTCTGAAAGCTTCTTCACTCAAAGACCATGTCTTCTTTCCTATCTTTGTTCCCACGGCTTTAGCACACGTTAGGTGTCCAGGAAATGCTTGTTGAACAAACTTCCCTCCCCTGTTACGTGTGAATACTCCCAGGGAAGTGAATAAATTTATATTCTGATTATATTTTAGAGCATATGGCCTATTACCAGTAATTGAGTAGTTGAATTTGTCATCATTGGACACACTAAGAGTATTTATCTCATTTTCGAAACTGCCAGGTGTCCAAACAAGGTACAGTGGTACCTTGAGATATGAGTTTAATTCGTTCTGTAACTGAGCTCGAAAGTCAGTCAACTCATATATCAAATAAATTTCTCCCATTTAAAATAACTGAAATAGATTTGATCCATTCCAGCCCTGTAAAACATCCCCAAACCATCCTAAATTGTGAAAAAAGACATGTTTTTAATTAAGAAACACACATGTATACTTTACCAGTGCATAACAAAATATATGAAATAAAAGAAAAAAGTGTTATTTAGTACTGTATTCTTACCTTGGAGACAGACGAGTGTGGCTAACGGAGGTGAATGGCGGAGGAGGAGGGAGGGAGGAAGGGATGCAGGCACTGTAGACACGTAAACTAAAACTGCACTTTCTTTACTTAAAATGAAACCACAAAACTTAATTGTAAAATAATGCACTTTCTTAACTTTAAACTTAACCTAAGCTTAACATTATGCATTTTTCATTTAATCATCACCTGTTTTTGCCTTTTTGGCGGCACTTTTGGCACTTTCACTTGCAGGACTTTTGAATAAAAATCTATCCAAAGAGGTTTGCTTTTGCCTGCCTTTTAAAATGTTACAAAAATGTGACAAACAAGTGTCATTAAAAAGTGCTGAAGCACTACCAGTTGAAACTTTTTCTGGATGTTTCTTTTCAATGAAACTTGAAAGCTTCTCCCACATTTCCAGCATGTCTTTAATTTCACTTGTAGAAATCATTTCCTCTGACTCTACCTCACTACTAATTTTTTGCAGAAGCTCTGTATGTTGCATCATCTGTAGCTCCTTCAACTCCTCAGTTGAGAGTTCCTCCTCATGTTCCTTGACAAGATCGTTTATGTCATCCTCATCTACCTCCAGACCCATCGACTTTCCGAGGGACACACTCTCCTCCAATGCTTCTACCTTGGTCTCGGTCTCTGGTTCGAATACTTCAAAGTCCCTGTCTGCAACAACATCGGGCCATAACTTTTTCCATGCCGAGTTCAAGGTTCTTCTTATAACCTCTTGGCATCCCAAGTCAATAATGCGTAAACATATCACGATGTTATAGTGATCTTTCCAAAACTCTCAAAGGGTTAGAATTGTATTCTCAGTCATCTCAAAACAGCGGCGGAACAAGTGCTTTGTGTAAAGCTTTTTAAAGTTGGAAATGACCTGCTGATCCATAGGTTGCAAGATTGAAGTCATGTTGGATGGGAGGTAGAGGACTTTCACGAATTTGAACTCATCAAGAATGTCATCTTCAAGACCAGGTGGGTGGGCTGGAGCATTTTCAAGGATTAGTAATGCTTTCATCAGGAGTTTATTTTCTTGAACTGCAGGACCAAAGACAAGATTTACCCATTCAATAAAAAACTGCCACATAACCCATGCCCTAGCATTGGCACGCCACATAACCTGCAGTTTTTCTTTAAGAATCTTGTGAGTCTTAAAGGCTCGAGGATTTTTGGAATGATACACTAGCAGTGGCTTTACTTTACAGTCACTGCTAGCATTTGCACACAACGCAAGGGTCAGACGGTCCTTCATGGGCTTATGGCCTGGCAGCTTCTTCTCCTCTGCGGTGATGAAAGTCCTGCGGGGCATTTTTTTCCAAAAACAATCCTGTTTTGTCACAGTTGAACACTTGTTGGGGGATGTAGCCTTCCTTTGAGATAAGCGCAGCAAAACGTGCGATGTACTCCTCAGCTGCCTTAACGTCAGCACTCGCAGCTTCACCATGCCTCACCACCGAGTGGATGCCAGATCTCTTCTTGAAATTTTCAAACCAGCATGACTTGCCTTAAACGTATCTTCTGCTGCCTCTTTTAAGGTTGATGGTTCTTTCTTCTTCAAGTCGCCGTAAACAATACATGCCTTTTCACATATTACAGTCTCTGTCACTGTATCTCCTGCCAGCTCTTTCTCTTTCACCCATGCTAGCAGAAGCTTCTCCATTTCTTCATGGATATTTGTCCTTAATTGCAACAGAATTGTACTTTCTTTCACTGGATTTGCACTTTTGATGGCATCCTTTTGTTTAAGGATGGTACAAATTGTAGATGTATTGTGGTCGTACAGCCTTGTCAGTTCAATCACTCGTACACCACATTCATGTTTTTCTATTATTTCTTGCTTTACTTCTATCGACATCATTCTCTTCTTCTTCTCACCACTGTCCTTTACACTCACTTTCTTCGGCCCCATGATAGCACACAAAAAAAGTTAGTAAAAAATGCAAAATTTATGCAAGAATGAGTGCAGCACAAAAGATTCAACTTGATTCTGCGGGTAACACGTGAGAAAGAACGAGATGCTGGTGTTGTGCTGCCGATACTGGACCCATGCACCAACGTGCCAACTAGCAGCAGCTTCCCGAATCACGACTCGTATCTCAGAATGTCGCTCAGATCTCGAACAAAAATATGACTGAGTCGCAGCTTGTATCTTAAAAAATTCGTATATTGGTCTGCTCATATCTCAAGGTACCACTGTATTGTGCTGAGAGACCCTGGCCCTCAACCCTCTGGGTATTAAACCCTATCAGTTCTCCCTCTCTACCCCAAAAATGCCACACCTACCCACATAGGGGTATTGTGGGTGAAATAGGTTTGTCCAGTGCCCAGCACTGTACCTGGTACACACTAAATGCAGTAAGCATGCTCTTCCCCTAAACATCAGAATTTTTTACTTATCCACCCATTGGCTCAGATATGGTATACCAGTTAGACTTAGAATTGCTTTGGAAGTAAAAGAAACAGAAGAAATCTCACTCAAAATTTTCATCTGAATGTCTCCCTTTGACAGATTCAATGACTCCTATGGACAGTAACACTCTTTCCTTTTCTATGACTGCCTTCAACTCCTTGTGGCTGAGTTTTCAGTCTTAATCTGAATCTTTGTCACCACAAAGGCAGTGGAGCCTAGTGGTTAAGAGAAGGGATAGGTAAACTAAGGCCCATGGGCCAAATGCGGCCCACCACGTATTTTCACAGTCCTGTTGGAAGAGAGCCATACTCATTCACGTCCCTATTGTGGATGATCGCTTCCACCCTGCAACAGCAGAGTTGAATAGGTGCAGTGGAGACCAGATGGCCTGCAAAGCCTAAAATATTTATTATTTGGCTCTTTACAGAAAACGTTTGCTGACCCTAGTTCAAAATAATGGCTTTTTTTTTTCTGTATTCTTCTGAAGCCGGAAACGGGGAGAGACAGTCAGACAGACTCCCGCATGCGCCCGACCGGGATCCACCCGGCACGCCCACCAGGGGGCGACACTCTGCCCACCAGGGGGCAATGCTCTGCCCCTCCGGGGCGTCGCTCTGTTGCGACCAGAGCCACTCCAGCGCCTGGGGCAGAGGCCGAGGAGCCATCCCCAGCGCCCGGGCCATCTTTGCTCCAGTGGAGCCTCTGCTGCGGGAGGGGTAGAGAGAGACAGAGAGGAAGGAGAAGGGGAGGGGTGGAGAAGCAGATGGGCACCTCTCCTGTGTGCCCTGGCCGGAAATCGAACCCGGGACTTCTGCACACCAGGCCGACGCTCTACCACTGAGCCAACTGGCCAGGGCCAAAATAATGGCTTTGACAGTCAAAACTGAGTTTAAATCTTAGTTCTGACTTGGGCAAGTTAACCTCTTTGTACCTCAGTTTCCTTACCTCTTTAATGGGTGCAATGATACTATCTAATGTGTAGGGATATGTGAACATTAAATATCCCAAAGTACCTGGCACAGTACCTGGAACATGGTAAGCTTATTCAAGATGAACAATGATAATAATAATGGTGAACATATAGGTAAAATTACCATACAGGGAACACCAGACCTCAAAAAGATTTTAAAATTGGCTTGTTGAAGGCCTACAATATAATCATATATATATGATAATATATATATATATATTCACACACATGTATATATAATTATATATAAACAGCTATGCACATATATAATATGAAAAAGATATAAATAGGTATTAATGCAAGTAAAATACACATGAACATACACACATATACATTAGATATTACCTATATGAAAAAAGATATTAATGAAAATATAAATACACATACATAAACACATACTCTTAAAAATCCTGTGCCAAAAAATTAAAAAGCACTTTCTCAATTTCTGGGCACAAAACAACCACTCTGTGAGGCGATTCCCCACCTGACTGTGTTATCTTTGCACTCAAAGTAGGAGAGGTCCCACGGAGAGTTGAGATCAGGCCGAATCTGGCACTAACTGAACAATGGCGTTTCCTCTGCCCTCCGTACCTTTGTCATCACTCCTGAGCTCCTCTCATTTCTTCCCACCCAGTGGTGAAACTCCGTCACTGCAGCAGCTGACGCCGAGTTCTTTTCTGTCCCTTCAGGATTCACTGCCTGTTTCTTAGTTCTGGGAAAACAATGCAAACAAGTCAGTAAAGTTAAGAGAAATGAAGAGGTTGGAACAATTATGATTCCAAAGAGCCGAAAGTGCTTTGGGAACAAGAGTGAGGGTGGCCAGTCCCGGCCTTCTAACATACCACCATGCTTATTTGTTGTCTATCATTCATTGCCTGTGTCCTTCTTCATCATGTTACTTCCCCCAGGGTGGGGATGTGTGACTGTTTTGTTTATCGATGTATCCAAAAGGCCTAAAACAAAGCTTTGTACCTGGTAGACACTCAGTAAATATTTGCTGAGTTGAATAAATGGCCTCAGGTTTATAGACTATGCTGCTTTAAAGAAATGCTAAAGCACCGTCTAGGATAGGGGTCCCCAAACTTTTTACACAGGGGGCCAGTTCACTGTCCCTCAGACCGTTGGAGGGCCGGACTATAAAAAAAACTATGAACAAATCCCTATGCACACTGCACATATCTTATTTTAAAGTAAAAAAACAAAACGGGAACAAATACAATATTTAAAATAAAAAACAATAAATTTAAATCAAGAAACTGACCAGTATTTCAATGGGAACTATGGGCCTGCTTTTGGCTAATGAGATGGTCAATGTGCTCCTTTCATTGACCACCAATGAAAGAGGTGCCCCTTCTGGAAGTGCAGTGGGGGCCGGATAAATGGCCTCAGGGGGCCGCATGTGGCCCGCGGGCCGTAGTTTGGGGACCCCTGGTCTAGGACAAGGTCATTAGTGTCTTCATTCCATCTGGCCTCTGGGACTGGATTGGAGCTTCTGTGATTAGAAAGATGAGACCTGTAGGAACTGTTTCAAGGGGCACTGGGAGACTCTGGTCACCGGAAGAGCTGCCCTGGGGCCCAGGCGTGGGATGAAGGGGAATAATAAATAGTAAAAAAGAAAAAACATACAAACAAGCTCAAAAAAGAAACTGGAATGGGCTTCTGGCTTCTGGTAATCCTCCTGCACATAAAAGCTATCAATTCTGAACATAATAGAAAAAGCAGCTGTCCAAAGGTACTAGAGAGCAACTAAACAGTCAAATACAGGAGTGGAGTCTGCATTTGGAGGGAGAATAGCAATGGGCAAGTTCCCCATTATTGCTGCTTTTTGCTGGAAAACAGAACCCAATTCATGCCAAACAAGAGTGACTAAGACTTGTATAGAACACCTGTAGTCTTACTGATACGAAGAGCTAGGACACAGAGTTCAAGGTGATTACAGTAACTGAAATGTAAAAGGGGAATCTTGGAAAGAAGAGGCAATGTGTTACTGTGTATAAACTCCACACACATCATTGCTAACACCCCAATCGTGTGTGTGTGTGTGCAGGCAGCTTGACAAAGATTAAAGAAACTGAACAGAAATGTCTGTTTATTCTCACTACAAGGCAGACAGTGTGGAGTTTGAAGCCAGTTAAGTTAGCTGCCTGCTTTTAAAAAATCAATACTCTTCAAAGGAACACAACAGAATCCAGAGGCTTTACAACATATCATTCCCAATTTCTTGGATGCCACCCAAAATACTAAGCACATAAAGAAGAAAAGAAAACGTGAGCCAGAGGCAATCAATGGAGACTGACACTGAAATATTGTAATTCAGTGGGTTGAGTCAGCAGACAAGGATTTTTAAGTTAGCTATTGTAACTATGCTCAAAAAGAAAGATAGAGTTCTTTTTCAAATGTAATATAATTGTTACTTTTAATTTATTTTGAAATATTTCATATAGCAAGAAAAACTTTAAAATAATTTGGCAAACATTTGTGTGCTCTCCACCTAATTTAAGAAATAGGCCCTACCAGATACTCTTACACTCCACCATGTGCTCCTCCTCTTCAAATGTGTTCATACACACTCCCAATAGTAACCACCAGATTGAGCTTTATCATTACCTTGACTTTTTAATATAAGTACACCCATTGTTAAATAATATAGAAAGTTTGCATGCTTTTGAACTCTAAATAAACTGTATTATACAGTACACTCACTTCTACAACTTATTTTTTACACATTATATTTTTTGATTCGTTCAGGTAGATGCACGCACACAGCTGTTGTCTGTTCACTTTCGCTGCTGTACAATATTTTATGAACATATTTCCATTGACTTTTTCATTCTCTCTTCCATAAGTATTTGGGTTGTGACAGTTTTTTGTTATTATCACAAAATGCTTCTATGAGCATTTTTGTGCATAAACTGGCATTTATATGTTTAACAGTTTCTCCAGAGCAATATTCCTCAAAGTGGGGTCCCATACCAGGAGCCTCTGTATCACCTGGGATCTGGTTAGCAATGCCAATATTTGGACCCCACCACAGACATACTGAACCAGAAACTCTGGGGATGGGGACAGCCATCTGTTTTAATGAGCTGTCCAGGAGACTCTGATGCACAGTCAAGTTTAAGAAGCCCTTCTAGAGAACTGTATCATAGGAGGGTACAGTACATGCTGTAATTCCTTAATGGAATTATTTCAGATGCCTGTCCACAAGCGATTGTGTCAACTTACACTCCCACCCAGCATTACGTGGGTTTCTCCTCACCAACACTACATCTTTCAGAATTTTTCTCGTCTATCCAAATGGTATCTACTGCGATCTTATGTTAGTAAAGTGAAATGGAGTATGTTTTAGTTTATCATTATTCATTTTTCTTTTTCTGTGAAATGTCTGTACTTGTCTTTTGACCATTTCCCTATCAGATTGTGTCCTTTTTTATTAAGTTGGACACTCATCTTTGTCAGATGTTTTGCAAATGCCTCTCCCTGTCAATGGCTTTTCCTTTTACTTGTAAATAGAGTCTTTTGGTAAGTAGAAGTCTTTCATTTTATTAATATAGTCAAATTGATACTTTTTCTGTGGTTTGTGGGTTTTGTATCTTATTTAATAAATGTTCCCCAACCATTAGAGAGTATATATATATTCTCTTATTTTTTTTAAGTCTTAATATTATGCTTTTACATTTGGGTCTTGTATCCACATTGACTTTATTTTGTATAGTGTGTGTGAGATAGAAATCTATTTTTTCCATCTGGATAACCAGTCGTCCCAGCTGCATTGAATATATAGATTCTGAGGAGAACTGACATCTTTATAATACTGAGTCTTCCCATTCATGAGTATAGTGTATATGCCATTGATTTAGGTCTTTTTTTTTTTTTTTTGTATTTTTCTGAAGTTAGAAAGGGGGAGGCAGTCAGACAGACTCCCGCATGCACCCGACTGGGATCCACCCGGCATGCTCACCAGGGGGTGATGCTCCGCCCATCTGGGCCATTGCTCTAATTGCACCCAGAGCCATTCTAGTGCCTGAGGCATAAGCCATAGAGCCATCCTCAGTGCCTGGGCCAACTTTGCTCCACTGGAGCCTCGGCTGCGGGAGGAGAAGAGAGAGACAGAGAGGAAGGAGAAGGGGAGGGGTGGAGAAGCAGATGGGCGCTTCTCCTGTGTGCCCTGGCCAGGAATCGAACCCAGGACTCCTGCACGCCAGGCCAACGCTCTACCACTGAGCCCACTGGCCAGGGCCGATTTAGGTCTTTTTTAATACATTGCTATAAAGTGTTATAATTTCCAGTAAATTTATTCCTAAATCTCTTATACATTATGTTGCTTTGTGAATGATTGTTTTTTTCAAAAATAATATATTTTTTCCAAGTGTTTGCTACTAGAGTAGAAAAACACTATTGATAGTTGTATGATGGTTGTTTAAGCCAGGAACTCGGCTTAATTTTGTAGTAAATCCAGGCCATCTTTATCTTTCTGGACTATAATAATTACTACCAGTTGCTGGACCAACATCCGTAGAAACCGTGGGAAAAGAGCTTGAAGCTTTAGAATGGTTTAGTCAAGTTGTTACCCATATATAAAAGCAAAAATAAAAATAATAATCTCAGTTCTACAAAGTCTCAGGCTCTTTCTTTTTTATATCTTGCTTGAGGCAATCCTCCAGAATATTAGGAAATGAATTAGAATTTTAAAATAATGAAGGGAGATGCTAGTGCAAAGATGAATCTCAGGTCACCACTTGTCTCTTCAGAGATGATTAGATAAGAGCTAAAATGAAAAGGCTCTGCTGTTTTCTGGCTTAAGTCATTAAAAAAACAGTACACAAGCCTGACCTGTGGTGGCGCAGTGGATAAAGCATCGACCTGGAACGCTGAGGTTGCTGGGCCCGGGCTTGCCTGGTCAAGGCACATATGGGAGTTGATACTTTTTGCTCCTAGCCCTCCACTCTCTCTTTCTTTCTCTCTCTCTCTCTCTCTCTCTCTCTCTCTCTCTCTCTCCTCTCTATAAAAATGAATAAATAAAATCTAAAAAAAAGTACACAAAATAAATAAATAGAATAAAACGGGGATGCTGGGGGTCCTAAAACCTTAGATTTAGAAATGAAGGTAGAATTCAGCGTGCAAAATATTGTCCTTCATGCAAAGATGTAACGAACTTCTTGTTTTTATCAGATATATATTTACCATTACAGTTGACCAGTTGAATGAAAATATAGGTGTTTGCATTCCAAATTATTTTAAAGCATCCAAAGAGACAATATGGTACATGAGATAAAAGGGGTACAGGGAAGGAACAACAAAGAAGTGGAAAAGGGGGGAGTAGCTCTATGTAACGATAATAATGAATATAGTTTTATAAATTCCCTGTAAACTCATCTGGAATTCAAAACAACTTGAATAATATTTCACTTAGACTTTCTTGAACCAAAGTGCGACAAACACGATTGAAAATAAAATGGTGGGTATTCCATAAGCGTAAAGTATACTGAAGAGAACACTCTGATTTGGAAAATGTGTCTGAATACTTTTGTTTTCCATGCAGGATGAGATATGTTTAAATTGACTACAAAAAAAAAGTTTCCAAATCTCATTTATTTTATTTACCTATCAAATACTTATCTAGCACTTACATATGCCAGCTATTATTCTAAGTGTTTTACAAAGAGAAACTCATTCTATTTAGTCGGGATTCCGGCAGGAAACAGATGGCACACTCAAATTGGAAAAATTGAAGTGAATTGAATAAAAGGAATATTTACAAAGGTGTGAGCGGAGTTTAGAAAACACGGTACAGGGTTGTGCAACACCCTGGCTGCCAGCAGCAGGGAGCCTCTGCCACCCCAGGCCTGCCCACAGGGGTGTGCAGAGAGAGTGGCTAGAGGCACCCGGAGAGCAGAGGGTTGCAGACAACCATGGCAACCTGGCAGGGAGGGAACGAGGGGAATAAACACCCCCACCCCACTCTCCTCCTGCCTCTGGCTCTGGTGGCAGGTGCCTGCCATTAGCCAGCAGGACAGGAAGCCAGAGGGCAGAAAGCTCATTGTGACCACTCTTGTGAGCCAGCTTCCCAGGGCACAGAGGCAGGGTGGAGAAAGATTAGAGGTCTGGAGGAGCAAAGAGAAGACACTCCAAACACTCACTGGTAACCCTATTTTTATAGCAAGTGATGCACAGAAAGGTTAACTAACTTGCCCAAGATTGCACAGCTGGTAAGTGATGGACATGCGGTTATAACATGAGCCATCTGGCATCACAGTACAAGGCCTCTGTCTCTTATATCATTATACTATAGGCTTGCATAGCTTATAAATATGCTCTAGTTTTAAAATTATTTCTTCCAATGCTGTCTGATATACTGAGATTTAAGTAGATGAATAAAAGACCATTACAAGAGTCGTTTTTGACTTCTTCTGACCACCTGTTTAAGGGCTGGGAGGCATTTTTATGTTATTGTGGACACTTAACTACCAAGGCCCCCATTATGATTCACAGATCATTTTGAAAATTGAGCAATTTTCATGATAGGCATACTTCCCAGCAGCTTCTTAGTCAAGTTGGGAAGATTACAGCCGAGGAAGCACAGGAGGTGAAAATTTGGTATCATTTGTAAGTGTTCCCTTGGAAGTGTGGATTGCAGTTTTGTTAAATTTGTGCACGTGGCGTCTTTTAATTTTCCAATAGGATGGTAGAAATCTGGCAATCCTTAATCATCAAGGCATAAAATCCTTTATAGATATTTTTTTTTTTGGGTAAATGTTTTCAGATATTAAAATAACAACCATTGAGTTCAATATGAAATAAGTGCATTCCAGTAAACAAATGGAAGCATGTTTTTAGAAAAGAAAAAAAGTTTGCTTCTGGATGCCTATCATTCATGTGGTGTTCTCTTGAATAAACTACCTACAAGAAGGTTCAGAATTGGTCATAAGTAGAAGGCTAAAGTGGTCGCCAGGCCCAATACTGTTTTCCTGGAGGATTTTGTATGGTTGCGCGCTTTATTGTTCCCCCGGAAGGTTTAACATTTTACATTTACCCTCCTGCTGTCCTGTACAGGGGCTGTCTCCACTGCTCCACGCGTCCACCACTCCGTGCCCTGGGCACACGACCCCTCTCACTCTCCGCTGGACGACCCCTCTCACTCACCTCTGCCCTTTTATACCTTCGAGCCTTTTCATTTGCTCTCCCCTCTGACCCTTCTCTCGTACTTGGTAACTCCTGCTCCTCGTTTGGGAAACCAAATGCTACCTTCCTTGAGGCAGCTTTCTCACCTCCCCTAGAAAGAGATTTCCATTCCCTTCTAGGAGCTTCTAGACTCCTGTGCACATGCATCTTCCGCAGACCTTACTACATTGTGTGAACACGATTTGTTTGTCCTCTCTCTCTCCCAGTCAACAGTCACTGCTTGAAGGCAGGATCATACGCTGTTATGAGTTTCCAAAAAGTTGTTGAGTAAACAACTGTTAATGAACCAACGAAAGAGAATGAGGCTTGTGATTCTTGGCCATTGTACAAGGGCCAGGAGCCCTGGTTTATCGGTCTGTGTATACCTTTCTGTATCTGCCGCCTGCAGGAAGACTCAGAAGATAACCTAATTGTGTGAGAACCCGTGTCCACCCTGCGGTACTTTATACCAGTGTTAGGCTCCATAAGTTAAACACGTAGTATGAGCATTTCCTATGTGAACCAGAATTCCCACATTTTTAAGAGCTTTCTTAGCGTTTTGTTCCTTATAATGATGCTCTCGCTAAATTCATTCACTATACTAAAATCTATTTTCATGACCAAGAACACTAAACTTATCTAAACATTATTTCAATTACCTTCCTCTGGATAAGTATTAAAATCAGGATGTGAGATGGGTCCATATCTTCACAAACGGGGATAAACTTTTGGTTTAAAAAATACTCCTCAGGACCCTGAGTGTGAGCATAAGCACACCATCTTCATTTCTAATTTGTGTGTGAGAGTCGGTCTTTGTTAAAGAACAAGTGGGCCTCTCTGGGATCTCCTTTTGGGTCTAAAAGATGCCTTTGTCAGTAGGCGTTACTGCGAACTGTTTCACTCTGAACTTTGCAGTTTCTACCCATGAGGTCTACCCACCTGCTCACCTGGTCTCTCCTGTGATCACATGGTCTACCCGCCTGCTCACCCAGTCTCTCCTGTGATCACGACCTATACTGCTTATTTTAAATTGAATGTATGTCGAATCATTTTTTTTAATCCCCTCTACCACTGACTCCTGACTGTCCCTCCTTCTACTTTATTTGGGAGCTGGGCAGAAGGAGGCCAAGTTCATACAACATTTAGCCTCTGCATGGGGTGCTGCATGGAGCTGGAGAAGGCGATTAGTGAACTGTTAGTGGTGTCGTCCATAAACTAATTCCACCCAAAGTTAAGTTTGGAGAAGATCTTTCACTCAAGTTGCCTTTCCATTTTCTCTTCCTCTGAGGCCAGATGAGTCACCAACATCAATCACCAGCTGAGATGCTGTCCCTGGAAGTGTGTTGTAAACCGTGAAGTACCAAGGGATAAAACATTATCCTTACAGAAACTGCGACAGAGCGAGGATGTCTGTAAATGTTTCTGAAACTACAATCAGCCCATAGTGAAGAGAAATATTTCATCGAGAGACCTCAGCATACAGGTCGAGGGCGTACAGCTCAGTGATATTTTTCTTGGTTTTCAGGACTACGTTCCTATTTACTGAGAATTTGTGACTTCAAAAGTGTTATCTAAATCTGCCACTTAAATTGGCTAATGACTTGGAATCTTTTTCTAAGTTATTAGTTTGATGTTGTAGTATTCTCTTTCCCCTAATCTGCCATATGGTACACATTTATTTTTATTATTAATGTGAATTTAAATTAATTTTCTTTAGGGAATTTGAAAGAGTTCCCTAGCCTCTCAGGAGGGAGTTGGAAATGCCCAGAGTGAAACAAACAAGGGTGGGGAGACACTAATCTAGATTAATGATAATAAATACCAGGTCAGGATCCACCATGTGTTTCTGTGCTTTCTGTCACAAATAGAGTGGTTGCGCTGCAAATAGTAGTTAATCCCAATGTACTGAAAATTCTATTTAGTTCTTTAATATTTCTCTAAAGTTAATTCTCACGATGCAACCATGACTCATTTTCTTCGTATGGTTTATAGCTCTTGTTTGGATGTTAATAGTAGATGAATTATAGTTCATTTGGTAGCTTTGTAAATTGCAGTGAGAATATACCTCATGGTTTACTCAAGTGAACAATCATAAGGTTTTAAACAAGTAATTTACAACTAATAATTTATAGCAAGATAGGCTTCGCTGTTGATGAAAAGCACAATGGATTAAAAAGCTTATGATGCATGATAAATGAAGCTTTCCTTTGTTCTTAGCATGTTGGCAATTCCTGTCACTAATAACAATACTTGGCTATAATGCGGTGAATTTCAGTTTGGACGTTTAAAGTACTTGAGAGGCTTGAGGTTGTCATTGTTCTCGGTATTTCAGGGCCACGGGTGCTCCACCTCAGAAGAGGACAATTTGTTTCGTTTGGAGTTAAGAGTGGGCTTAGGACCTCAGATAAACCACAAGCCTTTTGGAAGGGAAATAAGCACTTTATCAAAATCCAGTGGCTTCTTTTCTACCAGTTCGCAGGGAAATCCGGTTCTTTGAACCTAGAGCCGAAAGAAGCAAAGATAATAACCTTTCCCTTGCAGCTTTGGAATGACATGAATGATTCCACCATACGCAAATCCTTGAAATATTTCTGTCCATGAGCCTAGGATAGGTCAACATGTGAACTATGAGTTGGAAATTGTTGCTCAATGAGTCATATCCCCCCCACCACCACCACCATCTGATGCTGATAACTCCTGTTCTCTAAGCTGTAATTTTCTACTTAAAAAACTATGGGACATCACTTCTGCCTGAGTGAGAGTTTCTTAAAGGCTGGGGTTTTACTTTTTCCTCTTTGTATACTCAAGGTCTAAAACCTGGAACAGGGGAATGCTCACTTTCTCTCTCTCTCTCTCTCTCTCAAACACACACACACACACACACACACACACACACACACACACACACAACCAACTAATTGACCAAACGAATGAAGGTCAGTAAGTCACAGAGCAGAATACTCCCCAAACCCTGTAAGTAACATTTAGTATGCAAAGTGCAGCAATACATAAAATCAGGGTTCGTTGCCCTTGTTTCTTATTGATAGTTAAGGAAAGATATTCCTTATCATCTCAAACAGCTTAGCTCTTGCTATTACTTTGGAACCTACCCCAATTCTCTCATCCATCTGTTTGAATCTCAACAATATAGTTGTCCCCATAACTCAAGCCATAGTCCCAGTGAGCATGTCCTGTGGAATCTTTAGTTTGGGTTCAGCAAAAATTATAGCTACCTTCTTAGTCCCCTTAAATAGTGAACAGATCTAGCAATTCTGTGGCTTTCCAACAGCCTTGGCAGACACTCTCAAAATGTTCTAGAAGGTACTAGTCTTAGTTTTTCCCTTTGCGGTTAGAAATGATCTTCTCGTTGTTAAGAATAGCTTTTGAAAACAGTGGAGATGTTAAAGGCAAAGGATACATGTGGGAGTAAAGTGGAGGACAAGGCTGATCCCACAGTTTTGCAAATGGATTAGATGCTGAAGTCAGATGTCCCCAGATTATACTGTACTTTGTAGGCATCGAGCTAGCCAAACATAAAAAGAAGCCTGCCTCTGCTCCTGCCTATGTAATGTATTCCTGTTTAGTTAACAGAAGAAGCATTGCTCTTCCAAATTTCCAGGTTAAGCTTCAATTTTGTAATTACATTAGTAATTAGTGTAAATTAGCATAATTAATTGAGAATAATTAACACACTTAATTGGGAATTATTTATTCAGGAATTTAAAATATTATAGTGTTCTACATAAGTAATCTAAAGATGTTGATTGGATCTGAACTATTACAAATTTTAGAAATCATTCACCATGATTATATTAAAAGATTTATCTTTTATTCCTTTAAGAAGAGACAAAAGATTATTTTCCAGCATTACTTTGTCATTCTAAATCTATATTTCTTTACTAGGTTACAGGCTAATTATTAGTGATTAGAATCATAGCTAAAACTATTCCCACTAAAAATATATAGAAATAGTAAATATTGTCTTAATTATCTCAAGGAAATGAGATTAAAGATAGCTCTTCTTTACTAGGGTATAACTGTGTCAAAATTCCGTATCTGGGGCACATTTAGATTTAGGGGTAAAAGGGATGCAGGCTATGAATCCCATTAATGACAATACAGTAAACTATTTCATCTCATTTATTCAGGCTCACTACATGCCCCCAATCAAATATAATACATTTTATCTTTCTAAAGAGACTTTTTTTCCATTTGGCTCTGGAAACCATAGTTTATGAACATGATTCCTAGTTTATGAACATGAGCCTCATAGGCGATGTATCAGCACACTCTAGAATCGCATTTAGCTAGTCTACAACCTATGCTAAGGGGTCACTCCTGTTTCTGGTCACTTGAAATTGTGAAAGAGAGACACTGGGGCTGCTGAATGCTAAGACTGTTTTGGTTTTGATTTGTTTTTCTGGCTAGGAAAGTCAGGAGGTCACTTCCTGATTTATTCAAGAGAAAGATGTTAGCACCCTGAAGAATGATGCTGGAAATGGGCGCTCTGCAGGGAGGGTTGCAGAGAAAAAAATCCGAGCACTGAGAGCCCTGTCATTCATTACAAAGGACCTGTCAGGGGGGCTGGGAGAGCAAGGATGAGGGCCAGGTTCTACGTGGGGCCTCCTCCCACCTCCATCCTTTAAATGGGCAATAAACTGAGAAGCACTGAAAGCTGGGTAAGTTCAAGCAAGCAATGTCAAGATAGCCAGGACAGGTCCTGGCTGATTGGCTCAGTGGTAGAACATCTGTTTGGCGTGTGGATGTCCCAGGTTCGATTCCAGGTCAGGGAACACAGGAGAATCAACCATCTGCCTTTCCACCCCTCCTCCCCCCTGTCTGTCTGTCTGTCTCTCTCTCTCTCTCTTCCCTTCCTGCAGCCATGGCTCAATTGGTTCAAGCGCATCAGCCCCTGGCACTGAGGATGGCTCTGTGGAGCCTCCACCTCAGGTGCTAAAAATAGCTCGGTTGCAAGCATGGCTCTAGATTGGCAAAGCATCAGCCCCAGATGGGGTTTGCTGGGTGGATCCCAGTTGCGGCGCATGTGAGAGTCTGTCTCTCTATCTCCCCTTCTCTCTCTTGGAAAAAGAAGGAAAAATAAAAAAAAGATAGCCAGACAGTTTTCTAGATCCTACAGATCTAAACAAAGCCAGCCAGGTGCCAAGTCACAGGAACCAGAAGCCTTAGACCTTATGTTCCAGCATGTCCACCATAATGGAGAATGAAGGGGAAAGTCAAGGGAGAAGATGATGGTTCAGGGTTGTTGCAGTTCCCTCTGATGAGATAATCACTTGGGTTTGGGACCAAGGTTTAGATCTAAGCATTACCATATATCATCTATGTGATTTAACCTCCTTAAATTTGAGTTCTGTCATCTGTAAAATGGTGATGATAATAGTACCTGACTCAGAGAGTTGTTCTCAGAATAAAAATAATCATAGCTGTACTTACTGAACACTTACTGTGTCTGGCACTGTGCTAATCTCCTGACATTGGTTATCTGTCTTATACCCTTATAATTGGATCATTGGTCTAAGCATCTCAGCTTTTATTCAGTTATTATTTTTCATAATGCAGTAGGAACCTGTGAATCCACTACCCAAAATTCAAATGAGGACTTTGACAATAACATGTATCCAATTAGGCTGTTCCTCTATCCCCCCAACCCAACCCACTTCTGTTATCTGTCTTAATACTAGTATTACTCTCATGTTATTGATGGGGAAACAAAAGCTTAGTAAGATTCATTATCTTTACCTATAGACATTCACCCAGGGGGAGGCAAGGCCTTGATTAAGTGAAAAAAATCATTCGGGGCACAAGCATCACTTAACACTCCAAAATGATAACACTAGTTATCATTCCCATATATCGGTCTAAAAGTGCTGTGAGGTCACATACTCTGGCAGGAGTAGAGGGAGGCGGGAACCTGCCATCGACTCTTGGCTTTGGTGGCTGGCACCCCCAGCGGTGGCTAAGGTGACGCTAGCGTCGTGCACCACAGTGTGGAGAATCAGCCCATCCCCCTCTTCAGCACACCTCTCAGGTCTCCGTCTGCTGTTCCAGCAGCTGGAGCACCGGGCAGAGACTGAGGAGAACTGGGCTCCGGCCAGTGGTGGAGCACACCTGGACTGTGCCCGCCCATGGTGGAGCACACCTGGACTGTCCCCGCCCGTGGTGGAGCACACCTGGACTGTCCCCGCCCTGGACTGTCCCCGCCCATGGTGGAGCACACCTGGACTGTCCCCGCCCTGGACTGTCCCCGCCCATGGTGGAGCACACCTGGACTGTGCCCGCCCATGGTGGAGCACACCTGGACTGTCCCCGCCCATGGTGGAGCACACCTGGACTGTCCCCGCCCGTGGTGGAGCACACCTGGACTGTGCCCGCCCGTGGTGGAGCACACCTGGACTGTGCCCGCCCATGGTGGAGCACACCTGGACTGTGCCCGCCCATGGTGGAGCACACCTGGACTGTGCCCGCCCGTGGTGGAGCACACCTGGACTGTGCCCGCCCATGGTGGAGCACACCTGGACTGTACCCGCAGGACTGTATCCTGGGGAGCAGCAGCCAGGACAGGTGGCTGCCTGATTCATCTTCTCTCAGGTAGAGACTAGACAACCTGTGCCTCAGGGCCCCCGGGGAAGGGGTGGGGGAGTAAGGACATGACAGCGGTCTTCTGGTTCTCAGCTCGGCGAAGAAAGTATTGGAACCATCACAGGCGCAAAAAACCCCGAGACTATCACTCTTATTTTTTTTTTCATATCTTAGTTTATGTTGAGATCTTGAATAACCACCTCAGCAGAAACATTTGGTGGGGGGGGGGGGGGAAGGAGATAGCTTTTATAAGTTATGTAGACAAATAAACCGTAGAATGCCACGCTTCCCAGTATATTATATATTTTTGCTCCAGGGGCTGACCCCAGAAATGAGAATAGAAAAAGAACTCCTGTGAAAAATGTCTCGTCTCACATTTTAAAGAAAATGACTGTAACCATTCTCTGAATTACTCCATAGGTGAAACTTTCATTGATAACAAAGGAAAGTTGAGCCACCAAGAAGAAGACATTTTGTTATAGAATCTAGGGAGATGATGTGTAAGGATCTCGGATGTGTACGTCTTCTTCAAGTTAACAAGAGCTGTACTGTCACACGTATCCCAGGAAGTCTGAAGCAGGTGCCGAAGGGGCATGAGAACACCAGCCTCGCTTTGATAAACTTGTCACCAGGTAAAATAAAATACGTGTATGTTTGCTTCTTTTCTTCTGAAATATAAAGTAATTATGTCTATATAAAAACCTTTTACCATAACTAATTAACTATGAGCTCCTCGTAAACTATGTGTCGACAGCACTGTATGTCTAATTATCTTTTTTCGCCTCAGAAATGTGATGCTGAATAATGAAGGCAACATTACCTGATGAAGCCTTTTATTTTATGATGATATCTCTGGAGACAGAGAAGACACAAAGGCTTAAATGCCATCTTCAATTACATCTTGGCCTTGGCAAGCTTTCTGCTGCTTTTGATTTGCATGGAAACCACATTATTTTTAAAAGCTTATGGAAGGGAGAGGGGAGGGAAGGGAGGGAGGAAGGGATGAAGGGAGGAGGGAGGGAGGGAGGGAGGGTGGAAGGGAGGGAAGGAGGAAGAGAGAGAAAGAGGAATGGAGAAAAGAAGGAAAGAAGGAAGGAAGGAAGGAAGGAAGAAGGGAGGGAGAGAGGGAAGAAGGAGGGAGGGAGAGAGGGAGAGAGGGAGAGAGGGAAGGAGGAAGGGAGGGAGGGAGGGAAGGAAGGAAAGAAGGAGGGAAGGAAAGGAAGGAGGGAGGGAGGGAGGGAGGAAGGAAGGAAGGAAGGAAGGAAGGAAGGAAGGAAGGAAGGAAGGAAGGAAGGAAGGAAGAAGGAAAGGACTGAGGAAGACACTGTGGTAATTATAAAATGTCCTCCATAGCTGTTTAAGCACTCTGTTAATTGTAGGCATGAGAAACTCTTTCCCATGTGTAGAAAGTCAAGTCATAGTTGTTTACCTCCCGCCTACTCTGTGGCTTGGGTCTTGCCAATTCCATTAAAATGTCTCTTCACTCCCTACTCCATAATGAACCACTCTAACTAATTCAAACCAGACAAGCATGAACCTATATGACAGAAACAGGAAGGTGGGTATTTTCCTTTGGCATGTGTATAATTTTTTTAACTTTTGAAAGCAATGGCTTAAATCCATACCTGCAGGCACATATGCGTAGGACCAGACATGCCAGAGAGGGCATTTTCAGTCCTCACCTGTTCCTAAGCCAGTGCCTACCTTCCAAATATTTCTACATCTCTGTCGGAGCTCCGGAGACTATTTCAACAGGATTGGCTATTGAGCAGATCTTTCTCTGCACATGAAGCCAATCTTGTCTTTGGATACTCCATGCAAGGCCCGTTCAAGTCTAGGAGAACTGCCCGAGGGAGAAATTGGGGGAGTAGTTGGCTAAAACTGGGACACCCCAAGGGCCTGAGTTTCTTCTCCCAGGGGTCTGTATATCTGGTGTTTTCACTGTTGCACCATTCCATTGGGGTCTTCTAAACTCCAACACAGTGCTTCCTAAACTATGATATAAACATGAACCACCTGGGGTCTCATTAGAATGCAGATTCCAGTTCAGTAGCTCTGAGACGGGGCCTAAGCTTCTGCATTTCTATCAAGCTTCCCAACGAGGCTGGTGTTGCTGGACCATGGACCATACTGTGCACCGAGAGGCTTCCACTCCTCCGAGCCAGCTCTGGGGCTTTCTCCCTCAGAATAAATTTGTTCTCTGACTCCTCAGTCCTTCTCTGAAATCTGGGAGCAGGGCAACAACACTCGGTATTGCCCTTGGTATTTTGGTAGCCTTGTTCTCTAATGATGGATAAATGTTTCCTGGGCGGAAGGCTTATCTTCACAGGTAGATTCTTTCATTTATTTATTTTTAGCAAGAGAGACAGAGACAGAGAGAGAAACAGATAGGGACAGAGGTAGGAAGGGAGAGAGATGAGAAGCATCCATTCTTCATTGTGGCTCCTTAGTCTGCTTAGTTGTCCATTGATTACTGTCTCATATGTGCCTTGACCGGGGTGGGGGGGTACAACAGACTGAGTGACTCCTTGCTCAAGCCAGTAACCTTGGGCTTTAAGCCAGTGACCTTTGGGCTCAAGCCAGAGACCACGGGGTCATGTTTATGATCCCACGCTCAAGCCGGTAACCCCGCGCTCAAGCTGGATGAGCCTGAACTCAGGCCTGCGATCTTGGGGTTTCGCACCTCGGTCCTCTGCATCCGAGTCCGACGTTCTATCCACTGCGCCACCACCTGGTCAGGCTTCACAGGTAGATTCTAAGCTCTGCTTCCTGTGCCTCCTGACTGCAACAACAGTGGGGCCACTGAGAGCACAGAGGCCATAGTAATGACTTGTTGAATAGAACTGAGTTGGGTTGGATTGAATCAGCTATGGTTTCTTATACTATACTGAGAATAAACATCTTTCCAAACGTGATTCATAGACCATGTGAGAACTTTATGAGAGATTTTATATTTCCTATTGTTTGGAGCAGTGATGATTCCCAAATAAACAATCAGGTTCTAGCCGTGGATCTCAGCCTTGCCTACCACCTCAACCCCGAACTCATTAACCCTGTCCTCAAACAAACAAGCCAGGACAGGAAGCAACATACCAGTAGCAGCTGCATCTTCATTTTTCCTTCCCTGTAGAATTCTTCTGACCGCCCACCATGGCCTACCCCATCTCTCTGACCTCAGCAAGTGTCTGAGCCACTGACAGAAACGAAAAAAAAAAATCTCTCCTTTGAAAGAAAATAGAGAACCTCTTACTTTTAAAACTTAAATGTGTAATAAAGCTCCACTTATTATCTTTTTTCCTGAGTCACTGTCTAGCCAAATGGGCTAAAATTTAGATGTCCCTCCTCCAACTTAAAAGTAGAATAAGTCATTTCTTCTTCCTGCTGTCCCTCCATCTGCAGGCAGTACGTGCAGCCTCCCCCGTCGTCTCCGCCTGCCCCGTCCTTCCGGCATGTGCCCCGGGCCGGTGCCAACCCACCTTCTCAGGCATGCTTTCTCCACACTGCCCCAACCGGAGAAATGTCACTCTTCCCAGAAATTACGGAGCTGCGATTATATGCGAAATGTATTTTTGGCCATTAGTTGTGTAGTAGCCTATGCCATTTTCTTCTTTGTTGTCTCAGCCCGCGATTTCAATACTTGATTGTTAGTTAACTTTACACATATTTATACCTTATCCAAAAATGCTAGGTTAAAATTTGCCACACATACACACAAAAAAAGCCACGACCCCTTTGCATCTAGCAAGGGAGACAGAGGTAGAGATCACGAATTCCATTTATCCACTCAACAATTAATGTCTGAGTACCATAACAGTGGACTGATTGAATAATAACCAAAATAAGGTGAAATATAGGTACATAATGGAGTATAATACCTGGTATTTCACAATCCAAGTACTCTCCCATATAACATATCGTCCTTGTGACATCCTTCTGAAGCATATGGGGAAAGGTCATATGTCATGCAGAGCATTTAATTAGTAAACTCACTTGGACAGTGTTTAGAGTCAGGATGTGGGGGGAGGGGAGTTATTAAGAGGAATAATGTAAAAATTAACTGTGACATGTCAAACATGCTCTTGGAGTAGATTCATAAAAATACCGGAGATGAACACTGATGCAGAAATGAAACAGCAAGGCATCGATTTATGGCTTCTTTAGCCAAATCAACAATCTGGAAAAGATACCTCTTAAATTTCAACCGAAAGCTTGACAGAGAGTAAGACAGCCTGACCTCCACGCTTAATAAATTCCATAAGTAGAGAGCAAACATTAAAAATGCCCCGTAGCTCAATGTCTTCAGCCAAAAAGAACTAATCCAATTGCCTGCGAACAAAGACAACGGCTGGAGATGTGTGGGTCCAGAATGTCTCTGAGGTATTCAAAACCAAGTCAATTTAAGGACTTGTAAGTTAATAACGAGGACTTTACACATAATCCTGTGCTTTACAGGTAGCCAGCGAAGGTTTTTTACAACCAGGGTAATGTGATTTTCATGCTTGGTGTCAGTCAGAATGTCAGTAGCTGAGTTGCAGACCATGAGAAGTTCCTTGACAAGTCCATTAGGAGAGTCCCCTGGACCCCGACGTGTGGGTGCAGCACGGACCCTGAGGAAAGCAGGAGGTCAGAAACCGGCGTAGGGAGTTGAGAACAGAGGGCAGCCGCTGCGGGGAAGGCTGGTACGTGGGGGCTTTTTAAAGTGTGTTTTAGTAAATAATTAAATGGAAAGCCTAAAAGATATGTCAGGATCAAAGATTAAGTGTAAATTCATAATAGAAATCTGGGGAGCTAACAACCTTCAAAGCTACAGTTCTGGGCAATTTACGGATTTGCAGTAATGGTGGGAGCCCAGAAGTAATAAGAGTTTCTTCTGAGTGTGATTTATCATCAGCTTTGAATAGCGAGGCAGAGAATATCCGGAGGTCAGGTGGTTGGAGAGTGAATTTAAGTTTCAAAGGGGGAAAGATGACTACTTTCGGTATAAACTACATAATGTTAGATAAATATTTTAAATGCATTGATTGGATTCCTTTTTTAGAAAATGGTCTAAGAACCCTGTGGTGTGTGTGTTTGTGTGTGTGTGTGTCCATTTTTCAGTGAAAATATTGTATAAGATATAAGATCTTTACAGATTTGATATTGACTTATGTTTAGAAAAATAAAGTAAGAAAAGCAAAAAAAACAAAAAACAAAAACAAAACAAAACCAAACACCCATTAGTTGAACACCTACCATTGCAGTCACAGGCTGGTCCTAGACTCACACTCTTTCCATCTCAGTCTAATATTATAAGGGGGATCGTGGCAGCTGCAGATACAGACTAGGGAACGAAAGGGCAGGGAGGGGAGTACGCCGCTCTGGCTCCGACCCCTCAACAGCCATCCGCAGACCAGCAACATCAGTATCATTCGGGAAACAATTAGAAATGCAGAATCCCCGGCCCCCCTCCAGACATACTGAATGGGAACCTGCCTTCATCAGGAGCTACAGAGTTACGACAGGTCCCTTCTATGAGTCCCTTCAGTGAGTTGTCACAGAGAACCCCGGGGAAGAAGGCAGACCAGGGATGTGACCAAGCTCAGGGCTGGCCAGCTATCCCTGCCATCCAAACGGGCAGCAGCCAAAGGGCCCTCACCCGGAAAGTGAATCCCAAGGGGGTTCCTGGAGGCGTGACCTACGGTGAGAGGAAACGGGACATGGCCGCTGGCTCTGGCAGGGAGCCGGGAGCACCTGGGGTCTCAGGAAGAGTCATTCCACACAAAGTTACCAAGCAGGAACCATCTAGGACAAAACAGAGGTTAAGACAGCATGTTCTGGAGCCAGATCTGGATTTCATTTCAGATCTGCTTCATAAGCTTGGGCAACTTACTTAACCTCTTCACCCCTCCTTTCTTTCATCTGTAAAATGGGGATGCTAGTGGAGTTGTGGGCCGGCACACAGAAAGGACTCCACGGGTACCAGCGATCATTCATTCGCTGAGCTGGGGGCTGTGTACAGTGTGGAAGGAGACCAGCAGGGCCTCTGCCTTCCCACTGAGGAACTGAGCTATGGGAGGGGAGACCGGCCCGGTCGGTGTAATTGTCATCAGTGTTATACAAGGATACAGGGCACTGTGGAAACACAGGTAAGAAGAGCCCCGCTTTATCAAGGGAATTGGAATATTTCTCATGTCACTGGACTTCCATTGTGGTCTGAAATGTGAGTAGGCAGGGGCTCTCTGGTCTACAGGACAGCGTTATAAACCCTGGCGATGAAGGGGACACTGGGGAACCAGAAAGGTGGTCTGGAGGGCTGAGCGCAGAGACGAGGGGGCCCTGGCACAGTGGAGGACGAGGCAGCTACAAGAGCCCCTGTAGACCACCTGCCATGCTGGGTGCAGAGCAGACAGTGAGCTCTGTGCTGCAGAGAATTCATAAGAACGTGAGACCTTCAGCTGCTGAAATTGAAGAAGAAACTGAGTAGACCAGTGAGCTATGCTGTGGTTGCCCTTCGAGAAGTTACTGATCTCAGTAACCCCTTGGCTTGGCGAAGAGATGGGGGCCTTGGGCTGTGGGAGGTAGGAATTTAGAGCTGAAACACCCTCTCTAAAGCTGAGACATGCAAAAAGTGGATTAGAAAACATTCCCCAGTACAGGGACAGAATGAGGAAGTAGTCTGATTTTTTGTGTGGAGGGAGAAAGAGAGGGAGAGAGAGAAATCATTGAATTTGTATTTCAAAACTATCATTCTAGCTGCAACATGGAGGAGGGCAGAGTGGTATGGACATATGAGTTAAGAAATTCAACATTCAGGTGAGACATTCTGGGGGCTTTGATGAGGACAGTGGCAGTGGAGCCAGTCTATAAGACTGGTGCATGATTAATTCCAGGTCCACAATTGTCACCAGAAGTGAAGAATGGAGCTTAATGAGGATCTTATGAAATGACTCAAAAAACAAAAACAAAAAACCCCAATCAGATCGATGACAGGGGTCAGGCTTCTAGAGACCAGAACAAACAGGTTGTAGGGAATTTTGGGCAAAGTCAGTGCAGGTCAACCCAGGTCAGGAGAAGATGATGAAGAGGGACCCTTCACATTTTGGAGGATACCGACCATGGCCATCCATACAAAAGACAGAGCTGCAGAATAACCCAGGACAAGGCAGATGATCTCTGACCTCCATCTGGAGCTGAGACTTGGAAGAAACTTCTGGAAGGAACTGAGAATCCCACCAGAAGTTCAGTATCACTGACTCAAAATTGTTGCAGGCTAGGAGGCTAGGAGACCATGTTGTATAGTCTAACTAACATTTCACACGTCTTGTAGAACTGAAAGGCGTGAGAGGCATACACCCAGCCTGCTGCTCTATGTGTTATCCATGGGCCAGCAGCATCAGCCTCGTCTGGAGGCCCCACCCCAGGCCTCCTGAATCTGCGTTTCAGCATGTTCCCTGGGAATCCCTACACACAATGGAGTTTGAGATGCACTGCTTTGGAAGACTGTGTCATCTGAGCCATCTGTGACCAAGGATATAGAGATATGCATTCTGAAATGGAGTATGTGAGGGTAGTTTTGAAATATTCCAATTTTTCTCAGGCAAAACAAAAATAGAAGAGATTTGGCCACATTTAGGCCAAGGTAGCTAGGAGCATTGGAATCCGTTTACAAGTCTGTCTGGGTAAGGGCAACAACTCAAATCCCCCCCGAGAAAGTGAGGGGGGATGAGATGGAAGAGAAGCAAACCTGAGAAGCATCTAAAAGTTGTAATTTCAGGTTTCTTTCCGCTGCCACTTAAATAAGTAGCCAGTGGGCACTCACCTCTATCTTATGATGCAAACTTAATATGTTTCCAACCATAATTATTTTAGATTTAAATTCATAGCTACAGGATTTTTGCACTGAAGCAACATTTTTTCCCCATCAGTGCACTAAAATCCTCTTGCATTACTTGGATGTCACCATTTATGGTGTTCCTTTTACCCATAATACAATTAGAATGGTCATACGACCTCACCAAAGTGCATTGGTGGTACTACTGTTTCTCCATTCACTGAAGAGATAATGAGCACCTACTATGCGCCTGGGATGGACACTGGAGATACAACAGTGAACACCACCAATGTGGGACCTCAAGTCTGAGGTTAAGTATAATCATCACATTTCTAGCCACTTTCCTAAGTAGTATTAACATTTAAACTCCGATTCATTTTTGCAGTAACACTATATGTCATAGGCCCATAAACCTTCATGTTTGTATGCATGCTGTTGTTTTGCTATCACAGGCTAAGTGGATTAAAGACCTCTTCTGTGCTATATTTTTCAGAATATTTCTTCAGCTTCAATATACTCCTTTCTGCAGTGAAAAGGGTTGAGAGTCCTAAGGGATGGCAATCGAGCACATAAATATGTAAGATTCTCATTGAATTAATAGACCAGTTTTGGGATTTTTTTTTTCATATCTTTGGCTTGTTGGAATAAAAAATCTGGCAAGTTCTCTAAAATTCTATCACTTAGGTTACTTGGGGGAAAATGTGAGAACAAAGAAGTACAGCACAAGAATCAGGAGTCTCTGTGTTTCTAGATGGCTCTCCGGAATCTCCGAAGGCTGTGAAGATGATTGGTCAACTTCACACCCGCTGCAGCAGCTATGGAAGAAGACTGTGGCTTCTCTCCTCTCCACAGATGTGCAGAAATAGCATCTGGACCTTGGGAACAGAGGCAGGTGGAAATGTAACCTCTCCCCTCCCACTCCATCATGACCCTGTCCTGCCCTTATGTACCTCCCTTCTCCATCACTAGTCACATGCATGCTGGGTATTTAGAGTCCATGTGTAAAAACAACTATAAGAAAACCAGGCCCCTTAGCCTAAAGCCAGATAGAACTTTGAGCTCTGGGCCTCAGGCGCTAAGACAACAACACTAAACAACTGAGAGGTGCTATAAGCAATGACGACCCAATAGCTGTGAGCTCACCTAGTGCCCAGATGTTGGGTTCGAACTCCAGTGAAAGGAACCAGAGCTCCTTAGAGGAATGTCTAGTTCTAGAAGGGAGGCAGGAGACATACAAGATGACTCCAGAGCATCTTGTAGTGCCAGAAAGGTCTCACAATTCCTCTGCATAGCACACCTCCAGGATAAAGCCAGAGGGAACACCTGCTTCCTCCTTTAGAGAGAAAGAACTAGACCCTACACCCAAGCAATAAATCCAAGGAGCCCTTTCTTGCTTTCTGCACTGTCTCTTTGGCAAGGATTTTCTCTCTACTTCTCTCCCAGCAGTGTGACCTAACTTTCCACCCTGCCCTGGCTCCACTTAGAAGCACTCACTACGACATCTGTTGAGGACAGCCAGCCCTCTGAATGTATTTCAGATTTTGTAGTTGATCGGTTGGATATCATACTCTCGTTCCTGGCTCTATGCACAAGGGAAGTAAGGAGCAGACCTCTCTGTCATAAATGTGAGATGAAAATAACAGTATGGTGGGCAGAGCCTGTGAAAGGCTAAAATAATAAGCCCCCTCGATTATAAATAATTCAATACCTGTTAGTGTTCTGTTCATTGACACCATGTTCATATACTGAATATACTTACGAGGGCGCAAAGATTTCAGTTCTGAGATTCAAAGCTCATTGTAAAGTGACTACACATAAATGTTCTTTTAATCACTTTTCCTACCAGCTGGGAATGATTTATAATCACATTATTTTAGAGGTATTAGGTGCAAGTTTTTAAATTCTTCATTTTGCAGATGAGAAAACCGAGGTAGAGAGCTATCTTGCTGTTGCATATACATTATACAAAGATTTCAGAAAAATGCTATTTATGCAAAATGGAAGACCTTCTTGTAGCTTAGGAGAATTATTTAGACCTTTTAAAAATCTTAATAAACATTGACTTTTAATAAAAGTGTATTATAAAACCTCTGGATTAAAGGGATTGTGAGTGATCTGTAGTTTATCCTCATTCTTCTTGCATCACTGTTTAACTACTGATTATAAAGTACAGGGGTGGGGTATTGGAGCTCTGGATATGTTTGAGTCATTCTAGGAAAAGATGAAAGTCCAAATTTCCAAAACAGGTACACTCAGGGGTAACTCTTTGCAATGAAAATAAATTCTCTGCCTTACAAAATTAATTATTCCAAGGTTCATTCATATAACAATCTATCTAGTATATATATTATTTGCATCAACAAATTCTATGCAGGCTCCCTATGACTGACATGACAAGGGAACTATACTTGCACCTGCATATAAATGCAAAGATTAAGAAATTCATTAATCCTGATATGATGCAAATTCTCTTTTAATTTATTTGTTTTCTTACAGTTCAATTATTTGAAACTTTTTTCCAAGTGTTTTCTCAGCAAGTGGTCCCTGTGATCTTGTTCCGTCTCAGGAAGGAGAGACATAAAAACTACAGTTGCAACAAAGAGCTACAGAATGAGCTGAGGTCTGTATTTTACTGTCGGCAGAGTTAAGCAAATGCCTGATCTTTACAGTGTAGAAACTCTTGCCTCGTATCCTTGTCATCAAACTGTCATGAGAACAGTTTCGTGCCATTGTGGGTCAAGACAATTACGATATGTTTTTTCTGAACTTTGAAGAACTAACCATAACATAGGCCTATCAGATTGCACATATATTATCAGGGGCATTGCTCAAACGTTATGTACTTAAAAGCAAGTTCTTGAAGTGCAGAGGTTGAGAGCAGAAGTTTAGTATTCTGCTAAAACATTTCATTTCCTTACCCTCACTCATCAGAATGAAACTGGAGCGTCATTCTCCAGCGATTACGGCTGGACGCAGTGTCGGGATCAGGACCCATCCCAGAGGAAGGCATTTGCCTGAGACTCTGTGTTAACATGACAAATGGGTGGACCATCTGGCTTGAAACAAATGACAAAGACATTGTACAACTAATTAAGAGTATTTTCAGTTTTGTTATATTGTCTATCCTTGACCCCGTAGGTAGACGGATAAAGGAAATTTAGATTATTTCTGGCATCTTAAGACCCAAGTTCTAAGGAGACTTGCTGTACTGACCTTCCCCCTTCTGTCAGTAGCCAGAGAGGGTCTAGTGTTATTAAAATAAGGAAGGCCTGCCTGACCAGGCAGTGGTGCAGTGGATAGAGCATTAGACTGGGATGCGGAAGACCCAGATTCGAGACCCCGAGGTCGCCAGCTTGAGCGTGGGCTCATCTGGTTTGAGCAAAGCTCACCAGCTTGGACTCAAGGTCTCAAGGTCGCTGGCTCGAGCGAGGGGTTACTCGGTCTGCTGTAGCCCCACAGTCAAGGCACGTATGAGAAAGCAATCAATGAACAATTAAGGTATCACAGCGAAAGACTGATGATTGATGCTTCTCATCTCTCTGTCTTTGACTCTCTCTCTCTCTCTCTCTCTCTGTAAAAAAATAAAATAAAATAAAAAGTAAAATAAAAAAAGGAAGGCCTGCCCACACAATCCGAACCCCCCGCTGCCCTCCTCCTGCGTGATAAACAGTAAGTACAGCCAGAGTCCAATTAAGCCTCTTTATTTTGAAGGAATTTTTCATGCCTTCAAAGCAGATTCTAGGTATTATTATTTTTGTTTTTGCTCTTACTCAATTACATTTACTTGTTTGGAGCCGGAAACAGGACATTTCAAGCCCATTTAGCTCGGTCTTGGGTTGGGGTCCAAAATGCTGCAGCTCCCACACCAGTCTGCAAACATCTGGCGTTCCAGATGGGAGTAATAACAACTCTCCCCTTATTTTCATAACTGCATTATGGAAGATGTTCGCTGGTTTCCTCCTTGGTGAGTTTAATTCACACCAATACTTTAAGGAAGATTAGAAAGAATGAGAAAAAAATAAGAAATGAAAAAAAAACCATTTCTGACAGCACAGAGTTGAATTTCCATGCTCCAGTTGCACAAAAAATTCCAAGATAATTATAGCACATAACAGATCTTTAAGGCTCATTTTGTGAATCAAATCAACTCTGTGTTATTTTCTGTGCAGAAGCTGAATATGTAACACACACACACACACACACACACACACAATGCTGTAGTTTTAGCCCAGATAGAGGTTTTGTTTTCCCTCCGAAATGATTTTCATCAGTGAAACTGTTCTGTAAAGCCAGCTGAAAAGCAAGCAATGTCACAGAGCTGCTCTGTGGTCAGTGTCACCATTCAGCCTCATTTGCGATATTGACAGTAAGAGGTGCCCTTGCTGTGGCCTCCTCAATGCTTTCTGACACCTGCACTAAGAGGAAACTGTTATTTTATGTCTTGCTTCCTCTCTGAGATGACTCTCCATAGGACTGACCAGATTGGCTGCAGTGAACAGCTCAGGAGTACACCAGTCAACAAGAGGGACAAACCCTTCGTGTTCCTAACACCTGCATTGGGTGGTCTGTGCTAGATGGTTAGTCCCGAGTTCAGACCCGGCTCTGCCCCTGGCTTAGTCTCTCTAAGTGAGAGAACTCTCTATCGGTGACCGTTGGCCCTGTCCAGCTTTGGATCTGTGATTCTGTGGCTCACCCCGAGGACCCCTGGGAGTCAGGAGCTGACAGTCTGCATGCGAGTCCCTGAGCTGGTACCACTGCTGTCCTCCCAACATCTAGCACAGAAAAGTAACACAACTAAAGGCCTGTCAGGGCCAGCGTGCTATAAGGGGGAGCAAGAGAGGTTAGAGGGGCCCTAGGACACCTGGGGCCAGGACTAGGGACACCCGGAGGCAGAAGGGAGGTGTACGAAAGAGGAAAACAAAGTTTCATTTTTTGTCAATGCTCCCCCGAAGTTTCCAGTTAGGAATCAGAAAGGAAGATAAAACTTGCTTCCTCTTTGCTCTCCTTTCACTTCCTGTTCCTCAGATTGGAGCCTATACTGATATCATTATTATCATTTGCAAATGGGCTTTCATTTATTTTTTAATTGAATTTGTTGGGGTGACACTGGATAATAAAATACAGATTCCAGGGGCACGGTTCTATAACACGTCGTTCGTACATTGCACTGTGTGCTCACCACCACGAGACAAGTCCCCTTCTGCCACCATTTACCACCTCTCATCCTCCTCTCCCTCCCCCCTTCCCTCTGGTAATCACCGTGCTGTTGTTAGTGCCTGTGAGTTTTTGTTGTTGCTGCTTTTGCCTAATCCCTTTTATTTTTTTCATCAAAAACTTTGGAGTAGATATTTTCAATGTGCAAAATTCAAAAGGCATCTATGAGAAGCCACCCCATTGGTTGGGAAAGCTGAACAACCCCTATAGAGACAAGTACACACACACACACACACACACACACACACACTCTCTTTTTCCCTTAGGCTGTTATTTTTCAGGTAATAGTTCAAGAACATTGAGTTAAATTGGCTTTGGGGCCTGCCTGGGAAGCTGACAACCATTTATAACATTTTTTCCTGGGAGAAACTGTGTTCTGAGACCGACATAATCAGCCTAAGTGAAATTCCTGGAACCAGGCGCATGCACAGAGGAGACTTCCTGTTCAGATCTCTAGTCTGCAGAACAGAGTAGGCAGAGATAGGAGAGAGAGGAGGTGAAAAGTGGACACTGCTGTAAATGCCAGATTAAAGTGTTTCCTGATCTTTTTTTCCTCCCAAAAGAGCCTTCAAGATGAGCTTTTTAGAAGCTAACATTTATTGGGTGAAGGGTTGGCAAGAAGTGAGAGCAGGAAATCTCCGTATGTTATCAAAATTCTTCCTTCGGCTAAACAGATGAGGTCTCCATGCAGGGGGTTCTAAGACTGTCCTCAAAAATCCTTCCAACTGGCCCCCAGCTGTCGACAGTTGCTGTGTCCATGGATGAAAATCCACAAATTTCAGGTTCCAATATGGGAACTATCTTAACAAAATAAGGGGTCACATGTGCTTTGTTCAATGTTACTAGCTGGTGTCCTCTGGCACCAAGTTTGTGTCGGCTGTTCCTCCATGACAAAGTAAAGCCGGTGTGAGTGTGTGGACCATCATTTCCAGAAACATCCAGGACCTCATTGTGTTTGCAAACAACGCACTGTGTCTGGGTTGAAAGTGTCTCATCCTGGGGGATGTTGTGATAACATATCACTCTTCACCCGCACAGAGGAGCACAGGGTTATCACAAAGCCCCTGTATGGACTGCAGTGAGCCTCCTTGAAAGCAGACACACTTAGATTTCTTACCAATAAGAGGAAGTAGTTTAGTAATAAAGGGGAAGTGATTCAATTCTCCCTTTGAATTGGATGGGACCTGATATATCAACTCTTCATATCTTGACCAGAACCTATATAGTTCACTTAGTTTTTGCTGCAAAGGAAAAGGAACATTGGGATCATAGATTGTTCTTATCTGCGTGCATGGTTTTCTATCTTAGCAGATTATAAATTTCTTCAAGAGGACTGCTGGATCTCTTGGGTTGGGGGGGCAGGAGAGAAAAGGAAGGAAGGGAGGGAGGGAGAGAGAAATGGAGGGAAGGGAGAGAGAGAGAGATGAAGAGAGGGGAAGATGGAAGATGAAATACAGGAGACTCATACCATGTCATTCTCATTATTTTAGACACCACAGTGTTGAGAACACCGATTACACATGGTAGTTTTTCACAAAGTTGTTTGCTAAACTGAATTGAAGATCATTTCAACATATTCCAAAGTTATTAATTTTGCAAACACATAGCACCAACTAGTACTAAACACTCTTCTTAGTGCTTTACTTATTTAATAGGCAGCTGGACCATGAATATAAACAGGATGGTGTGGGAGGATAAATGATAATGGATGGAGACTTGACTTAGAGTGGTGAACACACAATACAATGCACAGATAATGTGTTGTTTATAATTGTGCACCTAAAACCTGTCTAATTTTGCTAACCAGTGTCACTCCAATAAATTCAATGAAAAGGAATAGAGAAATAGATCAATAAATAAATAGAAAAATTAAGTAAACATGAGGATCACACACCCTACATGCACAAATCTCATGTAATAATCTTTCTTTATAATGTTAGATCTCTATGGTATCTTTAGTCATAGGTCAACACCATCTAAATTTAATTGCTATCAGAGTAAAGCGTTATATAGGTAATTGTTCTTTGATTGTGAAAGTAATAATATTCAAGTAAAAATTTAGAAAAATACAGAAAGTATAAAAGAGATAATACAATCACCCTTCCCAAAGATAACCCCCATTAGCATTTTTATGAGACATATTTCTTGAATATCTCTGGAACAACTAGCTGCAATTTCTCCTCATTCTATCTCAATGGCATCCCCAGCCCCCAGTCATCTGCTAACCTATCATCTCTTTTATTGCTGTCACTGTTATTTGTCACTTCTAAATGATCTCTTATTCAATTGTCACTTCTTCTCTGTCTCCTGCTACTAGAATTGATCCCCACCACCCCGATGTCCCAGTGCTGGGTACATGGCTGATGCCCAGTAAATGGTTCTTAAATGCATTTATATACTTCCCGTGTGATGTGTAGAATAGGGTGACCAAGTCAGCATGATGTATACAAAATCGTGTTTTGGTGCAAGCACAACTTCTGAAATTATTTTACTCAAGATTTTTAAGGCTCAAGACTGAAAGAGAATTTTGGCTACAATTTAATGACCACCATATCTGAAAAAAACATTCCATACAGATTAAAGTAGTTATAATAATGTTGTAAAAATGCTTTCAAAAATGCAAGTGAGGTCTTGTTTATTTAAAATTCCAATGGATTAATTCTTTCCCTCCTGAAAATATCATGGGCAGAAATGTGACAATGTAAATCTTAAATGAGAACATATTTAACAAGATCAATTTCTATTGTCAAGTATCATTGTCACCCTGGCCCAATAGCTTGGTTGGTTGGAGTATCATCCCTGGGTTGCCATCAACTGGCAGAGGTGACAGATTCGATCCCTAGTCAGGGCACATATAGGAACAGAACAATGTTCCTGTCTCTCTTTCTCTCTCTCTATTCCTCTCTCACTGAAATTAACAAATAAACATTAAAAATAAGTATCATTGTCACATGTTATATTAAGCCAAAGTGTTGCTATTTTCCTAAATGCTTACTTGACAGAACAGCCTTGTTAGGTATGAAAAATTTAATATACCAAAGGAATTCACAGTACTACACATAGACAAGCACATCCATTTAACAATAATTGGCTGCTGAAAAGATTCTTTATCGTGGCCATAGGACATATTGGGAAACAAAGGGCTTGATATGGCTTATGGACGTTTTCTGGTTTGTTTTTTATTTTTAAGAAAATCAAGCCCCTTCATATCTGTCATCACAACATATTCATGATATCGGTAAATGAGGCACTGTTACTCTCGGCATCCTAACAACTCAATGAGTTTTTGTTAATCATCTATTGCTTGCCCAGTTCAGTGTTAAGTAAAAAGTCCTTAAGAAAAAGTTTGGTTTAAAGGAACTTTAGATATTGTATGGAGGTGAAAGGCAAAGGTTTCAAGTAATTTTAAAAAAGGGGGGGGAGCAAATCCAAGTGGCACCATATGTTATAGAGCTTGGGGATGGGAGAGGAAGGTATAGGTGATGTGGAGAAGTGGCATTTCCAAAGATGGAGGGAAGCAGGGCGGTAACCATGGCGATAACAGTTACACCATCATCTGAATGTGGCCATTAGCAGGTAGTCTCCCAAGGGCTTTGCATAAACTTACTCCATCCTCACAACAAGCCTATGGAGAGGATCCTATTACGATCCCCATTTTGCAGAGGGAGGAAATGGAGCTGCAGGATAAAATAAGTTGTTAGTCGTGAAGCAGGCCTAGAAACCAGACTGAGAGACCCTAGCCCAGCTGCAGAAAGAGATCCCATTGAGAACCATGAATGAGAACAAAGCCAGATGGACAAGAACATCCAGTCACACAGAACTTTGAGTCCTACTTTGGGTTCAGTCCTATGAGCCAGCAGTTCTTAAAGTCTGTGGATTCGGGATCTGAGAACCACAAAGAGATTTTGTTTATATGGATTACATTTATCAATATTTCCCATCTAGAAATTAAAACTGAGAAATTTTGAAACACATTAGCATTTTTAATATTAAAATAGTAAATGACAATCACAAATCCATGATATATAACACAAATAACACTTCTAATGAAAAACAGTATATTTTTCAAAACAAACATTTAGTGCAAAGAGTGACATCATTTTACATATCTGAAAATTTCTTTCATGTCTGGCTTAACAGAAGCATCTGGATCCTCATATCTGCTCCTGCATATAATCTGTTTTTATGTGTTACTTTGGTTGAAGTATATGGAGTAAATCTACACCAGGGGTCCCCAAACTTTTTATACAGGGGGCCAGTTCACTGTCCCTCATCTCAGACCGTTGGAGGGCCGGACTATAAAAAAAACTATGAACAAATCCCTATGCACACTGCACATATCTTATTTTAAAGTAAAAAAACAAAACGGGAACAAATACAATATTTAAAATAAAGAACAAGTAAATTTAAATCAACAAACTGACCAGTATTTCAATGGGAACTATGGGCCTGTTTTTGGCTAATGAGATAGTCAATGTCCGGTTCCATATTTGTCACTGCTAGCCGTAACAAGTGATATGATGCGCTTCCGTGAAGCGTGCATCCCACATCACCGAAGTAGTACTGTACGTGAGTGACGCTGCGCTTTGCGGCGCCGCCACATACAGTGCTCCTCTCACTGACCACCAATGAAAGAGGTTCCCCTTCCAGAAGTGTGGCGGGGGCTGGATAAATGGCCTCAGGGGGCCACATATGGCCCGTGGGCCGTAGTTTGGGGACCCCTGGTCTACACTAACACAGATATATAGTTGGAAAAGCAAAGGGTTTCTTAATAGCCTTTGCAGATAATTGTGGATTATCTTTGATACTATACCAAAACTAAAAAATCTGTAGTTTCTTTACTTCTTTTATATTTGCTAAGGCATTCTTGATATTTATATACAAGAAAGCATCAGTTTTACACATACAGTGTGATGAAATTTAGTACTGCTATCCAAGTGCTACAGAACACCTCACCCTAAAAAACTCTTTCACGCTCCTTTGCACTCTCCCCCCACCCCTAGCCTCATGCTTTTGGTCACTGCAATCTTGTTCTTTCTAGAATTTCATAAGGATGGAATCATTCATAGTCTTTCATATTTGCCTTCTTTCATTTAGCATAATATCTTTGAGGCTTAATCCTTGTTGCATTTATTATTACTGTGTTCTTTTTTGTTGCTAAGTATTATTTCACTGTATGGATATACCAACATTTGTTTATATATTCACCAACTATAGGATATTTGGGCCACTATAAACAATACTGCTATGAACATTCACATTCACATTTGCATTTTTATGTGGATGTATGTTTTTATTTCTCCTAGGTAACTACATGACTGAAATTGTTCATGTTTAACATTATAAGGCAGTGGTTCCCAACCTCCAGGCCACGGACCAGTACGGTCCGTGGCCCATTTGGTACCGGTCCACAGAGAAAGAATAAATAACTTACATTATTTCAGTTTTATTTATATTTAAGTCTGAATGATGTTTTATTTTTTAAAAATGACCAGATTCCCTCTGTTACATCCATCTAAGACTCACTCTTGATGCTTGTCCGGTCACGTGATACATTTATCCGTCCCACCCTAAAGGCCAGACCGTGAAAATATTTTCTGACATTAAACCAGTCCGTGGCTCAAAAAAGGTTGGGGACCACTGTTATAAGGTACTGACTTTCTGTTTTCCATAGTAAATGAACCACTTAGCATTCCCACCCCCAATGCATGAAAACTGCAGTTGCTCTACACCCTTGCCAATACCTGGTATTGTCCATCTTTATTACTTGACCTGCTCAAGTAGGTTTATAGTGGTTTCTCATTGTGGTTTCCATTGACATTTCTTTTATGACTAGTGATGCTGAACATATTTACATATGCTATTGGCTATCTTCTTTCGTGAAGTTTCTATTTCATCCCTTTGCCTACTTTTAAATTGGGTCATTTGTTTTATTATTGAATTATAAGAGTTTTTTAGATATTTGGTTAAGATATGAAGCATCCGTCAAATGTATATTTATGAATCTTTTTCCTGGTCTGTGACTTTTCTTTTTTTTTTCTTAATTACATCTTTCAAAGAGTAGAAATTTTATACCTTGATAAAACCCATTTTAGCAAGATTTTTTTTCTATAACGTGTTTTTAATGTCCAATTTAAGAAATCTTGGCCTAACTCAATATCACAATTTTTCCCTTATGTTTTTTTTCTAGTTTTATCATTTGAACTCTTATATTTATATTTATGGCCAATTTTGAGTTAATTTTTGTGTATGATGTGAGACATGGTTGAAGGTTTATTGTTTTGTTTTGTTTTTTTAAATACAGATACCTAATTATTCCAGCATCATTTGTTGAAAGGATTATCTTTCCTCCATTGAATTGTCTTGGTATCTTTGATGAGAATCAGTTGCCCATGTAACTGTGGGTCTATTTCCGGCCTTTTTCTGAGTCTCTTCCTTGGTGCCTCATTGTCTTAATTATTACAGCTTTCTGATGAGACATTACATCAGGTAGTATGAGCTCTCCAATTCTGGTCTTCTTTTTCTAAATAGTTCTAGCTATTTTAGGTCCTTTACTTTTCCATCTAAATTTTAAAATAAATAATTTCTTCACAAAAGCCTGTTAGGATTTTGGTTAAGATGGGATTAAATTTACAGACCAGTCCAGAGAAGACTGCCATCTTAACAATATTGAAGCTTCCCATCCAGGGGCTAGCAAACTATGGTCTACACACCTAAATCTAGCCTATTATTTTATCCCCTTGAACTGAGAATGGTTTTTACATTTTTAAAGAGTTGTAAAAAAGCCTGACCTGCGGCTCAGTGGGTAAAAGCATCAACTTGGAACACTGAGGTCGCTGGTTCAAAACCCCAGGTTTCCCTGGTCAAGGCACATATGGGAGTTGATGCTTTCTGCTCCTCCCTCCCTTCTTTCTTTCTCTCTCTCTCTCTCTCTCTCTCTCTCTCTCTCTATCTCTCTCTCTGTCTCCTCTCTCTAAAATTAATAAATAAAATCTAAAAATAAATAAATAAAAATAAAAGAGTTGTAAAAAAAAAAACCCACAAAAAACAAACAAAGCACAATGTGAAGAATATTCCACAGAGACCTGCATGGCCTGAAAAGTCACCACTATTTGATATCTGGCCCTTTAAGGAAAAGTTTGTCAACCTCTGATCTAACCTTTGACTATGGACCATCTCCCATTTATTTCGCTCTTTCATTTCCTTTGAAATGTGCTGTAGTTTGTCATACACACACTGACATCTTCCACATCTTTCATTCCGTTTAGGCCAAAGACCACACCTTAAAAGCCATTGCTCTAAGTCATGGGGACAAGGGATACTAATAGTTAGGTTTTGACTTTTTTAAAAAAAAAAGAGAATTCAGATTACATGGTGAAAATACTAAAGTATTATTTTACTAATGCTGCAGAAGGACCCACAGACTCCGGAAGCAGGAAAAGCTAGAGGAAGCTGCAATATTCCAAAATGAGAGGCACTGGAGATGTGGGTTAGAGTAGCGGGAGAGAAAGGGGAGTAAATTCAAAACAACATTCAAAGGGAAGGGAAAGCGGAATGGGTAATGGATTGGACAAAGAAGATGAAAGAGAGGGAAGAATCCAAAGACAGCTTCAAGGTTTCTAGCCTGTGATGTTAAATGGCTCGTCCGTGGCGATTTTTATTTGGTTGACTTTTATCATCTGGATACACAAATGGGATTTGCCCACATCTAGCTATTGTGGCTCCTACATTCGGATTTACCATTGAAATTGTCTGCTATCTCTTCACACCCTGTTAGCAAACAGGTAGTATTTTGATGGATGTTACATGATCAGAGAAATCCCAGGTCTTGGTGGCATGCGGAACATAGCTCTCTCTAAATCCTTGTTTCCATTAATTGTCCCTTAATATTCAAAATCTTTTTTAGCTATATGGTCACCTAAGAGAACATTAGTCTCACCACTGTGTTTGGTCGGCAGTCATTAGCCCTTTAAGACATTTATATTATTTATGACATTTAATTTGTTTTCCCCTCCTTTTTCCCATCCTTTAGCTTTCTTTTGAAGTCACACTGTTAAACCTCCTTAAAAATATTTATGTGTGTTTAGTTAACAAAAGCTCCTGTAAGTTGAATCCATGCGGGGAAAGGTTCAGGTAAGCTCTCTATATAAGCTTACAGACAATTGTGTAAATCTTCAGCCATTAAAGAGAAAGGAGAAAAAAGCTACCCTCATTACACTGCTGTCATTTACTCTTCATCTCCTGTCCTCTTTAGCGGCATTAAGATGGGATGTAAATTTGCCAGTTAATGCTGTTAGAAAATGGATGGTTCAAGAAGAGCAGGAATTAGAGATCAGTATTAGGGGCAGATAAGCTCCTTTCTCTCCGCCGTGGCGGCTGTTTAACATTCATGGGAAAATCATCATCAAACAGCGTTATCACAGCTCTGTTGATGGCTGAGGAACTTCATCACTATGATAATTTTTTTATAGCTGTGAGCCAAAAAGCTCCCTTTTATTTCTGCCGTCTAGAGCTGTGATAGAAGCTTGTTTGTATGGGGAGGATACAGCCAACCCTGGGCTCCTTGACTGGGTTTGATTTCTTCTCCCCCTCCAACCCCCAGCCCTGCTCTCTCTTTCTGCATGTTGCACTAACAGTCCTGCTGATAAATATATATATATATATACAAAAAAATGGAAGTCCTCCAACAATCCTTCAAAGCATAACAGATATTTTTATGATCAGTAATTCAGAGTTTGACAAGTGATGCCATTCTGTAATGAAACTGTCATCTATTTTATTGTGAGCAAAATGCTAACTTGATAAATGGAACGTGGAGGGGAGGAGAGCAGAGGGGTGAGAGCAGGCCAGAGGCAGGGAAGTAAATGCCTGCCTCTGAATACCTGGAAAGCAAACCATTCAAAACCGTCCGAGTAACCCTCAATAGCCTTTTTCTCATCAAAAAGCTAAGTCGTCCAAAGCCCCTTTGCCTGTCATTACGCCTTCCCGGGTCTCAAGCCAAGTAAACTGGAGAGCTGGTCTCCTGTCTTCCCTTTCTGGCTCGATCCTGTTTGTATTTTTAGACTGTGTTTGGGGACAACATTGGTTGTGTTATTCGAAACTTAACCGAATTTGCTTAAGAACACACAATCTTTGCCCACGATGTTTCCCTGACATGTTTAGACATCTTCAAGTCTGTGAGAGATAAAAAGTCACAGTCGTCGCTTGCAGCATTTCGAGGCAGAGACGTGAGGTATTCTTCCAAGGCAGATAAGGAAACTATTCAAAGAAAACATTTAAATTTATTAAGGTGCGCGAGCTTCTGCCTCTTTGCAGCTCTGACCTCATTTTTAGGGGCTTAGCTGCTCTAAGTGACTCCTTCCCCCTTTTGGGACACAACTGGAAAGCATGGTGCTGAAAAGCAGTTTTGTGGTCTCGACAGAAAAGTGCTATTAACTGAAATGGTTGGGATTTGAATTCAGGATTGATTTAACGACTTCAAGAATTCCCTTTGAACCCCAGCTCCTTCCCTTTCTTCCCCCAGGAGCGGACTTCCGTCCTGTCGGGATGGGTTTGAATTATGCTTGGAGTTGGAAGATAAGGCCTTTTGTCTAGCAGGCTCAGCTCAAACGACCAAACTCATTTCCCGGAAGACTAGAGTTTGAATCCAGTTAGGATCCTGGAGGGGAGGGGAAAGGCTAGCACCTCATTGTTCAAGTATAGCTATTTAAACATGAGTTTAAAAGTGAGACTGCAGGATAAAAGGACAGCACTGCTCTTATAAGGATAATCTTGGGCGGAACTGCGGGCTGTTCCCCAGAAGATCAGCTACCCTCTCCATCCCTACCTAGCTTCGGCCACCTCTGACTTCTCAAGACCAAGAGCCAAAGGATGCTTCCTCACTCCAAGATTTTCTTTTCAATTTTTTTTTTTTAAATCGAAGGAGTTGTTTGATTTTTAGGAGCATAGATTCAAGTCTTAACTCTGTGAGCTTCTCTTTGTTGGTGAAAAAAATCACAGCATGCCCTATAAGGGAGCTATTGGACATGTTGGATATTCATTCTTCTCATTAGACCCCTGAGCAGTCCTCTGCCCTGTGGGGTGGGGGTGTTGTTATCTACTAATGGATACTCGGAGATCCATGCATTAACTCCCTCTCTCCACGGAGGTTACCACCTCCAAAAGGAGTTCTCGATCTTTCTTCTCTCAGTTAATGAAAACCCCACAGTACTTGACACCATTCTTTACTTGTTTATTGCCTGTCACTCCCCACTCTGTGAAGGCAGATGTCTGTTTCCTTTTTAAATGTTTTTCTTGCTATGCCTCCAGTGCCTAGAACAGAGCCTGCCATGTGGTAGGTGCTCAAGAAGTCTTTGAGGAATGAAGGCCTTCTTGTCTGGAACCTGGAAGGGCACGTCATGTGGTAACACAAAGCTCAAGGAGCTAACCTGAATGGCAGAGAAAGCCCAATGGCAGCAGGAACACCCCAGGACACCAGAAGTAGCCAAGAAAGCCCCTTAGCTCTGCAGGTGTGTGCGAGAACAATGGGAGTTTGCTCAGCTCTGCAGCTGGGCCTATAGAAGCAGAGCCAGAGAAGACACATTCTCTAGTCTCCTGTGACAGTGCATTTGGGGAGAGGAATCCTGGGGATGGGGGTCAGGGGAACTGGACTTCTTTTCACCAACAATTTCAGGACGGATCAGCAATCCTCCATATTAGGGAGAAAGACTGTCTAAGTCATGAGCCACAGGGGACTTCCTTAGAGTAGGTGACATAAAGGATCCCAGGGAGGGCAGTAGGGCACAGCCATGGCACTAGGAAACCCAATGGGATTTCAACCCCTAGAAGGGGCGGGGGCCATCATTGTGTCAACCTACAAAGGCCTGAGAGAAGAACTCAGAACCCACATAAAGCAGGCCGGCTACATTTAGCAACCACTGAAATCACACATTCTCTAATTTAGTTCGTCTTCTACTAACAATGACAAGAACCAGCTCCGAGTTCACAAGAACAAAAGACAATGATGATCATTTCCTTTGGCTCTTTTGCCAACCCATCAACAGTTCCCTAGCTTCCTCCGCCCCCTTAAATCCACCCATCTATCTCATTATCTTGAATTAGCCTTACTTTTCTTGGAAATAAAGAAAAATTAATTAACCTTTTAGTAACTAGAACCCATTACAGAGCTATCTTGTAGTCACAGTATGTAGACTATGACTCAGTTATTAATTAATGCATTTTTTACCTCATTTTCACTTTGGAACTAAGAACAGTTTATCTCATAAGAATTTCATTTCAACTTTACGGGACATATCAGGGTGTGTGTGTGTGTGTGTGTGTGTATGTGTGTGTGTGTGCACGCGCTCATGCACAAACACATGCATTTACATTTTACAGAATTAGTTGATTTCTGATCAGTTTTGGTGCAAACCCAAGTGTATATACATCCTTATATTTTCAGATTTCCTGTGGCTATCAGCACTTCCTCTGGAAAGTATAAAGAAAGCCTTAATATATCTGAGTATGTCAATTAAAACATAAGAAAGAGGCCCTGGCCTGTTGGCTCAGTGGTAGAGCGTCGGCCTGGCATGCGGAAGTCCAGGGTTCGATTCCCGGCCAGGGCACACAGGAGAAGCGTCCATCTGATTCTCCACCCCTCCCCCTCTCCTTCCTCTCTGTCTCTCTCTTCCCCTCCTGCAGCCGAGGCTCCATTGGAGCAAAGTTTGCCTGGGTGCTGAGGGTGGCTCTGTGGCCTCTGCCTCAGGTGCTAGAATGGCTCTGATTGTGGCAGAGCAACGCCCCAGAGGGGCAGAGCATCGGCCCCTGGTGGGCGTGCCGGGTGGATCCCAGTCGGGCACATGTGGGAGTCTGTCTGACTGCCTCCCCGTTTCCAACCTCAGAAAAATACAAAAAAAAATGAGAAAGAGCCTGACCAGGCGGTGGCACAGTGGATAGAGTATCAAACTGGAATGCAGAGGACCCAGGTTCAAAACCCTGAGGTTGACAATTTGAGCGTGGGCTCAACCAGCTTGAGTGCGGGCTCACTGGCTTGAGTGCGAGGTCATTGGCTTGAGCCAAAAGGTCACTGGCTTGAGTAAGGGGTCCTTGCTCTGCTGTAGCTCCCCGGCCAAGGCACATTTGAGAAAGCAGTCAATGAACAATTAAGGAGACTAAGGAGCCGCAATGAAGAATTGATGCTTCTCATCTCTCTCCCTTCCTGTCTATCTGTCCCCATCTGTTTCTCTCTCTCTCTCTCTCTCTCTCTCTCTCTCTCTCTCTCTCTCTTTCTCTTTCTCTCTCTGTCTCTGTCACAAAAGGAAAAAGAAATGAGAATGGTGAGCTAGTTTTCATTGACAGTATCTGGTATAGCACAGGTATTCCGTCTGATTCTACCAGCCCTTTGAATCAAATGAAAATCCGAATAACCTTGTAACACAGAAACCACTTTTCGGTCTGGGGAAGGGAAACAGCTGATGTCAAGAGAAGCAGCTACTGGCAATGGATGGGTGGGCCAAAGCCTGTGTCCCAGAATGCAGTTGACTTGGCCTGTTTCCTCCCCCAGTTTCTTGACTAGACGTTTTTTAAGGAATCGCGGGAACTCTTGATCAGGTCTTTATCGTCGTCGGTCCTGACTTAACCATTTGTTTTGTTAGCCAGTCTAAGGGTATAAACAAAATGAGCTGTGCAAGTCCCCTGCTCGCCTCCGCACTCCACGCACACAATGACAGTACTGCTGAACACTTCACAACCATCTGTTTCCTTAGCAGAAGGCATGGATTTTTCTCAGGTCCAGTATACCCTCTCCTCTCCACTGACACAGCACACGTGAGCTAGGCGACAAAGTCACCAAGGCAGCCAGAGGCACGGCGCAGTCCTAACCAGCTGCCGCATTTAGGCTTCGCCCTTGAACACTGGCACTGCGTCAACCAGCCACCGACTCCGGGGCCACACAGCGACACGTGAACAAGTGCACAGTTTCCACTGCATCACAGAGCTGCTAGCTCCCACACCTGTCACCTGCTGCAGCTGGGATGAGGCTCCCAACTGAGCTCAGCCCTCCCCGCTGCTCCCCATTCCCTGCAGACCAACGGCCGTGAGACAACACCAGACCGTATCTGTCACCTCGAGCAATTCGCCAAGCAGATTCTCCATTTCCTTTGTTATGCTATGAATATTCTGCAGCTTCTCCAGTTTTATTAAGAAGCCTTTCCCTGGGTTTCTCTTTGTTCTTCTCATCTAATCTCTTAATGGAAGTTGCTAATTAAATTCCTATAGCCATTTTTTTTTACAGTGTTTTGAATAGCAAAGTCTGTCAACTGCAGAAAGTGTATATTCTTATCAACACGCCTGTTGCCTGGAGGAGCCAAGCCTCGCTGACAGATGGCTGCCGAGGAGGGCCCAGCAGGGCTCACATCTGCAGCACCTGACGCGGGAGGGCAGGCACGAGGCAGGCCTGCAGAGGGTGACCCGGCTGCCTTCAACCAACAGAAGCCAGGTTGCTAGAGTGCTTCTGTGAATCTCAAGTGCAACTTGGCAAATTTAAGCCAAGTATTCCGGGCAGGTGCTTGTTTGTAAGCATCCTTTGATGTCGTCCCATTAACGGTCCCATAATATTCCTTTAAATTTTAGTGGTATCAAATCTCTGAAGGAAAATCTAAAAGCAGCTGAGTGCCTGCCACATATGCCAACACACCCTTTTATCAGACCCAAGCCATCAGATCGAGTTCCATTAAATTTGCTGCTGTCTGGTAGGAGGTTTCAAGGCCTTCATGGACAACATGGGATAGTCTTTTATGCTAAATTTACATGGAAATTATAGATGCCAATGCTCTCCCTCTGACCAATCTCACTTTTACCCTCACATAGGTAGTCCGCTGCACAATATCTTAGAGATGGGCGTGGTTAATTGAAGGCTAATCCACCCACACAGAAACAAGTGCCAAATCAATTCCTGTAAAGAAACATTTGTCTTTGATCAAATGTTTTAGGTACCGCCTAAAGCAAAAATCCATGAGTCCCTCAACCCAGGCTTTGTCCATGCATAACAGTTAATGAGCACTGGGCGTGAGACTTAGAGTAGTTGTCTCAACCAGGCTCAAGAGAGCAGGCTCAGCATACAGGTCTACTTCCCTCCCTCGCCAAACTCCACAAGCCATCAGCAGGGAAGAGAGAGAGAAAGAGAGAGAGAGAGAGAGAGTGTGTGTGTGTGTGTGTGTGTGTGTCTTCATAACAGTGCTGGAAAATAAGACAGACTGGCCAGGGTTTTTGGAAATTTTATGAAAGATAGATAAAGGGATAAAATCAAAGAAGAAATAAATCTAGGATCCAGTAGGACTACCTCAAAAACGGGGAAAGTGTCTCCGAGACAGGGTCAATGCCAAGAGAGCTCCTCGTGCAGAGGGAGGAAGGGCCCCTATGAAAATGGACAGTTAAAAATTCAACTCCGCAACTATGTCCTTCCGAAAGAAATGCTTACATCTGTGCACCAGGATTTGTGAATGATGAGCCTTGCTGCCTGACTCAGAACAGTGAGAACTTGATTGTCCATCTAGAGGGGAGTGAGTTACTATGAAATGATGTAGATCACCATATCCTAACATTAAAAGATCTCCAAGACATGATATTAAAAGAAAAATGTGAGTTGTAGAAAAACAGAGTAAAACTAAAGATTAGATATATAATAGACAGATGGATGGATGGATGGATGAATAGATGAATGGATGGATGGACAGATGAATGGATGGATGGATGGATGGACGCACGCACGCACAGATGGAAATGATGGGTGCATGGATGAATGGATACATGGATGGACGAATGGAGAGAGGAATAGTTGGACGAATGGACTGATGGATGGACGGATGGATGGATGGATGGACAATTGTCTGATGATGGACGGATGGATGGATGGATGGATGGTTAGATAAAACAGGCACAGGTTTGTAAATACAAAGATAAAGGTCTGGAAGGAGACTTGACAAATGGTTTTTGGAATTTACCTTTGAGACCGAGAATGAGAGTACCATTAGGATGGGGAGGTTCAGTTTTTACTATCATGTTTATGTAATGTCTGAAACTCTTCTAAGGCCATATTAATGTGTCATTATATGATTATAGGTACAGAAAGCACAAAAAAATGACAAAAGCAGACACACTGCCCTCCTCAAGAAGCTTTTGTGGTGATAAAGACGAGGAGGACTAATATGATTGGCAGTTCAGTGACACTCAGTTCATTGCTCCGGTAGAGCCTTCACAAAGAGTACACAACTCAGGTTAGATCAGAGAGGGCTTCCCCGAGGCAGTGATGTCTGAGCTGAGCTCTAAAGGGAGGATAGCACTGGCCAGATGGATGGAAAGCAGGAAATGAGAAGCAGGGAGCCAGTCAGAGGGGCTGAGATGTTAGGTTTGAAGTGGGGCATGTAATGATGAGTCTGGGGAGGGACCAGCAGGGACCTGATAGGCCAGGAGGGGTTTGTAAGCCATGTCAAGGTGCCTTGCCTCCTGCCTGGGTCCGGTGGGCAGGGAGGTGGCTAGCTTCCCGCTGGAGGAAGTGATGAATCAGAGCTCCGTCCCTGAGGATGAGAACGAACTGTGAGGGGAAGAAGCACCTCTGACTATTTCGGCTCGCAGTCTCCCTTCTCCACTAGACACAGGAGCTGGGAGACAAGGAGGAACTGAGTGGAGGGCTCGGTCACCAGCCAGAATCCTTTCCTCACAGTCTGGCCTGTGGGCCGCCCCCATGACATCTTGACTCTTTCCCACCTGACTAGGTGGCCTAAAAGATGCAGGTGAGCCACAACAGAGCAGGCATCCCTTTCTTCACCCTGTTTCTGTGCCTTCCACAGAGATCAGCCAATGACTAATATGAATCCCTGCCCAGAAAACTTCACCTCCCGAGGCCCACAAGCTTCCTGAAAATTTATAAGTTGACCAGTCATTCCTTTAATGACATGGACATGAGTCAAGGCACAGAGGTGCCATGCTACAGCGAAAAGGGCGAGTGTACACAGGCGGGAGAGGGGCCTCCCTTCCCCTGAAACAGCAGCACTGGAGCTTTCCTGCATGTCTTACAGTTGCTCTCTCTTGAGTAAAAAACTGGTATCCATGTGTGGATACTCTGGGTTTGATTCCCGGTCAGGGCACACAAAAGAAGCACCCATATTCTTCTCTACCCCTCCCTCTCTCGCTTTTCTCACTCTCTCTCTTTCTCTCTTCTCCTCCTGCAGCCATAACTCAATTGGAGTGAGTTGGCACTGGATGCTGCGGATGGCTCCATAGCCTCTGCCTCAGGTGCTAAAAAGAGCTCAGTTGCTGAGCAACAGAACAATACCCCAGATGGGAAGAGTTTTGCCCCTAGTGGGCTTGAAGGGTGGATCCCACTTTGGAGTGCATGCAGGATTCTGTCTCTGCCTCCCCTCCTCTCACTGAATTAAAAAAAGAAAAAAGAAAAAGACAAAACAAACAACAAAAAAACCCACAACTGGCCTGACCTGTGGTGGCACAGTGGATAAAGCGTCGACCTGGAAATGCTGAGGTCGCCGGTTCAAAACCCTGGGCTTGCCTGGTCAAGGCACATATGGGAGTTGATGCTTCCAGCTCCTCCCCCCTTCTCTCTCTCTGTCTCTCCTCTCTCTCTCTCTCTCTCTCTGTCTCTCCCTCTCCTCTCTAAAAAAAAAATGAATAAAAAATTAAAAAAAAAGAAATTAAAACATCATTGTTTAAAAAAAAAACAACACAACTGTTATCCAAAGAGTTGTAGCACTCTGAGGTTGGCACAGCCCTGTGTAACCTACAGATATCCTGCGCCCATGGCCCCTCAAGGGGAGCTGTGGGGCAGCCACCCTGGCTCTGTATTTGTTTCCTTGGCTGCTATAGACACTTCCCACGCTTTCTTGACTTAAATGATGGAAAGATATTCTGTCATAGTCGGGAGGCCAGAAGTCCTAAGTCAGGGTGTCTACTTAGTACTTTCTCGCTTGAGTCTCAGCTTGTCCCGATTCTAGAGTGCAGTTTTTCCTTCTGTCTTCCAGCTTCTGGTGGCCTCAGGTGGTCCTTGGCTGGTGGCAGCATCACTCCCATCTCTGCCTCTGTCTTCATCTTACCTTCCTCTTGGTGTTTCTGCCTTCTCCTTTTCTGTCTCTTATACGGACATTGTCATTGGATATGGTCCACCTAGATAATCCTGGATTATTTCATCTCAAGATGTTTAACTTTGCTGCAAAGACCCTTTTCCTAAATAAGGTCACAGTCATTGGTTCTAGGAATTTGGATGTGGACATACCTTTTGGGGGGACATAATTCAATCCACTACAGATAGTCAACTTCCTTGGTATTCTCAAGGCCTTTTTCTCAACTTTCTCCATTGGGTTTGAGGTTGGGGTTAGTCTTAGACCTCACACTTGGCTTGCCATCTAGCTAGGATGTTGTTTTAGGTAGAAGGGGAACAGTGGAGATAACAAAATTACATTTTAGAGATGAGATTCAATATTTTCATAATTTAGATGGAAAAACTGGTCAGAAAAATCCAGTTTCTTGTCCAAGGTCACAATTAGTGGCAATGCTGGGACTGAAATCTTGGGGCTCTTCCCACAATTCCATGCTCTGGGGTATAAGATTCTAGATACTTATGTTTGACCTTGGTTACAGGTTGGGTATTATTAGGTATTAGATGGCAGTTACTATGAAAAGGAAATACTAAAAGTAGATATAATTCACCTTGCAACTCCTTATCTAATAGCAGGACCTTAAAAATCTACTCCTGGGCCCTGGCCGGTTGGCTCAGTGGTAGAGCGTCGGCCTGGCGTGTGGGGGACCCGGGTTCGATTCCCAGCCAGGGCACATAGGAGAAGTGCCCATTTGCTTCTCCACCCCCCCCTTCCTCTCTGTCTCTCTCTTCCCCTCCCGCAGCCCAAGGCTCCATTGGAGCAAAGATGGTCCAGGCGCTGGGGATGGCTCCTTGGCCACTGCTCCAGGCGCTAGAGTGGCTCTGGTCGCGACAGAGCAATGCCTCGGAGGGGCAGAGCATCGCCCCCTGGTGGGCAGAGCGTCACCCCCTGGTGGGCGTGCCGGGTGGATCCTGGTCGGGCGCATGCGGGAGTCTGTCTGACTGTCTCTCCCCGTTTCCAGCTTCAGAAAAATACAAAAAAAAAAAAAATCTACTCCTGTTAGACAGGACATAGTCATATTTCCTTCCTTCCTCTTTTTCTCCTTCCCTCCTTCCCTCTTTCCCTCCTTTCTGCCTTCTTTCCTTCCAGTGTTACTCAAACTGCTAAGCACTTTCTTGCTGATGTCTCGTCTTGTCCCAATAAAATAAATCTGTCTCCTTACTTCAGTTTAGTTTTGGTGAACTAAACTGCTTGGTTTCAATTAGAAAAAACAAACAACCAACTGCTCTGGCCAGATAGCTCAGTTAGTTAGAGCATCGCCCCAAAGCACAGAGGTTGCCAGTTTGATCCCCAGTCAGGGCACATACAGATTGATGTTCCTCTCTCACTGAAATCAGTAAATAAGAATTTGAAAAAGAAAAAACTACCCCCAATGCTATACAAACAAAACATTTTAGTTCAATTAGTTCACTTGAAGAAGTGTTATCGGGGCCTTTAGTTCAGTCTGGTAAACCAAGGAGTACAGTAACACACTTCAAAGGCTGGGCACCATTTTTCTTGGGACCTGAATTAGGAACAAATGGGAGGGAGGTTGAGGGGGGGGGTCCTTTGGACTCACTTACAAGGTTTGGCTTGATAGGAGCGCTGGGTGCCTGTGAATATCTGTTATGTAATACACACCCCAAGCAGTTGTAAAGTCATTCAGACAATGGTCAAACTTGGGACGTTCCCAGCTCATGAATATTGCAGATAGCCCATTTTCTTCACCTTCAGTTGAATCTGATACTTTTGAATAGGCTGTGAGGTGTTCGGGACTTTATCTGAGCCAGTGCCGCTGAGCTGAAAAGGGACTTGAATGGATGAGGGAGTCATTCAAAAAATGCTTTTATTTGGTTTCAGAAACACTTTCTTTGTTTTGATGTGCTCAGAACATCATCTATTTGAAGTCTGGCTCCACCAGAGTTTTTATCTCCAAAGCAAGAAAAATATGGTAATTTTAAATAAGCAAGCCACCACAACAAAATGAATTTGAAAAAAAGCAAACAAACTGTTTCCAAGAGATGTGTGCATTTTGAACGTGGGTCATGCCTGTATAAAAGTCGCAATGAAAGAATCTCACCTATATCCACCTTTCTCTTTGTTCTTTATGAAAATATTCACATGTATCCAACTAAATTAACATATATTATCGCAAACGTGTCATTCTCAAATTTCCTGAGCTCGCCTTATCACTCCCCGTTCTTTTTCTTGCTCATGACTGTCTTTCTGAAAACAAAACAACATTATTCACACCAATAAGTGTAACAGGCACAATGGGGGAAAGCAATGGGAACAACTCCTTTGTACTTATCGGGGGTGACCTCTCGCTCCTGGCTTTCCCTTTCTTCGCCTCTCTGGAGTCGCCTCTCTGAGAAGGAACTGTGGAACTCTATGTCCCATTAGTGTACCCCACTCTCATGTGTCCTCTGCCGTCCTTTGTGCTCCAGGAGAAATCAGCCTCCAGGCAAAATCTAACTCCTGCCTTTATTCGGCGACTGAAAACAGTATATCTTGTTTAAAGAGAAATGCTCAATTCTTCTCGCTATCTTAACTCATATGTGGTTTAAACAGCAAGGGGAATAAAAGCCTCAGGCGATGGTCTCCTGATACTTCCATAAAAAAACTAAACTATTTACTTAAAGCTCTGTTGGAAGCCGGAGCCCCTTCGGAGAATTTTGGGCAGACCCGAAGTCATGTGTAAGATTGGAGATAATTATATTTGCATACATTCCCACACCTGGGAGTGAGTGTATGTAATAAACACCCTGATAGAGACCGAGGAAAAAATATCAGTTGGGGGGTTGTCCTGAAGGACAGGGGGGAAAATATCTCACCCATTGTGAATTCTAATTCAGGTCAGGAAAACAGAGTCCCCTGGAAAGACCCCTCATATGTCCGAATCTAGGACTCGGACCCAACAACAAAGATGTTTTAGAATGTTCTACAGTCAATGAATTATTAAGAGTATTATTTTTGGAGTCATTATTTAAAGCAACTTGCCATTAAAAATATCTTCTGATTTAAATGGAATGACCTGAGGAATGACACAGAAACAGGTGACAGTGTTCTTTCTGACTTAAGATAGATTTCTTTGTGTTTCTTAGTGGCCAGAGGCGGATTAAGGTCGGTTGAAGCCCAGGCGCAGAAGAAAATATTGGGCCCCTTAAAAAAAAGAGAAAGACGGGGAAAATAAAAATACATGTTAACCATACTTTTAAATAAATAAAAAATATTATGTACTCTTCATGTTAAAATTGCATATATGAGGCCCTGGCCGGTTGGCTCAGTGGTAGAGCGTCAGCCTGGCGTGCAGGAGTCCCGGGTTCGATTCCGGGCCAGGGCACACAGGAGAAGCGCCCATCTGCTTCTCCACCCCTCCCCCTCTCCTTCCTCTCTCTCTCTCTTCCCCTCCCGCAGCCAAGGCTCCATTGGAGCAAAGATGGCCCAGGCGCTGGGGATGGCTCCTTGGCCTCTGCCCCAGGCGCTAGAGTGGCCCTGGTTGCAACAGAGCAACACCACGGAGGGGCAGAGCATCGCCCCCTGGTGGGCAGAGCGTGCCAGGTGGATCCTGGTCGGGCGCATGTGGGAGTCTGTCTGACTGTCTCTCCCCGTTTCCAGCTTCAGGAAAAAAAAAAAAAAAATTGGCCCTGGCTGGTTGGCTCAGCAGTAGAGTGTCGGCCTGGCGTGCGGGGGACCCGGGTTCGATTCCTGGCCAAGGCACATAGGAGAAGCGTCCATTTGCTTCTCCACCCCCCCCCCTCCTTCCTCTCTGTCTCTCTCTTCCCCTCCCGCAGCGGAGGCTCCATTGGAGCAAAGATGGCCCGGGCGCTGGGAATGGCTCCTTGGCCTCTGCCCCAGGCGCTAGAGTGGCTCTGGTCGCGGCAGAGCGACGCCCCGGAGGGGCAGAGCATCGCCCCCTGGTGGGCAGAGCGTCGCCCCTGGTGGACATGCCGGGTGGATCCCGGTCGGGTGCATGCGGGAGTCTGTCTGACTGTCTCTCCCAGTTTCCAGCTTCAGAAAAATACAAAAAAAAAAAAAAAAAAATCCGCCTCTGTAAGTGGCAAATACCACTTACATAGATGGCCAAATACTTAAGGATTATAATAATGACATGAAATGGCTTGACCTTTGCCATTTTTGCAGTATACAATTTATGTATAAAGCAAGTTATTCATCTTCGCCGGCTGTTTATATTTCTTACAAACTTTTCAGGAAGTTTGTTTTTTAAATCAATACACTACCAAGCCCCAGTGGCTGTACCGTGCAAAAATACATTAAACCATGGCTCTCATCGACACACTAGAGACCAAATTTCCATCTGAACAATGACTATCAGAACCCTGCTTTTTGTTCAGAATGGCCAGACCAGACATGAACTTTGATATGTACTGGATTTTTCTTTTGGCTTTGGTTTTAACAAACCCTCCCTACCTCTTTCTCCGGCATCTTAGCAATATGTGAGGATCACTTCTCCTTACATAGTCATTCCTCTGCAAGAGAAACTCAAGATCTCCTCTGTCATTTTGGCCAAGCTATCCTGGTTTCCATTCCTGTCTTCGCCAGAAGTTGGCTTACAACTCATCTATGATGAGCAGAAGGTCTACTCAAAACTCCGTAAAGAGAGGGCAGGTAAATTATCTCTAATTCTTCTCAGTCACCACGGATCAACATTTATTACTCTTGCTCAAAATTACAAAGTTGGTTCACGCCTGGATGCTTGTTAAGCCTGAAGGGACTCAAGGACTCTAAACCCTACTGGCATTGACAAGCAGAATGTCTGTAAAATTACTCTGAAAACATTAAATCTTCATGGCTTGGAGATTACGACTCTCCCCCTTAGCGGAGGCATTTTCTAGCACAGGGTGTTAAAAGTGACTTGCGTTTGTTAAAGCATCAGTGTTCCTGGCTTTTCCACCGAAGCTGTTAAGGAGACAGACAGACATGGAGAACTCTGTAGAAACTTTCCCTATATCAGGGGCAAACATGGAATCTTTAAAAAAAAAAAAAAAAAAAAAGACATTAGGGGGAAAGCCTTCTTCTGAAATAAGGCTTTGGGAAAAACAAGAAGAAGAAGAAAAAAAAAGCAACCTATCCTGATTCGGCTGACAAAGAGACTACAGTACTCGGCATTATCTCGAGAAAGACAAAAACCCCAAAGCACGGCCCACAGCCTTGCCAGTCAAGTAGACAGACATTAAAGTACATTAGCACTATCATTTGTATGTCTATAAATATCAATAAAGTATGTGATTTGGCTTTGCTTTCACACAAAGCGGGAGGACTATCCTTTTCAGGAAATTTCACAGAGACATTCACCAACAAAAGTTTGGTAACTTAATCTTTGGAAAGCTCAATAATGCTAAGTTCAAAATTGCAGGTTTTAAACTAATGTACCTGATAAGTGTTGATGGCAGAACTAAAGCGACCCATTATTAGGTAACCCAATCTCCCCGGTCCCGGTTATCTGTAACGGAGAAGAGTCTCCCTAAAACAGAACTAATGTGTTCACATCAACATTCATCTCTGAAGTCAAAAAGAGGCATTCTTCGTGGGCTTTATCTGTTTCCAAATGTCTGCCTCCCCGCCCCCGCCACCCCGCCCCAGAAGTGATTTCTCACTGCTGAGGCAGCTATGCAGATGACTTCAATGTCTCTGTCCGATAGGTGCTATTTCTTAGGGATCCAGCAGCGTCCTGTGCTGCAGACACTGTCGCAGCTGTCTGACTTTTTATGTGTAACAGGACTCAGAGACCCCGAGCCAAGCGGGAACTGTGTTTGTGTGCGTCTGGGACCACGAAGGGCCTCCGGGCTCGGTCTGTGTGTGTGTGGCGGGGGTGACAGTGAGGGTGGGGGTGGGGAGTGGGCCTTCATTTAGAACTCTTTCCTTCTCTCCCAGCTTTTTCTCCAGCGCATGCTTCCTCCTGCAAGGTGTCTGACGCTAAAAGAGAGCATCTGTAGAGCCTCCCCCATTCAAGTTCAGTGGCGCAGCGCCACTTATCACGGCTAGTGGTTTGAAACCTCTGTCCTTTTTTTTCTCCTTCTGAGGTACAGACCTTTTTTCCAGAGCTGAAATAAACATGGTCCACAACCCACCCGTTTATTCTGTAACAAACACATTAGGAGGTAATGTGAGAAAGGTAGAACTTACACAAGGTGACGCGTTTTTCCCGCCTCCCTCCCACGGCGACATGAACAGCAACTCTGGTAAATACAGGTTTACTTTGCACAGTTTCATACGTCCCTAATTGGAACTTAAAGTAATTTCCCCGTTTAAGTAGTGTTCTTGAAACCTGAAGGAAGGTCATCTCAGTGGCAATGAGCAGGTGGAATGTCTGGTAACTCAGAATGGGGTGACCACTTCTTCTCTTTGGCAGTCTTGACTGGTTCTTGCCAGGAAATACACATTTTCATGAATGGATGCACTGACATATATGAATTTGCATGTTGGATCTTACAAGTCCAACAGAATTAAGTTAATAAGTAAGATCCCTGGCAAATACACTCAAGGCAAGTGTTTAATGTCCCTGCAGGGGGAGTGACAGTAGCCTGCTGAGCAGAACATTAGTTTTATTTCATCAACCTCTCAACCTAGGACAGTTCCCAAGAAAGATCGCAGGAGGGAGGAAAAGGGTAAAATGAAGACTCTCTCTCACAAACAGGAGCCATAATAATTTTTTTCATGAGCCTCTTACGGTCATGCCATTTCTTGAATTCTGAAATTGTGTCTATGAAACAGAAATTCCTTTAAATAATGACCATACAAAGGAAGGACTTTGTTTTTTATTAAGAATTTAGCTAGCTCTGGGGTGAATACATAGTAAACCACAATTTCCTATTTACTCAGAAAGACGGAAGATCTAACTATCCCATATTAAGAGTTCTCATGTATCTCAACTATGGATTACCGATTTTTTAAAGAACTTCAGGTAAATGACATCAAATTCTACAACTATCCAGAATAAAGTTCCCCTGGATTCAGGATTTTACAATACTGCCCATGTAAGGCTGAATCTCTCCATTAACACCCCATAATCCTGGGGTTGTAGGAAACGTATAGACTGAGCTGTAAACATGTTGAACTTATTAGGACAAACCAGGGAAGGGTGGCCTTGCAAACAAACCTGAGATTTTAGCTTATTATTGTCACCTGTTATTTCCCATAAAATTGGAGCATAGAATGTGAAGGAATCAAACTAAAGTGTTGGAGACATAACAGAGTGGAGCAGACCAGTAGGTGACAGAGGTTGTATCTAGAGCAGAGGTCCTCTAACAAGCATGGACATCCGGTTAACATAGTGTGAACTCTACCCTTAGGGATCCTGACTTAGTAAGTTTTAAGTGAGGCCCAAGAATGTGCATTTTTAATAAATTCCCAGAGGATGCTGATGCCACCCATCTGGGGACCACACTTTGAGGTTCACAGCTCTAGAGTCAAGTGTAGGTTTGTTTATTTGTTTGTTTCTTTGTTTACTACTCAGATAACCTGATCCAGTTCATGTGAACTCAAATAATTCTGCTCATAAAAACCCCTTTTGTGCCTGCAGAAATATAAATTGGCCAGGCTGATTAACAGATTTTTATTTCGTTTTCTATCACCTTGAATAGGGAGTCATTAAAATTTCACCCTATAACCACAAAGAGCATTTGAGCATGTCGAGACATCCATGCAGTGTCTAAACCAGATGGAGTCACACATAGCTGCGTCCTTCCCAGTGCCATAACTCTGGGCAAGTCATCTAGAAGCTCTAAACCACAGAAAGACAATCACTGCATGATTCCACATATACGCGGTACCTGAAATAGTCAAATTCACAGAAGAAGAGACTAGAATGGCGGTTGCCAGGGGCTGGGGGAGGGAGAGGTAGGGAGTTGTCACTCAACAGGTCTAAGTTTTAGTCATGCAAGATGAGTCAGTTCCAAAGATCTTCCATACAACATAGTATATATACGTATAGTTGACAATATGGCATCGTGCTCTTTAAAATATGTTAGGAGGATTAACATATTTCTTAATGTTAAGTGTTCTTACCAAGACACACACACACACACACACACACACACATACACACAAAAGAACCCAAGGAAACTTTGGAGGTGAGATATGATCAGTACCTTGATTGTGATGACGGTCACGGGCATATGCGTATGTCCAAACACAACAAAATGCACACATTAAATATCTGCACTTTTGTATGTTAATTATACCAGAATAAAGCTTTTAAAAAAGTTTATTGCCCAGTGTGCTACAGAGTAACAAAGTGGTGGGGATAGGGCAGTGGTGGCTCAAGCAGAGGAGGTGACTTTGGAGCTGAGACCCTAAGGGCCACTTCTGCCCCCAACTCCAGCCATGTGACCACTGCATCTCCTCTTTCTTGTTTGCAAAACATCTGGGTTGAACTGCAGCACCTTCCTTCCCTAAAACCCTGATCTGTTATTCTGCTCACTGAGCGTGGTGTGTCGCCATTGCTACTTCCTTTCATCACTTGTCTGCACCTACTTCGTCAGTATGAGGAAGAAACAGCCCCAGCAGAAGAGATGTTTCCAGTCCTCCACTTTTGCACACGTCACACCATTTGGGAAAACTCACAAAAGTCCCACAAATAGGAGTTCTACAATGCACCTCCTATTTTACCTTGACAAGACATTCAGGAAGTGTGCAAACATTTATCAGAGACCAAGCCAAATGCCTTCCAATCTTCGAAACACTACTGAAAAACAGCCCACACTTGCTCTGAATTATTTTTGGCCTTTCAAAGTCTATACAAAAATAATACGCAAGGAGACAAAGCTATTTTCCAGGCAGACAGATATTCCAAATTACCGCTTCTTAACAAGCATGGTAATACACCAGTCAAAAGCAATAAATTTAAACTTAATGAAATCTCAATTTGCCTACAGTGCATTTCACTTTGACATTTTCTATATTGCCACGGTGCTTTGATAAAGTTTTTTAAAATGCAAAGAAAGTGTCTGTGAGGCTAAAGACCAGACTTGGTGCCATTGTGGCCAAGGCAACATTACAGTACTTAAGTTTCATCGCTCCATGCCCTGTGGCAGACGCAGCCCCAGCGCTAACACTGGTTCGGTTTCCATTATCGTCCTATGATTATGCATTTTACTGCATTTAACTGATAATACAACTACCAGCTCACCTTAAAAGAATTAGCTCGGAGGTTTCATTGCTTTCCAAATGGAATTCATTTGACAAACAAATGACAATTAGCCTAGCCTCCCTGGTTCTGTGTCAGGGTGCTTTTTGATTGAACCTAGACCAATTTACAATTTTTAAATGAGTTTAGACATTTACATTTAAAATGTCTAGAGGAAATTAGCCCCGGGACATCCAACAGCCAAAATGCTTTTTGAAGTTGATTATTATTTGATCTAGTCCCCTCTACCTGTACATTTTGTTCCGACTTCAAAGTTTGGGAATGTAAATGCCACCTCACCTCAAAGCACAGGGAGAAACTTAAAAGCAGTTTTGCTCATTATGTTATGCAAAGGAGTCCATATTTTAACATTCGTTTAATATGGTTAGTTAGCTTTAATGACACCAGTGTGCCAGTGTCATAGTTTCGGAATCTGAAAGCGGTGATTGAAGTTACTGGCTCCTGCTTGCGTTTTTCTGCACAGGAAGGAAGTGCGCCCTTTGAAGGACAGACCAGCTCTGGGTGCGTCCCCTCCAGGGAGGACGGAACGAACGTGGTAACTTACAGATGAAGGGTGCACCCGTCTGGGTTAAGAAAGCAAAACTCACGATGTCAGGGACCGCAGAGGCACTCGAGTGTCACCCAACTCACTCTGCCAGCTCTGTAAGGGCAGGCGGCTCATACAGCCGTGGCTGCTGCCGGAAATTCCATTATAAATACATGCTGCTGGTTACCCCGCCATGGAGACTGGCACTGCCCTGAAATTAAGCCCACTAATTTCTAGCCGAGAACGTGTTTTATTTATTTATTGTTATGATTGCCACGTTATTGTCAGAATGAGAAAGTGACCGCCCCTTGCCCATCCCACATTGTTCCATGGCAAAAATAATGTACAATAAGGGAAGAGGCCACAAACGTGTGTTATGGTGTTGACATCCTGCTCTGGGTGTTACTACTAAAGGCTTGAACGTCAGTATTACCCACAACACATTCAAAGGAACACTTGAGAAAAAAGGGCATAGGACAAGGGCCCTTTCTTTGAGAGTGAGGTTATCATGGCTTTCCTGTGTTATCCTTGGGGGTCCCCCGAACATCTGACACTCCTGACTTTGTCTCATATCATTGGACACACGCCACATATTTACAAAACAACTCTGAGTTCAAAAGTTCCCCAATGAGAACACTGCACACTCCCAGTACAGAATGAATGGTTTGAAGATTGTTTTTCTGTGAAAGCATTAAATGCCGAACTAAGCGATCCAGGCTTTCCGCAGACCCCGCAGTGGTGTCAGGAGGCAGGCGCGTCAGGAAAGAGTGTATGAACCCAGATCACAGACCACAGACGTTAGAGAATGGTGGAGAAGGGCGAAAACCTGGTCCCCTACTTCTGGGTCCTGATATTCCCACGGTGATGGCTAGGGTGGCTTCAGTTTGTTGTGGAACGTGGAACGTCCTTCAGGTCCCTTCACTTCCAAACTCTGATTTCATGTCCCGTCCCCTCCCTCCTCTCATTCTCATTTCCCTTAGTGAAAATAAAAATTGGAGTGTCCTTAGAGTAAACTCTGTTTTGATCCTGAATTTAACACACCAACAACAAATTTTCTCACATGCACAATGTCCAGGCTATGCTAGGGATGTGCCTGAAAGTCCTACTTGAAAAATGGGTTTTTCATTTTTAATTTCTTCCTGCACACCCAGGGACGTTTATTCCTGTACTAACGGCCTGGCAACAACCCTCCTCCACAAACAGCATCCTCAGTTGGCAGCTCTCAGGGCACCAGATTGCCCCAAGCCTGGGCAGGACGATTGGAACCTGGAGTTTTGTTACATCGTGCGCCCTCTGCTGGTCGGATGGCCGCCGCTTCTCACACAGCAGCCTGGCTGCCACAGGAAGGTTTTGCCTTAAGGCACAGATGGGGTTTGTACTCAGCCGCAGTGAAGCATTTTAGTGTTTTAAGAAACAACAGAGTCTTTTCTGCCAGAGCGTCTTAGAAATTCACTTTTCTCTATTTAGTTGTGTCGTTACACCAGTTTACTCTGCCTCTTCTGTTTTTAAGCGCAGCTACCTTTAAAAATGATGGAGAGGAAAGTCATGACGAATTCTAACACCTCTCTCTGAGACCTAAGTGCTATACAGGCCTCCGCCCTGGCACCAATGACCAGGCAAGGGGGAAAAATATAATACCAATTCTCATAATATTCTCACAGCATTAAGAAGTGGAATTACCACAGGGGCCAAGGCCATGGGACAGACTCACTCACTGCTGGTGGGAGCGTAAACTGGTAGAGCCACTATGCGAAACAGTCTGGAGGGTCCTTAACAATTTAATGACAAATCTACCATATGACCCAGCAACTCCTCTTCTGGGTATCTACCTGAAAAAAATTTGAAAAACACTTATTCACAAAGATATTTGCACCCCTCTGTTCATTGCAGCATTACTCACAGTGGCCAAGTCGTGGAAACAACTGAAGTGTCCTTCGCTAGAGGATTGGATAAAGATGTGTCCATATCTACAACGGAATACGCCTCAGCCATAAGAAAAGATGCAATACAGCCATTGACGGCAACACAGATGGACCTTGAGAATATCATGCTAAGCAAAATAAGTCAGAAAAAGTTAAGAACTGTATGATTTCACTCATATATGGGATACAAAACTGAAAGTGATGAATGAACAAACAAGACAGATAAGCAAACAATAACTCACAGAGGACAGTGTTGTGGTTACCAGATGGGAAGAGGGTAGGGGTGAGTTAGCCTAAAGAGGGTCAAACATGTGGTGATGGAAGATGATCCGACTTTGGGTGGGGGGCACACAATCCAATAGGCAGATGATGTATCATAGAATTGTACACTTATAACCTATATAATTGTATTAAGCAATGTCACCAATAAATTTAATTTAAAAAAAGACCATGGGACACACTGTAAATTCTCCTCTGATGCTTATTTAACTGGGTGACATTGAGCAGGTTATAACCTCTCCATTTCTTCCTCTTTAATATGAAGTTACACTCTGCCTTCGATGGTTATTATGAAGAGTTAACACGTATAAATAACATAGACTAGTCCTTGGCATGCAGAGAGCACTACGTCGATGTTGGCTAGGATCACAACCATGGCACGCACAGGGCTCGGAGTCACATGCCCACCGAACAGACCCGGGTGGAGGTTTGCCAGATCTCTGTTGTAAGGATTTTTTTATATTTACTCGAGGGGGATGAGTGTTATAGCCTCTAAATTGAAAATAGACACATCTCTAAGGAAAGGAATAGAATGTTGAGGGGGACCTTACTCAAGAGAAGCGGCTTTTCTTTGCCTTCTCTGCCAGCAAAATACTGAAGTATGCAATGACAATACGCTTTATATTAATTCTTGAGCAAAGGGATAGCTTCCCAGGAACCACTGATCTCTTCTTCGCAGGACGTTGTAAAGGAAGGCTAATAGTTGAACTGATTTGTGTCTTAAGCACACAGTAAGGGGTGGACTATTCGTCCATTTACTTCAACAAATTTATCAGGTACCTACTGTGTGCCTACCATCCCTAGGCTAAGTAGAGAGGCTACAGAGAAAGATGCAGACCCTGTAATATGAAATTTACAGGCTGGTGGGAAATATAGATAGTAAACATGTGATTAAATGTGAAGAATGGTCTCAAAGGAGGAGCAGGAGCCACGGAATAAGAAACCTCACCTGGAAGTCCCACTTTCTAATTCTATAAGAGATTCCTTTGCGTGGAGAGATCTCTATGTGGGGAAATGTCATAATGCTCTGAAAAAGTGATTGAAGACTTATAAAAGTCCTCATAAGCCGGTGGTGGGAATGGGGTGGGGGCCATACTGTGTATTTAGGAAAACCAACAATTGGAGAGGACCTATTTGCCCATGAGAAAAATCTCACGGGATTTGCAACACCAATTCAGGAATACAGCAGAGCAAAACATTGCATCTTTGTGCTCAAGCTTTCATCCATATGAAGTAGAATTGCATTTTCAGTGCTTGATAAAACTGCGTGCCACTGCGGTGTGGAATACTCTTGAAGGGTTCTCAGAATTGGAGTGGGCTGCCAGGCTCATGCAGGGGCTAACTCAAACACTCTGAAGGGCTGCTGAAGAGTGACTGGGAGTATCGCAGGTCTGCCAGGAGGTATTTTCTCTGCTAAGAGGCAGAGAGCATCAGCAGGTATGAGATACAAACATATGCAATGTCGACTGTAGACAGTGAATCCCTCTTATCAGATTTTCCAAATAACTGAAGTGACACAGGGAGATAATTGTCCATGGGTCATCAGGCCAATGGAAATCATAGCTGTATGATGCATATCAAGGTAGGTTATTATTAGAATCTACTGTCTGTTGGATTGTGTTTTTCTTGATTTAATGAATTTTCATGGAAGGAAACAACTTGCAGTTGACAATCTTGTGTCACAGAACAAGCCCATGATGACAGCTCGTTTTCACCGGTGTGTGTGCAACCCTATTTTTAGTAACCCACCTCCCGCTCTTGCTGATGTTTCTTGCTCCTTTAATCTCGTTCCTCGATAACTCATCATTTTCAGGTCAAAACTATAAACATACAGTCAAGTAGAGATGACATACCTATGAGAATGTTATTGCTCAAGCAACTAAATCATTGGATTAAATGATCCAAATGATTTCTCAACATTCTGCAGATAGATAGATAGATAATCTGAAACAGCTAAATGTAAAAATGTTTGGCCTGATAATTGATGTGCAGAGATCAGAGGGAGAAAGTTGATTCAGCCCTGGCCGGTTGGCTCAGTGGTAGAGCGTTCGCCTGGCGTGCGGGGGACCAGGGTTTGATTCCCGGCCAGGGCACATAGGAGAAGCGCCCATTTGCTTCTCCACCCCCACCCCCTCCTTCCTCTCTGTCTCTCTCTTTCCCTCCAGCAGCCAAGGCTCCATTGGAGCAAAGATGGCCCGGGCGCTGGGGATGGCTCCTTGGCCTCTGCCCCAGGCGCTAGAGTGGCTCTGGTCGCGGCAGAGCGACGCCCCGGAGGGGCAGAGCATCGCCCCCTGGTGGGCGTGCCGGGTGGATCCCGGTCGGGCGCATGCGGGAGTCTGTCTGTCTCTCCCCGTTTCCAGCTTCAGGAAAAAAAAAAAAGAAAGAAAGTTGATTCAAATTCAAAGAAATTATATTTCAGAGACTAAGTCTTCCAAAAAACTTTTTTTTTTGCAGAAACAGAAAACCTTATAACTAGGAAAAACTGTTAACCTGCTAACATTGACTGAGAACCTAGGATATGTGGGTTGACGGCTTTGTCATTTAATGAGGAAAAAACTAAGTTCTTGTTACATTAGTATGGCACTCATGTTGATAAATGTTTTGTTAAATTTTCCCAGGAGAGCTTCTAGTTAGAACCAAAAGAAGATATCCTTATATGGACACTATACCTACATTTATATATACCTACATTTATATATACATACCTGTACATATACCTTGGTATATATGCAGGAACACATGCACACATTTATAAACTATACCTACATTTATATATACATACCTGTACATATACCCTGTACAGGTATAAACTATACCTACATTTATATATACATACCTGTACATATACCTTGGTATATATGCAGGAACACATGCACACATTTATCCAGTAGAAGGCAAACTTCTCATGCACCAAATGAACCCACAGAAAATACAGTGTGTCCGTAAAGTCAAGGTGCACTTTTGACCAGTCACAGGAAAGCAACAAAAGATGATAGAAATGTGAAATCTGCACCAAATAAAAGGAAAACTCTCCCAGTTTCATACCTATTCAGTGTAGTTCGATGTGGGCTCATGCACAGATTTTTTAGGGCTCCTTAGGTAGCTATCCCGTATATCCTCTACAGACTCATCACTGACTGATGGCCTACCAGAACAGGGTTTCTCCACCAAACTGCCGGTTTCCTTCAACTGCTTATCCCACCGAGTAATGTTATTCCTATGTGGTGGCACTTCATTATAAATGCGCCGATATTTATGTTGCACTTTGGTCACGCATTCGAATTTAGCAAGCCACAGAACACACTGAACTTTCCTCTGTACCGTCCACATTTCGACTGGCATGGCCGTGGGCTGCTCCGCTGTATACACGGTGTTACATCATCATCTGCGCATGCGCACATGCTGCCACATCATCCTACAGAAACTGGGAGGGTTTTCCCTTTATTTGGTGCAGATTTCACATTTCTATTGTCTTTTGTTGCTTTCCTGTGACCAGTCAAAAGTGCACCTTGACTTTACGGACACACTGTAGTGTGAACATGGTAAACTAAACAAACTCCACTTAACCAAGAAACGAGCTGCCTTTTCTCACATCTGAAAGTTACGAGAGTCTAAAATCTCACAACTAAAGTGTGCTGATCACTGGGGTAACTGGACATCTGCATAAAATATTAACCCTCTTTCGAGGTGTATTAATGTCATTGATCGCACTGAGAGCTCTCTGGTGACTCACAGCAGTGAGGTAGTTGGCTGATGGGTGCCCTTCCCTGGATAGTCAGTTTCTTCCTCCACATGCATAAATTACACTTGGCGATGTTGTAACAGAGATTAGTAGAGCTATGGTTTGGTCAAGCTAATTCTTAAGCGTAGATAAAGAGCCATTCCATTCACTTGGGAAAGATCCACAATGAAAGTAGCCATTCATGGGCCTGGTGCAGACATCAGCCATCTCCTTCTCAATGTGGCCGCAGGTCTCCACTCTTAAGGTGGAGTGAAAGTGAGACCCGGGATCTCTCATTTGACAAATGCTTTTTCATGTGAAATACATGAACTCCTTTTCCCCCTAGACTAACTTGTTTCAGATCATTGTCTCTTCCGTAGTACAGGAAGGGAAGCTAATCTATAAAACAATGAGACTTCACTCTGGATGCCAAAATCTGCAATTATATTGTACAGAGGGGCTTCATGAATAATTCCTGGGCTATGACCTGACATTAATCTGGATAGGTAATACAGAGCTGGGGCATTGCCAGCCTAGAGCTGACTGATTTCTTTATAACAGGGCACTTTCAGTGTGAGGAGACAGCCTCTTCTCTTAAGTTATACCTCTATCCAACCTGAGTGCTAAGCTATCGTCTTTGCGTTTTGTGTTTCCTCCTGAGTGGCGTGTTTAGGCACTGGCCACAGGGTGCCATCTTAGAAAGAAGGCGTTTCCATCAGGCGAGACAGCTTAAGGGTTTTAGTTATTGCTCACATATTGGTTATTTTTAAGTGATCTCGTTAAAAATAAATCACGCAACGGGTCATAACCAGACATTTGTCATGGTTCCTGGCCAGGGCATAAATCAAGACCAGTTCGTTCTCAGAACTGGTCACTTATGAAAGCAGGTCCAGGCAAAATAATTTCAGAAATTCTTTCCCGGGAGTTCTTGATAGGATGATTTTGATACCTCCTCTTGTAGTAACCCAGAATTGTGATAAATAAATGGTGTTTTCTTAGTTAAAATATTCTATTGATTCACATACATATTTACAGGGTACATATCTTATGTTCAGCATTGTGACAGATATTGTGAGCAATTCTTAAAGGTCAAAACAAAACAAAACAAAAAACCAACCAACCAATGACAATAATGTTCTCTGTCCTAGGGATTTTCCTATTAAGTTAGAGAAATATGAGTAGAAACAATACAGTAGTAGTGTTCAGAGACAAAAGGAGTAGGACAGAATGCAGAGAGGAGGCATCTTGCAGAAGGTTAAGTTTGGACTGAGTTTTGAGGGATGATGACATGGGAGATGCCGTTTTTCCTGTGGAACATCTAAAAATTTAACAACAGGTATTGGCACAAGCATTGACCCATTAGAGTGAGCGCCACCTCTCAGTAACACCCACTACAACCATAACAGTGGGTATCAGTCTGGCTGGAGACTGTGCGAAATGTTCTTGTTCTCTGTTCGTTCACTCATCTATTGTCTGTCTCCCTCCTCTAGACCAGTGGTCCCCAACCCCTGGGCCGCAGACCGGTACCGGTCTGTGGGCCATTTGGTACTGGTCCACAGAGAAAAATAAATAACTTACATTATTTCCGTTTTATTTATATTTAAGTCTGAATGATGTTTTATTTTTAAAAAATGACCAGATTCCCTCTGTTACATCCGTCTAAGACTCACTCTTGACGCTTGTCTCGGTCACGTGATACATTTATCCGTCCCACCCTAAAGGCCGGTCCGTGAAAATATTTTCTGACATTAAACCTGCCTATGGCCCAAAAAAGGTTGGGGACCACTGCTCTAGACGACAAAGGCGCCTACCACACCTGCATTAGTGCCTGAGCATGACTCTTTCTCAGTACTTGTTCGATGGCTGAATGTTTACCTAACTGTACATAAGAAAATCTCAGATGAGCCTAACCAGAGCAGGAAACCCATTTTAAGGAGTTGAAGATGAAATTAGATAGATAGGATGGGAAAAATGACGAAAGTCTTTAATTATCACGATCGGAAATTGGAACAATTTTCTGTGAAGACTGGAGAACCACTGAGAATAGACAAACAGGGACACGGCAACATCATTCCCAACCTCAGCATTTCCAAAGTCACTGCTGCTTCCGCCACACTATTGAGTTTTTACACAGTGCCCGGTGTTATACGTATTCGTGTTTCACACCATTACCTCACTCAACTCTCCTGACAGCTCTATGAAGTGGATCTGATTATGATCTCCTTTTTACAAATGGGCACACTCAAGCTTAGTTCTCCAACAACCTGGCCAAGGCCACATAATTACTAACCACTGCACTGTAGGCCTATACACGCGCCATGGGCACACACCTATCGGCATGGTTTTCCCAACAAAATTAAGTAACACTTTAATAAGAAAAAATTACCTGTAATTTCATATGCTACCACTCTTATAATGTCTTCTTACTTTTGGGAGGGTCACGGTCCTCATTTTACATAGTTGTAACTATAGCTATTATGATTTTATGATATGCTTTTTCCACTTAGAGTTATCAAGTAAAACTTTTCTCTGTTGTTGCATAATATTTATAAACGACACGTACAATGGTGGTTTTGAAAATAACCTAGAATTTCAACTGAGACTGCTTTAGCCTATATGTGGACTCAGGATAAATTAACGTGTTGTATTGTGTCATTATTCTAACCTTTTCTAGATTCTTTATTTGAGCTTCCTGTATATTGCAATAAAGATTTCTTTATGTAAGTCGCACATACCTTTTATTATGCATTTCTTCAGTTTTTATATTTTTAATATTATTGTCTATAAGACCTTTGTGTAATTTATAATTATTACTTTTGTTGGTATAAAAGAATATCATTTATTTTATATATTTAATTTATATTTCACAACTATTACACATAGTTAACCTAGAAAGATTGTAGTTAACTATTATAAAAACTAAACTTCAGTCATCATTTTAATGGGCATTCCTCACCTTTAACTTCTTTATAAGCTGAAAGTCTCCTGAAGCAAGTTATCTCACTTAGTTATATGACTTTGAAAATAACTTTTCTGAAAGGTATATAGAGGACTAGCTTTTAATTAACCAATATGGACATTAAGTTCCCATTCCTTTAAAAATTAACTAAGCTAAACTTACGTTGATTGTGGACTTTAGAATTTAGATCACTTACCTGTATATTGGAGTCAATTCAAAATTCTTTCTTGAGAATTTTATCACTCTGGATAAGCTTCAGTCGTGAACAGAGACAGAGAAAACCATTGCTAAACCAGGTTGTCTCACAGAGTCACAGCGCTGAAGGTCCCAGCTGCTTCAAGCTGAGACCCTAGAGGAACAGCTTTTCCATTCCAAACTACAGGGTAAACGCTGCCCGTCTCCATGCTCCAGAATGGCCACTGGAGCACCAGCCATCACAACCTCATTCCAAGCCACAGCATGAAGGAAGAAGTAAGAACGGCAAATCTCCCCCATTTTAATGAGACTTCCCAAAAGTGGCACCGCTCTTGAGAGCACATTCAGCTGCTGCAATGGAGCCTGCAGGATGATGGCATCTCTGTGCTCAGCAGCAGCGAGCCCAGCTATAACTGTCTTTTGTTAATCTGAGAAGGAAAGGGAAGTGACTCCCTGGTAGGTCACCGTCTCTGCCATAGAATCTTGCCACAGATCAGACAGCGCTTTGGCCTGACGTGAGCAGGTAGCCTTCCATTCAGGCAGGTACTTTTCCAGGCTCATCATTCCCTACCAGGACCTCAGTCCTACCCCCAGCAGAGCTTTTGGTATCTGTTCAACATGTTCAACCAATACCACAGACTACCTGATCCTAGATACTTTTTAAAGCTTTTAACTTTGAACTCACTTCTGCACAAAGTCTATCAACATGAGTTACTTGTATTTTAAATGGATTCTCTTTACCATATTAAGAAAATATTTTGTTCTAATTAAATTCTTGTAAGTTAGGTAGGGATGATAAATTCTGTCAAATTCTTTTTATTTTTGTCATATTTAAAAATTATGGGGTTTTTTTTTTCTTATTTAACCTATGAGTGTAAATTATTTCATTACTTACTGTTCAGTAATTATATTCTTAGTTTGAACTTCCTCTGCATTCCAGGGATAAGCTTACTGGCTATGAACTATTATTTGTTTAGATTATTGCTGGGTTATTCTTATTATATTTTATGTCAAAATTCCATATATATATATATATATATATATATATTTACATCTTTCTGCCCTATTTTTCTCTCTTTATTTTGCTTGGGATGAGAATTAGACAATTATATAATTTCTTGTTTTAATTAGTTAATTGAATCATTCAATCATGTGAAAAAGGTTCATTCGAGAGCCTACTATGTTCCAGGCAGTGCTCTAAATGCTTAGGATAGTCATAGTTGCCCATAAGTGTAATAATTACCATTAACATTTGCTCTGTCTTTCATTACATGGTGCGGTTCTTGTGAAATAAACAATGTAAAGATCATTGCCATTAAACCAAGAATATAATCAAGTGTTACAGCCTCACTGAGCCTCAGTTTCCTGTTTATGAAATGAAATCAGTAACACCCAACCCGACAGAACGAGCCCCCTGCTCTAGTCTGTGTATGTCTGGCATGTGTTAGGGCTACTCGACGACGGTATGTCCTCTTCAGCCCGCAGCCTAAGGTGACATGCTGTGGATGGGTACAGTTTTTATCGGAAAACATGTGATAATCATTTTTACCTCTCTATTGGACTCTATTTGTCATTAATATCTTTGGGCTTCTTTTGACGGCAGACATAAACTAGTACCATTTGGGGATTCCCTCTCTCCCCTTCATACATTCTTTCTTCCTTCACTTTAACCTAAATTTCTAAAAGATCTTTATTTATGTTCCTCCTTCAGTTTTCTTGACTTAGTAGCTCTAATTAGTTAAAAATCACCCTTCCTAGTTGTTATTTATTTACTTTCCACCTATTATTTCAGGCTGTGTCTTCACAGTGGTTGCATCCTCGGCATTCTTCATTGAAAACGGTCCATGGGTTATAAATGGTGTAAAACAGCTATTCTGAACATGCCTTTCAGTTTCAGTTTATTCTATATACTCACCCTGCTCAACTGCACGTGTGCTTATGATGCAATCACATTCTTCATACTGAAGTCACTCAAATCGAACTCTCCAGCCCAAACCCACAGATCCTGCCACTTGTCTACAGTGTTCTTTCCCTGGCATGTTGCCCAACATTTCCCCAGACCTGCTCCTTCTGAACTTCCTAGTCCAGGTGTTCCAGCAGAAACAGCAATGACATCTCCAACTCCACACTCTTGCATTCCTTACTCATCTCCCACCTGCATCTTAAATATCCCTCTCTACACCCATTGCCATCACCCTACTCCATGCTGACGTCGTTTCTTGCCCTTATACAGCGATGTCTTAGTCATCCCCTTCCCACCAATCTTTACTCATCTTTGACACAGTCTCCCCTCGACATCCAAAAGAGTTTTAAAACACAAAACTAATATATTATTCTCTTGGTTTAAACATTTCAGTAGCTCCCCAGGGCCTTCAGGTTAGAGTCCATAATGAATGTGGTTTATCTGCCAGGTACCTCTGTGGCCTTCCCCTCACCATCTCTTTCCACATTCCTACTCTGTCTCCTTTCCTGGATGATTGCTTCTCATCCTTCAGGTCTCTGGGTAACTGCCCTCTGCTGCCACTATGTGGAAACCATCCATTTTTTGAGTAGTTAATAGACATGTGGATGGTTGGATGGATGGATAGATAGATGGATGGATGCACAGAGGAGATAGAGAGATAGATGATAGATAGATAGATAGATAGATAGATAGATAGATAGATAGGCAGACAGATAGATAGATATTATTTTGGATTAAATGAATACACGAGCTACTGACTCAGTTGCCTTTGTAAATAAAAAGTATTCTTTAGTCATTTCCTCTTGAAATGTAATTCTATTGTTTCTGTCTTTGATCATCAAAGCAGGAGAAAGCCTCACCAATTTGTACTCTCGTGGGTAACCTCAAGACTTGACTTGAAAATTAGCAATATCCTATTCCTTTTCATGGGTCTCTCTTTCAGGGGGCGTTAGTCTCTGTCTGTGTCACATCAAGCCCACAGCCTTCTCAATTCCAGTCTCATATATGTGCGTATCTTCTTCAGGAACATCTATTACCCACCTGTTAGATCCATTCCATTCTCCTCGGTTCTGTCTCTCTTACTATTAATATATATTCAGCTTATATGACTCAAATTTACCTTCTTTTTACTGATCTATTTTTAGAATTTTCATCCTGATTTTCATGACTTCAGTGATGAGCTAGCACCCTGCTTCTCTTTTGAATTTCTTATTTTCTTTCTCTTTTCTCCTTCCCTCCCTCTCTCCCCATCTCTCTTTCTTCCATATTGGGCTGCACATGTTTAATAACTATGCATCTTCTATTATCTCTTTGAATATAAATTCCAATCATTCTCAGAAATATTTTGGGTCTTTTGATGAACATTCATTTCAGATGTAGTCTTTTTTTCACATTTTTTTTCCAAAGCTACTTTTAAATCTGTTTATTCATGCATTCCTTAATTTCACCCACTCAACTTGGTTGAAACTTCTGAAAGGGGCCTCTATTCAGATAACGTTAAAGATCTGTTGATGGAATTTAAAAGGAGATTCCTGCTGTTGCTTCTGATCATCCCCAATGTGTCCTTCTAAAGGAGATATGTTTAAAGGACTGGTTAAGAAGTGATACATGGGAGGATAAGAAGGAGTGACTAGAGGCAAATGAATAGTTAGGAGGCTCTGCAATAAACCAGTCTGTAGCAATATGAGCTCAGGGTAGAGGAACAGTGGAACAGAAAACAAACAAACAGAAAGAGCTGGCCCGGAAATGCGTTCTAATGGACTTTATCCAAATCACATCTTCCGAAGCCAATGGATTATTCTGTCATTTAACCCGTCTGACAGTGAACAAATCCAGAATGCTGACTAACAGCTATCACTTCTCCCGGGTGGTAATGACAATCTGTATTGTTTTTGGAGAACAAGTAAAGAGAATACATTTCCTCCAGAGAATATCTCCAAGGGCTGCCTTTTCATCAGCTCCCTCTGAGCAAGTGGCCCATCACCCGGACAGCACAACGCAACATGACAACCTGATTGAGGCCTTGAGCCGCGGGAGGGGGAGGCAGCCCTACTTTCCTGCCCTGGTCCACTGTAAACCCACACTTCACCCCTCACCTCTACGCAATTGTTTAGAGTCAACCACAGTAATCGAGTTCATTCTTCCTTTCACATTGTCCCAACATTACTGACATCATTATTGGAGTCGTTGGGTCTCCTGAGATGCATTCTGGAAAGATCTGGCGAAGAGGAGCTAAAGGCCTGTGTGCACTGAAGAGTGACAAAAATGTAAATTTCAGTAATCTTACTAGTGAAGCAGACAGATTTCACCGAAGTCAGATTAATTTAACAGCTACGTTCCCATTCCTGCGTGCTCTTAAGTAAAAACAGACCCACAAAACAGTCAGAAACGATTCTCTAAATACATATAATGTGCAAAGGCCCTGGCCAGCAAAAGGGATCCCAACAGGGTCCCTAAAAGGTATGTGATGCCGCATTGCCGTGGGGAAAAGGCTTTCCATATGCAATGATTTATATAAATGTCATGTCAGAATGCTTAAAAGTAGCACATCAGGCCTGTTTGGGGTCACTAGAGGAAAAAGCCCCAAGACACCCTACTTTCGATGGAAGTGGAAGTCATACGTACACCCCTTGCATCTGACTGCACCAGTGCAACAACTCACCGTAAATTGCAAAGCCGGGACCTCTTATTGTTGCCCAGCAACCAACTTGTGCTACCGCGCTCGGGAAGCCACGTGATCCTCTCATCTCCCCCATTTTTGAAAAGCCCTGCTTGCAAATATTTTTGAGGGCCTTCAGCATGACAGAGATGCTGAGGCCAGCCAGTGTGAATGTCCCGGTGCCCGTCCTCAGGGAATTGTCAGCATAGGAGCCCGACAGGTGCCGTGAATGCATAAGGCAGGTGACGGGTCACAGGGAAATTGTATAAAACGGAGCCACAGGAAAGCGTGGATGTAGACAAGGAATGGAAAGACGAGCAGCCATGCTAGGTGAGCGGCATTTGTGGCCTTGGTAAGTGCAGAGGGCCCTTCCGTCCCTGGTCCCTGGTATGTGTGTAGCCCATTTGCCCGTTAGCCTTGATAACACTGATTATCAGCAAATGTGTCCAGGTCGTCTCTGCAACTCATCACGGGATGTTCCAAGTCAGGCACCACGTCTTACTCACTTTTCCCATGGCACCTGGCACATACTATGCATTCAATCACGGTATATTTGATAAATAAAAAAAATGGACAACGCTTTATCATCAAAGTGAGAATAAGTCGGCCATGTCCAACAGTAGAGGAGAGATTTGGTTTCCCTCTCCCGTGCCCATGGGTACAAGGAACATTCGGGGGCGGGGTGCCGATGGAGAAGGGTTGGAAAGGGCTGCGTGGATGTGTGTGCGCAGACTTACACACGCACAGGAGGGAGGTGCTGGTGGATCTGGCTCTCGGGAAAGAACCAAAGTTGAAAGATAGAAGTCATCAGTCTGGCACTAAAATTGGAGGGGCTGAGCTTATGTGGGAATTAAAAAGATAATAATAATAAAGGATGATGAAGACAGGAAAATAAGGTAAAACAAGCAGATGGCTTGGGGTGGTTGAGCCCACAAATCACAAAGATCTTTAGGTACAAACTTTGTGTGCTGAGGACACAAAGTCTTAAAGCACCAGATAAAATTTATCCCAAAGGTTCCATGAGAGATCTTATACCAAATACTCTTGGGCAATAATACCATATACTAACAAAATTATTCACTGTTTGTCTGAATTCTAATTTAACTGGGCATCTGGTACATTTATTTGCTATATCTGGCAGCCCTGTCGTAATGGAACACCCAGGATGGAAAGAAGGGGGGATGGGTCTGGTGGAATGAGATGACGGAGAGTTAAGTCCCATGAGGCGTCACTTGGCAATTTTATTCAAACATCATTATTAGGTGATTAAGAAGTCTCTCAAAAGACAAGCATGGATTTAGTGAGTAAGATAATAAGGTGATTCTCAAGCGACAGAAAATGTTGTTGGGTTTCTTTTTTCTCTCCTGAGACTTTCACACCTGTGTCTAGTGTCACTGGAACTTACAAACATCCCACATGTGGCTTCTGTCCAGGAGCGGAATAATAACCCTTCCCCAGAAAGGACCCTCCAGAGGCCCAGAGGGAAAAAGCCTTTCCTCTCTCTCTCCTGTGAGAAACAAGAAACTGAATGAGTTTTCCACATGCTGAGTAGTGGGGGGTACCTTACAGGGAGGGATATTTGGCTATAAAACCCCTACTTAAAACATCTTAAACAGAAGTTTGTTTTTCTTACATGACAAGACATCCGGAGATAGGAAGCTTAGTAACATTAAGACCACGTGCCTGAAATGCTCTGTTTCTGCCTCATGGTTACAAGATGGCTGCGGCAGCACCCACCACCATGCTACTGTTCAAGGCAGGAAGAAGGTGAAGAGGATAGAGCCATCAACTGCTTCGGAGCCTATTCTTCTTTTCTTAAGAAAACAACAGATGGCTTCCTAAACCCTGCCTAGCACAGCAGAATTGGGGCTACCGTTCATAAAGGATTTGAGTTTCCCTGGCAGGAGATAACTAGGAAGAAGAAAGTGGGTAGCTTTTGGGTGGACAAAAAAACAGTTAAAAGGAGCCCTAACCTGACCAGCCTCCTGAAAAGACTCCAGGCTCACACCTTAGTTCAAATGTAGGCTCTACCCCTCACTACTCAGTAGTCCTTGAGCAAGGCACTTCATCTTTCTGAACACCCATTTTCTCACTGGAAAAATGAGGGTGACAATAGCGACCTCAAAGGAAGCAGGAGGCGAGGGTGGGAGATAGTGTACATTAGAACCTGGTATAGTATGTGGCAATAGGTATGAAATAAAGTGCAGCTGTTATTATTTGGAAATACCAGCCAGTTAAACATGAGTTTGTTTGGGGTTTGTTTGTTTGTTTTTCTATGTGGATAAAATACTTCTTCAAGGAGGTATACATTTTCAAAAATTAAGTTCCAGATTGTGTACATTGTAACTTCACAGTGTATTTGCATTGATTCAACAGAACCACTCAGAATCCAACAGAACCATTATCAAACAAAATAAAGTATTCATTGTCTGGATTAATCACGATCATTCATCTACATACCCATGTCATTAGCAGAAACCAAAAAGTATTACAAAAGAACACTTCCATAGATGTACATGTTTAGGGGACGACTCTGATATTTGTAAGTTGCCATTTCTTCCTTAAAATACGTGAAAAAAAATTTCTGATTCGAAGGAGATTTAGTTCTTACATGAAACAAGGCAAGTGCCATCTTGAGAGCTCTTCATTTTAAAACACATTTTATATCCAAGTTCCCATTGGAAGAAAACTATAGAACCCGAGATCATCAAAATGGTTTCCAAGGCCGAACAACAGGACATATGGGCTCACTGTGATGATCATCTGTAAAATGGTCCTCAAAGCTATCAGCACTGACTCTATTCGACAACTGCAGCTCAATGAATCCTTCATAAAGGATGAAAGAGAACCGTATATGTTATTGCAATATTTGGACATTAAAGGTCTAAATATGGGCTAGAGAAATGAGGATAAACTATTACACACACACAGATGTTTAAAATTTACCAGTAATGAACTCGTATGCCAGAACTTGAGAAAATGAAAGAAGAAATGGCATGATAATTCCTTATTATTCACAAAAATGTCTTCTACACAAGCCAATTTAATACAGACAAGGCAAATAGCAATGACTTGCCCAAGGAAATATTGAAATCCATTAGGATTGCATGTGCATAATCTGATTCAACAAGTCAGTATATGTTCCTCAAAAACAAAATATCTTTTCTGCGTTGTGTGAGATGAGAGTCAGATTACATTTCTTGCCTGTGCAATAATTCCCACATCATAAATTCTGATGAAATTATATCAATATATAAAGCAAATGGATGTCTGACCTACCATGGTTTTCTAGTTCTGAGAGAGAGAGGCTGACATACAAGCTAATCCCCAGCTGCTTGGAGCGATGCTATTACAGCGTGCCTTTGCCTGGGAACTGTTATTAACTATCTTGACCAGGAGCGGCTGCTCGAGTTTGTGGTTTCTGCTCTGAATATTAAACTTGGGCATACAAGAGTCCTTATTGTGGGGAGCACTTGGAAATGGTAATACAAAATTGCTTTATATTTGTGGGATTTGATTGCTTCAGATGATACAGCCCTAGCTGGTGGGCCTCTCTCGCTGCTTGTATTTCCAGATGATAAATCATTCCTTTGACAGGGTATCTGCCACAACCAGGTCTCAGTTTCCGTGGTATCATTTTTTATATTACAACTGGCAACTGCTCTTCGGGGCTGTTCATATAAGTGACACATTTTGCATAATTTATGAGAATGGGGTCAAAATCAAAGCCAATAAAAGCCTCCTTGACTTTTCTTGTACATGTCGAGGCATCTCGGGCTTTGAGTTTTAAGAGGACTGAGTTGTGTATAGAGGATGTTAGATATTTATATGGTGATGGTCGGCGTTATGTTTATTGATACTGAAATTCAGTCTCACAAAATTCAGCACGAGGCAAAGCGCCAGCATCGGTTGGCCAGTCGGTTACTGACAGACACCCTTCAAGGGGGAAATGTCTTCTTAAAATGTATGTAAAGAGAGAAGCGTCTGATGAATCTTCCCCTGGGAAAGGTAGCTAGAAGCAGTAAGTGCCTTGTTTTCTTCTGCCGAAAATAAGGGCCTAGGGCGAGATGGTCGGCAGTCTTTCTTTCTGTTTTGACATTTGGGTGAGGCTACCCAATTCATGGGCAGAATTAAAAGTATGATGAACACAGATGACGGTAATGAACCCATGCCACTTCCTTGTGGCAAACAAGTCGAGATGCAGACCTAAGATTTAAGAAGCTGAAGGTGTCTTTCCTTCCAGAAACCCACATACCAGTTCGATCATAGAACCCACTCCTAAAGTTACACGTTTTGCCTCCCAGAAGACAGCCGACTGCAGGTTGTGCCTGGGATGCCCTGCTTTTCTTTGTGTGCATTTAAGGAGATATTAAGGTGCAAGATGATATCCAACAAGTATAATGAAATGCAGGTAATAGTATGAGAGGCCTTCCAAATTCTGATCTTATGAATTTATGAATGAAGGAATCAATGGTTTAAAAGGCTGTTTTGAAAGAACCTTGGCCCAGAAATAAGAAGCTCTCAACCTCCCCCACACACACCCCACCCCAGAGGCCTGGCTTACTCTGGGTCTCATTGGTTGCTTTTATGACATCAATGCCTCTTTGACGTCCCATTAGTCATAATATAAAGCAGGAACTGTGAGTGGTCAAGGCTTCACATTAGCTGGGAGTGGTTTCCAAATTAACCAGTTCAGCTTTTCCGGATCAATTAGTTGCCCTTCCCCATCCGCCCCTCCCCCACCACCCAAAGGAGGATTTGTATATATTTTCTAATATAACCCAAATATAAGCATAGGTTTACTGGAGAAATCTGATACAAAACTTCAGTTGGAAACTCAAAAAGATTGTCCCTCTGCCAAATTGGCTATTGAAGAAGCTTCGTCCTCCGGCTCCATGGCCTCTGCCTAAGGCACTAGAATGGCTCCAACCACAACGGAGCAACACCCCAGATGAGCAGAGCATCGCCCCCTGGTGGGCATGCCGTGTGGATCCCAGTTGGGCACATGTGGGAGTCTGACTGCTTCCCCACTTCTAACTTTGGAAAAATACAAAAAAAAAAAAAAAAGAAGAAGAAGCTTCATCCTCATGGGCTGTGTTTCTCTACATAGTCTGCACAGGCAGAGCTCTTTGGAATATCACGTCTTTCCAAAATGGGGAAGAATTTTTTCAATGATAATTATTGAATGCTGAAATTTATTCCTTTGGGAAATTTTACTTAATCATTCAATTTCAGAACTGGGGAGACTTTAGAGACAATTCTTTCACTTTTCAAAGAGAAACTCCTACCCTTAAGAGTGAAACATTTTTCTCAAGGTCAACAGCAGAATTGGGACTAGAACCCAAGGTCTCCTGACTCATTTATGCAAACAGTGACTTTCAAGCCTTCTTGACTATGACTCGCCATATGCAATGTACTTTGTGTTGGAATCTGGTCCTAGTTACATACAAGCAAATGAAACAAAATTAAAAAATAAACAACAATAATTCTTACCCATATTAGGTGTCATCTGCTCTGATCCAGTCTGTTCTGCTCTATGTTACTTTTTTTAACACTGGTCATGAACTACTTACAATGATAGCCTACAGTTTTACAAACACTGTTCTAGATTACATTTGCTCAAAAATGGCTAATTGGGTTTCCTTTAATAAAAGCTTTCTATGAATAAGTTGCTATTCAACCTCCCGATTCAATAGACAGAGTAGAATGGGCTTCCTCATCCAAGCCCAGGATTCTGCAGACCTGCTAATTTGATAGAAACAGAACTGAGTCCTCTAATCAGTTATCGGCTGTTCCTAAATATTACTGACTACAAAAGCTTACATGGCTGGGAATAAAAAAACACACCCAAATAATACCAGATGCAGAAGAGATCAGAAGCCACAATTCTACCAAAATGTGAGTTGTTCGGACAATGGGAGGGTGCCACCCTGCAGAGATGTTTATTCAGGCTCTCAGACAAATTTTAGGGCTCTTGGCCTTGGGAAAAAAAAATGGCTTTTGTTAATAACTGCTCCATAAAACTCAGGGCAGTGTTTTGGCTTATTCGGGTGACTGTGGTAAATACCCAAATTTATTTACCCAGTTTCACTAGTCGGAGAAAGCTGGTTTTGCTAAGAAGCTAACCCAGGCTGTGAACCTATCAAAGAATGAGGGGCAGAAACAGTGCCCCCCTCCCAAGAGTGGTTCTTGCTTGCAGGGTTAGGTATTTGCTTGCAGGGTTTCCAGTGATGCACTCAGGTGGTAAGTATCTCCAAGCTTCTCTCTAGCAAAGCGCATGAAATCCGAGTTTCAATATGTCCGTTGTTTAACATGTGGCACGCCTTTCCAGGGTGAAGAACAGAGCCAATGAATCTGAGCAGCGCAGAACACTGCAATTCCCCCGGATGCCAGGAACAGGAAATGTGGAAGCAGTTCTCAGAAGACAGACACTCAACACGGGCCAACTCCTGGGCGCTGATGAGATGCACACTCCCCATCTGACATGGCTGCTGGCCAGGAGCGTGACCACAACAAGCAGGAACTCCCTCTGTCCACTTCCTCCACAGGACAAGCCACGGACCTGCATCCCATCAGTTCCCCAAATGCTCGATGCCAACCCTGGGTTCATCCTTGCAGACAGGGGAATGGAACAGCTTAGCATCCCTTCCTGGAAAGTCTCATGCCTCTGTCCTGTGGTAACACGGAGCCAGCCAAACCTTGTTTTCCACTCAGGGCTGATTTCTGGCAAAATTCCCATTGCAGGACTCCAGCACTGACAGAGGTTAATGGGCACCATTTAGCCACTCTCGGCAGCATGGGTTTGATCTTCTTGGCTCTGATACTCTTCCTCCTCTTGGCACAAGAAAATTCAGCTTTTGCCCTTTATCTTGTTATCCAAGAGCCTGAGTGCCCATGACAGCCACGGAGCCACATGCTGCCCCTTCTAAGTCCCGGGCAGAGCAGAACTCAGGCCAACACAGGCAATGTGCACAGAGCTCTTGATTTTCCCCTAAGCAGCCAGCTGGCCTGTTGCTGAAACCAAGACCAATCCGAAAAGACACACACGCACATGTGGCTGGTACCGCCTTGCTCTCCCCTCCACCCACAAAGACAGAGGATCAGACAGGGGCAGCAGGAAGCAGTTTCTCACTCTTACTAGGGAAAGATGATTAAAGCAGAGCTCCGAAGTCCCTGGACTGTGTGCATCAGCCCACGTGGTTACATATGAACATGACTTTGGAAGAAAAATGCCAACTAGGTAAACTTGACCGCCTCTTGGCAAACAAGTGCACATCAGTTCCGACTATAAACAGGGGGTCGCTCTCTGCTGGAGTGCCCACTGCTTCCTTAGATCCACCAGAAGACTCCTGCCCTGCAGCCTCGGACCCCACAGCAGAGAAATAGGAACATGAGGGTGCTCAGAGGTTAGCACCTCCAGTCAATGTGGGTCACGAAAATAGCGTCAAGTCGTATAACTCTTGAGGATGCCTGAAGTCACCCATAGCGAACAGCTCTGCACCCAGCCTCTACTGAGCAGGCACAGGCTATGGGTGCCTTTAGCACTGACATTTCCGCTCTGACACTGGAGCAAATAGCTCTTTCTTTGCTTGAGCAGCAGATGAAGTAGTTGGCTTGCATTTAGGAACACAAAACGCGGACCTTTTAACCCAAGACTCACACTTGGAGAACTAAGAAGCTCGAAGGTGGGCTGGACCTGCTGAGGACACTGTGTCCACCTGGCAGATGGCCATGAGTGAGTGGCTCACAGAATCGCCTGGGCAGGCTAACACATACGTGACTCAGTTTCACTGGCTGCACCTTCCTGCCTGCTCTCCTCACGCCTACCTTTCCTAAGCGTAGAGTCGGATGCTCCCGTTTGGGAGTCAGTCTTCACTCTCAAATATAGTTGGGGAGGGAGCTCAGCTTCCTATTTTCAAATGTCTGCCCCTTTCCCCACCATGAAGATTCCAGAATTATCCGGAATAATTCCCATTTCCACCTACATTACATGTAAGTTCTGGAAATTCAAGAGTCTGGGTGAGGATATTTGGAAATCAAACTTCTGAAATGCACAGGACGATCTGAGAGCTGAGGGGGCTTGGCCGGGCAGCCGGGGCTCAGTTTAACAGCTCTGAAATGGGCGTGGTGGCACCCTCTGTGGAAAGGGTAGAATCAGGTTAATTAATTGGCTTCCTCAAAGCAGAAAATGTGTCATTCTCTTCAAAACCTTAAGATGAAAGGTGTGAAATGGTGTCATTGTTTCATAAATTGCTACATCAAACATGGGACGCCTATAAACCTGCAACACGTAATTATCATAAAAATAGCACACTGTTAAACTCCCAGAAGAGCATGGCACATCTGATGGAAGAGGAACACACGTGGCCCTGAGCAAAGAGCCCCACCTCCCAGCCACCTCCCAGGACCTGGCCACTACTACGCTGTCCTCAGCTTTGGGTAACATCCTCCCAGAGTGTCTCACTGAGTCCTCCGACCCTCTGTGATACTGTGATTTATAATAAATATATAGTTGGTCTTCGTCCCCATTGCTGGAGCAGAGCATCTATTAATAAAACCCTTGGAATTCCCTCAGCAATGAAAGCAGCAAAGGAGTTTTTGTTATGCTAACAAGGTGGTCAGGGAACCAACCCTGTGATTAGAGGGTTGGAACTGCCAGTCCCACCCCGTTGATGTCCAGGAGGACAGGAGTTGAGGTTAAATGAGTAGCCAATAGACACTGAGCCAATCAACCATGCCTAAGTAATGAAGCCTCCATTAAAAACCCAAAGGACAGGGTTCCGAGAGCTTCTGGTTTGGTGAGCACGTGGAAGCGGGAGGGTAGTGGTGGGGCAGGGCATGGAGCTCTGAGCCTGCCCCCACACCTGGCCCTACGCACCTCTTCCATCGGCTGTTAGATCCATTTATAATAAATTGGGAATCTAGGAAGTAAAATGTTTCTCTGAGTTCTGTGAATTGCTCTAGCAAATCAATCAAACCTAAGGACGGGTTGTCGGAACCTTTGGTAGCTAGCCAATGGGTCAGAGTGGTGGGGGGAGAATGGTGCAGAACAGTCCAGGAGGACTAAACCCTTGACCTGGGATCTGATGCTTTCCGCAGGTGGGTAATGTCAGAATCGAGTGGAATCGTGGGACATTCAGCCGGTGTTGGAGAACGACTCAGTGGAGTGGGACCCCCCCCCCACGCCCCGGAACTGGAATCAGAATCCCACGCTCCTTCAGTCAGTTCTCTGCCAGGCGGCTCGGGGGACCATGCACTCCTCTGCTCACACTCGGATGACACCCTGCCTCACCTGGATTAAAAGTCCAACTCCCAACAGTGGTCATTACCTGCGCCTTATCTGAACATTCCCTGACCAATCCCCTCCCGGTCCCACCTGGTCCTCTACTACACTCCCCTCTGCGTGACCTGTGACCCTCAGGTGTCAGCAGGCTCCGGCCTCGGGCCTTTGGGCTCCAGTCCGCTCCCCCCTGATGCTCCCACCACGGATCGTATTGGTGTGGCTTGCCTCTTCTTCTCCTCTGGGTCCCTGTTCAGGCGCTGTTTTCCCAGTGGTCCCTTCCCTGACACCTTAGTGAAGACTGCACCCTCACCTCACACACGACCCCGGGCCCCTTTCCTGGCTTCCTGTCCTCGCAATTCTTCCTCTGACCTGCTATTTTCTGTTCATTTATGTCCTGCTTCCCACAGGACAGTGCCACCTCTACCAAGGCCAGGAGCTGGGTCTGTTCTGTTCACAGCTGCCTCTCCACTGCCGAGAGCAGAACCGGACACAGGCAGGCAGTCCACAGATATTTGTTGGATGCACAATGAATGATGAGTTCTTTCTTCCTAATCGAAGGACTTTTTGCACTTCCACCAGATCAGCCTGCTCAGACCCTGCTGGCATGTCCACAGCTGCCCGTTGGGCTACCTTTAGACACTCGCATCTGACTTGAGGGGAAGTATCTGGTACAGGTGGGCCGGTCAAAAAGAAATGGCCTCAATCAAGCTCTTATTTTGTTTCCCAAAGGGGGGCACTATGCCCTCTATTCTTACGTCCCACTTTTTTGTATTCTATCTGATACAGCCAAGCATGCTAATTAGGAGCTTCACTGATGAATGCATAAGGGAACATGTGAGTGGTTAGACCCTGGCTTTCCACCCTTTTGTGCTGAGACCCAACAGAACCCCTTTGTCAAGACAGCGTCAGGGTAGAGCACTGACACCCATATGTGCGTCTTGTTAAAGGCCCGTGGGTTGCAAGTAGCAGAAATCCATTCCAGCTGGCTCAAGCAACAAAGTGGGTTTTATTGGAAGGACACAGGGTGAGCTCAAAGAACCTTAGAAAAGGAGGGACTCGTGAGTGATTGAAATCATGCCCTGGCGTAGGCTGTGTTTACTCTCTCGTTCCAGTCGCATGGGCTCCCTTTGCAGCTGGCCTTTCTGTCCCTAGTTCATGCACCGCCCCGAGTCTTCAGCTAGCACACGCTAGTTTCTGTCTCTTCACACCTGTGGGTTAGACATTGCTGCCCCAGCTGACACTGTGGTCCTCTTAGGTTCAGCATCATCCACGCCCCACCAGCAGCCCCGAGGCCCTATTCCTCATTCCAGACAGAAAAAATCCGACCTGCTGGCTCAGGGCAGAAATCCACGCTGCTGCACTTGTCACTGGCCGTGGAGGTAAAATTTCTCACAGGTCTGCAATTGCTTATCTGAAATTTGTGGGTCCAAATGTGTTTCAGATTTTACAGCTCTTCATATTTTAAAATAGTGATGTGGTTCAAACACTGTATATTACAGAACATCATCGCTGAGTCTGGGGCCACATTCCGAAATTGAAGACATGAACACTTCTGTAGGAAACTGTATGGATTTTCATAATAAATGGGACAAATAAAGATTATAAACAGCTCCAGGCCAGGCCAGGTCAGCTTTTGCTCTCCAATGAATTCAGACCAGGTTTGAATTTGCCCCAAATGAGTTGGTAAATCTTGCCTTTGGCCGAGTCATTGGGTTTCTGGTTGAAGATAAGTAGAGTAACCATGTAATTTATTGTCCAAACTTGACTTGTGGAAGTAACAAGGATGCTGTCAAGAACTTCCCTGGGAGGGGGGAATACTGGGGGTTTGCACTGCCATTTCTTTTCTTTTTTTTTTGTATTTTTCTGAAGCTGGAAATGGGGAGAGACAGTCAGACAGACTCCTGCATGCGCCCGACCGGGATCCACCCGGCACGCCCACCAGGGGGTGACGCTCTGCCCACCAGGGGGCAATGCTCTGCCCCTCCGGGGCGTTGCTCTGTTGCGACCAGAGCCACTCTAGTGCCTGGGGCAGAGGCCAAGGAGCCATCCCCAGCGCCCGGGCCATCTTTGCTCCAATGGAGCCTTGGCTGAGGGAGGGGAAGAGAGAGACAGAGAGGAAGGACGGGGTGGGGGTGGAGAAGCAAATGGGCGCTTCTCCTATGTGCCCTGGCCAGGAATCAAACCCGGGTCCCCCGCACGCCAGGCCAACGCTCTACCGCTGAGCCAACCGGCCAGGGCCAGCACTGCCATTTCTTAAAGCTCTCTAACCTCCTAGAATTATAGTCAGGGCACTAGGACAACAAAATCAAAATCCAGGAACAACATCAACCAAAAAAATAATAAGTAAATAAACTAAGTGACGGGTGTTCCCAGAAAGTTCAAAAACCAATTAAATATTGAACAGCTACAAGATCTACGTAGCATCTATGTTGGAGGAACTAAAAAAATAAAAAGCCGTAGGGCGTCGAATGGATTTTGGAACAGTAGGATGTCCGGCCCCCCGACAGGTATGTGCCGGGAACGTGGCAGGTCAGCTTGGAAACAGCAATGGAAATGAAGAGGGATTTTTGATAACCTTGTTCTCAGGGGAATGCAACTGCAGTAGTCTGGATCTTATGAACTCTCAAAAAAAAAAAATAATAAAAGCAAAATTTTCTTCCAGGATAAAACTCCTCTCTGAGAGTAGAATACAGAGAAGGACCAGGAAAGAAAGAAAGAAAAACAGCCATATAGAACTGTGGGAGGGGGAGAGTGCTCTGTGGAAAACACAGGAGAGTTCTAGAGACATGACACTAGGGGACAATGTTTTAACTCCCCTCCCCTCAGCTAAAAGGAAAGGAAAACTTATTTCACGACAAAATGTGATTGTAGTTGAGTCCCATACAAAGATATTATTTTTTAAAAAGAGAATGAGGAAGAGACTAAGTAGCACGTCAGAAAGACACGCCCACTGCGTACATAAGAAATGCAGCCAATATTTCGAAATGGGCTAAAAGAAGTGAAGAAGATGACAAAATCATGGCGACTGTGAAAGGGAATCATAAGTCAGAATTATAAAAATTCAGACATGAGGTTATAAAACTCAGGAAAAATTTAGAAATAAAAAATTATTTCATAAATGAAGACCACATTGTAAAAAAATAAATTAGTAAATACAACATATAATGTCATATGAGATATAAAGGTAAAAAGGTAAACTTTCTTATTTAGAGAGAGATAAAAAGGATTCAAAAGAAAATGGCAGATATAGGAGAAAGGCAAAAAGAAAAATAAAAGTAAGAAGTTACCCTTCCCATTAAAGAAGGAAATCAAAGGAGTGGACCAGATCAGACACTGAAAATTTAAGAGAAGACTCTTGAAATTAAAAGTCCTTTAAAACTACACATTGAAAGGACATACCATAACCAGAGAGAGAAAGAGAGAGAGAGAGAGAGAGAGAGAGAGAAAGAAAGGAAGGAAGGAAGGAAGGAAGGAAGGAAGGAAGGAAGGAAGGAAGGAAGGAAGAAAGAAAGAAAGAAAGAAAGAAAGAAAGAAAGAAAGAAAGAAAGAAAGAAAGAAAGAAAGAAAGAAAAAGAAAGACTCCAGAAAGGCCAACATTAAAATGTAGTCTTGAAAAGTGACTAGACTTTAATGAAAAGAAAATCCTTTGGTCATCCAAAAAAGGCCAAGTCACTTGGAAAGAAACTAAGATTATGTCAGATTGCTCAACAGCAATGCTTCATGTCAGAGGAAAATGGAGCAACATCTTTAACATAACGAAGGTAAGAAAATATGATTTTATATATATCTTTTATCCAGTCAAATGGACGTTAAAGTAAATACTGCAGATAAACTGTTATAAACATGAAGGAACCCAAACTATTTTTCTCATAAAGATTCCTTCCTGAGGAATCCATTAGATAACAAGCTTCAAACAATCAAAGAGGCAGGAGAGGCGTTGACCTGAGGACCGAGAATTCAGTATTCTTGGCCCAAGAAAGTGGAGATATGGATGGAAGACAAAAGTTTTAAATAAAAATCTTGACATCCTGAACTTAATTTGGAAGTATCAGTATCAAGTCATGATATTGTAATTTTTCAATCTAGATCCATGAAAAGGCTCAGAAACCACAACGAAACATGAGGAGCGAGCACCCTGAGTGCCCAGACTGTGGTCTCTAAACACTTCATCGCACTCAAAGGAAAACAGGGCTTCTGGGAGCAGTGGCTGATTCAGGGACTCAAGCAGGAAGTGCACAAGAACAACTTGGGACCTCGTATGATATTAGAAGCAAGGAATGTATCAAAACTCAGTGGGATTGTGTCAAAAAACTCAAGAGCCAAGTTAAAGACAGTTCCCACTGGCCAAACATGAGACAATGTGAACATCACAAAAGCCAGCGATGAACTGAAACACACGAAATACACTTAACTTCATGAATGAACAATGATGTAAAAAAAAATTGTCAATCAAAAGCGAAAAGAGGTAGGGAGGGAAAGAATAAATGGAAGGAGACTTAATCGATTCGGCAAAATATTACAGTGTGTCCTCATTTGCATACTAGTTTCAACAAACTGAAAAAAAAACCCACATTCATAACATTCATGAGAAAAGTGGAAATGTTAACACTAACTTGATAGTTGGTTATATTGGGATGATAGTTCACTACTTTAGGTATGATAAGGATCCTGCAGTCACGCTTTTTAAAGAATGTTCTTATTTGTAATTATAGTGACTGGGATTTGTTTAAAAGTGGTATAGAGGAAATGAGGACCCAGGCAGCATTATTACTGCACCACTCACAGAAATGAGGGGATCAGGGAACGGCAGATACTCCAGTACTTTCAGCCTTGTGTACAGTGCGTTTCCACCAATGAAATAGAAGTTGGTTTTGCATCTCATTTGCATAATGGGACAACTTTCTTTGACTTGTTGCTTGCTTTTCTGATGATCTTGTTTAATTAAAAACAATCAAATGCTTCTTTTTTTTTATTGCTCCATATTCATTTCAAAATATCCCCTAATGTTTGTGAGCAGTATGTTTGGTGTATTATGAATTTTTCCATCAGAATAGTATTTTTCTTTTATTTTATACCAGGATAATAGGCATAAATTGAGAGTGAGTCAGGCAAGACAAACTGAAGTTCACCCCGTGAATGAGAGGTTACAGATAGAACAGTCCAAACATAGTCACGGGGACCCAGAGACAGAGAGACAGGCCTGTCAAATATCCATAAGTATCCGGTCTGATTCATTCCGATGATAGCATGTTGATGTTATTATCAAACCTATTTTCATGATTTTTATCTCTCCCTGCATGATCCACATATAATTTGTGGAATTGACAATTTCTTATTTGAGAAGTTCCTTCGTGTGGCATTTATTTATTTATTTTTTAATCTAGCTCAGTTTCTCCAAAAGAGCCTCCAGCAGACAGACCACTAAAATTTGGCAGCTTTATTGTTGAATGCATTCAATTATCATTTTTTAAGTCTAGCACCACATTCCTTTAATGATTTAGGACCTTGCACGGTTTTAAATGTCTCCCCAAGCTTTCATTGTAAATTGCGTTAAACATCAAAGGCAGTTAGTGATGCCCAGATGCTGTTTACCTCCTGTGAAATTTTTCACACTAAATAGGATGGGAGTCCTCAACAGATTCAGAATTGGAGCTGGGTAGGGAGGAATAACTCCTCATTTGGGCAGGCTCATCCCAAAACCTCTCACTGAGGAAGAAAACCCGTGTTAGAAAATCTTTTTTAAAAATCGACCTTCTGCAAAGCTCCCCTCTGCTTTTATTTCCAGTCCCATCAAGAAACACAGTGGTGATTCTCATGCCCAAGGGGCAGCGGCCCGTGGGCTGTGGCTGACTTAGGGTGAGAGTTTCCATGGCATTTGTTTAAACGGGGCCCCTAAGCCCAAACCCTAGAAAAGTCCTCCTTCTCCTTTCTGAACTGTTTTTGAAGCAAAATAACGGTGCCTAAACCTTTCACTGCTCTCTTTTCTGATATGTCCTGCTGGGGGGACATTGTTCCTGTCGTCCACTCACAGCCTTTCAGAGTGCTGGGATATTTGCATCATTCTTAAGAGAGCTTCTCCTAAGGATATATATATATCCTTTATGCTTCCAGGCAAGATTTCTTTTTAGTGGTTTTAGAGAGAGAAAGAGAAAGGGAGTGGGGTTGAGAAAGAAAAAAATACATTGATTTGTTCTTTCATTTATTTGTGCACTCATTGATTCTTGTATGTATGTGCCCTTACCGGGGATTGAACCCGCAACCTTGACCTATCAGGACAATGCTCTAACCAATTGAGCTAAAAGAATTTTTTTAAAAAGGTCAATTTTTTGCTCACCCCCACAACCATGACATCATTTTGGACTATTAATAACTCCTGTCTCTCTGGATGGCTGGTTATTTTGTGACATGAAACCCTAGAGAAATCTAGTTTAGATTTGTCAGTGGGAAAATTCTCAGTTCCATGGTTGCAGAGAGGTCCCTGCCTTTCTCCCCTTGCATTGACAGCTATTCCCTTCCCAGTAGAAAAACTTGTCTGTTTGTCTGTCTGTGCTTACATGTTTATCAAGGACCTACGATGCTCCAGCATCATTTGGAGACACAATTGTGCAGCTAGAAGCCTCTTTTCTTCTAAGCAGCTTTGTTTGGTGCAGACTGATCCACCATGTTGAAGTTGTCCCTGCGTCCACCTCTCTGTGACCACAGGGCAGGATACAACACGGGGGTAAGAGCAGGGGCTCCGGGGCCATGCGGCTTCCAGCTTGGTGGCTTCAGACAAGTCACTTACAGCTGCCATGCCTCAGGGGAGTCATCTGTAGCATGGGGTTCCTGAAGTCCCTACCTCCGAGGGTTGTTGTAAGAATTAAACTAATCAGCACATATACCGAGCCTAGAACAGTGTGAAACGCTCCCTACACATCAGCTGCCTCTCTGCAGTGAAGGCAGAAGGCACCGCTGTGGGCTCCCCGGGCAGGTAGACACCCCTTCCTCCTCTCCTGCTCCCGGCCACTGGGCCCTCCGGTACCACCGTGCAGGTCTCTCTCTCTCTCTCTCTCTCTCTCTCTCTCTCGCCTTCTCCCCTAGCCTCCTATTTTCCCATACTTCCAACTCATCCTCTTCCCTCCCCCCAAAAAGGAAACATGCCGTGCACTCTCATCTGCTCACCTCTTTTTTATAAACGATGCCTGTCCAACATAATAACGTGATAGTGTTTCGTGGACAAACACAAGTAGGGGAGCATGAGCCCTGACCAGGTAGCTCAGTTGATGAGAGCATCTTCCCAAAGCCCAGAGAGCATGAGAATAAGGAGGAGTTTGGGCTTGTCTTCCGGCTTGGCTCCCGGGCTTGGCTGCAGGGACATGAGGCCCCGGGGGGGGGGGGGGGGGGGGGGGGGGGAATGTAGATCAGAGGAAGCTGAGACCACCAGCACCCCCACCCCCGCAGGGAGGGCTGGGGGTTGAAGGGGGCAGGAAGCCGGGGGGGGGGGGGGGGCAGCGAGGAACAGGTATGGACTGGAGTTTATTGTTGTTGTTGTTGTTTTTAAAGGAGAAAAACTATTTGGGGCACTTTGGGGAGAAAGACAAAGAAGAGCTCTAAGAAGTTTGGCTGCACTGTGTGCAACTCTTCCCTCTGCTGCCCTTGGAAGAAAGGGCTCTGTAGGGACAGATGGACATTTCTTTTGGATTCCACGAACGGGGAAGCCCAAATTTATTAGGGTTACAACAGCAGCAGCAGCGTCCCTGCTGTACCCCAGCCACTATCTGGGGGCCTCACGGGCAGTGTGGCTAACCCTCCCTGCAGCTCTTGCAAAGCGAGTGGGATGATTCCCTTTTTACTGGATTTTAAATCCACTGAAGTTAAACAACTTGCACTGGACCTAATAAGAGACAGAGCTGAGGTTTGAACCCAAGTCTCTCGGATTCCAGGGCCTAGAGTCTTTCCACCACTCCACGGAATCTGAACATAAGATTTCAGAGAGTGGGTGTCTAAAATCCTCTGTTGCATTATTACGACTACCACCATGTGAAATCTCAGCCCTGTCCCTAATGAAATGCCATGTACTCGCAAGCCAAAATGTGCTGTCTTTGGCTCTTCTGGATTCAGTTACCATTTGATTTAATAAATGCTTCTGATGGCACGATTAATAGCATCGCATATCAAAACTGCACACCCATGTGTCAGAAATGAGGCTCAAGGAAATGGACCGTTTTCCAAATATTTTCCTGCGGGTGAGGACGAACCGGCAGAGACAGACAGGCCCTATGGAGCCCGTTTAAGATTTTAGTGCAGCTACTTAAAAATAAGTCCATAATGTTGTTTGATTTCCAAGAGGCCTAAAAGAATAGTAAACAAAGCCAGCCCTTCGCCTGCACTACCTGGGAAAAGCATTGTTTGTTCACAGCAAATATGTAACCACAAAACACATTAAAATGCAGAAAAAAATTCATCTGACCAAACAAAACAACGATAAATCAGCTTGAAACTTGTTGCCATTACAGGGTATTAAATATGCTCACCGATGGAAGAATGTGCCTTAGTCACCTAGTTAATTGTGCACATAATTAAAGGGGTTGTGCACTATGATTTATAGGTTGGATCTTCTAATTACTTAGCTGTAGCAATTAGGATTTTCTTTGTATTACACTTCTCCAGGCCAAAGATGCTTTCTATCGCTCGGGCCAGATTTAGGAGGGCGAATGCTGGCTTCCATCCCATCCCCCCGGACACCCCCCAGTTGAAGTTGTTCCCAACCTGGGGATCTTAAGAGTCTAATGCTGTTGGGAGGGGAGGACAGGAAGTCCTTGCGAGGAGTGAATTGTTCTCTCCTTGAAAGACCCGTTTGCTTTGGGGGGGGGGGGGGGATCTCTTTGCAGCTCCGGGAGGCCCATTGCCTTAGAGACCTGGGATCCTGTCTTCATTTAAGACCGTACCTTCCAGACATTTTCTTACTAGAGAAAGATCAGAAGGGCCAGGAGCTGAAGAGAAATGTATGTCACATGTTTAAAATTTAAACAAGAAAAAAAAAAGGCTGTAGGAGACAGTCCCATGCATCAGGAACTCTGCGGTCTGTTCAAATCATGGCTCAGACTCTTACTAGCTGTGCGGCATTGGGATACTGAATTAACCTCTCTGAGCTTCCTTTTTCTTATCTGTAAAATGGAGCTAACAAGAGTACCTGCCTCGAGGGTTTTACAGATGAAATGAGATAAAACTTCAAAGCAGGATCCCTCAGCACAACTCCTGGCATAAAGTGAGCCCTTAACGCAGGCATCGTTTGAGTGTATTTAATATTTCCAACCCTATGAATCATTTATTCATTTATTTTTGCACTCACGCAGCAAATATCTGAGTACCTATTAATTGACACAGAAGGCCATGTTCTTTTCATTACCCTTCCTTGCCCTCCCAGGACATAAACCTTAAACTCCTGAGCACAGAAAAGCCATTTGTTATATTGAGTGAGAAAATTTCAACTTTTTGAAGTGTCAAAAGGCTTGGATTTAAGCTAGTGTAAATCAGTGTTCTGATATCGCAGAGCTCTGGGGAACGCACAGAACCGGAAGGTCTCATGGAGCGGGACCATGTGGCTGGAGCTCTCAGCATCAAAGCAGCCCGTTGGCTTTCGCCATGATGGTTCAGTGGAAGTTTGGACGTGCCTTCCAAAGAGAAAACATGGGGGCTGGGGAGGAAGGACCCACCTTGACTTCAATTTGGCAAATACTGGCTGAGTTCTGCTGTGAGCCAACTCTGTGCTGGCACTGGGGACCCGAGGGCAGGCAGCAACCCACGGTCTCTGTTCTCGGTGGCTCTGTGGTCCAACAGGGGTGAATATGCAAACCGGCGTCAGCCATAGTAGCCAGGGAAACTGAGTAGCTAAAGCCACCTGGAGAAGTCTCTGGAAACATCCCAGGGGAGAGGACAGTTGTGAGGTTCCAGCCAGTGGAACAAATGTGACAGAATTTCATGGGGAACCCAAAGAAGGCCTCTAATAAGAGGCTTCTAACCAAACACTCACTCTAATAAACATAGCGACTGTATATTTCGTCAAATTCAAGTTCCATAGTAAACGTGCATATAAATGATCTTATCTTTGGGCTGTTTGAATGACTTCCTCAATTTGAAGACATCTCTCCCAAGTGAAATTCAGATAATTAATGCCAAGACAGGGTCCCCCACGCTGCCTCAGACAATGCAGCTCAGCTGACCGACGCGCTGAATGCACGTTCACCCCCACGGAAGGCTGGTCGGCTCTTTCTCGCTCCATAGCCTGAATGAAAAACTACGTCAGTTTCTTGGCTTGTTTCCTTTGGCAAAGAGAATTACGTGAAATGTTCCTCTTTTTACTTATGAAAAATCAATTCTCCAGAAAAGCATGCTGTTTGCATTGGCAACGCACGCCAAGGTGGACTGGTTGCCACCAAATTCTGCTCCGGCCAGGAAATACACACCCGTCAACTTTTCAATTAAAGAAACAGGAGCCTTGTATCAGTGGGAACAAAACAGTGCGGTCAGCAAGAAAACAGCCCAGTAGGAAATAGTACCCCCGTTTCATTTGGTGGGTCGCTTGACTTTGCACGAGGGTGTTTGAGATTCTGATAAGTGGTTAGAGTGGGGTTTTTTTTCCTTTTTAATTTCATTAGACAGCATTTCCTTGTGACGAAAGTCAAAGGTTTGATCTCAAGAATTAGGAAGTAAGCTTCTCTTTCACCGTGCTGGGGGGAACAAAAATACTTCAGCTGAGATAAGACTAGCAGGAAACACCATCCTGAATAGCAGCTGAAAACCAGTTCTCTCCCCACAAAAAATCATCTGTCCTGCTCCATACCCTGAATGAGGGATAGCAGCAGTGAGAGGAAACCAGGACTGCTGCTTTCTTTGCCTGGAGGAGCCCGTGGGATGCTCATGCTCGCCCTGCCCTCTCGTGGCTGGTTTTGTAAACTGCATCTGGAAGGCCACTAGAGAAGGAACAACTTCTTTTCTCCTACGATTCGTATGATTTCATGTCATTCTTATCTGCAATTACAGCGCCCCAAAGCTGCTATCTTCTGCCCAGTAAAACGCAGATTCCGTTTTCTAATCAAATTGACTGAAATCCTGACTTTTATTTAATTAAACACAGGATGAGGGTTTAACAATGTGATTCAACATTCGGGTTTAAGCTCGCTCAGGTGAGCGGCAGATGAACTGTTTTCATGAATGAGTTCACTTGGTAGGTGAAACCCACCCAGTACAGTATATTACCAACCCTTGAACAATTCAAAGATCAGCATATATTTAATTTATCAGACAACATGTTAATTTTTAAGTAATTATTGGCATGCTGAGGCTAAAATCTATATGACTGAATAACAAAAACCAAATCAAGGATAAAAAAAAAAGCATGACTTGCTTTTCTAAAGATATATTAAGTCAGTATTGGCACAAGGAGAGACAAATTTCAGAAACAAATCCACATATTTGTGGAAGCTTAATACAGGAGAGAAAGGCATTATAAATCAGAGCAGAAAGGACACGCTCATAAATGCTACTGGGAGAATAGGTTGTTCTTTTTTTTCAAAAATGAATGTAGATCATACCTCAAGCTACAGAAGAATTAGTAATATCTTTCACATGTGCTATATGCCTATGTGAGAAAACGTTTAGAATAAAATATAGGAGACTATCTATAAATGATATGCAAAACCACCTAGCCACAGAAAGCAAGAATAAATACCTACAATGACATGGTGTAAAACTTCTGTAAAAGTCATCTTGACATTAACAGAAAAGATTAGAAGAAAATATTTGCAGCACATACGACTGATGAAATCTTAGTATCCAAGCAAATAACCCAATATAACAAAGAGAGAAATATTACTTGCGCAGGCAATTCACAGAAGACCCAAACGGCCAATATACTACACCATCCATAAGAAATAAAAGAAATGCAAATCAAAACCTTGGTGAGATGGGAGTCAGCGCCATAACAAAAATAAAAAATAAAAAAAGCTGACAACACCAGATCCAGATGTTGACAAGGATATGTCGAAGGTTGAAATTCTCTACATTACTGGTAGAAGTTTAAATTGGCACAATTTAATATTTAATAAATAACTAAAATTCTCAATAACCAATTAATATCTCATTGGCACTGAATGCTAATAATTGATGACTGTCTAATAAATATATCATTAACGTATATCAAACATCTCAGTAATACCTAATCAAGCTGATGACACACATTGTTTTGGGTCTACAATTTTGTTTTGTTTTTAGTCTTTTGCACACATACAGAAACAAGGAGCTGGCAGCGGTGAGATTCACAGGACACTGTCAGAGGTCGACAGAGCTCCTGTCAACCTCCTCCAGCATTCAGCATAGCAGTCACAGCATGGGCTTTGGGGTCACACAGAACCTGGGGTCTCATACGCTGTATCTGTGTGACCTCCAACAATTGCATAAGCTCTCTAGACCCTAATTTCCTCATTTGTTGGTAGTTATAGCAATGTCTCTCTCCTAAATTAGGAAAATTAAGTGACAGATCTATAAAGTATTTTTGCATAGTGCCTGGAACATAGTAGATGCTCAATAAATGGCTAGGATTATTTCCATTATCATTATGACCAGCCACACCAGGGAAGAATAATCGATAACTAAGAAGAAATGATCTTTTCTAACGAGGAAGGCAGAGATCAAGAAAGACCTTTCAATAATATATTCTTAGGATAGTAAGAGTGGCAGTCGGAATGTTCCCATGGGGAAGTAGCCAGGGCTTCGTGAACAAAGGTGCCACCTAGTAGATGACAAACCAATCTCATCAACCCCAAATCCTTCTGGAGCCACTGCAGCCCCCTCTCGTTGTCACTGAAGACTGGTGGGTGCCACACTATCTCTCTCATTGACAGACTTGGTTTCTGGTCATCCATACAACACATGCACTCAGAATGTGAAGCGTTCCATTACTCACTAAGGAAGGAGGAAATACAGTGACCTTGTTCGATGCCCAACCCTGACCTGGTCAAAGGGAAGAGCAAGAAGTCAAATGCACCTTAATGAAATTCTGACCCCCACCCCCAGGACTGGGATCTGAAAGACAGTGAGCAAGATGAAAGCAATTAGGCTGAAGTCAGAAAAGGACCGTTCAAAATGGAAAATGAGGCTTCCCACCCGTGAAGACATCCCGGTTCAAAAGTTGAGAAAAGGCAGCTAAAATTCTTCTGGTCACGTCATTTTCTGTAAGCTGAGGCTCTTTTTAGTATCACCTTGCCAAATTTATGTTTAAAAAAACCCCTTGTCTTGTCTTTGTATTTGCTTCTTCCTATTCTCAAAGGCCTCTCAAAACTTGAAAGGCACATAGAAATAGCACAGTTACTAGTTAACACTCTGTCAAGAACTTCCCTCCAGAAATAACAGATATAGGTACATAAGAAATTAAAAATTAAAACCCCTTTCCCTGTGCTCGCTCCACCAGCACAGATTCCCTTGCCTTAACCAGAAAGTTCCATCTGGGGCACAAAGCAAACCTAATAATATTTTACATGCCATACTTTCTCCAGGTCTCTGAAATGTTCACTATCCCCTTCACAGTCTATTTAAGAAAAATCAGAAATGGAAGCGTCGCATAAAATTGCGTTCAGTTTAGCTCCCTTTGGAAAGTCCTCATCAGCTGAGATCGCCTTGGGAGCTCAGACGTATAATTTCCAGAACTTTGTCCTGGAGGTGAAGTCATTTTTCTTCCCTGAAAACATCAAAGACAGAAGAGCCTCCCTGTGAAGATGCTCAAGATGTCTGTCCCTCTGTAAACAAAGAAGCTCTCCTGTGCCTTTGGTTATTGCTTCTGAAATGCACTTGCAAGATGGTTTGTGGTGTCGATTGACAAGAATGTAGGTAGAACTTTACATGGCATGTCAACTGCCAATAGGGAATGTTTGACAAGCCAAGAAATCGGTTACCAACTCAAATAACTTTCCATGTCTGGAAATCGGCTAGAAATGTGCCTGTCTGCCTTCACTCCTGTACCAGATGCCGAATCCTGAAAGGTATTCAGAGCTGTATTCAAGACTGGGCACAACCAAACCCAGTCACCTCTTCAACAACAGCCAGTGCCCACCGTCCCTGAAAACTGGGTTTTGCCAATCTCTACCACTCTCTGGTGAGGCTACCGGTGCTCTTTAACACTGATTTGTTTGTGTATTTATACATCAGCCATTAATTAAGCACCTACTACATATAACCATAAAGATTTGGCCTGGCCAGGTAGTGGTGCAGTGGATAGAGCATCAGACTGGGATGCAAGAGGACCCAGGTTCAAAACCCCTAGGTCACTATCTTGGGTGCGGGCTCATCTGGCTTGAGTGTGAGATCATAGACATGACCCCACGGTCACTGTCTTGAGCCCGAAGACCACTGGCTTGAAGCCCAAGGTCTCTGGCTTGAGCAAGGGGTCACTCACTCTGCTGTAGCCCCCAGGTCAAGGCACATATGAGAAAGCAATCAATGAACAACTAAGGAGACTAAGGAGCCACAACGAAGAATTGATGCTTCTCATCTCTCTCCCTTCCTGTCTCTGTCCCTATATGGCCCTCTCTCTGTATTTCTCTCTGTCTCTGTCACATACACACAAAAAGAAAAGATTCGGTGCTGTCATGAGATGGTTTGCTTTAAGAACAAAGGAGAGGCTCGGAGCATCAATCAGTGGGACTTACCTCCAGCATTTCCATCTCCTCCCTAGACCCTCTTCTAGCCAGGTGACATTATTCACCTGCCCCTCTCTTGTTGGCTCCAGGCTACCCAAACCCAGATATGAATCCTACCCCAGAAAACACATTAGCAACACCTGATGTTGCGTGATCCCAGACTACTCACCCATCTGGTCACCACGCCCGGTCCTGTCTTCCTGACTCCCTCCAGGATTCTACCCGCCCTCCTGCCCAGCAGGTGCCTGTGGGCTCCTTAATTCTGCTGCACAAGACTGTGAGCACCTGTTGTCTGCACAGCCATCTTGCTCTCCCTCCTGTCGTGTTCACAGTCCTTTCCTATTGCTGTAGATGGAGTGTTCTCAAGTGGACGTGTGAAGGCATTGGGGCTGCAAGATGTTTGTTTGGGGATCAAGACCTGTGATAGGAAGGGGGGGACCGGCATCGGGCAGAAGCGGGAGTCATGCAGTCTGACAAACTCCATCAACTTGGCGGGAGCTCAGGAATGATATGGCCTGGTAGCATTGTCCCATGTTGAGGTCAAGTGGCCCGGACTATACTCCTGCATGGATGATCCAGACACTAGATACGGACTCCCCCAAGGAAGGGTGTGGCCTTGGGCAAGGTGACTGCCTACAGCTGGGGGAGCCCTGGGCAGTCACTGCTGATCCCACTCCCCACAGCTGGGCAGCAAATCCACCCTTCACAGGGGCCCGGGTGCCACGTGTTCATGTCCGTTACTTCTGTCCTCTTCCATACAGATGACGGCTGGCCTTGACCTCACCAATCTGGCTGCCCAGGGCTCCCACCTGTTCCTGCTCTTTGTCTACAGACCCTCTCCTGACTTCAGGCACAGGGACTCTGTCTATAGCTCAGGTCCTTAGATTGCCAGGTTAACACCTGGAGGCACCTTCGGGAAGAATACCCTTAGTGGCCATGGATCTGGAGAGGTCCGCTGTCAGTCCACTGCCCCTTGATATGGCCCATCCCCATCCCCGACTCTCATCCCCCAAACCCACCCTGGACCCTGACCCTTCCCAAACCCACTCCATCACCCTCCTGACCAGACCCGCCTGCACCACCAGTCCTATGCTTGTTGGGGTTCCCGAAGAGCTCCCAGTAAAGAAAACGGGATTGGAAGAGGGAGGCTGCTTCCCTGCCAGGTTGGACTCCTCCCCATGCACGGCTACAAGCACAGGCAGACACACCCTGGGGTAAACAGTAAGAGAAAGAGAATTGGGCTCTATGCACCAATATCTGCAAGGCCGTTTCAACTCCTTGCAAGCAATCCAGAAACAAATCATCTTATCTGGGAGACCCGGGGGCCTGTGGTATATCTGACGCCTTAGAGGCCATGAAAAATCCTCTGAGTGGCCACTTTCTTGAGTGCTCAGTAAGCCCTCCTCTTCTACCCTGGCCCGGAGGCTCTGTTGGTGAGAGCGTCATCCCAACACACCAAGGCTATGGGTTCGATCCCCAGTCAGGGCACGTATAAGAATCAACCAATGACTGTATAAATAAGTAGAACCACAGATCATTGTTTGTCTTTCTTTCTCTGTCCCTTTCCCCTCACCTCTATAATCAATAAATACAAAAAAAAAAAAAGTTTTACAATATCTTATTCTTTCTCGAATACTATTCTCATTTTTCAGCCCAAGAACTCATCCCATCTGCTGGAATCTTTGCCTGGCAATCCTGTCCTGGCCAGCCTTTATGCAGACACAGTTTCCCAAGCCTCACTTACCCTCCTCTTATAAAAAATAGAAATAAAAATCACCTCTGCCTGATTAATATCACCTAATTCTGATTATGAGTTTACTCTGTGCGTTTCCAGCGTGAGGCTTCTATTAAAACCAAATGGCATTGGATAAAATTTCAAAGCATCACCCCAGCTATTATTTTTATTGCATCAGTTCCTTTCTTAAATCAATTAACCAGCAAATAGGCGAGGGAACATTTTAGTGCCATTAGGGACACTTTAGGTGGTTGTTCGTTGCTTTTTATAAACTGGCTCCGCTGTAACCAGGTTTGACTTGGAGGTTATTTGCATGTGGTTATTTGCTGAATGTCTGCAATTGTTCCTAGCGAGGAATCTGAACGAAATTGGTCTGTTTCAGTCACAATCAAAAGACCCCCATCATGACGTAACAAGATTGCCTGTAATCCTAGACGGGTTCCACAAAAACGCTATCCCCTGTTGGGAACCTTAAGAACAGAAAGGTGCCAGTGTGTTTCAAATGTGTGCCCGTCCTTCCTCCGTGTACAGACTTCTCCGCCCCATGATAGGTCCGTCAGGGCAATGGCCACGCCTTCCTTAGACACTTAGGAGCCTCAGCAAGCATGCATTCAATATCCACTCCAGGCCAGGCGTGAGCGCAGACTAAGTTAATCCTTCCAGGGACCCCAGGAGAAAAACGGAGATGAGCAAGGTGCTGACGTTTATCCGAGGTCACCCAGGCGATGAGACGAGGCCGGATTCTGGATCCAGGCTTCCTCACTAAATGCCTCCTGCCTTTCCTCCCCCGGGTTCCTGCCCACATCCGGGTCTGTACAGGTCTCCATCATGCAACAACTCAAAGTTGGCTAGCTGCATGGCCCTGCAGCCTCTGGTTCCCCAGAAAGTCAGGATTTAAAGAAGTTTGGGGGAAAGCAACGGGATCGTGCTTTCCTAATAAACCAGGAATTAGAGGGCTGTGTTGAAATAAAAAACAAACGGTATTTGCAACACGGAGTAGCTTTTTTCTGCATTGTACATGGACATCCCCACCCCTCTACTTCTTCCCGCTTTGCAAATGTCGGGGCACGCTGGGTACCATGAAGAGCAGCATCAGAAACACCACGCAGTCTCCCTGGGTCTTGGGTCAGAGCCTTCAGAAATCCTCAGGGATGTCTCAAGGTGCACCCCGGTAAGTAACCAACACACTGCCTCTCAAAACCCATTCAATGAGCAGAGGAGCCTTCGCCAAACATGACTATTACCACAGAAAAATAGGCATGGCTTCACTAAATTATCTCCCTGCAATCTGTTGTATTCAGTGCCACGCAATAACCCAGGTTCTTCTTTGCTAAAAAAAATTCTGCTAAGTAAAATAGGAGCAAAGCGTGCTCCTCCCCACCGTCGTCTGATGGAGCGAAAACCCGGATCACGAATAAAAACCCAGCCCCCGCCTGACGCATTCCCCCTAGCAGCCCTGCCACTGCACAGGCAAAACGGCAGAGTTTGTCTCTTTTGTCAGTCTGGAGATAAAATCCTATTCTTTGTAATCCCTGAAGAAACAAATCAAATAAACTCGGGCTGAGCTAACCATTTTCAATCCATCAAAGCAATCAAATTCTGTTTACCTGAATCACAATGATTTCTAAAATGTTATTAAAAAGTAAAATGGAGTTTAACTATTCCAAAAAACCTGAAAATGATGTGCAAACACAAAAGGGATATGATTTCTGTAATTATGTAGACATAAAGTCGGTGCCATCGTCTGAGCCACAATACACTGTAGCTATGGCATGTTCAGATAAAGAGTCCTTTGTCACCCGCGAGTGACGCATAAACATAATTAATGGGAGAAGTCTTCAAAGAGGTGACTCTTCATTTAGTTAGTCTTATTGCTCTTTTCGGGCAAACAATGGTTTTTGTCACTTAATAAACCAATTAACTGATTAGGTGTCACCCAAAACGTTTATATATGACCCATTCTGTCTTCGCAAAACTCCTCATGCCGTTTCCTGACCTCCTCAGAGTGTTGTTGTGAAGGTGATGAGCTAGTACATCAGGCAGATGTGCGGTGGGCTGGTTATCTTGAAGCGAAGTCTTTGGGATTTTGTCTTGAGGTGCTTTTGCAAACATTGGCAGCAACAACAGAAAGGCCTCTTTCGGGGGGCATCATTAAAATTAAGTTCAGATACCGCATTATCAGAACTGTTTAGAGCCACGTTGAGAGAAATAGCGATTGTGGTCGGCTTCTTCATCACAATTCTTTAACTCTTGCACAGGGGCGAGGGGGGACGATGCAGTCCCTAAACGTGGGATGCCCTGTCACCCCCTCCCAATGGCTTCTTCTGTTCAGCCAGGAGTCCTATCGCCGCCGCATTGTAACGGTGACGTTCACCCCATCGCCGCTGATGGATCCAGCAGCATTTCCATTATAACTCTCCATTATCAGGTAGAGAAAAGCCGGCTGGGGAAAAAACGCATCCCGGAATAACACTTGACATCCTGGCAAAGGACAGAAAGTTTCCACCTAGGCACATTCTTTCAGCGCTTTGAAATGTGAAATTGTCATATTTCAGTGGCAGGAATATATGTCAATAAAGGCATCGAAATGGAGTCATTTAAGAGGATTTGCTGGAACCCTCAGTAAAAAGTGTTTTTTATTACAGGTACCAACGGGGATCCCGGCGCTGGCGCCCCCAAAGCCACTGAGCATCTCCAAGGACGTGACAGAGGAGTGTTGCATAATGAACATGGCTCTGACCTCCACTCTTTGCCTTTTCCTTCACTCGCTCATTTGTGGAACCAGAGACTGACAGCCTCCACCCTACCCGTCATGAATTAGAAATGCCCCCCCCACTCCATTGAGCACATTGTCCAGGGAAAGTGGGGGCAGGTGTAATAAAAACAAGAGAGGACGTCTGTGGCACAGACCACATTGGAGGGCACCTAGCTCAGACACAGAGGAGCACAGGCTGCACAGGCATCTGCATTCTGGAACGACAGTTAACCAACTAACTGAGGTGAAGACAGATGCTATTAGGTTAAGAAGTGGCTTAAAGGTACACTGTTGAAAGAAAAGGCCCATTTGAGGTCCCAGGAGCCCTTGGGTGAGGTGGGAGCCTGTACCATGAGGGCCAAGGGGTGGCAGAGGAAGTCAGAGGGTGGACAAGCCCAGGCTGTGTGGAGCTTAAAGCCATAATAGCAATAGTTTAAACTTCATCCAGGGACGACTGTGGAGCCATGGACCTTTTTAAGCAGAAGAGTCGCATGATCAGATTTACATTCTGGAGATACATACCTACACTTTCAACACCCCCCTCTCTCCTATACAAAAATAAAGTCCTCCTATTCATGGTTAATACGGTCACTGCAGCCCTGTGGTTTATGGCTTATTTTCCCTGTGAGCCATTTGTATGGTAAAATTCTTGCTAAACCTGCAGCGGGGGCACCGCCTTCCAGGGAACTGTCCACGCGTTCATTGGCCCTACAAGGCCCGCCCCTTCGTCAGCGTCTATGTGAAGGATCCTTCCCTCAAGCTGGGCAGAGGAAATAGACGTGTCAATAAGAGCCACAGCCCTGGCGGGTTGGCTCAGCGGTAGAGCGTCGGCCTGGCGTGCGGGGGACCCGGGTTCGATTCCCAGCCAGGGCACATAGGAGAAGCACCCATTTGCTTCTCCACCCCCCCCCTTCCTCTCTGTCTCTCTCTTCCCCTCCCGCAGCCAAGGCTCCATTGGAGCAAAGATGGCCCGGGCGCTGGGGATGGCTCCTCGGCCTCTGCCCCAGGCACTAGAGTGGCTCTGGTCGCGGCAGAGCGACGCCCGGGAGGGGCAGAGCATCGCCCCCTGGTGGGTAGAGCGTCGGCCCTGGTGGGCATGCCGGGTGATCCCAGTCGGGCGCATGCGGGAGTCTGTCTGACTGTCTCTCCCCGTTTCCAGCTTCAGAAAAAAAATAAAGAAATAAAATAAAAATAAATAAATAAAATTAAAATAAATAAATAAAAAGAGCCACGTACACACAAGACCCCTAAGGTCCCATCAACGAAGAGACAGATGGTAAGTTCCGGAAGCTCATGGGATGGTTTGCTGTGCCCTGGGTGGGCAAAGAAGGCACATTCTGAGATGGGTAGGAGAGGAGGCGTGAGCCCAGGGCACCGGGGAACAGTCTGTCCATGGATGCTGGTACCAGAGAGCACAGGCATGACAGCTATGAAGGGCAAGAGGCTGGACTCAGTCCTGTGGTGGCTGATGACAGCGACAGCAGCAGCAACAGCAGGACGGCCCCCAGCAGCAGGGCAAATGATGTCCACAGGGGACTTCTTACCTTCAGGACTCTGGACCCTGTGACCGTGCACCAGCCCTCACGCCTTTCCACCTACCGATAGGACTGGCGGAGTCAGAGAGAATGAGTGACAGAGACCCAGACACCAGGGACTGGCCCTTGAAAGATAGGTTCAAACAGGAATCCCAGAAATAGGAGGAGCTTAGCCTGTCTGGGGAGACGCTTGGTAAACGCGCCCCGCCCACTGTCTCCAGCTGCATCTCTACCCAGGCTGCCTAACCCCTGGCATTCTGAAGTCCTAGCTCCTGGCTCTGAGCGACTGACTGCATGGGCCATGTCAACCCACCCGGGGAATCTTTACCTAAGACCCAGGCGTCACCTTTCTTGGGAAGTCCTGCCTAAGGACCTCTCCAGCCACCCGGGGGTGCCCTCCATACCCGTTGCTGGGAAATGTTCCATGTAGAACTTGATTTCATTAACCATTTGTTTACTTACTCTAGCCAACCTCCAGTCTGGGAACTTTTTGGTTAAGCACAGTGGTTAAGAGCTTGGTCCCTGGTGGGAATCCCCAAGACCCCCGAGGACAGCACCCGAACGCAGCAGAAGCATGATGAACGACTGACGAACGCCGGGCTGGATGAGTGGACTCAGAGGGGAGAGGGGTCTGTCTTATCGATCCGCCAATTCCAGTGATCCCGCAAAGTTCAATCATAAAAGCCTGAATATGGGGGGGGGGGGGCTGCATTTTTCTAGTTCCGGAAACTGGCCATGGCTCCTAGACTGTTCACTTCAGGGGTGCTGCTGTTTAAAAAAGGTATTTTGGCTGTATCTACACTGCCCCCCCAAAAAAACAACCATTCAATACACACACTGTGCAAAAGAGGGAGGGGGGAGTTCATTCAGATGGGAAGAAAAGTCAGTTGAAGGGATTGTTTGATTTCTTTGGCTTCCAGCTCAATTAAAAAGGTCACTCTTAGGAGCCCTGTGAAAATATAGCCTGGCTCTGGGTATCGAGTCATGTGACAGTGTTATCTCATCAGTCCCTACAAAGTCCTATGAGTAAGATGACAAGTCGTATCTGCGGGCCTAGATGTGATGCTCCAACTTCAGGATGCATCAGAACACCTGGAAGGCTCGCCAGAACACCCACTGCTGGGCCCCACCTTTGGAGTTTCTGATTTGGTACGTCTAGGACAGAGCTCACAAAGTCACATATCTAACAAGCTCCCAGGGGAGGCTGATGCTTGCCTGAGACCACCACCCTTCAAGCACCATGGCCCTGGACGGCTTCGTAACCTTAGCCATGAACTCCTGTATCAGCTGTCAGCCACTCGGTGCCAGGCTGACTGACTTCAGCTGAGCCAAGCCCGAGGTAGCAAAATAAAGTGAAATCTGTGGGCTCACCTGGCCCAAACTGCTTTTCTTGTGGTTAAAGAAGGGAGTGGCCACTTGCCCGGTGCTCCAATCAGGTCACAGGGCTGGAGAAGGCCAGGTCTGCGGGCATTTTTTCCAACAAGAATCTCTGATACCAACTGCATGCAAATGATTCCAGCTCTCTCTCTTTCTGAGATGCTCATGGTGTGGATTTGAAAAAGAGGTCAAAGTGAAATTGAGTTCGGACTCAGATTTCACAAAAACGGGTTTTCAAATCAAATCAGATGAAACCTCTAGGTGCATGGGACTACTTTGCCCCTACCCAAATGTGACCTCTCCCATTAAGAAGGGGGAAAATGCTTGAAACCCCTCTTCAACATCAAATGGCAACCCAAGAGCGTTTTCTGGTGATTTAAACGAATCAGAAACATCTGGATTAAATTTTACTCAAATTCTACACAATCTAAACAATTAAGGTGGGGGAGGAAGCACTTGGCAAAGTGGACCTTGGGTTTAATCAAGCCTGGAGCATTTGAAAATTGGTCCGAGGTGTTGATGAGCACTGAGTGAAGCCCTGAGGCCCAGCGTTACCACTCCGAAGGCTCAGAAGTTACACAGCCATTACCCACACCCTCCTCCAGGACTCCTGGAAGAGCCTCCCTTCCATCCATTTTCTTCCTGGCCCCATTTGGACAGCTTGTTCACGATTTGATGGCCCGGGCGAATCTGGATGCCTGATGACCAGAAGCCAATGGGAATTGTGAAGAGCACAGTGTGATGCTGTCTGTCAGGATAATCCACCGGAGCTGGTGCAGCAGAGCCACGGAGTCACGGTGGCTTTCCCCAACCAAGTGTGTTTCTCGCTCACGCTCTCTGGGTTTGGATGGCTCCACCAGACATCTCTCCTGCAGTCACTCAGGGACCCCAGCTGCTCCCACGTCCCCACTCTGCCCTGCATCGTACCGTGCATTTCTCCATGGCTCCTGCCGAGGGGACTGAAGGAGGGAAGGAGGGAAGGAAAGAAGGATAGAAGGAGGGAAGACCTCGTTTTGGACCTCAGACCTGTCCTTTAAGAGCAGGGAAGCACTCTGCAAGACCCTTGACCTCTCTAAGGGTCAGCTTGTTTCTTTCTCTGTAAAAGGGGAGTGATCAGATCACCTACCTCACGGGGTCCCCCCATTCCGTGTGAAAAGCAAACGAGGTTCGGCCCAGGACCCTTGCTACTCGAAGTGTGGTCTGCTGACCTGTGGCATTGGCACCACCTGGGGTCCTACTGGAAAGGTGGATCCTCAGGGCCATGGCAGACCTACAGAACCGGAGTCCGCCTTTTAACAAGCCCCCTGGGTGACTCGAGCACACATCACGGTTTGGGAGCCCTGCTCTGAAGCCCCCAGCACGCAGTAAATCCTCAGTGAACGCTGGCTGCCCTTATCATCATCTGAGCTCCAGCTGCCTCTCCAGGCCCCCAACCACCGGGTCAGTTCGCCCCCTCACCCCCTCACAATCAGCAGGGACATCAGCGGAGCCTGTTGGGTTGAGGGGACCAGCTTCTCCTCCTGTGAACAGTGACACTTCCTACTGATGTCCTTTCATGAAAGGGTGGAGACGGGGGTCTTTATTTTAACTGACAAATCAAAGCAAGTCAGGACTAAGACTGCAATCATTTTATCCTCATTATCCTGAGGAATTTCAGCCCATATGGCACGCTGCCCTCATCATTACACGCTGATCACAGACCCTGTGTGTTACCTGGGATCAACCCAGAAACATAAAAGGTAGGGAACGGACCCAGATTTCTAGACGGGCTGTCACGGAAAATTTCCTTCCTTGGTGGGGGACTGGGGTAGGGAGGATTAGGACAAATGTCAAGTAAATCACCCCCCCCCCCATCGTGGGGAAACATTTCCATGGCCAGGCCAGCTTTCCCCAACGAGTCCTGCCGGCTGACTCAGCCTGTGGCGCGGGCGCTCCGGGACGCGGAGGATTCCTTTGGCTAGCTGCCTGCATGCCTAATTTCCGTGATTACACCAAATCGTCATCCAGAAAGTGCCCTCTGCAAAATGACTAAACTCATATCAGGTGTCTCGCCTCCGCCCTGGCCCGGCTCCCACCTCCCGCCCTCCTTCCCTCCACAAAGGCCCCGTCTGAAACACATGACACTTGATAATGGATCACACAACTTCTGAATCTCAATTTCCTTTCCTCCGCCCTGTGTCACCTCCGCCACATTGATCAATGTGAAGCCAGCGGCGAGTGCCCAGAGCGGCCTCCTCTCCCTCCCTTCTCCTCCCTTCTCCCTCTCCTCCTTCCCTCTCTTCCACACACACACACACACACACACACACACACACACACACACACACACACCAAATACTCGGAACATTAAAGAAAGCTGTTAAGCTAATCTGGTACATCTAAATGGGCAATATATATTGAATCCATGCTCCATTGATCATAATTATTGCAGTGCCCTTTATCAAGTAGCCATCTTAAACCATTATTTAGAGATCATTTTGCTTTCCATTATTGTCACTATATTGCAAAATTCGCTGGGAATTGGATGCCTGGCGATAGAGGGGTGTGCACAGTATTAGCTGGGAACCTGTTCGTGTCATCCAGGAGTGTTTCCAAACGGAGAGACTCAGCGCCACAGTCAGTGAACTTTTGAAGAGCCACCCCCCCCAACCACCACGCCACCCCACCCCACCCCCCACCGTCAGCTCTATGGCAGAAAAATAAATCCTCCACCCGGGTCTGATTTTTTCCACCTTGGCTCTGCAAACAATGTCACCATTATTCTTGCCTTACGATAATCCCCGGTAAGACCCTCGACATACAAAGCCCCCGACGCACACCGGGCGTCCTGCAGATGAAGTGCAGAGTGCCAGAATCAAGGCCTCTGGCCTGTGGGAAGGAAAACAAGGGAGCCTTATCTGAAACGGCCCGGCTTCTGAATGGTAACCTGTCTACCAAAATCATAACGCCCTTTCTTCCCCGTCCGAGGATGCCCGCGGAAGATGAGCTGCGTCGCCCCCTCCAAAGCCCTGGTCCTACCTCAGCATCATCCCTTCCCCATCCATCCTTCAGGGGAGGCTCTCCACAGAAAATGAGACATGGCACACTCTCAGTATGAGTGGAGGGCAGTCCAGCCTGATGGTTAACCCCCCCCCACGCTGCCTTCAGAGCCAGGTTCAAACCCAGGCTCTGCCGCCTGCCCCTGCAGAGCCCCAGGCAATCCATGCGCCCTCACAGATTCTGTGACAACAGGAATTAAGATGATTATAAACACCTACCTTGTAGGGCCCCCCAGTGGAAGGGTTCTGATCTGGTGCAGAGTGAGTGGGTGCTCGGACAAGTTAGCCGTCACTACTCTAACCTAGGGCCCTGGGTCTCAAATGTTAACATGCACAGAGGGCTTCTTCAAACACAGGTGGCTGGCCCCACCCCCAACTTTCTGATCCAGTCTGTCTGAGTAGGGTGAAGACTTACAATTCTAACACGTTCCCAGGTGACGCCTCTGGTCTGTGGTCACATTTGGAGAACCACTCTCCGTACAGAGTAGAAACTACGAGATCATGGCTATGGACAGGTGGTGCTCACAGCGCCTCTCCAACCCAGGACTGTCTGACATATGCACTGAGCAGCCTCACTGCCCTCTCAGGTCAGCCTACACTGTGAAATCCAGACCCAAGACTGTCCTGGTGTCAAAGAAAAAGCATAGGATTTGGACCTGAATCTCCCTTCTGGTTCTACTGCTGCTTAGCTGTGTGTCTTTCAGGGACTTCCTTAACCTCTCTGAGCTTGTTTCTTGACTGTAGATTGGGACAACAGTTCCTGCTTCATAGAGCTGTTGTGGGAAGAAAATTGTATGACCTACAGAAAATAGCAACACAGTTGCTGTGGTCATTATTAGTAATGCTGGGGTGGGTCCTATGAAATTGCTAATATTTGATCACATTTTACCTATAAAAATAGCAGTTTCGCCCTGGCCGGTTGGCTCAGCGGTAGAGTGTCGGCCTGGCGTGTGGGGGACCCTGGTTCGATTCCCGGCCAGGGCACACAGGAGAAGCGCCCATTGCTTCTCCACCCCCACCCCCTCCTTCCTCTCTATCTCTCTCTTCCCCTCCCGCAGCCAAGGCTCCATTGGAGCAAAGATGGTCCGGGCGCTGGGGATGGCTCCTTGGCCTCTGCCCCAGGCGCTAGAGTGGCTCTGGTCGCGGCAGAGCGATGCCACGGAGGGGCAGAGCGTCGCCCCCTGGTGGGCAGAGCGTCGCCCCTGGTGGGCGTGCCGTGTGGATCCCGGTCGGGCGCATGCGGGAGTCTGTCTGACTGTCTCTCCCCGTTTCCAGCTTCAGAAAAATACAAAAAAAAAAAAAAAAATAGCAGTTTCATATCGATCAACCCAACCAATGTAATAATAGTAGTAGCATCACTGAGCAAACTGTAGCCACCCCAATGTTGTAAAATAACCAGCTGACAACACCCACTGCAGGAAAGCTGAGGACGTCCGTCCGTCAGTTCAATTTGCAACATCATTTCAGCGCCATGCTTGTCGGCCTAGAAGCCTGATTCCCACCCCCCTTACCAGCTCCTGGTAACAGGACACATACACTGATTTAATAGACACAGCCATAGCTTTTTTTTTGTTTTGTTTTTTTCAGAGATCCTTCAAATGATTCTAACAAGTGGTCATATGTGAACCACAGAGAACATTTTCTGTGTGGGTCCTTTGGCATTTCCTGACCACAGCTGAATGACCACCCCCATCTCTGTCCAGCCATCCTGCTAATTTGCTAAGGACTAGGAAATTAAAAAAAAAAAAAAGCTTTTCCAGTTTACTTCTTGTGTCTCTGTTTTTTAGTAAAATGGCTAGTAGCATAATAGATGCTCAACAAATGTCAAACTGAGAGCAATTTGGGTAATGAAAGAAAAATACGTTATCATCGTGAGAGAGCCTGAAAGGACATTTGATAAATGTAGTGTTCCTGTTTTTCTTATTTTTTATTGATTGATTAATTGATTTTAGAGACAGTGGAGGGCGTGGAGAGAGAGAGAAAAATTTGTTCCACTTATTTATTGCATTCATTGGTCGATTCTTATATGTGCAGAAAAATATCCTAGTATACCAAAAATGTAAGATACTAACAGATGTGAGATGGATAGATGTATATGTGTGTATCCTTGTGTGTGTGTGTGGGGGGGGGGGGATAATGTTTATTCAAACTAACAGCCAGCATCCTGAGCAACTATAAAATGGAAGAGATGGCCATTAAAAGACAAACAAAACAAAATTGCCTACTCATTATGACTATTTAACATTGTTCTAGAAGTACCTATGAATACAACAGAAAAAAAAATCATGACATAACAGAAATAAATATTAGAAGCTGCAAACAAAAATCACCATTGCTGTCTGCTTGGAAAACCCAGGAGGAAATATTAGAACTAAGAAGAGGCATCAATGAGATAAAATTAATTTATAGAAACCAATAATAGGTCTATAACCACTCAGAAAATATGTTTCATAACAGTTATAAAAATATAATGCCCAGAAATCGGCTTCTCAAAACATGACTAAAATCCATATGTTAAGAATCATAAAACTCTATTCAGGAATACAAAAGTCTATCTGAATAATTGCAGAAAACATATGATGTCCCACAATGGAAAGACCTCATATTTAAAGATATTAAAACTGACAAATCATGCTATGAATTTAATGTAATCCAAATCAAAATTCTAATACTTCTCTTCAAACTTGACTCAAGTTTATCTGCGGACTATGGGTGTGAGAAGAGCCAGGAGAAATTCAGGGGCGGGGGAAAGACTTGTGAGAGAGCGTTTGCCTTTCCAATTACTAAAATGTATTAAAATTCTGATAATCAAAACTGACTCCAAAAGAGACAGATTAATTAAATAGACTAGGAGATTCAGAAGCAGACCCAAGCACATTAAAAAAACAGCATATAATAAGGTTAGAATTTCAGATCAAGCAAGAAAGCAAGAGCCATTAATAAAGAAACTAGGGATTAACCATTTAGGAAAAAAAAGACAATTTATACCAACACAAATTCTATATGGATGAAACAATTTAGCGTAATAGTGCTAACAACAACAACAACAAAAACCTATGTAAACATTTTTATAAAACTTGATGGGGCCCTGGATGGTTGGCTCAGCGGTAGAGCGTCGGCCTGGCATGCGGGGGACCCGGGTTTGATTCTCACATAGGAGAAGCACCCATTTGCTTCTCCACCACCACCCCCTCCTTCCTCTCTGTCTCTCTCTTCCCCTCCCGCAGCCAAGGCTCCATTGGAGCAAAGATGGCCCGGGCGCTGGGGATGGCTCCTTGGCCTCTGCCCCAGGCGCTAGAGTGGCTCTGGTCGCGGCAGAGCGACGCCCCGGAGGGGCAGAGCATCACCCCTTGGTGGGCAGAGGGTCGCCCCTGGTGGGCGGGCCGGGTGGATCCCGGTCGGGCGCATGCGGGAGTCTGTCTGTCTCCCCGTTTCCAGCTTCAGAAAAATACAAAAAAAAAAACTTGATGGGAAATTCCTTTCGAAGAATGGCACCAAAACAAAATTTTGTGATGTTGAAATTTAAAACTTATTCTACATAGGGGAAAAAATTTTTTAAGGTAAATAAACCAGAAAATATATTTTCAATATTCAAGAAGTTAGTATCCTTATTACTTAAAGATATATCAAATCCACCAGAAATAAATATAGATATAATATAATCCAATAGAAATTTGAGTAAAGGAGATAAACAAGATATTTGCAAATGAAGGAATATCGCTAAATAACCACATACAAATACTCTATATCATCAGTAATCAAAGAAATATAAACTAAAACACAGTGGGGTACCCTTTTTACTTATTGTATTACTATAGGGTTTTTTTATTTTTTTATTTTTTTCCAGGGACAGAGAGAGAGAGTCAGAGAGAGGGATAGATAGGGACAAACAGGAACGCAGAGAGATGAGAAGCATCAATCATCAATTTTTCATTGCGACACCTTAGTTGTTCATTGATTGCTTTCTCATATGTGCCTTGACCACGGGCCTTCAGCAGACCAAGTAACTCCTTGCTTGAGCCAGCGACCTTGGGTCCAAGCTGGTAAGCTTTTTGCTCAAGCCAGATGAGCCCGCGCTCAAGCTGGCGACCTCAGAGTCTCGAACCTGGTTCCTTCCGCATCCCAGTCCGACGCTCTATCCACTGTGCCATTGTCTGGTTAGGCTACTATAGGTTTTTAAAAGAGGGGCCAGAATGTCAAAAATGTAGGGCAATATACAGGCACCCTCACAGATCTTTTGTATCTTGGAACATAAATTAAGAAGGTCCTTTGGAGTAAGTAGCCAAGCCTTTAGACTTTGACCCAATAAACACCTCTGAGAATGTATCACAGGAAATAATTAAACAAGTGCACACAAAAAATAGAACAAGGATGATCTTGCGGCATTACGTATAGTAGCCAAAATTTGGAAGATTAGTCATTAAGAATTATGGCAGAAAGTCCCCTGTGTTTCCACACATGTGTGGTCATAGTACAGAAGGGGTCCTCAGATGTTACAGTGCATCAGTCTCATGAGGACAGCCCGTTCACACAAGATTGATGGCCCCATTCCCAGAGTTCCCCATTCGGTAAGCTAAGCCTGGATGGGGCTTAGAATGTGCAGTTCTTTTTTTATCATAATTTTTTAAATTTTAACTGATTTTAGTGAGAGAGGAAGAGAGGGAAAGAGAGAGACGGGAACATCGATCTGCTCCTGTATTTGCCCGAACTACGGTTTCGAATTGGCCACCTCTATGCTTCAGGACAATGCTCTAACCAACCGAGCGACGCGGCCAGGGCTAGAATGTACACTTGTAAGTGCCCAGGTGGGGATGATGCTGGTGGTCCAGGCATTACACTAGGACAGCCACTGTGACAGAGCATCCCTTAGTGAGAAGAGCAAATTACAATAGAGTCGAGATAGCATAATCCAGTTCCCCTCTGTACCTTATACATGCATAGAAAACAAAAATCCTCAAGGATAAACCTTAAAATGTTACCAAGGATTAAAATGTTAACAATGATGTCAAGATTATGGGTGCTTTTAATTTTTTATGATCAACATAAATTATTTATAGAAATTTAATTAATCGGCCATTTCTCCCTCTAATAAGCAAATTTTATGAAACCCACCATGTGCCTGAGTCCTCTGTCTTGGGACACGTGGGACCAGACCCAACCCTTTGGGAGTTTTTTATTATTAATAACTACTCTATTAAGATGTAATTCACATACCATACAATTCACCCATTTAAAGCATACACTTCAATGGCTTTTAGTACAATCCACAGCATTGTGCAACCATCACCACAATCAATTTTAGAATAATTTCAACACCTCCAAAAGAAACTCATCCTCCCCAGCACCCTCCCATTTCCCCCTAACCCCCTCCCGCCAGCCCCTGGCAACCATTAAATGTATTTCCTGTCCCTATGAATTTGCCTATTCTGGGTATTTCCTATAAATGGAATCATACAACCTATGGTCTTTCGTGACTGGCTTCTTTCCCTCGGCATGTTGTTTTCCTACAAAAATCTCTCCCTTGCAGGGTAATCGTGCAACCCACCTTGTCTCGCATGCCCTATTCAAGTCACGCCCAAGGTCCCACCTTAGGAAGATTCTGCAGACATGAAGTAATGTGCATGAAATGTAATATACTCTGCGTATCACTCCTCCCCTCACCCCAGGTAATTTTATGTAGCTTACAGTTGGGTTCTTGCCTCTGTTTCAGACCTACTTGAATCTGAGACACAAGTCACCTTCTAACAGACAGGATGAAGAAGCAGTATAACCTCACAGGAAGAGGCCCAGGGCCCGGCCACACTGGCTCTGTGACCCCACGCAAGCTGGTTGGTGGGTCCGGGTCTCACACCTCAGACATATTGGAGAACTCAGTAAGTTTACCCACATTCACTGCTCAGAGCAGCGCCTGCTACCACATAAATGCTCAGCACATCTTAGCTGTTAGCATCATTGTAACAGTTAATTGGATTTCAATACCTGGCCAAGTTTCTTTGTCGTGAAGTTCTGATATGGTTGTAGAGGCAGATGCCTGGAAGAGATTTCGCAAAATCTTCTCTTATGATAATACTAGAAAGCCCGGCGGTCATACAAAATGACCGCTGTTCTAGATATTATAAATTGTAATTAAAATGATTTGTGCAAAGGTGTCTGCTAATTCAAACTGAATTACCCAGGGCAGGCAGCAAAGACGCCCCTTTGCTTACTGCCCCATGGGGTTTCCCCCTTCTACTTGCTTAATTGCTTAAAGTAGAGTGCAATGAAGGAAACCACTGGCAGTACATTTCTTAAGAGCCACTGCTAGCTCAATAAATAAAGGTGATTTAAATAATAAAATGTTAATTCACATGTCAAAGATCTCTTTGTACACAACATTTCTTGTGTAGATCTTTCCATCATTTGTTACAATGTTTCCATACTTGCAACATTGAGAAAATCCTTTCTTGCCACGGTCAAATCGATTAGTTTCTAACTTGAAGTTTAAGGACTGACAGTGTTCACATTTAATATTCATGTCACCCGAGGAATGCTCAAAAATTAAAGTTTCTCCGTTTGAAACTGTTTTAATCCTTTTTGCGTTTTGGTCAGCATTACTCTGTCGTTTTTTTGCATTTCTCTCCTGCCTTTGTTCAAGGGACTCATTTTGTCGAGACAGGCTTTTTTGTCTTGCATCTGAGGCAAGCCTTGTTTCTCTATGCTCATCAGTATCATTTTGCCAAAGATGCATTTGCTCTGCGACTGAAGCAAGCCTTGTCTTTCTCTGCTCAGTGGTTTCTTTTTGTCGAGAAAGCCGTTTTTGTGCAGCTTTAGCTCCTTTTCTCTCCTCTTTAGTGCTGTATTTTCTAGGAGGCATTCTTAAAAGAAATTACGTTAAGACGTAGTTTTTATGTAAAACAGATGATTGCCAATGCAAACAAATGTTCACCTTCCCCCTGACACACTCAATTTGCGTTCAGCCTTAAATTGTTTCAAAAGCAGATGGTTGCCAATGCAAATAAATGTTCACCTTCCCCCTGACCCACTCAATTTGTGTTCAGCCGTGGCAACTTCACCCCATTGGCTAGTACAGTTACGCAAGCAACCAATAAGCTATCGGCGACAAACAGACACTTAAGCTGCATATAATAAAGATCTTGCCTCCTTCTCTCTGAAGGGATAGGATAGTGTTGGGCTGAGAACACTTTGGGCTGATTCCAGTCCAAGCAGTGGCCCCAAGCTAAGAGATTAACTCTTAGGGAGGGATTTGGGGAAGTTATTAAGTCAAACACAAGGACTGACCATAGTCATAATAATAATCACAATACTAATAAAAATGAATGTCAAAATCAACTCCTTTATATTGATGTTTCTCCCAAAGAGATGTCTGCAATCATTACCCAATGCAAGACACTCTTAGGGGGACACCAGAAATGTCTGTGTGCTCCTGAATTAGCAAGATCACTTTTAAGTCCTGGGGAAAAAACCTGGGAGAACTGTCTGACACAAGAAGAGATAGCTGCCTGGCCACGCATCCTGAGCAACGCTGGAGCCTCACCAGGTCAGCCTTGTGAACTGAACACCGCGAGTGAGACAGCAAGGCCAGTTGCTCAGAATCATTCTCATGCTACTCAGGGTCCATTTATTTATTGTTTTTGTTTCTTCCCTAACTCAAAGGTATCACTCGCCTTAACTTTTAAAATTCAGCCTGAACAATAGATAGCTTTTATGAAGAACCATGTTAGAAGGTTTGGCTGAATCTGACTTTTCTAGGCAAGACGACTCTTGTTGGTGAAAACATCTTAAATGTTTGAAATGGCTTGGGCTTCCCTCCAGAGAGAGGGACAGGCAGTTTCATTCTCCTGATCGGTCTGGTGTCCCAGGAAGCGTCCTCCCTGAGTGCCCGGATGTGTGTGTTCTCTGGCACGGAGTCTATGCTGCGCCCCCCGCCCCTAGCTCCTGGGCTGGCTCAGCCTTCATCATGCACCAGTCAGTCTCAGGTGGGCAAGAAAAGTCCCAGATGCTCTTCGTGCCTCTTCCTCCTCCCCCTCCGCTCCGCCCCCTCCTGTTCCCTCTCTGCCTGCTCTCTCCCTTCTTTTTAATCACCAATCACACTTCTTGTTGAGTAGATGGTTATAGCTATACACCTTTACGATGCCTGCTTCATCTACTTGTTCCTAATCCCTAGAAACTAGTTCTATTTTTAAAGGCCGGTACCTCACAGGGAAACCCAACTGCCCTTCGGTGCTCTCTAAACTAATAACAACCTATGATCACAACATGATCTTTAACCAGTCGTCACCGTGAGGCTATTCAGTGTGAGGGCAAAGAGCTCTTCCATGCCTCCAAATATCTGCACGTGTGACTGTGGTACCATTTTATCAAGTCATGTCGACCCCTGCTTCCCACACAAAAACATCTCAGGTTATGTCCAGAATTTTTCATATTTTCTAAGTACGGTCTGAATAAAAAAAAGTGAGTGATTTGATTATATGTTTGCATTATATTTTTTTTTATATATAATTTTATTTTTTTAATGGGGTGACATCAATAAATCAGGATACATATATTCAAAGATAACAAGTCCAGGTTATCTTGTCGTTCAATTATGTTGCATACCCACCACCCAAAGTCAGATTGTCCTGTCACCTTCTATCTTGTTTTCTTTCTGCCCCTCCCCACCCCCTATCCCTCTCCCATTCCCCCCTCCCCCCCGTAACCACCACACTCTTATAAATGTCTCTTAGTTTCACTATTATGTCCCACCTACGTATGGAATAATACAGTTCCTGTTTTTTTCTGATTTACTTATTTCGCTTCGTATCATGTTATCAAGATCCCACCATTTTGCTGTAAATGTTCCGATGTCATCATTTCTTATGGCTGAGTAGTATTCCATAGTGTATATGTGCCACATCTTCTTTATCCAGTCATCTATTGATGGGCTTTTTGGTTGTTTCATTGTCCTGGCCACTGTGAACAATGCTGCAATAAACATGGGGCTGCATGTGTCTTTACGTATCAATGTTTCTGAGTTTTTGGGATATATACCCAGTAGAGGGATTGCTGGGTCATAAGGTAGTTCTATTTTCAGTTTTTTGAGGAACCACCATACTTTCTTCCATAATGGTTGTACTACTTTACATTCCCACCAACAGTGAATGAGGGTTCCTTTTTCTCCACAGCCTCTCCAACATTTGCTGTTACCTGACTTGCTAATAACAGCTAATCGAACAGGTGTGAGGTGGTATCTCATTGCCGTTTTGATTTGCATTTCTCTAATAGCTAAAGAAGATGAGCATCTTTTCATATATCTGTTGGCCATTTGTATTTCTTCCTGGGAGAAGTGTCTATTCATATCCTCTTCCCATTTTTTTATTGGATTGTTTGTTTGTTTGTTGTTGAGTTTTATGAGTTCTTTGTATATTTTGGATATTAGGCCCTTATCTGAGCTGTCGTTTGAAAAAATCATTTCCCATTTAGTTGGCTTTCTGTTTATTTTGTTATCAGTTTCTCTTGCTGAGCAAAAACTTCTTAGTCTGATGTAGTCCCATTCATTAATTTTTGCCTTCACTTCTCTTGCCATTGGAGTCAAATTCATAAAATGCTCTTTAAAACCCAGGTCCCTGAGTTGAGTACCTATGTCTTCTTCTATGTACTTAATTGTTTCAGGTCTTATGTTTAGATCTTTGATCCATTTTGAGTTAATTTTTGTACAGGGGGAGAGACTGTAGTCCAGTTTCATTCTTTTGCATGTGGCTTTCCAGTTTTCCCAGCACCATTTATTGAAGAGGCTTTCTTTTCTCCATTGTGTGTTGTTGGCCCCTTTATCAAAAATTATTTGACTATATATATGTGGTTTTATTTCTGGACTTTCTATTCTGTTCCATTGGTCTGAGTGTCTATTTTTCTGCCAATACCATGTTTGCATTATATTTTTAAGTTAACATGGTCAGAGGTTTTGCAATCGAAGGACCAAGATTTAAGTTGTTTGAAAAATGTACAGTACACACATTAAATGGCCCATTTTCAGTGACAATCAGCTAATAGACAGCTGATATCTCACTTGCACTTATTTTAACTAATAAAATGCAAATGTGTCACTGCTTCCCTTGAGTCCCTACATGTTCTTATTAGCGCCTTTCAGAAAATTTAAAAATTTTATGAAACCCAGTAATACGTAATTAATATTTTAAGACATTTTTTCCCATTCTGCTTCTCCTCTGCCAAGTGTGAGAATGACTTGCTTACAAAAAAAAAGAGATGGTGCTGTATCTTTTCACTCTTGGGCTTGGGAAAACGCTTGTTAGGAAACTTGAGAACGGATACAGTTATATTTATTTATTCAAAACAAATAAAGTTGAGAATGCGAGGCTGTACAAATAATTGCCACCAAGGAGTAGAAAAACTGCTTGGTGATAACCACTGTTTGTAAGCCTAAAGAGAGAAGACAAATCAGTCGGCTTGTTTTTAACTACAGTGTGTCCGTAAAGTCATGGTGCACTTTTGACCGGTCACAGGAAAACAACAAAAGACAATAGAAATGTGAAATCTGCACCAAATAAAAGGAAAACCCTTCCAGTTTCTGGAGGATGATGTGGCAGCATGTGCGCATGCACAGATGATGACGTAACACCATGTATACAGCGGAGCAGCCCACGGCCATGCCAGTCGAGATGTGGACATAGAGGAAATTTCAGTGTGTTCTGTGACTCGCTAAATTCGAATCCGTGACCAAAGTGCAACGTGAATATTGATGTGTTTATAACGAAGTGCCACCACGTAGGAATAACATTATTCCTTGGTTGGATAAGCAGTTGAAGGAAACCGGCAGTTTGGTGGAGAAACCCCATTCTGGTAGGCCATCAGTCAGTGACGAGTCTGTAGAGGCTATACGGGATAGCCACCTAAGGAGCCCTAAAAGATCTGTGTGTGAATCCACATCAAACTGCACTGAATAGGTATGAAACTGGGAGAGTTTTCTTTTATTTGGTGCAGATTTCACATTTCTATCGTCTTTTGTTGCTTTCCTGTGACCGGTCAAAAGTGCACCATGACTTTACGGACACACTATATTTTTGGTCGAAGGGCTTTTGAAAGCACCCACCACAAAGCCCTGCTGGGAGAATTAAACTTATTTCGTTTTGGTTTCTTCAACAAACACTTATATAGTACTTACCATGTGTCAGCCATTAAAATAAAGCTATATGTTACACCTATTAACTAATGGAACCCTCATAACAACACTCTGATGTTAGCTCTGTTGTCCTCACTTCATGGATGTGGAGTCACAGGCACAGAAAGCTTCTAGGTGCACATGTGAGAGACGAACACATATCTGACCCATGCCCAGCATTTAACGAGCAGGCCACACTGATGACGCGGGTGGAAAAGTGGATGAATGTAACTTCAATATGTGTAGGCCCGGGAGAGAAGCTGGGTATTTCTAACTTACTACAGTTTTAGAACCTTGATAGAATATGGTACACATACAGGCCAACCCTTCTGCTATGTCTTATTCAAAGGAAAGTGAGATATTTGAAAAGAAACATTGAGTGAAGAGGCAGATCCCTGGTTTTTCCATATCTTTACTGGGTTTAAGGCATCTGTCCTCAAATCATATCGACTCTCCAAACAAACTTAATCGGAGAAATCTAAAACAGAAAAAAATTACTATTGAAAAATTTGAACTGTTGCATTGTTTTTGATCAATCTACTGAGGGTATTTTAAGAGCAACAGCTGCTATAAATGGATGTGTTCGTCCAAATAGGGTTCTGTAGCGGCTGGTTTGGGGATCACCGTCTGCCTCCGGAAGGGCTGTGCTTGTACGGTTTCTGCTCACAGCCCAACCGCAGAGAAAATTCCGTGGCTGGCTCTTGAAATTAACCAGCCAACACACCGGTGAGCATATTTAACTATACAAACATATCATGTACCTGCTATAGCTAAGGATTTTAGCCTAAGGCGCTGAAGGTAAGGACGAAGACACAAGGATCGCCAAGGGGCTCGCAGTCTGAGAGAGAAGCTCAGAGACAAGCATATTCAAAGGCAACCAACTGAACGAGTAGAGAAGGATAATGGCAAGGACAGAATACGGTCAGTGCTGGCGTGGAGACGACCGAGCAGGGGCAAGACCACCGTGGACGGGGCTGGCAGTACGGGACCGGGCAGGACTGAACAGGACAACCGGGACCCTGACAGGCTCCCAGCTCTTCTGCTGGATCCCACGGGAGGCACAGGATTCATTCAACCAGCGAGGACAAGAGAGGGCAGTCCAGGCTGGCCCGTTCATTATCACACCCATGCACGTGGCCGTGAGCCCCTCGGTGTGATTTCTGTTTCTCCTGTTTACGTAGAGTAATCCAGGTGTCATTTTTCTGCCTACAGTGCTCTGCTCTTGCGCGGTATTCTGTGTCTTAGTGTCTCTTTGTGTGTTCCCTCCGTCGCCTAAGTGGCGGTGTTTACCTCGCCGTCTCTCTCCCTTCATGGCTCATGCATAACACAAGTACAGAAAGAGATTGAACACATTTGAAACTATGCCGGTCGTGCTGGATGCTCTGAGTTGAGTGGCTCTTGGCAGCGTCTTGATCCTTCTCCTTTTGCCTGCATCCCCCTGTGCCCCAAACAAGGATGGTTAACGGGCAGCTGCAGAACAGCTTCTCCTCTCCAAAGAAGTGCCACAAGAAAGAGCTCAAATGAAAAGTGTTAATACATGTCTCAGGGTATACTCGAGGTTTTGTAGTGTTTAAAGAAATATCTGGCCTGACCAGGCGGTAGCACAATGGATAGAGCGTCGGACTGGGATGCGGAGGACCCAGGTTCAAGACCCCGAGGTCGCCAGCTTGAGCATGGGCTCATCTGGTTTGAGCAAAGCTCACCAACTTGGACGCAAGGTCACTGGCTCGAGCAAGGGGTTACTCGGTCTGCTGAAGGCCCACGGTCAAGGCACATATGAGAAAGCAATCAATGAACAACTAAGGTGTTGCAATGAAAAACTGATGATTGATGCTTCTCATCTCTCTCCATTTCTGACTGCCTGTCCCTGTCTATCCCTCTCTCTGACTCTCTCAAAAAAAAAAAAAAAAAAAAAAGGAAATATCTGTTTCCTTTAGCAGCCCACCTGATCTGGGCCTGTCAGAAATACAGCAGCTGACGATGTGAACTGTCCCAACCTGGGGTTGGGGGAGTGGGCTGTGTGGCTGGGGACCCAGTGGGGAGTGAGAGGAAGCCGGGCCAGTGGGCAGGTGAAGGGGCCCACCTGGTAGGCTGATTCGATACAGAAGTTCGGTATATGATGTCAGAGAAAGCTGTCAGCAATCAGGAGGGTTCACCAGGCAGTGGACATGACGAGAGGCTCCAGGGAACAAGGGTTCTCATACGCAGGTCACACCGATAGGGTGCAAGGACAGTCTGTTTGATGCCCCATTACTGGAGAGACTGGAGGTATCAAACACATGGCCCAGGAACCAGGGAAGGAAAGACGCTGGTAAGAGAAGGCCTGGCATCAGTTCCCTAAGCCACAGACTGGGTTCAAGGTGAAACTACAGGCCAGTGGGAATCTGCTCTTGAGAAAACATGAGCAGCATGGTGAGAAAGAGTCACTAGGCACAAAGATGCCAAGAATGAGCCCCAGGCACCCCAGACACTGGTCCCTAGCAGGGCGACTCATTCCGTGCATTCCTGCCGGGGCCACGCTGCCCACTGGGTCAGAGGTCACTTGAGAACAATTCAGGGCGAGTTTTTGCAAGGGGAAACCTTAGCGACTTTGCAGGGGCCAGCACCAACTCACAACCACTCCATGCCCTTGAGTGCATTTTAATTTAATCTTTAAAATTGAGGTACACATGAAGCGCACAAATCTTAAGTGATAGATTTTTATATACGTGTACACTCATGTAACCACCACCAGGGTCAAGATACAGATTATCCCCAGCACCCGGTGGGCTCCCTTGTGCCCCTGCCCAGTCAATACCACCATTTTGACTTGTAGCATCATGCATCAGTTTGACCTGCTTCTGAACTTTATATAAGGGGAACCACGCAGTATCTATTCTCTAGTGTCTGTTTTCTTTCACTGAACTGTGTCTGTAAGGCGTTCCCACATTGTTGCATTAGAGCTCCAACTTGCTCATTTTCACTCCATGCTCGCTCTGTAGGGTTCCACTCTGCAACCTGAGCACGATTTATTGTCACCAGTGGACATTTATTTGGGTTGTTTCCAGCTTTTGGGCTCTTGTCAATAAAGCTTCTGCAAATCCTCTACATGTCTTTTAACGGACATGGCACTCATTTCTGTTGCCATATGGCCAGGCGTGCATGGCTGAGACACAGGGTAGATGTCCTTTTGCTTTAGTCTCTTGAGCATTTGTTTTAAATGACTTTATTTTTTTAGAAAAGTTTTACAATAAAATTGGTGGGAAGGTACTGAGATTTCTTCCATACCCTCTGCTCCACATGTGCATAGTCTACCCCATTATCAACCCTCCCCCACCAGAGTGGAGCAGTTATGCCAGAATGATTCTATATTGACACGTCATCACCCAAAGTCTATAGTTTACCTCAGAGTTCACTCTTGGCATTGTACATCGTATAGGTTTGGACAAATGTACAATGACAGATGTCCACCATTACAATCTCAGACCACGCCCTCTGTGCTCTGCCTGTTCATCCCACCCACCCCAGCTCAGCCCTGGCTACCACTGAGCTACCGTGGTCTCTGTGGTTTTGCACTTTCCAGTACATGATATTGCTGGGCTCATGCAGAATATTGTCTTCTTCCTCCATATCTTTCCATGGCTTGGTAGCTCGTATGTTTTTAGTGCTGAAGATCAGTCCCTTCTCTTGGATGTCCTTGAGCACTTTTAAGAGTAACTTCCCCCACCTGTCAGTTTAGAAAAGAAATGATAAACTAATAAGACTGACCCACAGAGAATGTCTGAAGTCAGCACAACCTTAGATACTATAAGCTTTATAGACTAAGGTAATCCGTCATTGCTACTAACATCACTTTGTACGAGACAATACACATTTCATGAAGGTAATTCCTGTGCTCAGAGTAGCTCTGGTCACCACAGAGAAATGGGGGAAATGGGGGTGAGGTTCCAACTAAATAGATGTAATGCAGCAACATCGCATGCGGTTTGGGGTTGTGCTTCTGCTCGGTGATGTACCAGAGAGACTAGGAGTCAGGCTTAGACTCCTAGTGAGGAAGAGCCAGGGTCCCATTCCGGCACGACCTGTTCCCAGCACCTGGTCATAGCCAAACCACTTCACACCGTCAAGCCCATTGAGAAAATAATAAGAAATTGACTCTCGACCATTCTACATGATGCTGTCCTTAATAGAAGAAAAGACAGTGTCATGGAGACCATAAAATATAGCAACCTTTCTAAGTAAATCCACGGAGGTAGCCATGCCCGAAGAAATACAAGGACCAGGATAAAACTTTAGTCTGCCATCTCCATGACTGTGCCTGCCCTGGCTAAAAACTCAGAAGGAAAAGAAGACAAAGACCTTTTTCTTCATCATGTTCTTTTGAATTACTGGTGGATTTCAGTCCCCTGGCCCTGTTAATGACAGATAAATGGGAAGCAGAGATTCTATATGGACATAGCAAAAGACCCATCCTCTTAGGCAGACCCCAAACATTTAAAAGTCTGGTGGAAATCCTTGGAAGGAAATGTTTGAGGATGGGAAGAGCAGGGGATTCTGGGAACAGCCCCAGTCAGCTCTAGCCCCTGTCCAGTCCAGTTAGCCTCAGACGTCCCGGTGTGATGCCCTGCCTCCCGGGATACCAGTCTCACTCCAGGAAGCCCCCATGGGCCATGTCCTGAGGCCCCACCAGGAAGCCAGGCGAGGAGAGGGCCTTTCACAAACCTAAAGGGAAAGCGCTTCAGAGTGGCATTTCAAATTATTTCGGGCATCCAACCGCTCCTGTGTCTAATTTCCTGTAAATGAATTACGGCTACAAGAATTAACCTTTCCTCGGGGAGGAAAACACATTACAAGAGACTTCATATAGGTTTTTTGCTGAGGTTAAAAAGAAGAGGAGACAAAGAGAAGGAAGCGGAAAGAAGCAATGCTGGCAGACCGGTGTCAGCAGAGACAGGACCTTTGTGTCGTCCACGTGGCCGTGGCCCCAGCCAGGCACACGTTTGGGCAGGTGGAGTGTGGTCTGGATTTCAGCTGCATGCCTTGTAAAGCGCACAGTCCACACAGCCGTGCACAGCAGCCCTGGGTGTCAGCTCTCCTTCCTTTCTCGTCGTTTTGTGAGCTCAAGCATTTAAAAAAAAAATTACCTGGGGGGAGCAGGCAGGGGGAACAAGGCAGCATTTGTTTCGGTCAACGCTTGAGGGGCACAGGGGAAGGAGGAAAGAAATAGGCATTCAAAGGGCATCCTTCCTGAAGCCAGCCATGAAAGATTAAACAGGCTTGTCCAGAGAGGGCACTTCATCGGTTCTTTACTAATTCATGACTCGGAGTGGATCGGGGACGTGATTTAGCTAAGGAGACACAGGGCAAAGGGAAGGTCTGGGTCTGGATGAAGCTAATAGCGAAAACTCAGCTCACCCTGCAAATGCCACACACCGTTTGCATTCTTCAGAGGAACTGAATGTCAGTCAACTCCAGCAGGGCCATGTGGCCACGCCTCCATTTTCTTTTCTCTTTTTTCAATCAGACAGATTCAGATCCTGCGATGACACTGCAGCTGTCTTTCAGAAGACGTTTCTGCCATTTGGACACCACCCAGTAATTCCGGGTGGCCGGTGCTCTCAGTTGACCCATTTACAAGAATTACTGTGGATCCATTTTACGTGGGTTAGTTATCCTGTGCCATTAAACTTTATCTACAGAAAAATGCGTGGTTGGGGGGGGCGGGATGAAAAGTTAAAAGGAAACTCAAACAATTTCCCTGGAAAAATGGGACGTGTGGCTATGAAGTAAGAAGGCACCTTTTTGCCCACGGTCTCTTAAATCATATTTTTAGTCAAATCTTACAGTTATCATTTGCCTCGAAAAGAGGCTCATGGCCCTGAACAGTTGGCTCAGTGGTAGAGCGTCGGCCTTGCATGCAGAGGTCCCAGGTTCAATTCCCGGCCAGGGCACACAGGAGAAGCGCCCATCTGCTTCTCCACCCTTCCACCCCTCCTTCCTCTCTGTTTTTCTCTTCCCCTACCGCAGCCGAGGCTCCATTGGAGCAAAGATGGCCCGGGCGCTGGGGATGGCTCCTTGGCCTCTGCCCCAGGCGCTAGAGTGGCTCTGGTTGTAACAGAGCGACACCCCCCCCCAAAGGGGCAGAGCATCGCCCCCTGGTGGGCAGAGCGTTGCCCCTGGTGGGTGTGCCGGGTGGATCCCGGTCGGGCACATGCGGGAGTCTGTCTGACTGTCTCTCCCCGTTTCCAGCTTCAGAAAAATACAAAAAAAAAAAAAAGAAAAGAAAAGAGGCTCATGGGCATTGCTTGCAGGAAGCCTAAATAATAAACATATTCTTTATAATCCTACGATTTCCAAGATGGCTTGCTCACATGGTGCTTGGCAGGAGGCCTCAGTTCCTCACTATGAGGACTTCTCCTCGGGACTGCTTGAGTGTCCTCATGACATGGCTACACTCAAAGGGAGAGCACTGTGGGAGCCACAGTGTATCCTATGACTCAGTTTCAAAAGTCACACTCTGTCATTTCAGCAGTATCCATCTGGTTACACGGGACATCCCTACTGATGGGAGAAAGACCACACAGGTCACAAACACCTAGAGGCGGGACGCGTGGAGGCCGGCTGTCATACCATCCTATTTCCAGAGCCAATGAATGTCTGTCAATCCTCCTCTCACATCCCATAATGCCGCACTCTCCTGGTTCTCCTCCTTTCTCTAAGCTCTTCCTCCTCCTGCTTCCATGACTCCTTCTCCTCTTCTGTCCATGGCTTCCACAATGGTGTTTTCCAAACTAGGGCTTTGGCATAAATGTATACATATACACCCCTACAAAGGGATGGTGCCTGCATCTCTAGATTTAACCTGGATTTCTCGCAGAAGCTCCCAGCCTGTGTTAGCATCTTCTTGCTGGGCTAGAAGGGCCAGCACAATCTATTTCACCCAGCTGGAGGGAAGAAGGGCCATGGTCATGACCTTTGTCCTCTCCGGATGACACTAACCTTGGCCGTAATGGTAACGCTAGAGAACAAAGATCAGCACTATATACTCTATGCCAGGGGTCGGGAACCTTTTTGGCTGAGAGAGCCATGAACACCACATATTTTAAAATGTAATTCCATGAGAGCCGTACAACAGCCTGTATACATTACGCATTATCCAATACAAATTTAGTGTTGTCCCGGAGGACAGCTATGATTGGCTCCAGCCACCCGCAACCATGAACATGAGCGGTAGGAAATAAATGGATTGTAATACATGATAATGTTTTATATTTTTAACCTTATTATTTTTTTTTATTAAAGATTTGTCTGCGAGCCAGATGCAGCCATCAAAAGAGCCACATCTGGCTCGCAAGCCATAGGTTTCCATCCCCTACTCTATGCCTTGGGCACCATACGTCTTCTTTTTCTAGGACAGGTCCTGGGTTCTGTCCCTCATCCCAGTGTAATTGTTAATACTGTTTCATTTTACTATCTAAAGTGTCCTACGGCAGACAATAAGTTAAATGGTCGCCCTAATTTTACAACGCTGGGCCATTTTTCACTGATTTAGAACAGGTGAATGTTAAAAAGGCATCCAGAGACTGGATTTTGGACAGATGCTGGGTGTCAAGTGCGCCAGTAAAACTAACCATCAGAAACAATTGGGTGATGTGTTATGGAATGTTCTTCTCCTAACGTTTCCCTGGTAGCTAACATTTCTCTGGCATTTCAGTGACCTTTTATGAGGCAGAACACACACTGAAGGACTCATTTATTCCAAGATCAGCATATTGTAACCAAGAGAAAAATGAGAGACCCAAAGCAGGTGTGCTGAGCAGAGCGCAGATTGCATTTCAAAACCTATTGGCCGGATGCTAATTTCTGCTATTTGCATGGGGGCCCTGTCCTATCGTTCCTATCACAGTATCCATGTCAGCTCAATTTTCCAAGCAGCTGTAGCTGAAACGTTGACCGCCGCCAATTACAGCAGTGTAATGAAGTGCAATGGGCCGGTAATTATTCCACATTACCCTGATCAAGTAACATACAGCCCAGAGTTATCACAATGAGATCCCACTGCTTGGTCAGGATGGAAAATAAAAAAAAAATGGCCATGAATGTTATTTAAAGGGTGTCATCAAAAATGAGTTCGCAAGGCTAGAGACCTAATAGGCCCCAGTCCCAAGATGTTATCTTGGTCTCCTATCTCATAAATGCCTCACGGTTGGTGTGCAGAGACCCCCCTGCTCATACACCCGTTTTGAGTAACTTAATGAAAAGTTAGAGTTAAAAGCCACCTGTAAATCGAGACTGGTATTTGGGTACAGAAAAGGACTCCGGGGAAGATGGAGGAAGGCAAGGAACACCAAGTCATAAAATTTCAAGCAACTCGACATGCAAAGCATCGTGGCTCCCTTGCTTCTAGTGAGAGCACGGGTGCCCAGGTGGGTGCCCCTCAAACTGAGGCTGCTGGTGGATGGGTCCTTAAAACCCCCGGAGCGTGACCTCCATACAGAGTAAAGCCCAGGTTAAAACGCTTCTAAATGAGGATGTAAAGCGGCAAAGAACAAAGCAAATGCCAGGATTGTTAGGCACTCACTCGGGAAAGCAACTGGGTCGACTACTTCACAACTGCCACCTCCTTATTAAAGGCCATCGCAATCCCACTTCTCCTAAAGCACGGGGCTGGAGATGCCCACAGCTGCATTTGTGACCTGTTGAAACATGTGGACCCGTGAAGTTGTCATTACAAAGAAAAGTAGAGGCACCCTACCTCAGGTATAGTGTTTCTCCCATGACGCACCCTCCAGGCAGCCCACTCCTAGGCCGCACGCGCACCTGTGCATGCACATGGATGTGTACACACACACACACACACACACACACACACATACACACACACACAACGCGTGTGCCCTCATGAGAGTATAAGAATAAGAACTCAGGTATCAGTATCATACAGTGGCAGCCCCGTGATTCATGGAGTCCACTGTCCTGTGGCTAAGAGCTGCTTCTCCCCCACTCCTGCCCCCTCGTCCCTGACCTGTGACTCCTCCCACCCCTCTTCCCTGTTGTCTTCCTTCTCCCCATTACCCCAAAGGCAATGAAGCACACATAGCCTCTCTCTGCAGGGAAGAGACAGAGCAGACCCCAGCTGCCTCCGCACAATGGGCTAGCCTAAGCTCAGCTCCGGACAAGGCTATTGAAAGGCTTTTACAGGCTTTAGATGCTACACCCTATCAATTTTTTGTTTGTTTGTTTGTTTGTTTTTCTCTGAAGTGAGAAGTGGGGGAGGTGGAGGCAGACAGACAGACTCCCACATGACATGTGCCTGACCAGGACCCACCCGGCATGCCCATCAGGGGGCAATACTCTGCCCATCTGGGCCTTTGCTCCATTGCATCCCGAGCCATTCTAGCGCCTGAGGTGGAGGCCATGGAGCCGTCCTCAGCACCTGGGCCAACTTTGCTCCAATGGAGCCTTGGCTGCGGAAGCGGAAGAGAGAGATAAGAGAGAAAGGAGAGGGGAGAGGGGGGAGAAGCAGAGGGGCACTTCTCCTGTGTGCCCTGGCCAGGAATCAAACCCGGGACTTCCACAAGCAAGACAGATGCTCTACCACTGAGTCAACCAGCCAGGGCCTCGAATATTTTTAATTCTGCCCACACCCTTCATTAACAGAAAAGATTTTTTCTTTTAATGATTGTTCTAAGGTTACTGGTGAAATCATTTGGCCAAAAGCAACTCATTTGCCTTATAATTGGCTGTAATTTTGCAATAATCACCATGAGCAATCAGGAATTCTTGCAAAATGAGAAGCTTTAATTGTTGTGAATCCGGTGACACTTTTCAATGAAGTTAATGTAATGTCACATTCTATAGACATTTCATCCTACGTTTATCAAGTGTGAGTTTGAATTTGGACTGAATGAATGCATTGCTCTGTTTTTTAGGTTTCAAACTTTCCACAAATCACCCAAGAGCTTGTAAGCTTGGTGTGCTTTTTACCCACAGTGCCTATAACTGGTTGTAACAGCCCTAGTATAAGAGACAGGCAACCTGGGTTCAAGTCCTCTATCTGGTTCAGCGAGTTAATTGACCTGTGGAGTCTCAGTTTCCTCATCTTCAAATTAAGAATAATAACCTGGACCACCCTGCTAACGGCATGGAAAATATTTAGCACGGGGTTGGGTCAAAGAACCTTAGCTATTATTCTTTGTCATTTATATCTAAACTTTCTTTGCATAATAAGATGTATAATAACGATAAAGGGTATATGAAAGAAAAATTACTCATACTCATAATTAAACATTTTCCCTGTTCCACTCCATGCTTATATAATTTACAAAGTTGTAATCTCTTCATATTTAAATTGTTGTATTCTGAGTTTCTTCTTACAGCTCTGGATCAGAAATGCTTTCCTACATTGTTTTTGTTTTCACATAATTATTCTTAAAAGCTGTCTAACATTCCGTGATGTTCATTTACCATAATTTGTTTAACTGTTCCCATATTGCTAATCATTTGGATTATTTTCATAGACATAATTTATGACGATGTCATTTATATTTTTTAATCCATTTATATTTCTAACCCTCTTTGCTTTCCAAATGAAGCATTCCATGAGGTTACTTTCTGCTCTGTAAAGTAACATTTCCTTTAATTTGTCTAAAATGTAACTGGATCCAGTTTCAAAGAATTCCTTGCCTCTGGCTTGCCTCTTCTCTCTGGACCTCAGATAAAGGCTGTGAGTAAAAGAAGGAGGAGAAAAGAAACCTCTTTGCCTCTTCCAGGCCTTGGGAGTAAAATTTCCTATGCCTTTTACATGTGCAGGGCATGACCTGACCGCAGACCCACATTGCTGGGCGTGGCCCCATTTGACTTTGTATACAAGAGACCCAGTCATTGCTGACCCAGCCATGTTCACCATGTGACCACACCCCTGGATAAGGCTGATCAACCCAGAGATCACTCAGGTGGCCCACCCAACCTGAGGATGGGCTGTATGAGGCAGCCAGGGGCAAAGGAATAGGCTGGATGGATTCTTTCTTTTTTCTTTTTTTTTAATGGAACTTGAACACAGAAATACCAAGAAAATGGGCCAAATGCAATAAGACATTAGGCTGGAAATGTTGGTATGGGGGACCAATTCTAGGTTGGCCCTGTGACCAACGTCCTGGTGTTCATACCTTTGTACAGTCCCCACCTTTTGTGCATGGGCCAGATCTGTGACTTGCTTCTAATCAACAGAATACAGCAAAGATGGAAAGACGTGTGTGATTGTGTGTGTGTGTGTGTGTGTGTGTGTGTGTGGTCCATGATTGCATGTATGAGATGTACTGTCCACCCTGGGAAGAGACTTCTTTCTTGCTGGCTCTGAAGAAGTGAGCAGCCCTTTAGGAAGACCCACGTGGCCCAGAGCTGAGAGCAACCTCTTCCAATATCCAGAAAGAAACTGAGGTTCTCAGTCCAGTAACTGGCAAGGAACTAAATTCTCCCAACAAACTTAAGTTCGGAAGCAGACTGTTCCCCAGTCAAACCTGGGATGAGGTTCTAGCCATGGCAGACCCCCCAATTGCTGCTTTGTGAGGCCCTAGAGCAGGAGGCACAGCTATACCTGCCCCATAGACATCATGAGATGATCAATGGATGTGTGGTATTGTCAGCTACCAAGTTTTTGGTGCTATTGTTATGCAACAGTAGAAAATTAAAACAGTTGACATAGAGAGAAGATGGTTCACTCGTCAGCATCATGAACACACAGAAACTAGGAGTCACCAGAATAAAGAATCACAGAGGAGCGAGCAAAGACCCCAGCTGGTAAAGAGAAGAGACTGGAACTCATGAAAAGCCAAGTTCCACCACTGGGGGAGCCCTTGAGCGGGCATCCAGAGACTTCCTCAGAGTGTCTCTCATTTCTGAGCTGTGTGGTAACCACCAGCCACATGTGGCGATTAAATTCAAAGTTAGATCAATTAAAATTAAAGTTAAAAAAAAAAACTCAGTTCCTCAGAAATATTAGCCACCTTCCAAGTGCTCCACAAGCATATGTGGGTGGCCAAAGGCTACCAAATTAGTGGAGAAGAGAAGATGTCCATCATTCTAGAAAGTCCTACTGGCCAGTGTTGCTCTGGAGTTCCTGGGGCTGTATGGCTCACTTCTGATTTCTGAGAGGCTCTGCTACCGACGCTGCCTCACTGTGCCTGACATTCCATCTTTTTCTGGGTCGCTGAGCATATGGATGCGACTAACGTCCAATGTCTTGATATCCAGTCTTCTCGCCAAATGATATCCAGTCTTCTCGCCAAATGACCCACCACACAACACCTCTCCCACGGCAATCAGCATTCCATCACATCCAACACACCAGCACTCACGAGCCTTCCGTCCTTGTCGCCCAGGCGACTCCTCCCCACCTGCCCTCCATCCCTAGGGAGAACGTTGTAGATGTCAGAGAACGTTGTAGATGTCAACTGATCCCCCCCACCCCCACCCCGCCGGCCTCTTGGGAATGAACGTGGAGTGAAACCGTGGTACCGTCTGACAGGCAGCATTTCTTCCCTCGTGTGAGTCCCCTAGCTGTGGCTGAGGTACCAGGTTTACTTTCCCTGTTGACCTTTGCCCCACCAAGCATGGTTAGATCATTAACCAGTTTGCTATTACTGCCCCTTTAAATCAGTCGCTGAGAAACGTATTCCCCTGCTGCCTTAGGTGTCTGGTGTAAAACTTTATCTCTCCCTCAGCTCAGGTAACAGGATATTGAAATATTTGTATCAAGCATGCTGAAAAGTTCAACTGTCAAAAATAGTAATTTTGTGTCAAGTTCAAAATGAAATAGTCCCAGGAGGACAATTTTGAAGAATCTGCTTTTGCCATACCTGAGGGTCTGGAGGGGAGGGACAGCAATGAATAAGAGCGATGGAGTGAAAGGGGTGAGGGGAAGGGAACAGGGAAAGGTCTGCATATGATAGGGCTGGATTTTCACATCCCGCTCGTATGTAATTCACACATAGTAACTCACAGAAAGCCAAAGAGCAGGTGATGGATCGAGTGGCACATAAGCCAAGGGGATTTACTGTCTAATTGTCCACCACTAAAGGCTCCATTTCCAACTTAGCTCCAGTCAGGAAGGGAAATAAGACTGAAGAAATGAGAAATAAGGGGTGATGAAGAGGAGGGAGACGTGAAGGGCAAGACTGAATAAGGAGCAATGGGAAATTAAACCTATAGTCAGCCCAGGGCTGCACGTGTGTTCAATTGTTTGCGTTATCTCCAGATGGTGAGGGGTGAGGACCTGCGGGCAGGAACGAAGCCCGTGCTCTCTGGACCCCAGTGCCAGGCAAGGGCCCAGAGTTGATAAATGCTTTGTGTCAACAGACGTATTCAAAGAAATTAAAGAACAGCATTGACATAAGCCCCGGTACACTTCCAGATTTCCCCTTTTGTTCCTCTTATGGAAAATTTTTGGATTGCACCTTCCATCTGGAACATGACTCCCCTCCTTGCTGGCAACGTACCCTCGGAATTAAAGAGCGTGAGTTTTGGAGCCAGTCTTTGGTTCAAGCCTCGGTGTGCGATTTACCAGCGCTGGCCCTTGAGCAAGAGACTTCGTGGTTCTTGTCCTCATTTCCTCATCATAAAACATAGCTCTCATCATTCCTACCTTGTAGGATCTGTGGATATTAAATGCCCTCTCATCTCATTTAATATCCACTGAGTCAATAAATATTCAGTGTTGCAGTTCTGGATGTTCTCATTACTGTCAGGGTCATTATCGTTATTATTGTTCCTTACTGTTCCTACTATTCAAAATCCAACATGTGATACCTCCTCCACCAAATCATTCCCATCTTTCCTGGAGCACAAAGTTCACTCCTCTGACCACAGTATTTTTGTCTCAATCCAAGCTCTTTTACCTTCATAACACATTATCACACTTTGAAATTATATAGATACACAATTATATATTAAATCATATTCTATACTATATTAAACATAGACAATATAATACATATATACTGCATAGTACATTAAGATGCTCTTGTGCTGGCTTATTATCTGTCTTGCCTCATTCAGTAGAATAGAAGCTGTCTCTGCCTTGTTCATCAGGGTTTCTACATTCTTTATTTCTCAGCTCTACTTGCTTTTTCATCATTAGATACTCTTTTCCCCATGGTCCCTGGCAATTCCAGAGAAAGAAGTGAATGTTTTTGCTGAAACCTCCAGGGAAAAGCCCTGTGGCAGGCTCTGATTGGCCTATTTGAAATCACATGTTCATGCCTGAACCAATCACAGTTATGGGTGTGTGGCTAGATTCTGATTGGCTGGTCATGAACAGACCTCAGCTTACTGGCAGGAAAATCGAGCCAGCCTTGACCCAGTCAAGTACAGGGAACAGGAATATTATAGAACTGGGTGAAGGGCAGTTTCCCAAAGAATTCTGAGCAGACAAAAGTAATAATAAGCGCCCCTCCACTGTCGACACAATGCCTAGCAGGGAGCAACCACAACACAGGTGCTCAATAAACATTTTTAGAATAAATAAATAATCTGCATGTTCAGTTCTTGCCTCCCTAATGCCTAAAGAGACAAGAGGCATGAACACTCCAGCAAGGTCGAGCTCAATAGCTCTGCACTGAACAGCAGAGCAATTCTGAATGTTATTTTCTCCCCTCTGAACATCTGTTTTTCCCTATAAAACAACATTTTAAAATCCTTTATCTGTAGCTCTCGAGGAAAAGGCCTCTCAAAGTACAATAGGGCACAAATGGGTGTTGCCAGTAACAGTGAGCTCAGAAGCCTATGTCTAGGCAGCCCTTTCAAGACCTGGCACATCGCTGGGCACACAGAACGTGTGGCCATAGGACTCTCCATGCCTCTTCTCTCTGTTAATAACTGTGCAGTATTTATATAAACACTTCAGCTAAAGGAAAAAATAATAAGGTGTGAGTGCAGGTGTGGTAGTGGTGGTGGTGGTGTGTGTGTGTGTGTGCTTTAAACCAAGATTTAATGAAAGCTCAGGAGTTCTCAATCTGTTTTCTTAATAAAGTTTACTCAGAAACACTGGCTCAGCAGAGACTGTCGAGAGACCCCGGGGCTCTTTGTGTAAATTAAAAAGACTCCCGTGCTTGCTCTTGTTTTTATTATGGGAATCACACTAAATGTGATAATTTTTGTGAAGCGTGTTTGCTGTCAGCTTCTAATTGTGCTTGTTCGTAAGCAGGGATTGGGAGCGGGCCGCCTCAATCCATCTGCGATTACAGTCACCAAACATAGAAGTCTCCCCCTCAGACCCGAGAGAAAAAACTCGCCTCTCCCCGTTTCACGCTGCGCGAATGTCGGGTTCACAGCCTCTGGGAGGGGAAGGGGCATCTGAACCTTCTCCCCCGCTGTGGCCTCTCACAATTCAAAGCTGTGTGTGATGAGAGCTTTGATTTGGGGCCATGGTCTCTGCCCGAATCCGAAGTGCCATGCTAGGTACACAGATGTGTATTGTGACCAGATTTGCTGACCTACGCTCCGCAGCTGTTAGACTGAACTTGGAATTAGGCTGACTGCTGGTACCCATATATACTTGGTTATATTCTGTTTTATATAAATCTTCTCATAATGAAAGTAAAGTAAAACTAGCCTCCAGCAAAATTCTAAGCTCTTGTAGGATTTCATCTAAGTTTAGAACTGGGGGTGGGGACCCTCAAATGCCATTTAGTCCAAGCGTGATTTAATAGGTGAGTAAACTGAGGCCCGGTGAAACTGTCTATCCAGCGTAGCCTAAGGCACAGTGCTAAGCACACAGAAGATGCTTCATAAATCCTTCTGGTGTGAATCGAGTTGAATTGTAGCCTGTCGTTACTTTTTTAGCTTAGTTGGTGATTTGTCATGTAAAGAATACATATGGGACCAGCTTAGCGTGGCGTCAGTGGCACCACGGTAATGACATGGAGTGGACGGCAGCGACGTGGCCCCGCAGGAAAGGCACAAGCTCGCTGTCTAGTCTAGACGTGGCCACTGACACTCCAGCTGGGCCCAGGTTTCAGCGGGAGCTGTGCAGAGGCTGGAGAGTCAGGGGCGGGGCCTGAGGCTGGGCCCCGCCCCGATATCGGGACAAGTCCCTGAAAGGGAGCTTCTTCAGGCAGCCTTCCAACCCCTTGCACCCAACACTTCCGATCTCTCCAGGCCTTTGATCTGCCGTTCCGCATCAGAAACGCTCTTACTCCCTTCGCCTCTCACCCCACCCTGTTTCCCTTTCGCATCACATCTGTATGTCCAGCCCTCTCCTCCCTGAAAATCTAGTCACAGACACAGCTTCGTTCCTGAGAGCCCGCGGAATGCCTCATTGTCATCTAATTATCCAGAAGACTCCAAATACATATTATGTTACCCCTTTTACAGATGAGAAAACTGAGGCAGAAGTCAATTACCCTAGGTCATACAACTTGTAAGTAGTCAAACACATGTCAACCCCCCGTAGCCTGACCCCAAGCCTGTGGTCATGATCTTGCTCAGAACCGGCTTAGCTTGGGGAGACCACCTCCAAAGACTCCCACTGAATGCACTCTAGCTTATCTGAGCTCGGAAGTTGAGGTTCCTGTGCCACTCCCGGGGATATCAGCTCTGAGCTGATGAGCCTCTTCAGTCCCTCTGGCTCGGATGCTGTTACCTTTGGGTGCAAGGCCCAGAGTGGAACTCAAAGCCTACAGAAATGAATCTGCCGGCTGGGAGCTCAGAGCGATGTGCTAAGCACAGGAGTCCCGAGGGTTCGCCCCTGCCCTCTGTGCTCTGCAGATGTCCCTCACCATGTGCAGTTATTATTTTGGGGGTGTTCAGAGGCACCCCATCTTGGAGGCCTAAGCCTGGCTCTCTGCAGGACTCGGGCATGTCCAGGCATTTGGACAGGGCTGTGTGCATGAGGGACCAGGATTGCATGGGAAAGGACTCGCCCTGAGGGACAGAGAGCGCATGCGCTTGGCCTGGAGGGGAGAGGGAAATCTGAGCCCTGTCCTGTGTGGCCTGGGTCCCCTTCACCCCCCAGCCACCAGGCACTCACACTGAGTTCAAGGCACTGAGTTCAGGGCGCTTCAGTGAAGGAGCCAATAAAAGTAAAAATGAGCTGTTCACTAATACATCCAAGAGTGGGGGACAGCCCAAGAGAGCACCCTGCTGTTCACTCTCCCAGGGGGGTGCTGCTCCTTTATTGTCACAGAACATGACACGCATGGTGAGCCAACTATGAGTCTCTGATTCAGTCCCAGGCAGAATGCGCCTGCGTCTGAAAACGCGCCCCAACTGAATACTAAACGACCGCCTCCCTTTCCCATACATCTTCGTATCAAATTTGCCTTTCACGTGAAATATATCTTTTTCAAGCCATAGTTTTGCAAAATTCTTGTTGGTTTTACATGTGGAGCTTGTTCACCCACCATTGGTCCTTTTTGGAAAGTGGTCTGCCCCATGTGGCAAGCACTTGTCATTTGACAAGGAACACAGACATGACTGAGATTTGAGGGCCACTTGGCGGTGACTCCTTGGGGCTCAGTGTCAGGCCCATGGCGACCCCAAACCCCTGTTCTTCAAGTTGTATAGTGGCTTCCCGCTTCCCAGATGCCTTTTCCCCGGGGCCAAGCTCCAACAACCTTATTCAGTATAAATATAATGCCTACTCCTTTTGTTTTCTAAACAAATTGCTGGTAAATGACATCATCAGATGCAGCTGGCTTTAATGTTATTTTAAGACATTAAAGATTTTGTAATGTCATTTGCTCTTTCACCTTGTCTGGGGCTTCTGGTCACATAATTATAAGCAATTGCTAGAGGGGCATTCCCTGGGAAAAAACAAACCCGCCACGCTCTCTCTGGGCCGTGGGCCTTTGAGCGTGCCTTCTCCTGTGCCCGCAGTGCTAAAAGGACTGACATTAGCAGAGCATACGCTCTGGGCCAGCCACTGTGCTAGATGCGTCCCAATACCCTTATGAAACAGATACTTTATTAGCCCAACTTTGTAGACTGGGGAAACTGAGGCATGGGGTAATAAATGACTTGCCCGAGTTCACACACTAGTGAGTAATTAGAATTAAGACTCAAAGCCTGTCTGCCTGACACAACAAAACCAAGCTCTTGACCATTCCAACAAACTGTGTGCTTGCTAACTGAATATCCTTCATTCCCACCCCCTTATCCAATTGTTGAACTTCTATTCAGCCTTCAGAACCCTGATCCAATTGTTGAACTTCTATTCAGCCTTCAGAACCCTGATCCACCATCACCTGCTTTATGAAACCCTTCCTGACTCCCGCCAGTGGAGGTCATCTTTACCTTTGGGCCACTTTCGCACTGTCCACACACTTTTGGTTCTCGTCATTGAAGTCATTTGTTCTCATGTCTGGCTTGCACGTGGGACTTATAAACTTTTCAAGGTCAAGAAGCATGTTATGTGCTTCTTTGTATCTCTCACATGCCTGGGAGCACAGATGTTCTGGACATGATGATCAACCACTCTTTTTGAAGAAAGGGATCAAAAATAAAGATATTGTAACATTATTAAGGGGAACACAGGACTCTTCCATTTCCTCACCCCATTAGAGTTTCTGCAACATGAAGCATGCAACAGAGTATTACATTAAAAGGCTTTATAATGAGTATTACATTAAAAGGCTTTATAATTTAAGTCTGAGAGCAGGTTTTTTCTCGGCCTCCTTAAAGCTGCTGTTCAGAAAAGTAGGCGGGCTGGTACGTTGGTGACTGTGCTCATTGTGTCTGTCACCAGCCCCTCTTGTTCCACTGTCACCAATTGTTCCCTTTGCCATTTAAATTAAAAAAAAAAATCTGAGCGTGCCACAGACAACAGACTCTAATTGCTGTTTTCCATCCAAGCCTAATGATTCTCTCCTTCCAACTAACCCATAATTACCGTTCAGAGTTCAGTGCATTCGTTCAGTAATAATGAATGATGCATTTCCCCCTCACATATCTAATTTAAATAGTCTTTTCTAAATGGTAGCTATGACATGGTGACAAGATAGTACATAAGCTCAGATCTCTGTTGTTGTTAAGTACAAATATTTTGATAAGTACAGCTAATATGAGATATTTCCTCTTAGCTGGATACGATACACATTGAAATATGACACTGGTACCATCTGTTCTTCATCGTAAATATAAATGAAGTGATAATGAGCAAAACGTGATAAGGACTATCAGGATGACTGCACTCCGATGGTTTAATTTGGATCTTCATTAATCTAAAAATAAAACAATCTATGAACGACAAATGAACACGTTTTTACTGATGCTGTGTAAGTGTCTTTTAGGATGTGGACTAATGTTCTCACCACTTAAAATGAGAAGTGAATAATGCAAAAGAGATTTTTTTAAAGCTCCTATGGAATTCTTTGTTCAAATTATTAACACTGTTCCCGAGGTTCTGTCTCAAATCCCAGCATGGCTACCAGGCTGGTGGTGGCGGCACTTCCTCATGGGTGACCTTGGCCGAGTGACTTCACCTCTCTGAGCCTCCATCTCCTTCTCGCCCAAGGTTGCCAGGAGATCCTTGAGGCAGCCCAAGTCTGGTGCCCAGTATAGAGCCTGGCCCCGGAGAGCACTCGGTAAACGGCCCGGGGCTGATATTTAGGAGATGCTTACTGAGTGCTTCGGTGGATCTCAAACCAAGTATCACTGACTCAGCCCCTTTTTCTCCATTTCACAATGGAGTGTGTGATACGCAACTTGCCAGAGATCACACAACTTCAAGTGGCAGAGCTGTGTTCCGACCCAGGCAATCTCACCCTGAAATCTTTTATTGTATTATCATTCTTTATTCCCAGTTATTAAGGGAAATAACATACTGTTTTCTAGCCGACGTCTACACAGCCAAAACAGTGCAGGGCACTGTGGCTAAGGGAGCCTGCTTCTCACGATGTCTTTCCAGCACCACGCAGACTTCATTCGGGCACCCAAGTCTGTCGGTAAATTACCTTTTCCTGGGCCCTTGAGTTCTCCTCGGTGGGGACCCCTTATTCCCCTCTAGCTGGGCTCTGCCTGCCAGTCAGTGCTTTGAGGAAACGGGCAGAAACCGAACAAGAGCACTCCGGTTTTGCTGGACGGTGTCCCTCAAGCCCCAGCAAGCTGTGACAGCAGCCTCACAGGCCCGCGCCTTCCCTCCCTCCGGCCCCTCCGGGACAGTCCGACCCCGGCCCCAGTCTCCCTTCCGCTACACCTTGTCGTACATACTTGAGCCCCGAGAGGGTCACGCAGGCCGTACACCGGTTTGCCCAGTCCTTCTCTGCCCTGTTCATCAGAGCTTCTGCCTGCTGAGGGCCTACTGTGTGTCGGAGGCCATTCCAGGCCACTGACATGCGTATGTCATTTAATTCTCAGCAACCCTGAAATTGTCCCCACCATTCTGAAGAAGAAGCTGAGACTCAGAGGGCTGACACAGCTTCCTTATTTTGCATCTCATGCCCTCCTCGTTCCTCTGATCTCACCAATACCTCAGGGTCGCCTACCCTGGGGGGATGTTCCCTGTACCCTCTCCTCTCCCCAGTCCACAGTCTGTTGGACGCCCCATCTCTGGGCTCACAGGGCACAGAGCTGGCCATCATTGCCACAGCTCATCCATGCCCTCACATGGCTTTCCACTGGACTTTGAGCTCCAGTGCCTAACACAGCATCCATGAATGGATAAACAAGTTAACAAAGGTATGCCCAAGGCCACACAGAGGTCCTGCACCCTGGTGGTATGGCACAAACTTGAGAGCAGGCTGCCCGGTGTACACCTGGCTCTGCATTCTATGCTCGCTGGGTGTCCCCAGACAAGGAGCCTAACCCCTCTGAGCCTCCCTTCCATCATCATGGAAATAAAAGCAGCTCCCTCTCTGGGCTTTTGTGAGCATTAACTGAGAGAGTGCACGGAGCTCCCTTAGAACCCAGCCTGGCATGTCGCAAGAGACCAAGAAAGAGAAGTGATGGTTAGTTACCATACCGTTATCATCAAAACTGTAAGTCTAGAAAAAAAATAATTCAAAACACTGTGAAAATACAAATTTACAAAAATTAATTTGGAAAGATTGTGAACGTTGATGGTACTGCGGAAAAAAGAACCAGTCACTGCTTCTCAAAGCGCCAGGCAGAGTTCTTGTGGAGGTCGAGGAGTGACAAGTCCCAGAGTACAGCAAGGACACAAACCCGAGCAGGGCCTGTCTCTTCTGCCCTTGTCCTTCCCACCAGTGGCTCTTTCTTTTTGTCTGAGACTGGGAAGTCCACTGGGTAGTGGAGTCTCACATGGGACTCACGACTTGCCCGGGACAGGGGCACCCAGGGTACCCTCAGCCATTGTTGGCATTTTATAAAGATGTCATTGGGCCTGACCAGGCAGCGGTGCAGTGGATAGAGTGTTGGATTGGGACGCAGAGGACCCAGGTTCAAGATCCCGAGGTTGCCAACTTAAGCGCGGGCTCATCTGGTTTAAGCACAGCTCACCAGCTTGAGCCAAGGTCACTGGCTCGAACAAGGGGTCACTTGGTCTGCTGTAGCCCCCGGTCAAGCCACATATGAGAAAGCAATCAATGAACAACTAAGGTGCTGCAATGAATTGATGCGTCTCATCTCTCTCCCCTCCTGTCTGTCTGTCCTTATCTGTCCCTCTCTCTGTCTCTATCTCTGTCTCTGTCAAAAAATAAAATAAAATAAGGATGTCTTGGTAAGAGCAGACAGGCCAAATCTGCCAGCACCATTCAAAAAATCAACCCCAAAGACAAATCTCCTATCGGTGGTCTTCAACGACGACACTCCCCCATCTGAGAAACAGCGGCTCCCTGGCCAAGCAAGTGTCCTGTTCCAGGCATTCCCTGCCGATCCCTCCTCTGGGCCTTTGCTCAGGCCCAGCCCTTGCCTCTGAGGCCCTTCCTGCTCCTTCCCACCTATATAAGCCCTGTCCATCCTCCAAGGCTCAGTTCAAGTCATGACTGAAGTTTTCGCCCAACCACTGGCTCCTCGGCGGTGACTCCCATGGGACCTCCTGCATCCGGCCAGCGTGGTAACGCAACTTTTCACATCTGTGGCTCACATCCCGAGATGGAGCTTGGGCTGCTCCAGCCCAGGGCCCATCAGTCATTCTCTAAGATCGTGCTACAAATACTGCAGGACCGTAACATGTAGGACTAAAAGATCGTTTTCAGTAGGCGGTGAAACAGCGCAGCGATGCTCAGAGAAGATCTGGGGCTAAAATAAAGTTCATGAGATACTATGCTGAGTGTCTGAAAAAATCGTTTCTTGTGTTTCTAGTGGAACTGGCTTAAAGCAAGCTTTTAGCGCTTAAACTCAGTGTTGTTTTTCTTCCGAAATGCTTTACCTCTGTTCACCATGTGTGAACGAGTAACTCAGTAATCTGTGGAAGAGTCGGAAGCCTCTTGAGACCAGAATGAATAAGTCAAGCAGAAAAAGGTATTTTGAGCTCTACCGAGTAAAATACATGGACTGTTTAGAAGGGAAGCATGCATAATTCCCCAGTGTTCCACATGGCTATTTATCCTACTCAGAGCCTTGCTTACTTGGATAAAAAATACAGATACCACCCTGGCACGTGCCACAGCTGACTAGAAACAAAGATGTTATCCTGCTTCCCAATGGAAAAAAATACCAAGTAAATAGAGACAGTGTGTAACAGATGACCAAGTTTTAATCACTATTTTTAAAAGATTCTTTTATGGGAAGGGGGCAGGATTTTGCATAAGGTTCTTTAGTCATGAAAAAGTGATCTGAAAATACTGTGAACAGATTTAGAAAGGAGAATATTGGTTTCACAATCTCTTTAAAGTTTACTTAGACTCCCAAGTGCACTTAACTCATCATCACTCTTGTTAGGATGACACTTCTTTATAAATGCTCAAAACACTTAGATCTTGAAAAGGGTGCCTTACTGAGGGTAGAGTGTGGTAACTGCAGCTAAATCCATCTATTTGGCATTTAAATAAAAGCTATTGACATTTTGTTAATAAACGGAATCAAGTAATCTTGGGGGGCAGGGGAATGATAATTTCATTTAGTCGTCTCTCTAGTCCCAGATGGGAATTTATTTCTGACCTTGAGCCCTTATGGAGTGTTTTCAGTATTTCGACACATAGCCATGAGAAGTTGTTAAAAATAAGCAGATACAACCCTTGTGGTGCCAACCTCATGTTGTAATTATGCCCCCTACCTTGTGACTAAGTGTAAAGAGAACATCGGAATTCTGCTGATCATAAACACTTCAGGTTTCCTGGGAATGCGAGTCAGAAAGTTGGATGAACATCAACTCTTCCAATGAGACGTTGATCATTTATTTCAAAGAAGGTTACCTGTTTTCTGCAATTAACTATTTCCTTGAAGAGCAACAGGCATGGAAGCATCACACATCTATGGTGATTTCTTTTTTCAAAGAAAACAATTAGTACCCATATCAAAAAAGCTAATTCAGATTAATTAAAGAACACCCACATCAGTTAGCTATAATACTTCGCCTTTCACTGTAACTCGATGTATACAAAGTGTTACTAAAAAGTGTTGGGCTTCAAGATAATAAAGAATGACAGCTGAAGGCTCTAGAGCTTGGAAGAAAACTTTAGAGTCTGTAACCATTTTAATTGCACATAATTATGGATAAGGAAGTGGAACAATTTGATTTCTGGGCCTTCATGCTATTATAAGGCTAATAGAACAGTATCAAAATTGGTTCTTTAAGTAAAATTGCAAGAGTCTGGTTTCCATTCCACAATATGAATGGAAATTAAATGAAATGCTGAATAACTTCTGTCCCGTCGTTTCATTCGTATGATACAATGGCAATTCAAGATCTAGTGGAAATTACTAATGGAGATTTAGAACCAGCAAAGTGAAACATACTTTGGAAATATCTTATTTTTCATTTAGAAAATAGAGAAACATATTATGAAGAAAATAAAAACTCACTCTAATACTATATATACAGAAAGTCTCTAGGAAGAAACACAAACTGGTATTGGGTGCCTCTGGGGAGGGGAACTGACAGTGTGAGGGGTGGGAGGACTTTTCATTTTCGCTAATTCTCTTTTATTAGGTTAAAATGTTATTTTTTGAAAGTTATCTTTAAGAAATTATTTATAATCTCACCAAAGTTTAAACTGTTAACATTGGGGTACACTTCCAACATTTTTCTATAGACTTACATAATTTTTCTCTTTTCCAAAATTGGAATCATTGCATATTTTACAACCCATTACATCCTAAGCTTTTCCCATGTGATTATAGGTGTTCTTCTGATGTTTGATTACTGATAAGCTAATAGTCACTTGGATGTGACATTTTTAAAAAATAATCCCTGATATTTAAGTTATGTCCAAATTTATCCTTTAAAGTAGGAACTCTCTTACCCAGCTGTATAACATTTAGCAAATGCCCCAGACACACGAAATGGTCATGAGCTAAACCTAGCGTCCTTTGGAAAGGCTGATAAGGGTGAGGTACTTCTTTTTTTTTTTTCTTTTTTTTCTTTTTTTTTTTTTTTTCATTTTTCTGAAGCTGGAAACAGGGAGAGACAGTCAGACAGACTCCCGCATGCGCCCGACCGGGATCCAAGGGGTGAGGTACTTCTAAAAAGTGTGTTCAGTTAGTTGTAGAAGAGAAAACTCAAAAAAAAGGGGGCCAAAATTAAATCTTGAATAATTTACTTTAAAATTCCTTTGAAACTCTTGCCCCAGTTTAAAGAAATTAACTTTGGAAACGATAGGCAATGCCTTATTGAGTTATTGAATGTGACCAAAACAATATGAAATGCCATCAACACGCCCATACTCACAGAAAAGGCCTTGGCCTCCTATCCAAATATTAGCAAATTAAAGCACATAGACAAGTTTTAAGTAAAAATAAAATATTCTGAGTAAAGCCCTCATACATCATCTTTTATAGTTCCCTGTTTTAATCAACATTTTTGATTAAATGGCTGATAATGATTTTTAATTGTAGCAGGTAAGAGGATTTCCAATCAATGGATTGTAGAAATACATCCTTGTAAGTAGAATGGATGGCTTCTTTCATTTGCTGCTAAAACAGTGAAAAGCCACGTTGGCTTCAATCCACCATAAAAACATACTGAACATAAATAATTTAGGTGATTTGTGGGATATGTGGGCCTTTTCTACTTCTTCTTCTACAGATGGTATAAATGGCCATTTTCCTCTTTATACAAAATCCCTTTCTTGGCAAAGCCCTGTTTTGAAAGGCAGGTTCTGTTATCTGCAGTGAGACAAGCTACTTCTCATTTTTAAAGACATCTAATGTGAGTGTTCAAAGACATCTTCCTTTTGTGCAGCTAGTGGCTAGACTGAAGGACATTTGGATGTGAGCAGAGCTAGGGAAATGTCACATTAGGAAGGGTGATATTCTTTCCTGTTAGAATCAAACCATCATGAAAATGAAAATAACAGGTATTACCCATCCGCCAGTCTCCCCGGCAGCCCTAGTCCATTCAAGATGCCATGGGTCACTAATAGAAGCTTATATAAGATCCTCACCAATAGAAGCCTATATAAATCCTTGTTATGTTATAGACTTTCCAACATTGACTTGGAAAGTAATCAAGTGATTCTGTGACATGAGAAACATTTTCATTATTATAACTTTTTTCACAGTATAACCACAGGGGATGCTTCATTTCAGGTTCTTTAATAACACCAGTCATTGTTCTACCTTGAGCCTTTAGAAGTAAATCACTGTCACCGAGTATTAACGTTAGTACGATCAATTTTTCATCTTTATTACCAAGTTTGGCTTTCTCTCTAGGTTCTCTTTTTCTTATTGGGTCCTGTCATTGTTTCTTGTCTCCCCAGTCAAACATCTGTCCTGAGTCCCATTCCATCCTCTCCTTTCATTCTTTCTGCTTCAATTAGAAGTTTGCTAATGCTCCTATCCCCACGCTTAGATCTTGGACCTTGCAATTAATTTTAATCAGGCTTGTTAACACTTTTTTTAAAAATATGTAAGGAATAAGCAAATATGTAACTATAAGCTGTTTATGTCTTTTATGAAGGTAACAAATATGCAATTAAAAACTCCTTCTCTGGGTGACTTTGCAATAAATTAACTTGTTTTGTCACCATTGTGCCTGTATAATGTCATTTTCTCTGGAGTTTTGACAGTCAAGTATTTTTTTTATCCTTGGCAAAATTAGCAAGTAATATTAAGATCTAAGAAATGACAATTAGTTTGAGAATTAGGTGGGATATACAATGTGTTAATTATTGTGGGACCAGGCTGCACGCAATTAAAATCTAGCATCCAGATAATGATAATGTAGTAGACTTCTGAGTATCTAATGAAGTTGAAAATGTTCATTACCAATAAATTAATTCTCAGTTGCTTAACCAGTCTTTAAAATGTCTAAACAGAGGAGTAGATCACAATAATCATTATGGTTCACAAATAGAACAATAACATGAAATCTTGAAAGTCTATCAACAAATTTTATTGTTAGAGTTCCCGGCCCACTGACAGGGAATCTTCCCAAAGACTAAGAAATATGGTCACCCACAGAGATCTTTGCTTCTCCTAAACCAGTGGTCCCCAACCTTTTTTGAGCCATGGGCCACTTTAATGTCAGAAAATATTTTCACGGACCGGCCTTTAGGGTGGGACAGATAAATGTATCACGTGACCGAGACAAGCATCAAGAGTGAGTCTTAGACGGATGTAACAGAGGGAATCTGGTCATTTTTTAAAAATAAAACATCATTCAGATGTAAATATAAATAAAACAGAAATAATGTAAGTTATTTATTCTTTCTCTGTGGACCGGTACCAAATGGCCCACAGACCGGTACCAGTCCGTGGCCCGGGGGTTGGGGACCACTGTTCTAAACCACTCTTTCAAGCCATCTAAAGGTCAAAGAATGACAGAAGAGGAAAGGGCATTGAGACCAGAGATGGGTCAGGCTATCCTGCGTTTGCTCTAATGGACCCCAAATATTTTAATCTGATTTAGAAAACATCTTCTTAACTTGACCTAATTGTACTCCTCTGCAATCTGGAAACTCAGTTTCATGTCAATTTCCTTCTTTACTAGGTGCCCACAGCATTCTGGGAGCTGGGAAGTCAGCAATAAGCTGTGTCTCGAGACATGGACAAGAGTGTGGGGGTTACAGGGTGGGAGGGAGGAGAGGGAGGGGTTGGGGGAGAGGAGGGGCACAAAGAAAACCAGATAGATGGTGACAGAAGACAATTTGACTGTGGGTGATGGGAATGTAGCATAATCAAATGTCAAAATAACCTGGAGATGTTCTCTCTGAACATATGTACCCTGATTTATCAATGCCACCCCATTAAAATTAATAAAAAAATTAAAAAATATAAGCTGTGTCTCAAGGAGACCCCAGTTGTGCAGGGGCTCAAACAGAAAAACAAGACCTTATATTACAGCATCATAACTGCAGGACATAGAAACAAAAGCCTCACTTACAGTCTACAAAGTCCCTCCGGCTGCCGAATGGAGAGCGGATCGTCGGGAGCAAGGCTGGAAACGGCGGGAGCAGCCAGGGAACTGCCGTGGTCCGTGGGAAAGATGGCGGCAGTCTGCATGACAGGGGTAGCACCAGAGAGACAGAAAAGGTAGAAGGATTCAGAAATAATCTGGAGGTAGAACTATATCCAGGATTTGGTTTGAAAAACTAGAGAGATGGTGCTATTGCCACCTGACTTGGGGAAGACTGGAAGATGAGCCAAGCTAGAGGGAAACCATAACGTAGAGGTGTGTTAAGACTGCAGTGTCTGGGGGCTATGTAAGGGAATCCTGAAGGCACTGGAGTTTAGAAGGGAGGTTGGACTGGAGACAGAATTCGGGTAGTCCCCAACATACAGATGGTTTTTGAAGGCCTAGAATGGATGAGGAAGTGTAGGGAAAGAAGAGAGAACCCAGGAGCAAGCGTCTGATATTCCCAGAACAAGGTAGAGGAAGAGGAGTTGGCACAAGAGGCTAAGAGCTACAGCCAGAGAAGTCTCCGGACAAACAGGAAAGCGTAGCGTCATGGAAACCCGGACAGGAGAGCGTTTCAAGGGGAAAGAAGACAAGTAGTCTGATGCCTGTATCTATCTGATACTCACTGAATCTCTGTGGTAATTGCAGTAAATCAGCAACAGCCTAGAAGCCCATCATGGGAGACCAAAGTTGAGGTCCATCCTCCTTAATGAGAGGATACACCACAGTTACAGAAAAGAAGGAATGTTTTCCGAAAGGTAATATTACAAAGTTCATTAAGCAAAAAGCAGTATTCATTAGTATGCTATTTCCACAAAAAAGGGGGGAAGGAGGTACATAGGGAATTGCTAGAATAGGCATTGAAGATTTATGCAAGATGCCATGTACACTGCTAAGATGGTTGTCTATAGGGAAAGGAGCTGGATGACTTCGGACTGGGGGCAGGAAAGCGAGAAGGCTGCTTCTAATCTTGGTAATGTTGCTTTTAGACTTTAAAATTTTACATTTTATGCTATGTGCCTTGACTAATCAACATCAAGAAATAATACATCTCCGTGTTTATTACGATGTTGTTTTTCACTGTCTTTTCAAGAGTTATAATATGTACATTGCTTTAAGACCACATTTACCACAGTCATTAGATAATTCCATGCTTCGCTGGTTGCTCTGCTAACTGTTGGTCCTTTTTAAATTTTCGTCACACATTTCCTCACTCATGACGTCTTTCTTTCGCTCGTCTCTCCTGTGACTGCACTATATATTCATGGAATTTGATCACAATAACTAGATAGATGACTGTTTTCTCCTCCAATATGTGAGAATCTTTTTTCTGTTGCTTTCATACAAAAATAAGAACTGGTAGGAGGTCTTAGTTTAGGTTCTGCCCGTAACAGCCTGAAACAAGGTCTTTGGAGATCTCCCCAGGAAACAGCGGTATGGGAGCAGGGAGAGACAGGAACAATGGAAACCAATAATGGGTATATGCTTGAGCTGAATACCACTGTAAGCTGCGAGGGTCAGTGCCACTGGGGTCCCCTGGGAAACCATGTAGAATGGGTCTCAAAATTGTCCCACAAAGCATGAGAGGCTCAGGCATCCATCCACCAACTTCCATCTCCAATTGGTCAAGATTGGCTCTTAGAAACACTAATTCTATTTTACTTCTGTCTTCTCCAGCTTTGGATAAAGATCTTAGGCAGGAAAGCTCCCAAAATAGCTTGAGGTGGGAAGCATGTCTGGGAACTATGACCACAGGCTGCTGAAATCACAAGTGGCCAGAGAGAACATGTGCTGAGCACAAAAAGTATGTGCAGCCCTGGCCAGTTGGCTCAGTGGTAGAGCGTCGGCCTGGTGTGCAGGAGTCCTGGGTTTGATTCCCGGCCAGGGCACACAAGAGAAGTGCCCATATGCTTCTCCACTCTTCCTCCCTCCTTTCTCTCTGTCTCTCTCTTCCCCTCCTGCAGCCAAGGTTCCATTGGAGCAAAGTTGGCCCGGGTGCTGAGAATGGCTCCATGGCCTCCGCCTCAGTCTCTAGAATGGCTCCACCCACATTAGAGCAACGCCTCAGCTGGGCAGAGCATTGCCCCCTGGTGGGCATGCTGGGTGGATCCCAGTTAGGTGCATGCAGAAGTCTGTCTCTCTGCCTCCCCACTTCTCACTTCAGAAAAAATACCAAAGAAAAAAAAAATTATGTGCTACGGCCAGTCATAGAACTCTTGCATGGAAGCCCTTTTTACTCACAAAACTTCATGAATGTTGGTCCATTGTTTTATAGAATCTAACTAACATCACGGAAAATTCTGCAGCCAATCTGACATTTTCTTTTCATTCTTGGTAATCAGAAATGCTTTCATAATTCAAAAAGATTCAAAATATGAATGTTCATCTAGGTCTTGGCAAATTTTAGCCCACTTTCCCAATACATGAAGCATTCTTTCAATTTATGAATTCAATTCTTTCTTTAGTTCAGGGAAGTTTTCTTCTATTATATCTTTAAATATTTTTCTTTTCTTCAGAAACCCCACTTAAACACATGTAGTCTCATCTCTATAACAATTAATATCCCTCTGATTGATTCTTCTCTTTGACCTTTTCCTCGACACTCCAGGAGGGTTGTCTCAAGCCTGATTTCCACATCTGATAAGAATTTTCAACAGTGTCAGTCCGCCCTCAAAAAATCATGACATTATTTTAAATCCTACTTTGGCATTGTTTCCATAAAGGTCCTTTTTTTATTTAAGCTATGTTAACATCTCCTTTATTTTGGTCTAAATAATTATCATTTTTTTTTCAAGAGTGCACATAGCCTGACCAGGCAATGGCGCAGTGGATAGAGCATCAAACTGGGATGCAGAGGACCCAGGTTCAAGACCTCAAGGTCACCAGCTTGAGTGCAGGTTCATCTGGTTTGAGCATAGTTCACCAGCTTGGACCCAAGGTCGCTGGCTTGAGCAAGGGGTTCCTCGGTCTGCTGTAGCCCCACGATCAAGGCACATATGAGAAAACAATCAATGAACAACTAAAGTGCCACAACAAAAAATAAAAATATTGATGCTTCTCATCTCTCTCCCTTTCTGTCTGTCTGTCCCTATCTCTGACTCTCTCTGACTCACTCTCTGTCAAAAAAAAAAGCACACATAAATACTTTGCCTATGCTTATAAGGATTATATCTCCATATTTTATTTCTTCAAATACAGATTCATTATGCTTTCCCTGCCACATACCGCCATTTATGACATAGAAGCTTTTTCCGAGTCCCTTGGTGGTTTCCTGTTTTGAGGGAGGCCTCCTTCGCCCTGCGATTTGTCTCAATCAAGCAGGTGACATCTATCCCTGGGATGTCCACCGCGGTCTCCTGGGTACTGATAGAAGTGTCTTAGTATTTAAGGTAGAAGGCTGGATGATGTTTCCGGTGCCATTTCAGTATTCGTCAGTCTCTGGGAGTGGGGAGACGACAGAGGAGCAAGCAGGAGCCATGGGCTGGCACAGTTCCAGCAGGGAACTTTGTCCTTGAGTGATTTTCTTCTTTGTTCCTGAACAGTCTGTTGCAACCACACACAGGGACCAGCTCTCTGTACCTTTCTGTAGCATCTTTCCACTCCATCAGAGCCAGGTCCCTTCCCACGGCAGGGAGGCTAGGAGGCTACCCCTCCAATTCTGAGAGGCGCTCCCTTCTAGTTTCTCAGGAAGAGAAGTCAAAATTGGGCCCATGGTGACTTCCTTTACCCCAACCCCATCCTCGCTGCTCCAGAGGCAAGGCCAGTTTCATGGGTGTGCACCCTGTGCAGCCGCACGGGGCCGCCGTGTCCTGAGAGGCTCTGTGCTTGATCCTACTGTGACCATCTTGAAATCCTTAATGATTTTTGAATTAAGGCCCTGAATTTTCATTTTTCACTGGGCCCCACAAATTATGTGACCAGTCTTGCCCAGAAGTTATTCCTTGAGGTTTAGGACATAATAGTTCACCTCTGCCAGAGAGCCCATAGGGCCTGCAAATCCTGCCCATGCCCTATCAGCTCCATTAAGTGGACAGTAAAGAAGAAAGAGGGATAGGTAAAGCAAACACTGCGAAGAAGGTTAAGAAGGTGGGTGCTTGGGCCTTGTGAAACCACAAACAAATGGTCAAGCAGAATCATAACCGTTAAAGGCAGAACCAGAATGTCCCCTCGGCATCTCAACACCAGACAGCGCCCTGGTCTGTTCTCATGACAACGCATTTAGTCTCCAAAACCTGACCGGTGAACTGTGATGAGCCATCTGGGGGAGGTTCGTACAGCCGTGACCTGGATTTGAGTCCATCACTGAAGTGCTCTATTCCGTTTCCTGTTGCCTTCCTTGGGTACCGTCCTACCTCCAGCTTTACAAGCTACAGCTGAAGGAGAGATATGGCAGGTTTCGTGCATCAAATCTATAAGGCTGTTCCTTACTGACCCCGGACAGTGCATCGCGGAGCAAGCCCGCGTCTGCTCTGGCAAATGGGAACTCATCCTCTCAACAAATGCCTGGTCCACAGAGATGACATTGGCCTGCGGGTCTAACAAGCCCATTTATGTTCATGGCTACCACGAAGCATTCGGTTTCATAAAAAAGAATATCTAGCCCTGGCCGGTTGGCTCAGTGGTAGAGCATCGGCCTGGCGTGCAGTAGTCCTGGGTTTGATTCCTGGCCAGGGCACACAGGAGAAGCGCCCATCTGCTTCTCCACCCCTCCCCCTCTCCTTCCTCTCTGTCTCTCTCTTCCCCTCCCATAGCCAAGGCTCCATTGGAGCAAAGATGGCCCGGGCGCTGAGGATGGCTCCGTGGCCTCTGCTTCAGGCGCTAGAGTGGCTCTGGTTGCAACAGAGCATCACCCCCTGGTGGGCATGCCGGGTGGATCCCAGTCAGGCGCATGCGAGAGTCTGCCTGACTGCCTCCCCGTTTCCAACTTCAGAAAAATACCCAAAAAAAAGAATATCCAACAACCCCGATTCTGAGATGGGAAGATGGCCTCTTGTTTCAAAAATCAATGTCCAGTCTTCACCAGAACACTTTTTTTGGTAAGTGCTGAATCCCACCCCGGGCATTTCCATAGCAGCGGGAGACCTCCATCAGACCAATGAGAAAGGGGGCTCCAGGACCGGCTGGAGAGAACAATGGACTTTTGTTGACTAAGAAGGAGTTCAAAGTGTAATGCTGACTGCCATCTATTCCCCGGGGTGGCACCTGGAGGAAGCGGAGGGAGGAGTGATTATCCAACCGTTTGGATTTGTTTGTGCATTTGAGCCACAAGAACTGACCTTCTTGTCTGCCTGCCTTTGTAGGAGAGGGGGCTCTGTCAGGTCCTCTGACCCACGCTCTTTGTGTGCAGGGTCCACGTCTCCACCCACCTCCACCTGCACGCGCTGGGGCCCAACACTCAGCGTCGATGGCAGCGCCGGAATCAAGTGAGAGACAGAAACGTACTGTCTGCCCAGACCAGTTCGGAAAGAATGGATTTCTCACTCATCTCTGAGGCTTCTTCGCATGTGCCGTTGAAATCAGCAACAATAACAAACAAAAACACAGCACACACACACACACCCATTATTCACACCCCAGATCAACACGTTTCTCAGGCTGTTTTAAGCACTCTGTTCCAGTAGGCAGAGGCCGTGCTCCTCTCCCTAAGTTCAAAATTTAGCACATGGCCCTGACCAGATAGCTCGGTTGGTTAGAGCAGTGGTGGTCAACCTGGTCCCTACCGCCCCCTAGTGGGCGTTCCAGCTTTCATGGTGGGCGGTAGCAGAGCAACCAAAGTATAAATAAAAAGATAGATTTAACTATACTAAGTCGTTTTATAAAGATTTATTCTGCCCTAGCAGATTGGCTCAGTGATAGAGCGTCCAACTTCAGGGGAAAAAAAAAAAAAATATTTATTCTGCCAAATTTAGCGAAAATCTGACATAAAGTACTTGGTAAATAAAATAATAATTATTATATGCTTATTTTATAAATTTTATAAAGTAAAGTTACTTCCCTACTTTATAAATCACCATTACTGTGGAACCAGTGGGCGGTTAGAAAATTTTACTACTAAAAGAGATACAAAAGTGGGCGGTAGGTATAAAAAGGTTGACTACCCCTCGGTTAGAGCATTGTCCTCATACACAAAGATTGTGGGTTTGATACCTGGTCAGGGCATATACAGAAACAGATTGATGTTTCTGTCTGTCTCTCTCTCTCCCCGCCTTCCTCTCTTGCTAAAGTCAATAAATTTTTTTAAAAATTCATGTAGCATATGATTAAACCATCTGCAGACAGAGTCCAGCAGCCAAGACCACCAAATGTGGACTACGCCAGCGCCACGTCTCCACCCCGACGCTGGAAGCCTGAGAGCCTCCGAGAACTGTGCCGGCGCAGCAGAAAGAACATGTCCCTCAATGGGGACAGAATGCCACCATCTCCGTAAAAATGAAATAAAGCAAAACCTGCTGATTCCTGGTTCCAGGATAACCTCACTAGGACTGGAAATGCCTGTCACTCTCTTGCCCCCGCATGTCCCCAGACCAGGGCCCGACCGCCCCCCTCCGGAGGACTGCGCGGCTTCCTGGGAAGGCAGGCATCACCCGCTAACCTGCGGACTCCATTCCCTCCTGACAGATGCACATTATACGGCTCTCTCAGGAGGTGCCGCCTGGAGCACCTGCCCCTTCCCGGAGCTCACAGCTGTGTGCTGCTCCAGAATGGGGTCTCAACAATTTCGTTACACCGCCACCAAATGGACGCAAGGCAAGGGCCATTTGGGGAGTGAGTTTTTATTTCCAATGAGCATTTCTGGAATTTCAAAAAGCAAGGAAGACAGCGAGTTCGGCAAAGAGAAAGATGCGATGTTATCCCTTCCGTTAGCACTTTCCAGTTGGTCATCCTGGAGGAGGTGATGTGGTATCAGCATGGCTCTTTGGAAGTGACTACACACTGAGAATCAAATTCTTGTCTGGCCCAGGTCCGAGACCCCGAGGTCGCCAGCTTGAGCGCGGGCTCATCTGGTTTGAACAAAGTTCACCAGCTTGGACCCAAGGTCACTGGCTCGAGCAAGGGGTCACTCAGTCTGCTGTAGCCCCACGGTCAAGGCACATATGAGAAAGCAATTAATAAACAACTAAGGTGTCGCAATGAAAAAGTAATGATTGATGCTTCTCATCTCTCTCCGTTCCTGTCTGTCTGTCCCTATCCATCCCTCTCTCTGACTCTCTCTCTGTCTCTGTAAAAAAATAAATAAATAAAAATTCTTGTCTGGCCTCATCCTGTAGGCTGTTGAGTTCTCTGTGGGGTTCCATATGGGGACACAGTATGTAAAGTAAATATGGTAACCAGGAAAGTATACATCTATTAAAGGAAAGAGAACTCACATTTACTAAGGGCTCCTCAGGGCCACACAGTCGCTTAACACAATTTCACTTGGTCCTTCCTTCTAGTCAGATGACACCAACACTCAGAACATGCCATTGATTAGTCCAGCCACCCAGCAAGTGGCAGTGGCAAGACTAGAAGCCAAATCTCCCCACTCCCCACCCCAGGGCTCACACTCCCCTGCTCCTTCCCTGTTTGCCCTGAGGATGGTGGGGTCCCCTCTGGTAACTGGGAATCTTCACGACCATGTGACCTGAGCAGTCACATGGGGCCCCACACTTAGAAGGGCTCTGAACTCGCAATTCTTAGTAATGTTTGAATAAAGACCCCTGAACTTTCCTTTTGCACTGGGCCAGCAAATTCTATAATGGGTCCTGTTTCTAAGTATTGTCCAATCTCACCTCCCACACTTTCTGATGCGCTATGTCCTCCCAACAAAACAGCTGCCTCTTGGTGACCCACCCTTGTGTCTGTCCTTATATCACTGTTAATCTGACTGAGGTAGGACAGGGTAGGAAATGATGACTCAACTATATACCTTTAGGGACCATAGATCGTCACCATGATAGCCTGGGGAGAAGCTACTACTACCCCCATTTTATGGATGAAGAAATTGAGGCTCTGGGCCGTGAAATTAATCACTAGTGATGAAGCCCTAAGTGACATTTAGACCCAGATCTATCCAACTTAGTCTTTTCACCACTCCGAGCTTTCTCTTTCATTCCTTCCCCCAATCCAATTTCTACGCCAGAGGTTGGTAAGTACCAACCAGGAGCCAGAGAGCAAGTATGTTTAAGCGTCATGAGCCATAGGATCACTGTCACAATTCAACTTTGCCATCATGGCATGACAGCAGCCATGGACAGTACATGAATAAATGGGTGAAGTGTTCCAATGACACTTTATTTATAAAATAGGTGGTGAGCCACATCTGGCCCAGGATTTAGAGCTGGCCAGCCCCGTTTTATAGGGACAGTGATTGGAAAGCCCCATCGGGACTACTTAGCTCAACATAGCCTTCCCTTTATCTGAATTGCAAACTTGATGCATCAGAACTGAGACAGAGGAGGGATCAAAGGGACCAGAGGAAAAGAGGACAGAGGGAAAGGGGATGATAGGGTGCGATAAACCTGAAGGGAAGGGGGGAGGGCACTGTAGGAAGGAGGATGATGAGGGGAATATGGGGGAGGGGGGTGCATTCAGGGTGACCCTAGAATCTATGTAAACATAATTAATTAAATATAAATAAATAAATAAGGCAGGAGACCAAATTCCACTCAGATGGTTCCACTGAAGATACATTAAAGAAGAAATTATTTATATTATACAGAGGAGTCGGCAGGGAAAGGGTACGAGCAAGGGTATGAGGCGTTTGGGGTGCTTTGTAACCACAGCCCTAAGACACAAATGCACTGGGGGTTCTAAGTGGAAGCAAACGTTGAGTTTTTTCCAGAACCCCATATTTGGTGTGGGAATATGGATTTAACATATTTGAAAAGCATGCCATTCAGCACTTTCCAACCACGTGCTTGTGTATCTTTTATTTCTTAGAAAGGTCTTCAGGATTATCTGGAAAGTTGTTATCTTGAGCCTTTTCAGGCTTTGTCGCATTGAAAAAAACTAATATATGTTTTTAAAAATAAAAAAGTACATTTATAAACACATGTATAAACACACACATCTACACACACAAAAACATATATATCATTTCAAAATGGTATCCAACCTCTTAGTTCTTTAAATACTGTTACTTGTATGTGAATCTTTTTCTTGTACCCTCCAGGGAGTTTAGCCAAGTAGACACTGGAATATTAGCTCAACAAATGAAAATCAATACTGATAGCACGGTGATAGAGGTGAATAATTTTGCAGGGGAAAAGGCATTCATCCAAAAAATGCTGCATTAAAGACCGAATCATGAATCAAAGAGCTAGGGAGGAAGAGGAGGACTTTATCCCCTGCCCCATCCTCTCTAAGTCATTTTGAAGAGATTCTTCTCTGTTCTAGTTCTATATGACTATTTTGGTATAGATAAATGGATGGATAGAACTACATGATAGATGATAGATAGATAGATAGATAGATAGATAGATAGATAGATAGATAGATAGATAGATAGATATAGATGGATGGATGGATGAATGGATGGATGGATGGAGGGATGGATGGATGGATGGGTGGATGGATGGATGGATGATGGATGGATGGATGATGGATGGATGGATGGGTGGATGGATGGGTGGATGGATGGATGGATGGATGGATGGATGATGGATGGATGGATGGGTGGATGGATGATGGATGGGTGGATGCATGGGTGGATGCATGGGTGGATGCATGGATGGATGGGTGGATGGATGGATGGATAATGGTAGAACTGGGAAGAAGAGCCATACGTGGGCCATGAACTAAACTCAGCCAATCTCATTTCCAGCCACACGTGAGTCTTGGGCTTCAGAGTTACAGATTCTTTCTTGCCTTTGATGTTCCCTGGTTTTCCAAAGGGTTTGCAGCCGCTCAGGTATCTCCTTCTTGCTTGAAGGGAGGTCTCCTGCCTGAGGCAGTCGCCTGAAGGGCCGTCAGAGAAGAGGAGGACTGGAGCCAGACAAACCCTCAAGGCTCCCTGCTCTCCTCCTCCTTCTGACGCCACCAGTTGCTCATGGAAGCTCTTGCACATGGGCGTGGTCTGAGACACGACCACAGGAACAGAAAGCCGCCACTCCCACTCCCGCTGGATGCCAGGGCCGACAGGTTCACCTGTGTAAGCTCAGCTCTTCATTTCCTGCCTGTTTTATTATTTTTAACGGGCACCATATGCAATCCATTGATTTTTGTTTAACGTTTTTCTTTTCCCTCCTGGACCTCTGCAAGCTATTCCCATCATGGCAGGCAAGCAAGCCCAGCTGGGGAACACACTCCATCCCAAGACTCTGGTTGCTGGGAAGCCTTCTCTTTGGGTCCATTTAGATCTAGGAAGAAGGAGCTGGAGGCAGGGAAGCAGGAAAGTGGATGGTGCCTTGGCTGGAATGGAGGAAGTGATGTCATCCTTCCTCATCAAAGGGAGCCAGGCTACGGTACATTTATGGGAAACTGCTGTCACTTCCAACTGCATACCTGCTATCTCCTTTAATTTCATGATAAGTGTCATTTCATCACTGGAAAAACTAGGCACTTGTCTGTGCAGTGGCATAAAGCTAACATAAAATCAAGCATGTGGTTCCTGGAAATAGTCTCACAGTGTTTTGTTTTGTTTTGTTTGACTTGCCATAGTTCAGTAGTTGGGCAATAAATTTTCTTCAAATAAGATGCTCTTAAAAATGTGAACATGTGATATTATGCTCAAGGGGCGTTAGTTATTGATTTACAGGCAATCTGTGCAAATACTGTGCTTTTCCTCCAATGAGTTCAAAATTCTGGTTTGATCATCTCCAGGTGTTTATATTTGCCCACAATGTTAGATGCATAAAATTGGAGTAATAAACATATATCATCTTTCTTCCTTCTGATGCTAACCTGTCCTGCGGGTACACTCACAACGGAGCCCTACGGTGCCCATCGACAGGCCCGTTGTGTTTATTTATACTGACGTACATACACAACATTAAATAAAGACAGGCCTCTATGCACCCACACCAGCAGACAGCGTGGGAAAAAATTCTTCTTTCTCCAAGTGTTCTCCAGAAAAAGCTGGAATCCCTTACAAAGAAGGAAGGTGGAGCTTCCCTGCTGAGCCTGACCTCTTTCCCTGATCAGAGGCGTTAAGGGCAGGCACGTCCTGTATGGGTATCGAGTCTTTCAGCGCTAAGGGGCCTGGCATTCACTTCCCACTAGTGTTCTGATCAAACCTTCCTTGCATGGGATTCTTTCGGAAGCCTGGCTGCAGCAGGCCTTTTGCGTTGTCCTGGGAGAATCTATAGTGACCTTCCTCAGTGTCCTTTGCTTCCACTCTGAGCATTTGAGTGGCCCTGTGTTTTAGGTCTTTGTGCATTCCCATTATCTTACCATAAATATCAAGTGAGTAAACTTCAAAGATCTTGCTAATGGTCACTCACACACACAATGAGCAGGAGAAGCAAAGCCATCCATTCTTTAAGCTCAAGTCACCTGCTGCCACCCACATAGAGCCCTCCAGGGTGGGAGGGCAGGTGCGGTCTTTCTCCCCTGCTCTCCCTCCTCCTTCCAAAGCACGGTGGGCTTTTTCTCCTCACGTTAGGGGCACCCACACAGCCACTCTTCTCCTGGTTTTCTGGGAATCTCCCCCAAAAACCATCAGTCATGAAAAGGGATAAGCATGCTGTATGTCAGAAACCATACTTACTCAGTTCTCCTGTCAACACTATCTTAACTCTTCAGGTTCCCTGGGTGTGGTCAAACTGTATGAAGCATCTCCAGTAAGGATCAAGTGATACGAAGTATGTAACATGTAAGGTAGTCTTTAATCTGCAAAACTCTAAACACGTAAGATGGAGACAATGGGACAGGTGGAGGTGGAGGTGGAGATGGTGGTGGAGATGGTGGTGATGATGGTGGTGATGATGTTAGGGATGGTGGCAGTGATGACAGTGGTGATGAGGATGGTGTGTTAGTGCTGGTAGTAGGGGAGGTAATGGTGACAGTGATGATGATGATGAAGATGATGATGGAGATGATGATGGAGGTAATGATGGCAGTGATGGTGGTGGTGATGGTGATGGTGATGATGGTGATGGTGATGGTGATGGTGATGATGATGGTGATGATGGTGATGATGGTGGTGATGGTGGTGATGATGGTGATGGTGATGGTGGTGATGATGATGGTGGTGGTGATGGTGATGGTGATGGTGATGGTGATGATGATGGTGATGATGGTGATGATGGTGGTGATGGTGGTGATGATGGTGATGGTGATGATGGTGATGATGATGGTGGTGGTGATGGTGGTGGGGATGATGGTGGTGATGGTGATGATGGTGATGGTGATGGTGGTGATGGTGATGGTGATGGTGATGGTGGTGGTGATGGTGATGGTGATGGTGGCAATGGTGATGGTGGTGGTGGTGAATGGTGATGATGGTGGTGATGGTGATGGTGGTGGTGGCAATGGTGATGGTGGTGGTAGAGATGATGGTGGCGGCGATGTTGGTGGTGGTAGTGATGGTGGTGGTGGCTACAATGATAGTATTTCAGTGTATTATTATTTCTTAACTTCAGTGCCATTTTCCTCTGATAAATACCCTATTGCTCAACAGAAAACTATCTCCCATTACCTGATGCTGAGTTGCTTTCTTTTCATTCCCTGGAGCCTCTGTGAGACAGAAGGGGAATCCTAGGATTCTTCTGGAAACCTGAATCAGCCAGAAATCCCCAAACATGCAGAAATCATGAAGGGGTAACCTCACCTGGCTTTCTTCATTTCCCCTCTTCCCCTCCTTGAAGGCAGAGTGGGAAGCCTGGAAGGGCAGGGCTGGGAGTGAGGGTAGTGGGATGCGGACCCAGGAGGCCACTGGGGGACACCTGTCTGCGTTCTCCCTTCTTTCATCAACCCAGAGCCAGTGCAGTGACAAACCTGCCAGGCAGCTCTGGCAGAAACCTTGGTGCCACCTGCTGGCCATTTCGAGCATGGTCTCCTGAAGGTTAAACCGTCCAGGGGACATGACTCTATACAAGGTGCTGTACAGACTCTGGAGGTAAACAGTGGACAAGACAAGTTCCCTCTTTCACAGGCTGTCTGGAAATCAGGAAACACACCGACTAGGGTCTCCTGGGCAAAGGTGGGAAATGGATGTAGAGCAAGACCACTTGAAAAGGGCCTTGAATGACAGACCGACAATTTGGGGCACCAGCCAGCCTGTGTGCCTGCCCCAAAGTGTGCCCAGTGGGAGGCCAGGATTACACCAAACCCCAGGAGAAATATGGTGCATTTTCTGGAGAATCTATTCCACTCAAAGGAATAGAGAAAATTTTGTAATAGTTTTTAAATCATTTTAAATTAAAACAAATGCATATGTCATTATCCAGTAGAATGCAAATGTCTTACAATTTTTAAAGACAACACAACCAACTTCAAAGACATTTTCCACGCGCAGGAGACGGCAGCTGCCCCCTGGCGGTCAGGGTCTCTAAGAGGAAGAGGTTGAGACAGGCTGCACAGCAAGGCTGGGAGGGGCACTACGTGGGTGATTTCAGATGGGAAAGGATCTCTTCCGGCCTGGAGAGGGACCAGGGGAGAAGAAGTAGCCCTCAAACTCTCTCATGTAAGGGGGGAGGGCTGGCAGAGGGTGCAAATCTTCCCTGAGACCTAAACTTCCTTCTCAGTGGCATGAGAGAGGCATACAGAAACAACTGGGTGTCGCCCTCTGTCCTCCTCGGTCCCTTCCCCTTCACAGTCCTGGGAGAGCCAAGGATTGGCACCTGCTACTGACACCGACGGCTGCGGCGATGTGCCTGTGTGGACTCCAGGCAGGCCAGAGGGTACAGGTGTCCACGCAGTCAGGGGCCTGGGGTAGGGATAGGGACTCATTTATTGAGCATTAATAATTCATATTAATAGCATTAGTTATTAATGGTGATTAATATTAATATAATTATTGAATATTAATAATTAATCATCCAACTGAGTGATCTGGGTCACAGAGATCATCCGTAAGCCAATTCGTTTTGAGCTTGAAGGGGAACATAAGAGAACATCTGGGTTTTCCTCTGTTTTATTTTTAATTTTTAGTTATCTTTTTTTTCCCCTTGCTTATAAAAGAAATATCGGCATGTTAGAAAATGTTCAAGTGATTACAGAAATATTTTCTCTAAAAAGCACGAGTTCTTCATCATCTCACCTCTCAAAATTAAACATCAGTAATGGTCGGTGAGTATTCCTCCAGATAGTTTTGGTGAATGTGCAGATTTCAGTTTGGTTTTTTTTTAAAACAGGATCATACTACATGTGAAGTCTTTTTTCAAACAGCAGCTCTCGGAGCTGCAGAAACGAAGAGAGGCCCTTGCCTCAAACTTCCTAAGGGTCGTGCGGCACTTAATTGCATGCGCCACAATTTATTTAAGGTGTCCTCCACTGGCTGGAGTTTTATCCACCCAGTTTTTTTTTAATTAGTTTTAGAGAGAGAGAAAAGGAGAGAGAGAGAAACATCAACTTGTTGTTCCAATTATTTATGCATTCATTGGTTGATTCCTGTATGTGCCCTGACCGGGGATCGAACCTGCAACCTCGACACATCGGGACAATACACCAACCGAGCTACCTGGCCAGGGTCACCAACTTTTTTATACATGAGCCCCAGACAGGATACCTGGCTTGCACCAGGTCACATGGAGATTTAGAGGTCACCCCCAAACTCAAGCCTCCTCGTGCTCAGGACAGTCTTTCTCCATCTATACTGGCCTCTGAGTTTCAATTTCCTATTTACTGCAGTTCCCAAGGCCAGCTGGAGGGAGTGGCCCTCTGCGGCCAGCGTTTGTCCCAGGAACTCCAGAGAAGAACTGAGGACAACTGGCTGTCACAGCTAGCAGAGTGCCAGCCAGGCTCTCTCATTAAAGAACAAGTTAGACCCGTGCCATCCCACTGAATTAGTAAGAACATAGAGACAAAAACATAAAAGAATATGAAAAAGGAAAAAAAAACCACTAGTGTCTTGGTCTTTAAATCAATTTTTGATGAGTGTCATATACTGAAATGTTCACACATCATCGTCACATTAGCATTAACTATACCATCAAAGACAACCTGACCACATAATATGCTTCTTCATGTGTCACCGCCATGAACTTGTTAATAATACATGTAATTATAAGTGGAGAGGTAGAGGGCGGGTATATCCAGGAGAAGCCTCTAGAAGTCTGAGTGTGATTTCCTGCTGCTTCCCATCCGCCTGAAGGAGACAAAGCCACACGACTGCCTGGCGCCATGGCACCAGGGCATGCTGCCTGTCCTTCCCTTCCCAGCCTCAAGGGACCAATTCATCTGGGACCTGCTGTTGCTGCTTTTTAGGGTGCTTGTGGTCCCTGTGATCGTGCAGGACCCCTCTGGCTGCAAGAGGCTCCTGCCCAACTCTAACCCACCTCAGTGGCAAAGGGGCGGGGGAGGGGGTTGGGAGGTCACTGGGGTGCTGCCCAGGTCAAAGGGGACTAAAGCAACAAGACAAAAATCAGGGAAGTAAGGCCAGTCCCAGGAACCTCAGGAGCTGAAAGCTGCTCATCCCAACATACACCGTGCACGCCTCTGGGCTCTGACACCCAATGAGTGCCTCTCTGCATGGGTGCCGCCCTCACGCCCCTGGGACTTGAACACCCTGTGCTGGGCCTCCCTCCTCATCCTACTCCTGCTCAGCTATGCCATGCTCACCACCCTCCGAGGGAGAGCATGCACCTCCCTGCCAAGTCCTCGGTTCAAATACAAAGCCTACTGCTTACTAGGTAGGCATCGCTCGTGCAAGTCACCTTGCTTGCAGAATAGAGACAGTGGGGCCTCTTGCTTCCTTTGGGAGAAGCTGTTATAGGGATACTGCCAAAGCACATGAGAGGCATGCCGCCCCTTGCCTAGGGCCTAGTGGACAGAAATGTGAGCTCCCACTGCAGGGACGTTTCCGCCACTCGCTCACCGAGCTCCAATCGAGGGCTGAACACCGGGCGCTGAACGAACACTCGTTGTTTTACTTGTCTTTTCTCTACTAAACAACATTTCCATGTGACACTAGGCCTCCGCAGCCCTAAATCCTGAGCTATCGCTCTTCCGAAATGGGGCAGTGGGACACAGGGTCCTGTGGAAAGCACGAGGCTAAGCAGAGCCGTTAACTGCCAACGGAAGATAAATAAAGACAGTTTGTATGTGTGTGTGCACGTGGGAACAGACCGTCCAGGTGACGTCAGGAAACAAACTACTACCCGCACTGCGGGCCACGAGCTATAAACTGATCTCCTATAATCGCCCAAACATCTCCAGAGACGTTTAGTGTAACCATGCAGGAGCACACCCTTTTTTAAAAATAAATCTGCTTTACCGAATGTGTAAATGGATTAATCGATAGAGGATCATGAAAGCCAATGCGTGCTGATGATCTTGTTAATAAAACACCACGAAATCTTTTCTAGGGAAAGATTGATTTTCTCTCTGCATGGGAATGCTCTTTGCCGCACAGGAAACCTGCAGAAAGCAGGAGAGTAGCACTAATAAACATAAAAAGGGGACACTAAGGAATAAACAAGAAAGAACACTGTAAAATAAACATCTCCCGATAGTGTAATTTTTAAAAAGAAGAAAACAGATGTTGAGAATTAAAGAGATACACATAAAGATACAGAAGATGTTTTTAAATCGCGGAGAAATAACAGGTATAATTCTGATACTAAATTTGAAAAGCTTGACAAAATGGATAATTGATATTTATAATTTTTTTTAAAATATTTTATTTATTGATTTTTTTTAGAGAGAGGGGAGAGAGAGAGAGAAGGGGGAGGAGCAGGAAGCATCAACTCCCATATGTGCCTTGACCAGGCAAGCCCAAGGTTTCAAACCGGCAACCTCAGTGTTCCAGGTCGACGGCTTTATCCCATTGTGCCACCACAGGTCAGGCAATTTACATCTGAATACGGTCTGACATTAGAAACAACAATGTATAATGTTAATTTCTGAATTCTGGCCATTGTGCTGTTTTTAGACGTGCACACAAAGGCATCAAAGGCATGTCAGGATATGAGGCTGTCACGTCTGTAACTTACAGACTCTCAACAGTTCAGCAGAAATAAATAATGTGAAAGTTAGAGAGAGAGAGAAAAGAATAGAGCAAATGCTAAAGGTTAGTCCTTAGGGCTCAGTGAAGAGTAACAGCAAGTCTCTGAACTACTCGTGCAACTTTTCTGTAAATTCAAAATTGCATCCAAACAAAAGAAAAACAAAAAGGAGAGTGCTGCAGCTTTAAAACACGGCCAGGAAGTCGGTGGTACAGCTCCCACAGCAGGCAGGTCCGTGTCCCTCCCCTGGACGATGGGTGGGCTCATGCCTGCCTCCCCTGGAGACTGCGGCAGAAGCAACACCATGTGGCTTCCAGGCCAGGTCGCCAGAGACCCTGCGGCTTCCATCTTGCTCACTGGAAAGTCTCCTCTTGGAGCCCAAGCCACAGTGAGGCCACCATGTTGGGCAGACCCCTGGGCAGCTTCCTGCAGCTAACAGTGCCCACTGAGCCCACTGTCCTCTGGCTGCCCAGCCCAGGAACCAGGCCGGTGAGGGAAGAAGTGCCCCTTCTGCGCCTTCCAAATTCTAAGCCACACCATCCATGAGCATAATAAAACGGTCGCTGTTCTCTGCCACTTGCTTTGCGGCTCGTTATTACATGGCGATCAGCAACCAGAACGAAGACCCATAACGTTTACGAGGCACTGACCACAGGCCAGGACGCGTGCTGAGCATGCCACCTAGACAGCCTCAGCCACTCCTGTCCACAACCCTGCGTGATGGACTCCATGATTCTTCCCATCTTACAGACGAGGAGACGGAGGCTCAAACTAAACTGTTTTCATAGCTCGCCCCAGGTCAAAGAGCTGTTTCGGTCACAAAACTAGGACTTTGCATGGAAGTACACATGCTGACGCCAGAGCAGCCTGCTATATTTTGTCCCCCAAATGCATTCATTTCTTCAGATCTCATGGATCCAACAGATAAAACATAGCAGGGGCTGGAGACCCCACGGTGAGCAAGGCAGACAGACACGATTCCTGCCTTCCAGGGACTCTCAGTCTGGTGGGTCAGACAGAAACGAGACACACAACACCGGAGGAGACTCCAGGTAGCAAACGTGACTAGTGTGAGTGGAGAGGACACACAGTCTGCTACAGCCAAGGCTGCACTGTCTGCAGCTCGGACAGTGGACTCTGCCATCCTTCGAGGGCGGCGTGCCAGGCTCCTGGCAGCCCCTCTGCTTCCGCTCGCAGGGCGTGGGGCTCGCCTTCAGTTTTTCAGACAAGCCAGGGTCCAGACACAGCTCTGGCCCAGATGGCTCTGACCCACCGGGCACAGGGCAGAGGGACCCATGAGGCTGTTTTCCAAAACGTCCTTTGCAAAAGGGGAAAGGGACTCTAATGAAACATGGCCCGTTCCCTCCATAATTAAATCAACAGAAGGAGATGGTTTTTAAGTAGTATATTCCAACCACCACCACCAAAATAGAAAATTTTTAAAGTAGATCTGAGAGGGCCCGGGAATCTGTATTTTATGCCTGCTGGTCCTAAGTTAAGCAAACTCTTTTTTTTTTTTTTTTTTTTTTTTTTTTTTTTTTTTTTTTTTTTACAGAGTCAGAGAGAGGGATAGACAGGCAGGAACAGAGAGAGATGAGAAGCATCAATCATCAGTTTTTCATTGCTACACCTTAGTTGTTCATTGATTGCTTTCTCATATGTGCCTTGACCGTGGGCCTTCAGCAGACCGAGTAACCCCTTGCTCAAGCCAGCGACCTTAGGTCCAAGCTGGTGAGCTTTTGCTCAAACCAGATGAGCTCACACTCAAGCTGGCGACCTCGGGGTCTCAATCCTGGGTCTTCAGCATCCCAGTCCGATGTTCTATCCACTGCGCCACTGCCTGGTCAGGCTGGTCCTAAGTTAAGATAGGCGACACCATGTAAGAATTCAGTCCTAGCCTGGACACCAAGACCCCATCATGTCCTCTCCCTACTCTAACTGCCCCTCAAACTCTCCAAGCCAGGACGTGTGGGCGGCTGGCATTGCACAGCTTGCAGAGTCTGGCCTAACATCCGGTGGGGGAGGCGAATATCCCAAGTCTGCCCCGGCCATCACCTCCGCTCCGGCCTAGCCCAAGCCCTCCTTGTGGTCCTCCTGGGCAGGAGCCCTGACTCTTCCACTCGCCTCCTCCTCCCCCTTGGCCCTCGCATGTCACTGCCCAAAGGGATCCTTTTTAAAACCCTGCCATTTGCGACAACATGAAGGGACTGTGAGGGCATTATGCTAAGTGAAATACGTCAGACAGAGAAAGAAAAGAACCGTAAGACTTCACTTATACAGTGTGTCCATAAAGTCATGGTGCACTTTTGACGGGTCACAGGAAAGCAACAAAAGACAATAGAAATGTGAAATCTGCACCAAATAAAAGGAAAACTCTCCCAGTTTCATACCTATTAAGTGCAGTTCGATGTGGGATCATGCACAGATTTTTTAGGGCTCCTTAGGTAGCTATCCCATATAGCCTCTACAGACTCGTCACTGACTGATAGCCTACCAGAACGGGGTTTCTCCACCAAACTGCCGGTTTCCTTCAACTGCTTATCCCACCGAGTAATGTTATTTCTATGTGGTGGCGCTTCATTATAAACGCGCCGATATTCACATTGCACTTTGGTCACAGATTCGAATTTAGTGAGCCACAGAACACACTGAACTTTCCTCTGTACTGTCTACATCTCAACTGACATGGCCGTGGGCTGCTCCGCTGTATACACGGTGTTACGTCATCATCTGCGCATGCACACATGCTGCCACATCATCCTACAGAAACTGGGAGGGTTTTCCTTTTATTTGGTGCAGATTTCACATTCCTATTGTCTTTTGTTGCTTTCCTGTGACCAGTCAAAAGTGCACCATGACTTTATGGACACTCTGTACACGGAATCTAAAGAATAAAGTAAACTTACAAACAGAACAGAAACAGACTCATAGATGCAGAGAACAAACTGGTGGTGGCAAAATGGGGCCAGGGAGATTAGACAGATAGGCAAAAAGGTGAAGGGTTGAAGAAGCACAAAGTGCCAGTTGTGTACCAGCCATGAGAATTAAAGTACAACACAGGGTTGTGGCCAATAATAGTGTAATTACTAAGTATGATGACCGATGGGTACCAGACTTATCAGAGGATTCTTTGTAAGTTATATAAATGTCTAATTACTATATTGTACAAAACTAATATAACACTGCATGTCAACTGTAATTGGAAAATATACTTAGCCTGACCAGGTGGTGGCACAGTGGATAGAGTATCAACCTGGGATGCTGAGGACTCAGGTTCAAAACCCTGGGGTCACTGGCTTGAGCATAAGCTCATCTGGCTTGAGCGTGGGATTACAGACATGACCCCATGGTTGCGGGTTTGAGCTCAAAGGTCACTGGCTTAAGCCCAAGGTTACTGGCTTGAGCAAGGGGTCACTGGCTCGGCTGGAGATCCCAGGTCAAGGCACATATGAGAAAGCAATCGATGAAGACCATCAACTAAGTTGATGATAAGCAACTAAGGAGCTGCAATGAAGAACTGATGCTTCTCATCTCTCTCCCTTCCTGTTTGTCTATCCCTGTTCATCTGTCTGTCTCTCTAAAAAAAAAGAAAGAAAAGAAAAAGAAAATACATCTTAAAAAATAATTTTTAAGAAGATTTTTTAAAAAGGTAAATCAGATCAATTCAGTCCCTGCTTAAAACTCTTAAATGTGACTCACTGCAAGTAGAATAAAATCCTAACCCCTACTAGAATATTCTCCCATGAGGGGAAGGAACATTTTCATCGAGCTCCTAGACCTGGAACAGTAGTACTAACATGGGCTCAGATACAGCCATTTCCATCATTAACTATTCCTCTACAATGACCCGGGCTGCTCCCTGCTGCACTTTACACAAAGGACATAGCTGACAAGTGTGACACTAACAACCTGACCCCCCCCCCCATGGGAATGGCAGGGGTGAACAGAAGTGAGAAGAGCAGGTATGTCTCCGTGCAGGCAGGGGGCTCCCTTAATCCAGCGGGGTCTCCCCTGGAAAAGCAGGTGCCCGCAGAGCTTTAAGATATGCTAAGTGGAAAACAAAAGTCACACAGAGAATGACAAGTACCCTATGATCTCATTTATATGAGGAATATAATAAACAAAATAGAAATAAGCTCATAGAGAACAGACGGACAGCTGTCAGAGGCGAGGGGTGTTGAGGGGCTGGGTGGACGAGGTGAAGGGATTACACAGCACAAATCTGTAATAACCGACCAGCTTCAGAGATGCAGGTTGCAGCCTGGGCAGCACAGTCCTGGTGTCGGGATAACTGCGTGTGGGGCAAGGTGGGTGCTCGGGGCAGCAGGGGGGCCACTCGGGAAGGGGCGTGGTTTTCTGGTCATTTTGTTGTACACCCGAAGTCATACAGAATAATCCTGAATGTCAACTGTGATCGAAAAAAGAAAGATACTGACAAGTGTGGGACTTCAAGGGGAAGCTTGCCAGGAAGGTACCAAGTCACCGCTGTGATGGCAAAGCACCCCACCCCCAGCCTTCCGGGTCTGTTTGCACGCTTTCCTGCTCCCTCTAGAGACTCTGACCCTGACTCTGGCCCGGTCAACAGCTCCCCCACCCCACCCGTGTGTGTACAGAAGACGAGGCATCAGCCACGGCTTCAGCTCCGAGAACACGGATCGCGGCGCAGGGAGCACTCGTTTAAGCCTCCACAGACTTTAGGCTCGGGGAACACATGGCTATATAATGACCCTCTCATTGATTGAGGGGCAAATGCCAAGGGGACTATTGATCCTAAAATCCTGAATAGGGAGACAGACCGTAGGACAGCGGTGAGAGAAATGTCTATATGGAGAAAAGTGAGACCATGACAGAGATGAATGTAAGCCCTGGGAATCTGTCCCTAAGGAAAAACAGAGCAGTAATGGGGAATCGGGAAGAAACTAGTCGCTGTTCACACATCACGCATTTCTGATGAACCTGCTCTAGGCTGCTCTCCGGGGTGCCTGGGAGAGGTGATGCCTTTCCTCTGGGGCTCCCGAAGGACATTTCCTTTAAAACAGTGATCACCGTGCTGGGCTGGGGCTTCTCGTGGCAGGGACTGTCGTTTCTGCGTCCCTAGCAGAGAGCTGGTGCTGCTCGGTGCTTTTTGGTAGCGGCGAGATACCTGAAGCTTTTCCCAGGAAGAAAAATGCATCCTAGGAAAATACCGTTCTTTGTCACAAGGTGGCGCTCCAGGCTCACACAGTTTTGGGCACAAACTTTGGGAGCTTCAAGTGCTCTTAAACATCTAAATCCCACCAGAGTCTTTTTCTTTTTAAGTGGCTTTTAGAGAGAAAGGAAGGGAAACAGAGAGTGAAAGAAATATCTACTTGTTATTCTGCACATTCATTCTGTCATTGATTGATTCTTATATGTGCCCTGACCGGGGATTGAACTCTCAACCTCAGCAGGTCCGGACCATGCTTAACCAACTGAGCTACTGAGCTACCCTTCCTAGGTTTTGTGTGTGTGTGTGTGTGTGTGTGTGTGTGTGTGTGTATCTCAGGAAGGGAAGCCAGTATTCCTAAGTAGCTTCTCGACCCCTCCCTCATTAAAATCCAGTTTTTCTTCGAACCCAGACTTTTGTCTGTGTAACAAGCCATAAGACAGACTTCGCAGCAGCATGGGCTGCACGGGGCTGCATCCCCTTTCTAAATGGGTACGAAGGGTGGGGGTGGTTTGATCTGTTGATTCCCCGTTCTGAGTCAGCTTGGGGCACTGCTGGGCACCGCTGCCCTGCTGGTCTGATTCATGACTTTTCTTGGAATTAATGGGGGCAAGAAATCCCTTTCCGATGGACTTGGTGGCTACTGGTCTGTAAGCCTGAGCTTTCAGAGACTACCTGGGCAGGAAGATGGCACCAAGGAAAGGGTGCTGAGGGCTGAAGACAGACACACAGAAGCCTGGGGACCCCACTCAAGCCCAGGCCCCTAAAGCCAGGGCTAGACTCTTCAGCTGCAATGGCTATATAATGACCCTCTCACTGATTGAGGGGCAGACGCCAAGGGGACTATTGATCCTAAAATCCTGAATAGGGAGACAGACCATAGGCTAGTGGTGAGAGAAATGTCTATATGAAGAAAATGTCTATATGGCCAACCCACGTCAGCCAATAATCCCTTTTCAGCTTAAGGTCAGTTTGAGTTGTTTTTCTCTCTCAACACTGTTAAGCGTTCTTGCTAAGTCATTGGGAGAAGGTCCGTGTCACTTGATATGGTTGTATAGACCAAAGGCAGAGAGAGATGTGTTTGGTCTCTGGGATCCACCTCTTGTGTGTGAACCGGAAGGCCCAGGGAGTAGCTTCAGGAAGCCCAGACAGAGCCTGAGAGCCGCCCAGCCCTGGGGACCCAGACACTGTGCTGGGCACTGGAGGTCTCTGGACCTGAGGAGACTGGGGAGGAAAGCAGCCTCCGAAGGCTAGCTCGGTGGCAATGACAGTGATGATAATGACCTTTCAGATAAAAGTGACATCTTGAAGCGTTAACTGCACCTCGTGTTCACCGCAGAGTTATTCACAATAGCCAAGACGTGGAAACAACAGAAATGACCTTCAACAAATGAATGAATAAAGAAAATGTATACACACACATTGTAAGGAATAGTATTCAGCCACCAGAAAGAATGAGTCCCTGCCACTTGCAACAAGAATGAACCTTGAGGGTATGATGCTAAATGAAATAGGTCAGCCAGAGACAGACAAATCCACTCACATGTGGGATCTGAAAACACAGAATGCATAGCAACAGAAACCAGATCAGTGGTTACCAGGGGCTGGGGAGGGGGAGGGGAATTGGGAGATGTTAGTCAAAGGCACAAACTACCAGTTATAAGATGAGTAAGCCCTGGAGAGCTAGTCTACAGCATGGTGACTATAGCTAATAATACCGTATTTTATACCTGAAAGTTGCTAAGAGGGTAGATGTTAAATATTCCTACTACAAAAAAAAAAAAAAGGTAATTATGTGACGTGATGTAGTTGTTAGCTAAGCTATAAGCTATGATGGTCATCATTTTTCAATATATAAAAATCAACAACACATTGTACACCTTAAATTTACACAATGTTGTATGTCAATTATCTCTCAATAAAACTGCAGGAAAAAGACTGAGCTTTCATGAGCAATGTGGGTTACACCCATTCTAAGTGCTTTACGTGGTATTATTTCATTTAATCCTCACAACAATTCTGTGCAGAGGGTCCATCTGTTGTCTCCACCAGCAGGTGGGGAAACTGGGTCTGATAGAAACCAGGACATGTGACCAAGGTCACTCACTGCTCAGAAGGATTTCAGTCCAGGCAATGGAGGTGAGAAGCCCAAGGCGATCTCCTCAGCGCTGAGACCCAAGACCCAGGCTGACAAAATGTGACTGAACAGCTGCTGGGTCATCTAAGCCTCCATCTCGGGGTCTCACAACCCCCTGAGGGGTCCTACGTGGGAGCTGAGCCTGCACATGTGAACCTGTGTCCTCAGGTGGGGACAGAAATCACTGGCACAAGTAGTTGAGCTCCAGAGCAAGGCCCACACGTCCAAATCCTGGGTCTGTCACTTACCAGCTGGGCACCTAACCTCTCTGATCATTAGTTTCCTTGTCTGTAAAAGCAGGATCACAAAAATCGTTACAAGATCGCTGCCAGGATTCTAAGTGGTCATGCAGGTACAACATACAGTGCTGTGCCCTGGTGCACAGAGGACTCTCAAAAGTTCATTATCGTAGTTATTATATACAGATGGAGAAAGTGATTAGGAGACTAGCAAAAACAAAACACCCCAGGAGGCTCTCAAACTTTGAATATGAGACACAGCCGTGGGAAGGTGGCAACTCTATTCATAAGTGGCTCTAGCCTGAGCGGCCCATTAAAATCTCTTAGGAGAGCTTTCTGGGGAAAAGGGAAAAAGGCCCTGGCCAGTTGGCTCAGTGGTAAAGCACTGGCTCGGCATGTGGATGTCTTGGGTTTGATCCCCAGTCAGGGCACACAGGAGAGGCACCCATCTGCTTCTCCACCCCTCCCCTTCTTCTTTCTTTCTCTCTCTCTCTTTCTTCCCCTCCCGCAGCCATGGCTTGGTTGGAGCGAGTTGGCCCTGGGTGCTGAGGATGCCTCCATGACATCACCTCAGATACTAAAAATAGCTTGGTTGCCCAACAACAGAGCAATAGCCCCAGATGGTCAGAGCATTGCCCCATGGGGGCTTGCCAGATGGATCCTGGTTGGGGTGCATGCAGGAGTCTATCTGCCTCCCCACTTCTCACTTAAGAAAAAAAAATTTCATGTCTAGACCCCACTTCAGGCCCCTTACATCAGAATCCTCAGGGATGGGGCCCAGACATTGGTATTTTTTAAAAAGCATCCTGGGTGACTAACATTCAGCCAGGGAAGAGAGCCACAGCTGGAGTACATGAACATCTGTTCTGGCAGAAACTGGGTGGTGAGGCCCTCACCAGCTTTCTTCTTGCAATAGAAGAAGGCATTCTCTCCAGAGGTCAAGTCAAAGCTCACGCCCCCGCTCTGACCCTTGAAATGTATACAAGATTTGGCGAGGTCTGATCTCTACCTTGGTGTTGAAATTAGCAGCTCCTCCAGGCCTCAGTGACATGGTGACAGATGAACAAAATGAATATGCGAGAAGACTACATAATAAGGGGACATTACGCCAACAAAATGAACTTGTCCAGCCTGATTCTTAAGCACCTGCACTATTATCTCAGGTTTCCTCCAAACCCCTGGCTGTTCACAAGCTCCCTTCCATTAACACATGAGGTGTATTTATTGGTACCTTTAATGAAAAGGAAAGAAAAGCAAAACAAATGAAGCCAAGGAAACTCCTGGCCTCCTTCAAATTGCATTCAGCCTGCCCCAATTAGAACCGAATTGGCAACTTGTAAATGGGGTGCTTATTCCATCTTCCCGCAGACGTAGCACTGCATCCCCTCCACGTCTCCACAAAGCAGTCCTGCCTTTTGTGAACACGCAGCGTATTCACAATCCAACCTGGGGCTGCCGGCCAGGCATTGTATGGGAACCAGGCTGAGTGCCCGAGCTCAGGATACAACGACCTCGGAGGAAAATCACTTTTCTGCGGCAGGAACAGGCACAGAGCAGGTAATTGGCTAATTGTCAGATGGGTGGGGGCGACCCTCCTCCTTCTAAACTCTGCCCAGTTGAACTGCCAAAGCCTCATCTTCTTCTCAGATGGTGTCTCCTGGGCGACCAGCAAAGACCAGGCTTTGCTGAGTCCCCCACTTCGCGGATGCGGTGTCCGTGGCTCCAGGTAGGAAAAACCTCTGAGATCCAGTGACTGGCCCAGAAACTTGGCTTATATCTTCCCCTAATCATATCCAGCTGTGCTCTTGGCTGCCCTGGACTGATCATCTCATGGATGGATGGATGGATGGAAGGATGAATGGATGGATGGATGGATGGATGGACGGATGGATGGGTGGGAGGGAGGGAAATAAATTTCGTCCAATGATAGAAATCACTTGGTCAGCATCCAAAGAGGACATGAGTTTGCTTGGGAGACCCCCAGTGGTCTCCAAGCCAGCCTTTGGACAACGTGAACCAGAAGACCAGCTGTCCAGGCAGCAGAGGATACTGGCAGACACAAAGCAACAGGGACAGAGGGACAGCCCATCATGGTGGGAAACACGTGCTTCTTGAGAGCAGTCTGCCTGGTTTGCTTCTCAACATCGCCGCTCACGTACAAGCCACAGGATATCGGGGCAAGCCGCCTCGTCTCTCTGACTTACTTCCCTGACCTATAACCTGCAACGGCAGGAGATTACAAATGGCCACAAATAAAATAACAGCAACAGTTATTACTATTATTATTGTTATTCGTCATTATTATTGTGTCAATTGTGTGGTGCAGGACAATGTGACAAGAAGGGGCTCTGGAACCAGAGAGACTTGCATGCAAATCCTGGTGCCATTCACCAGCTTCGGACAAATGGCTTCTCAGAACTTTAGACTCTTTCCCTATAAACCTGGGGTAGTAATGCCCGCCTTGCATGGCTGGTGCTGGTGACAGGTGAGCGTGGCACAGAGGAAGATTTCATGAAAGGACATGACTGACAGCACTCATGATGCCTTGGCATCCAAGGGTGGCAGGACCTGAGCACCCTTGTGTGCACTGCCCGGGCCCACAAGGCTCCCTGGGACCCACAGAGACACAGACACACTGAGGCCCCAGGGGGCTCCCTTCCCGGGTAGAGCTCTCGCCTCTTGCTAGAAGTTGGACTGAGAAACTGCTCAAAGGAGACTGAACCTTACACATTTGAGGCCCCAAGAAGCATTCTCCTCAGATCTATAGTATCACTGTTTTTAAACTGGTTCCCAAACATCATTTTTTAAATATACAATTCCACACCAGGAGGGTTTTATCTAGCTCACCGGTAGGGGTTGGGACCCCGTATTTTTTCAAAGCTGTGAGATGATTGTGAGAAGGGCTGGGACAAAGGGGTCAACCCCTCACCAGGCCTTCTAAACCTTAAGGACCACGTGGGGTGGTGGGCGGGCCCTGACGCGGAGCCAGGAGGTCGGCATCTGAATCCCAGCTCCCCCACTGCCAGTGCTGTGACTGTGAGGGTCACTTCCCGTGCCCCTTCCACAACTGGAGATGACATCTTCCCCACCTACCTCCTGGCACTGTAGTGGAGATCAGATCTAACCAGGGCAGCTGGGAAGTACCAGGCCCCAAGCCAGGTGCTGGGGAGACTCTGTGAGTAAAGCAGGTACAGCCTCTGCCCTCACGGAGATCACAGCTGCAGAGAAGGACAAAGAAATATGTCATTACCCATGGCAATGAGTGCTGTGACGTGAGCAAACAAGGGTCTAAACCAAAGAGTCAGATGCCAGACCGGCTTTAAATGAGACAGTCAGAAAGGGCTTCTCAGAGGAGGTGACATTTAAGCAAATACCTGAAGAAACTGTGACCCTAACAATATAGGGGATGTAAAAGGCTTTCTTTCCAGCCTCCCTTGCAGCTAGGAGTATGTCTTCCGATTCCGGCCAACAAGACATAAGGGAATTATGCAGGAGGCCTATGGAAAGAGCCCCAGTTTCTTGCATGAAGTTTGTTGGAGAGCTGCTGGTATTTCTTCTCCTTCTTTCTTGCCTTGGTTGCGAAAGGGTATGCAAAGTTTCTGCGGCCCTTTTGAAGACATGAGGTGGCCACATGAGGAGACAGCTGAATCAGTTAAAGATAGTCAGAGGCAAAAGACAGAAAAAGCCTAAGTCCTCAATGACGTTATTGAGCTACTGGACCAACCCAGAAACTGCCCGCCTCCAAACTTCTTTTGTAAGTCACATAATAGAAGCCCCTAGGATTTACGCCTTACGACTAGTTAGGTGTTCTGTTACTTTCTGTAGATTGCATCCCTGATGGATGCAGGTGTTAAGCACCTATGGCAGTGGTTCCCAACCTTTTTTGGGCCACAGACCAGTTTAATGTCAGAAAATATTTTCACGGAGACCGGCCTGTAGGGTGGGATGGATAAATGTATCACGTGACCGAGACAAGCGTCAAGAGTGAGTCTTCTTAGACGGATGTAACAGAGGGAATCTGGTCATTTTTAAAAAATAAAACATCGTTCAGACTTAAATATAAATAAAATGGAAATAATGTAAGTTATTTATTCTTTCTCTGCAGACCGGTACCAAATGGCCCACAGACCGGTACCGGTCCGTGGCCCGGGGGTTGGGGAACCACTGACCTATGGCATAGATTCCATATTTTACCTTTTCTTCCTATGTAAATAAGCTAAGTAGGAAAAGTTTAACCAGATATGACATTCAGGTATCTGATGCTAATTTCTCTCCACGGCCTCTCCCCACCCTCATCCCTTCTCCATTCTCACTTTAACTGCCCTGGTTCTGACCCTTTTCTCCCTCACTCCGATGATGACAGTCTCTAAGTCAGCTCCTTGCTTCCTGTCTCTCCCCAAACCACACTGCCCTGTTGCCAGAGTTCGGTTCCAGGGTACATTCTTGCACAAGTCATTCTTGAATCTTCCACGTGTTCTAGACCTTGCATGTCTCCCCACGGACTCCCAATAAGGCCCCGACTCCTTAGGCTGAAATTCAAGTTCTGATATTTTCAGGGACAGGGGTGCAGGCTTTGCACTCCAGATCCCAGCTCCTACTAGCTGGGACACCTTGATAAGTTAAGTCACTTCCCCAAATGTTTTCCTCGACGTGAAATGGGAATAATGAGAATGCCAACTTTCTAATATGTTGGGAAATAAATGCTCTAATGGAAGATATTTAACACTTTGCCTAGCTAGCACATAGTAAAAATTCAACAAAATTAAGGGGTATTGTTAATCTTCCTGGCCTGCGCTTCATCCAACCCATCTTTCTCTACTCTCACAAGCACCGCCAATACTCTTCCCAACGGGCATCCCTCTTTCCTGCCTCGGGAGGTCCCTCTGCTAAGCTTCCCCGCCCACAGCATTCTCCCGGCCATTACTCTCTGCACGGTTTACCATCCAAGGCCCCCCTTCAAAGTCTGGCTCAAATGTCACCTCAGCCCTGAAGGCCTCTTTGATCACCAAGGCCATGGGTGAATAGCTCCTCTGCTGAATTTGCATAAGTAAGTGGCACCTAATAATATACCATGTCTGTGACACTTAGACACATCTGGAGAGTATTCTAGTTTTCTTGTGAACTTGTTTCCCCACCCCCAGGTTGTGGAGACACCTGGGGCTGGCTGGAGCCCCCACAGAGAACACTGTTTCCTCCAAAGGTGACCTTCTCTCAACGACTCTGCCCTTTGGAGTTTCAGCAACCCTTCCCTCCCTCTTGTCCTTGGGCTCAGGGCTGGTAACCGTGCCTCTACTTCTACCAGCTCCCGGTTACCGCCTCCTTCCTCACACTTCCATAACCTCACCCTCCCTCTGCACGCAGCCCCTTCATCAATAACCCCCCTGGACAGTGTCAGGACCCTGGCTGAAGTAAGGTGAAGTACTGTCCCTCTCCATCGGAAATTATGCGCAGGAAATAGGCAAAGGACTGAGGTGTCACAGTCATGCCCAAAAGGGGACAGGGAACCCAGCGCTCTCCAAGGATCACCACCCCACCACCACCAACACACACCCAAACACCCTCCCTCAAGGCCCGGCCATCGGAACCTCGGGATTCCTACCTCGGAATTCAGGCCTCGTTTCCACAGTAATCAAGAAATGCCTAAGAAACTAAGTTTGGGTCACTTAGAATAAGGCCATGGAGCCTGCCGCGGAGAGGAGCCCAGGGTACAATTCCGGTTCCGTGCCAGGCCTGGTGGCCGCTGCCCAGAGCAAGACGAGCTCCCACCGTAATTCACGCTCTCCCACGCCCACCACCGAAGCCGCGGTCTTGCGTGAAACCGCGGACGCCTCTCACGTGGAGGGCGAGGCCCCCACGCATCTCCCCACTGGCGCAGGGCACACAGTACCCAGGGGCGGGGCCCGGGGCGTGGGAAAGAGCAACAGAGGGGCCGAGATTCAGGGCGTGGCTTCTGGCCCCGCTGGGATCAAGAGTTAAATAGTGAGAGAGGGAGGCAGAGGATGGAGACAGAAGGCAAGACCCGGAGATGGGCAAGAACTGGGGGGCATCGTGGGTGGTGCAGGTGCAGGTGGCGCCCGGGCAGAGCAGGACACTGAACAGTGTGGAGAGAGGAGGCTCAGGCCCAGTCTCTGGAGCAGGCGGAGGATGCTCTAGGGTGGGAGTGGGCGCAGCAGACATAACAGGCCTCCCCCAGAAGCTGCAGAAGGCGCCCGCGCTCTCAGAGAGCAGCTGGGAGCTCTGCGGGACTCCGCCAGAGGCGACCACCGCGTCCACCATGGCGTGGCCTTGGTGTTGGTCTGGCGCCCTCAGCCACAAAACGCGGTCCGCGACAGAGGTGGCTGGAGTGCCGCTAACGGCTCAGCTGTGGAACAGCCGCGAACTCAGATGGAGATCCACGATGAGGACAGAAAGCCGAAACACCGCCTGGAAAAGGTGGCGGGGCTACAGGAGGGCCATGTGGTGGCCGGGAAAGGCGCTGTGCACACCGCGCTGCGATTCAAGGGCATAGGCCAAGGTCAGCGTCACCCCGTAGGCGCAGGAAGAAGCCAGTGCTGAAAGGCCACTTTGTGCAGGGAAATTAGTTGCCGGTGACTCACTCCAAAATGTCGAGAGCACATCCCTCAGTGAGCAGTGGCTTGAGCGCTCCAGGAACTACAGGCCTGCCCACAGCCCACCTGCGTGCTGCGAGACACCCTTTGCTCGTGGGCAGGGAGAATGGTCCCAACAGCGCAGCTGTGGATACGCAGGCAGTCGTCAGAGCCAGCTCACGCTTGCAGGGGCAAGAGGCACTCATGGGGGCAGTGCTAGACCTGCCGGTGCTGCGCGCAGACCCAACAAATCTCCCTGGTTCCTGGTCCTCCTCCTCCACCCGAAGTCCAACACCTCTTTTGCAGCGGGATGTGTGAGACCACAGGCCCCTGCGTGCCCGGACAGAGCCCATCCCTTGGTGAAAGGACATGCGTCCAGCCGGTCTTTGGTTCAGCTGCGCTCCAAGAGTGCTTATTAGTGTCATTAGAAGCCTAAGAAAACGTCCATTTCCCAGAAAGTAATATTGATGTGTAAATGCCCTACATTCTGTGATCATGTCACAGAAAGAAAAGGGGGTTTTGCTGGAGGAGTCTGGGGAAGGAGGGAAATTGGAATAAATAGGGCCCTGTTCTAAAGGAGTGGTTGTGGCCATTGTAGGTGCTCACAAGCGCTCAAGTTTCCCGCCAGCACCTGCTGTGGGTCACTTTGGTGATAAGGAGGTCAGTGTGCCCCCAGTATTTGTGTTGCGATGGGCAGCGACTTCAGGAGGACTGGCCCCGCACAGGAACCTGCTTGCTGCACCCCCAGCATGGCCAGGCCACCCATCTGCCCCCCCCGCCCGGGGCAGGTTATGCTGCAACACTGTGCCTCCTGCCCAGGTGACTGGGCAGGCCTCCTCTGACGGAGGGCGGTGTGGGATTCTAGGCTAGGGAAGAGTCAATGCCTGACTTCTAACCCAGAGCTCAGGCCTGGAGTTTTAACCTCATTTTTCCAGCTCAATGGGTGTTGTATTTTTTTTTAAAACACTTGGAAATAACTCATTGCGTGTAGTAGGGGAGAGCATAGCTTTCCATTTGCCGTTAGAAGCCATTCCAGAAGATGCATCCGGGGGTGGGGAGAGGCAGGACTTACTCATCAGCAAGTGAGGAAGAGGAGGTTTTGAGAGCTGAGCGAGGGCGGCAGGGAAGGCCTAGAAGACTGTTCTTTGCTTATTCTGGCGTAGGCGTCCTTGCTTCGCCCCGCACATCAAAATGAAACGCACTTGACCTCTCGGTGTTAGGCGTTCTTGTGAGAGCTCTAGAGCAGTGGTCCCCAACCTTTTTTGGGCCATGGTCTGGTTTAATGTCAGAAAATATTTTCACAGACCGGCCTTTAGGGTGGGACGGATAAATGTATCACATGACCGAGACAAGCGTCAAGAGTGAGTCTTAGATGGACGTAACAGAGGGAATCTGGTCATTTTTTTTAAATAAAACATCGTTCAGACTTAAATATAAATAAAATGGAAATAATGTAAGTTATTTATTCTTTCTCTGCGGACCGGTACCAAATGGCCCACAGACTGGTACCGGTCCGCGGCCCGGGGGTTGGAGACCACTGCTCTAGATTCATTGCATAGAGGGCCCTGCAGAGGTTCTGTCTAAACTCCTGTTGTTCACTGCTGCTCGGAGTCATCTGCAAACCAGTGGGTGTGTGAGCTCCAAGGCCCCGCAGTGGGCAGGAAATGCGATGGCAGCCGCCCTCCTCTTGCTTGGCGCAGCCCACCCTATGCCATGGAATTAGCCAGGTGGCTCTCCAACGTGACTCACCATCTTAGAAGGACCCACCGGAAGATGGATGCTTGGATCCTACCGGCTCCCCGTCATTGGGGTGGAAGTAGCTTCAGATCAGAGGTATTTTGTAGATACTATGGGAAAGTAGCAGGAAATAAAAAAGGCAGAGTAGAGAAATTAAGAATGGGAAATGAAGAGGAATATGTTGGAAAGCAGAGAGGCACCACTCAAAACTCGTTAGAAATGCACACACCCGATTCAAAATAAGGCTTTCTACTTCCAAAGATTGGTTGGGAATGTGTGGTCTTTTAACAAATCAAGATTGCAACTCTCATCCGTCCAGATAAATACTTTGCATGTCCAACATTTATAGAATAGCTTATCTATTTAGCAAAATAAGTAGATCCCTGGAAAGATGTACATAAATTCATTGTTAACTTTTGTTTTAGATGTGCACTGTTCCAGAAAATCCTGTTCGTGACTCTGTCATGAATATTTGGAATCTAGATGATCAAATTTTGTTTATAGGTCCAAGTGTTACATGCTCTTTAAATTTCCCAGGTTATATGTGGAAGTGCTTGATTAAGTGCTAACATTTACATGATGATCCAGATTCATGATGATACAGAAATTAATCCCGAAGTTCTCTACTCTCCCTTTGATGGACCTGTGGGTGTCGGCACATGCAATCTTGGAGATCACAGAGCTTGATGGCATGTAGTTGGAGTGTTGTTATTACTGAGGTTGGCTCCAAAGGTTCACAGAAGACCCCAAATAACAGTTCAATCCTGGAATTGCTGGAATTGACAAATATAGATTGAGTAGTAGTTTTTTTCTGAGCACAATTTATTCTTGCTTTAACCCTGGCCATCCTGAGGTTTGTAGTGACACTGTGTGTGTAACTGGCTTGGTTTATTAATCCCACGGCTGGAGACTGGATTGCTGATTTAATGTTTATTGAGCACCCAAAATATGTCAAACACAGTACAAGCGCCAGCCAGAAGAGCTTCACATAATGAGTCAGCAACACAGGCATCTTTCACATATAACGAAGATATCAATGCATAAAGGAGAATCAACTAAGGAACTATCTTGGGGAACAGAGGTGCTCCTGACCTGTAGGCAAAGAGCTGGGGCTGCTTCTGGATCTAGCCACACTCACGCCTGGGTCACCTTGATGTCAATTCTGTGACTTGCTTTTGCAAGACTACTTAATGTTCAGAAATACAAGCCACAGGACAGCAGTGGTTAACCAGCCTACCTGAGAAAACAAACCTGGAACAACTTAGCACCCCCCATTGAAGAGCAGGCTGAAAATCCATAAGAACAAAATTCAGGAAGGTCACATCAATGGGATACTGTTACCTTAGATCACTCACAGTTGCTAATTCCAGGTAACTGTTGCCAACACATATTGAAACATTGCTGAGCTGTCTTGGTGAGATAAATCTTTTGATTGGCTGCCAAAAGTGAGACCTGGTGACAATGCTTGCAAAGAGGATTACAGAACCTCCCGTTGGCCCCAGAAAGGACTGTTGCCAAGTACCAGACTGGCTCAGTGCCCAGCTCGGTGGCCTGCGTGACTCCTTGCAGGAAGGGGACTGGATACTTGGTATTGCCTAAAGTGAACTATATTAAATAAAATTTTCTACATTAACCCTACGTGGATTTTTCTAGAATTCACTTCTGAGACATTTTAGTGAGTTTGTTTTTTAGTCAAACTAGACCCAAATAGATTTCAGATAAGGTAAGAATTAATGAGTTGTGTTCATTTGCCAATTTACCTAATTTGTAAAGATGTTTATAAACACGGTGTAATTCTCCAACCTCTTTGGGCTCTTCATAAAAATCTATATAAACATTAAAGTTTTTTAAGTTGTGAGCATGATAGAAACAGGTGGCAGCTTTTCTAGTAATTATTGGGACTCCTCTCACAATTGATATAGACTTATATCACACTTATCAGGGAACACTTCAATTTTTGGATTTGGAATAATTCAGGGTGTATAACTTTATAATGCAATTGATCCAATTGAATTTATGTAGTGACTTACACATGTGCAAGGAAACTGTTGAATGAACACCTATGTATTTCTGATTACAACGAGTTGCCTCTATGTGATTCAGCAGGTATTGTCTGAAGGCTAAAAGAGTACTCCCCAGGTGTGACATGTAACTCACTGTCAGACTACAACTTCAAATTCTTAATACCTGTGACATGTACAATTGAAACTTCATTCAAATGTTTCTGAGATTCATTAAAAAGAAAATAATTCTTGCCTGACCTGTGGTGGCGCAGTGGATAAAGCGTCGACCTGGAAATGCTGAGGTCGCCGGTTCGAAACCCTAGGCTTGCCTGGTCAAGGCACATATGGGAGTTGATGCTTCCAGCTCCTCCCCCTTCTCTCTCTGTCTCTCTCTCCTCTCTCTCCCTCTCTCTCTCCTCTCTAAAAATGAATAAGTAAAATAAAAAAATAAAAAAAAATTAAAAAAAAAGAAAATAATTCTTCCCTGGTCGGTTTGCTCAGTGGTAGAGCATCAACCTGGTGTGCAGGAGTCCCAGGGTTCAATTCCCGGCCAGGGCACACAGGAGAAGTGCACATCTGCTTCTCCACCCCTCCCCCTCTCCTTCCTCTCTGTCTCTCTCTTCCCCTCCTGCAGCCAAGGCTCCATTGGAGCAAAGTTTGCCCGGGCGCTGAGGATGGCTCTATGGCCTCTGCCTCAGGCACTAGAATGGCCCTGGTTGCAACAGAGCGACGCCCCAGATGGGCAGAGTATCGCCCCCTGGTGAGCATGCTGGGTGGATCCCGGTCGGGCGCATGTGGGAGTCTGTCTACTGCCTCCCTGTTTTCAACTTCAGAAAAGAGAGAGAGAGAGAGAGAGAGAGAGAGAGAGAGAGAATAATTCTTTAGGCACTTAATCTTGAATGCATATTAAAACCATCTGAAATGCTTTCAAAAAATGCATTTATGCTCGGTCCCCTCTCAAAGCAGTTGGACTCTCTGGTGATAAGGCCTAGGCAGTGATGTTTTCTGAGATCTCCCCCAGAGATTCTCGGAGCAGCCAGAGCTGAGAACCAGTTACTTCAACTTTGCAACAAAGAGACCACAACTAATCATATTTCTCCCCAACTAATTCCATCCTTTCTCCCGTCGCCTCCCCTCTCCATACTTACCTGTCCAAAGAATGCTCTAAGGAGACATGAAATGTGCAGCCTTGAGCCTCCCAAGTAAAGAAGCCAGTCCCTGGGATACCTGGGAGATGAGTTTATTGGGGGCAGGGGAGTGACACAATATTGTGGGTGGGCTACATTATTAGAGCACATGGTCTTTGTTCTTCACATCCAGAGATGCAGCTGACAGTTTAGTTGTAGTGCCATTGCCGAAGTTGATTTGAATCTCCCAAGTTAAGCTGCCTTCTCCTTTTTCCCAAGCCAGGCTTTGCCCCCCTTCCACATGCTTCAGAAACACTAGTCCATGCCCTATATGCCACAGGGGCTGGTCTGACAGCTGGATAGCATGGATCATTTCCTAAGACTCCTGCCTTCACTGCCTGGTCACTGTTGCAACATCAGTGTGAAAATACTTTCCACAGGGCACTTGTCCTCATTCACAGAACTCTCAGGAGGGTAAGGCGAGACTGATCAGTATGGTATTAGGGCCCCCTAGTCTTCACCTGTTCCCTTAACCATGGAAAGAATTAAGGTTTGATCTATGCATCCTGTGAGTGACAGTTTATTTTTATTTTTTTGTTTTGGCCTTAAGTAAACTTCTCCCAGTCCTTGTATTCTGGGTTGATCATGTTCCAAATGTGTCACCACAGAGCAGGTGCTGAGCTGTTAAATGACAGCTGTGGATCTGTTGCAATTAGCAATTAGAGAATGCAGGAGCTGTGGCACACAGCTTGCACTGAGTAGTCAGAGGAGCAAATATTTGAGTGCCCACCGTGTGGCAAACACTGGATGTGTACACACAAACATACACACAGGTAGGATGTCTGTCTTACGCAGGGGTAGATGTCCCTTTGACTGGTACATTTTTCTCTTTATTCCTATTTATCTGTCTCTTCATTGACTAATATAGCTCATCATTTTCAAATAAAAGGTGGAAGTAAGGAGGGGAAAACAATAGCAAGACCTTTTTGAAGGTGGTTTGTGTTTTGTACTACAAATGCAAGTGGATTTAAAATTAAAACCCTTTTGGTGGACAAAGTTCTTATTTAGGAAATGCTAAAAATCCTAGCTGTAGATTGGTCATCTCTCCCTGGAATTCTAGAAATTCCAGTGGGTTCAAATTAACTGAGCAACATCAGGTATTTTATCTCAGTTTCATTCTTTTTAAGAGGCAACCTGAAAAGCTTTACTAACTCCAACGCAGTAACTTTAAATCCTACCAGCCTGTTCCTTCTCATCTCACCCTTGAGAAAACAGAAGCGAAAGCAGAGAAGACAGCCACGGTTCTGAAATGCTGTTTTAAACATGGACAAAGGGCTTTGTTTGGCCACCAAGGCATAAAGAGAAAAGAATAAATCCTGCTCCTTCTCCCACGCTTCCTCCAAGCAAAGCCCACTCGCACCAAAGCCCACTAATTAACAGTTCACAAAGACCCAAGGACAAGGCAAGGCTGCTTGACAACAGGGCTGGGCTGGAAGTTTTGCCCCCATTGGCTCAGCTCTGGCTCTGGGAACAATCTCTTCAGTCCAGCCTCGGTGGGCACCCAGCGGACGTGGAGTTCCCCAGCCCAGGCCTGGAGCAGTGGCATCAGATGACCACGCTGACAGTCACGCTCTGGCCGTGCGGCGCGATCCTGCGGGGCCAAGCCAGCAACAGCTTGCGCAGCTCCTCTCGGAAGCTGTCGTGCAGCCAGGCGTAGATGAAGGGGTTGTAGCAGACCGAGCTCATGGCGAGCCAGTGGCAGAGCAGCTGCACTAACCCGAAGGCGTAGGGGTCAATGGCGCGGGGGTCGAGGTCCCGCAGCAGGTTGAAGACATGCAGGGGCAGCCAGCAGATGGCGAACACCACCACCACCACCACCAGGAGGCAGAAAGTGCGGCGGCGCCGCGCGCGGCGCCAGTCGGCCTGGCTCTGGGTCACGCAGCCCGGCACCACGCGATTTCGGAGCTTCACCGAGACTCGGACATAAGACAGAAGGATGACCAGCAGGGGAAGCAGGTAGGTGACGAGCAGCAGCCCCCAAGCGTAGAGCTGGCGCTGGCGTTCCTGGGACCCCCAGAACTCCTCGCACAGGCGCACGCGGTGCGGCTTGAGCTCCACGTGATAAGTGTGCAGGGCGGCGGGCAGCGCCAGCACCGCGGACAGCGCCCAGATGGCCAGCACGGCGTAGGCGCTCAGGCGCAGCGAGATGCGCCGGCGCAGCGGGTGCACCAGCACGACGTAGCGGTCCACCGCGATGGTGGTGAGAGTGAACACCGACACGTAGACGGTGACGGGCTGCAGGAAGAAGACCAGGTGGCACAGGCCCCCGCCGAACACCCAGCCGCGTGGCTCGAAGGCGTAGGCCAGTGTGAGTGGCACGCAGGCAGCGCACATGAGCACGTCGGACAAGGCCAGGTTGCCGATTAGGAAGTTGGTCACGTTGTGCAGCCGACGCACCCGCGCGATCACTAGCACCAGCAGGCAGTTGCCCACCAGCCCTACGACCACCACGATGCTGTAGAGCAGCACGATCAGCCCCTTCAGCTGATGCACCAGCTGCAGGCTCTGGAATGGCGTGACGGCCTGAGCACCTGGGTCAGCCACTGACCCGTTGCCCAGTGAGGCCTCTGCACTCTGGTTAGCCGGAGTTGAGGCTGCCGGTGGCAGTCCAGAAAATAAGTCAGGGGCCAGGGGGTCCTGAGTCGGCTGTGAGGCCATGGCCACCTGTCCAAAGAGAATCAAATCAAAGTCCATCACTCCCCATTCTCAACAGGTCCCCTCCTACACCAACAGACACCCCCCCATACCCAAATCCTCCCTTTGAAATAACTGGCCAAAATAAATAACAATTAAAAGTATTGTCATCCCGCCTATGCAAAAATAAATCTATGAGTAGTTATACATGCATGCACAGGTTATTTAAACGCATTCTAGCCAATTTAGAGCCCTCGCAGTTCACGCAGGCTAGATCCAGAAGCACGGTCCTACCTGGTGAGTGCGGCTTGGCAGGCGGAAAAGCGCTCCAGGGAGGGAGGTGTAGAATCCCCGCTGTCCCCTGGAGGTCTTCGGACAACCACTGCAGTTGGTGCAGACTTCTCGTTTCTCCGCGGGAGCTGAACAGATTCTGGAGTTGCCAGTGGGCTCGCAGCTTGGAGGGGGGCTGGGAGCGCCTCCCCCTGCCCCGCCCCCTCCAGAACGCCCTTGTCTGGGAAACGGGGGCGGAGCGCGCACTACCAGACTCGGCGCTTAAACAGCTAGGGAGAAGGGCGCGTGCGAGAAGTCTGGAAACAGAAAAGGAGGGAGGGGTCGACAAACCTGGGCGAAAGAGAATCTCGACTGCGCCGGAGGAGAGCCCCGCTGCGGAGAAGGGTGGGGTGGACGAGGGGAGAGCGGGGAACGAGCCGTCTCTCAGGACGACCTGGTGCGGGGTCAGTGAGCAAGGAGCGAAGGAGGAAGTGGGGTGGTGGTTGGGGTACACCACGGGATGTGGGGGAGAGATGAGGGGCCCGTCCTGCGTAGGGTCCAGGCTGAGGTTGAGAGTAGCCTAGGGGGTTCCGAAAGGGGTTTAGAGCCTGGAGCTCGCGGCAGACCTTCGGGGCCTCCCCGAGCCCCTCGCCTACGCTGCGGCTCCGGCCAAGCCAAAGACATGGTTCAGCACCACGGACAGCTCCGCGGGCCCCTGCGGCTGGGAGCGTGCCTGCCTGGGAGGGAAGGGAGCCTGTCCCCTTTCTGGGACCGATGCGTTCGGGAAAGGGACCAGCCCGAGCTGCTATCTCTGAGAACAGTAGGGTGGAGTGGAGGCCGATGAGCTGGGGTCTCTGGGCATTGGAGGGTGGTGACTTGTGCTCCTGCTGTGAGTCACCCCCTGTAGTGCCAATGCCAAGAAGAGGCTTTTTTTTTACCTCTCTAGGCCAAAAACACAGTCCTCGTGCTAGTTACAGTGCACAGGCACACTTCAGAACCTGGGCCCACTGCTCCCCTACTCACCCTTCTCCGCTCTTGCTTTCTCAGCCTTTATGTCCTGTCCTTTATCTGCCTGGCTCTCCCAGTACAGAATGTAAGTTTCTGGACTAGGACCCTACCCTCTCCCTCCTTATATGAACACCCCCAGGGCTCCTCATCTTATTTTAGAAGTAAATATATATATATTTAGGAGTAGTGTGTGTGTGTGTGTGTGTGTGTGTGTGTGTACTACTAATTGAAGGATTTACACTAGGATAACAAAAGTAACAGACACTTGGGAAACCTTTAGTGGTATTAAGGTGTCATTAAAATGCAAACTAACCTGGACCAAGATGGGGGTGGGGTGGGGAAGGAGGTTTTGTAAACTCTCTCCTGTGGGCAAAAAAGGGGCCATGTACTGAACCTGACAGGTTCAGGGGAGGCCTGCATGGTGGGCCCTACAAACTCAGAGACTGAAAGTAACCACATAGGGTCATCTGAACATAAAAATTCCGAACTAAAAGTGGATTACAGTAGGTAGCTACATCCTAGGCCTGTAGCTTCCTTGACAAGTCAAGCTTTATTTTAAATAGGCCCCTCTCTTGTCTTTTTGCATCTAAGATAATACAGCTTTGGAACATCAGAGTAATCTCCTTTTCCAGACCCCTCAGGTCACAAGCACAGCACCAGAGCTGTTGACCACAGAGCCCTTCTCACTGCCCCAACCCACCTTGAATACCATCTCTCTGTGCTGTAAACGTTCATTGCTAACTGTCCTACATTCACCTATATAAAGAAGTATGTGTCTTTTCATTTGACTTTGTATCCAATCCCAGAGATTTCCCTACTTTGCTTCCCCCCCCCCCAATCTACCACCAATGGGTTTCTTGTAACCTTCCTCCCGTCTCCTCCTTTATTCTAATGTATCAAATAAGCTGCAAGACTGCCACTCTCTGGAGCATTTTCTCAGTCTGTTGAGGTTTTGCTTCTGGGCAATTGTCGTCAGTTTGGCTCAAACAAACTCATAAAAATTCTCTACAGGTTTAGATGTTTCATCCTTCTTTCCTTTTCCCGGAGGGCGGAGCATCCTTGCCCCTCTCCGGTTAGCCCTCGCACTTCATCTTCCAGATGCAGACATCACTGTTAGGACAGAAAGAAGTCAACTTAGTCCACCCCGCACATTCCACACTTTCCCTCATGCAGGAGGAAAACTCAACCCTGGAACAAAAGCAATCAATTTTATGTACCTGTAACTATTCTAAACTATTACAACCTGGGTTGTAATTAATTTAGCTAAGCACCCCCTCAAAAAAATAGCTTCCAAAGATGTAAGAAATAAAGCAACAGCTCCCCCCACAGTCTCTTGCTCGGCACTCGCGCCATCTGGGCAGCGAACTCTGTGTTTTCTGGGGCTGGCCTGTGCGCTGTAGAATGTTCAGCAGCATCCTTGGCCTCTACTCTCTAGAAGCCAGGAGTACACATACCCAATGTGGCAACCAACAATGTTTTTTAAAACTGCCAAATATCCCCCTAGGGGTGGGAGTGGGGAACAAAATTACCCCTGGTTGAGAACCTTACACCAATTCAGCTTAAAGCCCACAAAGTCCTGCTTGAAGGCGCCACCAGCCTTCAGAGTCAGCTCTCTCAGACGTCTGAACACCAGCACAGCATTTCAAAAGCTTTGCGTTTCTGAGACTGTCCACTCATCGCATCCTGAAAGAGCAACAGGACAAATGGGGAAAGCGTGACGTTGAAGAAAACCCTAAGATAAGTCCAAGTTGATTGCCAAACATAAGAGGTCCTTGGTCCAAGAGACCAAAGCCCAAATAAGGAATAGCATACAGGTTTGGGGCTGTGTAGCAGCTGTACCATTACTAAACGTGAGTGTTGGGCAAATTCCTTATACTGGAAGAACTCCAGTTTTGGAAAACATAAGAAATTCATAAAGAGTACCCATCTCTGGAGGATGTGAAGAAGATCCAGGATGTGTGAAGGAACTGCTCCCAGCCGGCACATAGTAATGGTGGCTACTCTTGGATAATAACCCTTTGTCCTGCCTGACTCATGACGCCACCTCTGGTCAAGAAGGTTTCTGGGGTGCAATTCACAACCCTTCCCCTTGACTGTTTCTCCAGAAAATCATCTTTGTGGAGAGAAAAATTTGCTGTATTTCAGTCTAAATGCTTTTCTTCATTTTATTATTGTTTACCAGACATGCAGAGCCCGGGGTGAGATAATGTAAAAAGAATCAAAGACCAACAACAACACCATTGTCTGGAAATTTGCACTCTAGTGGGTTAGATTTTAACCATTAGAGGTAAGTCTACAAGAATCCCTGTGATATATGACCATGATAAATGCTACTACCACCACCTGCTACGAAAGGGAGGCATTATCAATCACTGGGAAATGGACTAATTGCCTTACTTAGTACATTAGCATTGTTTACCCTTATCCATCACACTTACTTTAATTCACAAGAGGCAAAAATGTTCGTAATATTTTTTTTACTCAACCACATCAACACTGTTCATGTAAAACATACACATCAATCTAGGGCCTGTTGTGAATCCCCACTGGTGTTCAGAGGGCAGGAAATGAATGAAAAGGGAGTGCTCATTATGTCTTCCTAATCATCAGAATGTCCTACGGGCTGAAGCTTTGCGGCAGGAATCCATTCCCTCCCTTTCCCTAGCTGCTGCTGTGTCATTTCTTCCCAGGGGAGGGCTCGCGGTGATCATTGCATCTGGTCAGGCCATGGGGTGGAGTAACTGCCCAGCAATACTCCTTCCTCCTCCCTTCCGATGGTTTAATTTAATTTGGATATACATGCCTTTAATAACACCCCAAGCAGCCCACGAGTGATGCTGACAGTGTGGCCCATTTTTGATGGGACTATCCAGGGCTGAGGGGAGACCCAGGCTGGCTGAGTGGCTGCCCCTCCCATCCCCAACATTCTAGTGCAGATTTAGACCTGGTCTTGGCTTATGTAGCGTCTCTCACCACAAGCAGTCTCATTACATACATCCCTGGCCCTAACTGCACTGCTGAGGACCCAGCCAGGTCACCTTCTCTGGTGACATTCTGTATTAAGGATAAATAAATAAACCCAGAAAACACTAAGAGACACAAGTCTTGACCAATGTACCCAATTCAAGATCTCAGCACATTCTACTTTTAAACATTTGATCGGACTCTTATCAATACTCAGACATTAGCAGCACAGGTAGCATATTTCAGCTTAGTCTATTAGAAGTAGAAAAGATGATAGATAGATAGATAGATGATAGATAGATAGATAGATAGATAGATAGATAGATAGATAGATAGATGATAGATAGACCAAAATAAGACACTTAAAAGCCATTTCTATTACATTCTGTTCTGAAGCAGGCAATTTGCTTTCCTATTTTTGCTTCCAATCCTGCCTCATTATCAACTAGAAATGGCTTTTATGGATGGTAAAAATCATCTTGCATTTGCATCACGGCATTTAGTGGTGAAAGGCTACTTGTAGGTACATTTCGACGGGAACTTGACCTTGTAGAAGCCCCTCATTTGGGTTTCCATTGATATATGCCTCCTGACAAAGCACAGTGAGAAGCCCAAACCACAGCCTTTCTGCCACCTCTGAATTATTGTCTAGACACATCTAAGTTCATTCTGGTGTTACTATCTCATGAGATAGGGCCCTTACCTGCTTTTTATTTTTAACAAAATGCAAAACTGGAATGATTCTTGTGGTGTTTTTCCGGTGATTTACACATATGTGTACACACACACGACATTCAGGGATGGCAGTTTGGCAGTTCATATGTCTAGGAAGGTGCATAATCCCTGTGTTTTCTCTTGGCAGGTGGGTCTCTGTCACCAGGGAAACAGCCCTACCTTTCATCCTTGAAGACGACATGAGGCCGTGTCTCTGCAAAGGGCAACACTGAATCTATCTATCCTTCACCCCCTGTGGTTCACAGACCACCTTCGTCAGCATCAATTCTGATGCTTATTAAAAAATGCAGATTGATGGACCACAAGACAGACCTATTAAATCAGAATTGTTGACACCGAGACCTGAGAAAACAAAAATGTCACAAACACTGTGGGTTACTCGATGCATACTCAAGTGTGAGTACCATACAACTGTCCTACAGTCTGCCACCAGGTGGTGAAGCTATGGAACCCTGGCTCCCTACTTCCCCGCCATCACGGAGACGCCAGCCAGAAGGCACAAAGCAGCCACCAAACCCAGCCTTGCCTCCTGCCAGAGGAGCCCGACATTGGACTTCAGCTCTTCTTGTCTCCTTACATGACAAATATGGAGAGAAAATTGTATGGTAGGAGCTCAGTGCTTTCTCTACAGTTTACCTTTTTCAAGTTATTTTTAATGGCATAAACAGCACATGAACCCATTCTCGTGTTTTATAGACACAAAACAGAGAAGCCTCAAGTCCCCTTTGACCTCCAGCCTCAATCTCAGTCCCTCCCTCAGAGGTTACTTGTCCTTTGCCTTTGTGTTTACATACACATGTCTGACCCCATCAAAAGAAGTAATATGGATGAACACTTAGGTTGTTTGCAACTTTTTGCTCTTATAGGCCTTACTATAATAAAGATGTTCCAGATGTTGGTCACAGAGTACGGACCCCCAGCTGTAATATGACAACTTCTAGAGGATCTAAAGACAACATTGTGATTGTGAATAATACTGTAGTACATACTTGAAAGTTGCTAAGAGAGTAGATCTAAAATGTTCTCACCACAATAAAAATAATAAATGGTCGTTATGTGCTACGATGGAGGTGTTATGTTGGGAATCATTTTGCAGGATACAAGTACATCAAATCAACACATCATATACCTTACACTTAAACACTATGTCAGTTATATCTCAATAAATCGAGAGAATTAGATTCCATATGTTGTGCCAATATTTGAATCAAGAGTGAAGCATATATATTATTAGTGGTGATGTTTTCCAGCTGACTACAACCTTCTCATACTGCTCAAGAGTCATTTATTTTGTGAAAACTCAGCATTCCAATTCAGAAAAATAAAAATAAAATAAACATGTTTCCATGTGCCCCCTTGGGGAGGATTTCTCAGGAGTCCATTCAGCAAAGGGAAATTTCTAGGTCGCAAGATTTGACCCAATTCGCACTTCAGGGGACTCTCTTTGCTGAATGAATTGTCAGCTCATTGTATGAGTTCTTTTAATGGTCAGGTGAGTGTGGGAGGGAACATTGCTCTTGAACCAAACAGCATTTTTCGTGGCTATTGGGAATGGTCACCACATCCTCCCCAACTTGGTCTTCCCTGAATGTTCCGGTTCCTCCCGGTGAGCACACTTGTCCAGAGCTCCCACAGTCATATCCAACTGCCACTGTCCTCACAGAGCTCGCTGCCAACCGGGGCCTCATCGTGGCGTCTGGGAAGGATGAGTTCTCCCAAGGTGCGGGAGGGACAGTGGCCCGCCCAGAAGAACCTGTATAAATTGTGTGCATCCGCCAAGGACACTGCTTTGCCCCTGGAGAGGGACCTCTGTTGCAATGTTTTTAAAATGAGGTGCCCACCGGCGACTTCACTTAAGATCATAATTTCATGGCTAATAAAATGTCCAGGGCCAAAATCGAAGCCACCAGCCCCTGGATCAGGCGGAGTCTCTAGGAAAGCTGAGACCGCCACCAGCCAGGGGCTTGTCGGAGTGAGCAGGGATGAAGAGAGGACAGCTTGCAGAGATCTAAGGGGAGCCACTAATGTCCCCAGGTCTGAGAACTAGGACACTTGGTACAAATTTCCACACTGACAGTCACCATCCCGGTCACCCAGAGCACGCTCTATCTAACTCAGGATCTCTGTGTCTCATCTGCAAAACCGACGGAGGGAGGCAAACCAGACAGCCCTGACGGTCTCCACAAGCTCTAATAGTTCAGGAGTTCAAGGCTGTGATCCTCAGGGAGTCAACTATCTTCACACCTGGACAATGTCGTCTTTCCAACGCCTAGATGACAGCACTCCCCTGCACACCCGTGCATGACACCGCTTGTCTGCACACGCCTGGGTGACATTATCTGCCCACACACCGGCATGACACCTCTTGTCTCCTTAATAAAAGGTGGCCCACCTCCTCTCTGGTGCACCTGGACATCCATTACAACCTCACAGGAGTTTTTTCTCTCCTTCTGACATACACGGAGCAGATAATCTCGGGCCCTTAGAGCCACACTTTGCTAAGGGAAGTGCCCTGGAGGGAAATGCACTGCTCACAAATATTAGGGGACATTTCAAACTGACTATGAAGCGATAAAAAAAAAAGAAGCGGGCCCTGGCCGGTTGGCTCAGCGGTAGAGCGTCGGCCTGGCGTGCGGGGGACGCGGGTTCGATTCCCGGCCAGGGCACATAGGAGAAGCCCCCATTTGCTTCTCCACCCCCCCCCCTCCTTCCTCTCTGTCTCTCTCTTCCCCTCCTGCAGCCAAGGCTCCATTGGAGCAAAGATGGCCCGGGCGCTGGGGATGGCTCCTTGGACTCTGCCCCAGACGCTAGAGTGGCTCTGGTCGCAGCACAGCGACACCCGGAGGGGCAGAGCATCGCCCCCTGGTGGGCGTGCCAGGTGGATCCTGGTCGGGCGCATGCGGGAGTCTGTCTGACTGTCTCTCCCCGTTTCCAGCTTCAGAAAAATACAAAAAAAAAAAAAAAGAAGCGTTTGATTTTTTTATTAAACAAGAACATCAGAAAAGCAAATGGCAAATCAAAGAAAGTTGTTCGATCATGCAAATGAGATGCAAAACCAACTCATTTCATTGGTGAAACGCACTGTATACAAGGCTGAGAGTACTGGATGGAGCATCTGCCGGGTCCCTGATCCCCTCATTACTGTGAGCTGTGTAGTTTGGTCCACGTGTACTCTTTGTCACCGGTCAGCTCTCGAGCTCCGATCACTGGGAGGACAGTCAGCCTGTGTAATTGTTGGCAGGCTTAAGAGTTTAGAAAGTTGTGTTTTGTTCGATTCCCATGATTCACCAGATCCAATCAAAACAATTACTCATTCTCACCCTTCAGGCCTTTTCCGGCCCCCGTGAAGACTACTGGTTCGATCAGGCTTCCTCATTCGATAGTAAAAATAAAAAAATGGTATTTGTCTGTTTACTGTTCCTCCAGCTACTCTCCTTTCATATCACAAATTTCAAAAACATAATTAAAGGGTGCAGTGGGGTTTCTTTTGTGACATCAAGCCCACAAAATCAAACACAGCTAGAGAGCATCTTGAGATGTTTCTTAGGCAAGTGTCTTTATTAACAAACAAACAAAAAAACAACAACAACAAGAAACACAGGACTCAAAGCCGTCAGGTGTTTTCTAGGAAATTTCCGGTCATAAATAAAATGTTTAAGCAGCTGATAATCCTGGGGAAAAACATTAGGCTTGAGACTGTCTTGCTTTCACGTGTTCATTGTATTTCCTCAACTCTGTGTACTGGCCTACCAAAGAGTGGGCTTACACATTTTAGGGGCTTGCTACTCAAAGTTTGGTCCGTGGGCCAGCAGCCTCGGCCTCATGTGGGAGTGGGTTAGAAATTAGACTGTCAGGCCCCTCCCCAGACCTCCTGAATCGGGGCAGGTGCATTTTAATAAGGTCCCAGGTGATTGGTCCACCCATTCTAGTGTGAGAAGCGCTGTGCTGGAACCATCTGGCCTTCGGTTGGGTGCTCGGAATCACAGCCTTCATTCTCCGCCAGAGCAGACACACCAAGATCATTTAGGAAACATCGTGTTGGGCTCAGGCCAAAGTCAGGCCCCAAATAGACCTGAAACTATTTAGAATTCACCCCAATCTAACCCTGGTCTTTCCTATAGAAGTGTTTCACCCCACACCAGATTCCAGACAGCATTCTGTTCAACCAGTATCTCCCTATTCCTGCTCCTGTCAGTACAGGTGTGTGTGTGTGTGTACATGTGCGTGTGAGTGAGTGTGTGAGTGTGTGTGAGAGTGAGTGTATGAGTGTGAGTGTGTGTATGTGTGTGTGTGAGTGTGAGTGTGAGTGTGTGTGTGTGTGAGAATGTGTGAGTGTGAGTGTGAGTGTGTGTGTGAGTGTGTGTATGAGTATTTGTGTGTGCGAGTGTGTGTGAGTGAGTGTGTGTGAGTATGTGTGTGTGAGTGTGTGTGTGTGAGTGTATGTGTGAGTGTGTGAATGTGTGAGTGTGTATGTATGTGTGTGAGTGTATGTATGTGTGAGTGTGTGTGAGTGTATGTATGATGTGAGTGTGTGTGTGTGATTGTGTGTGTGACCATGTGTGAGTGTGAGTGTGTGAGTGTGTTTGAGTGTCTGTGTGAGTGTGTGTGTGAGTGTGAGTGTGAGTGTGTGTGTGAGTGTGTGTATGAGTATTTGTGTGTGCGAGTGTGTGTGAGTGTGAGTGTGTGTATGTGTGTGTGTGAGTGTATGTGTGTGTGAATGTGTGAGTGTGTATGTATGTGTGTGAGTGTGTGAGTGTGTGTGAGTGTGAGTGTGTGTGAGTGTATGTATGAGTGTGAGTGTGTGTGTGTGTGATTGTGACCATGTTTGAGTGTCTGTGTGTGAGTGTGTGAGTGTGTGTGTCTGTGAGTGTGTGTGTCTGTGAGTGTGTGTGACTGTGTGTGACTGTGTGTGTGTGTGAGTGTGTGAGTGTGTGTGTGTGAGTATGTGTGTGAGTGTGTGACTGTGAGTGTGTGTGTGTGTGAGTGTCTGTGAGTGTGTGTATGAGTGAGTGTGTGAGTCTGAGTGTGTGTGTGAGTGTGAGTGTGAGTGTGTGTGTGAATGAGTGTGTGTGAGTGTGTCTGTGAGTGTGTGTGAGTGTGAGTGTGTATGTGTGAGTGTGGATGTGTGTGAGTGCGAGTGCATGAGTGTGTGTGTGTGAGTCTGTGTGTGAGTATGTGTGAGTGTGTGTGTGAGTGTGTGAGTCTGAGTGTGTGAGTGTGAGTGTGAGTGTGTGTGTGACTGTGTGTGAGTGTGTGAATGTCTGAGTGTGTTTGTGTGAGTGTGCGTTAGTGTGTGTGTGAGTGTGTGTGAGTGTGTGTGTGATTGTGTGACCGTGTGTGTGTGTGAGTGTGTTTGAGTGTGTGTGTGTGAGTGTGAGTGTGTGAGTGTTAGTGTGAGTGTGTGTGTGAGTGTGTGAGTGTTAGTGTGTGTATGTGTGAGTGTGTGTGTGAGTCTGAGTGTGTGAGTCTGTGTGTGAGTGTGTGCGTGTGAGTTTGTGTGAGTGTGTGTGTGTTAGTGTGTGTGTGTTAGTGTGAGTGTGTGTGAGTGTGTGTGTGTGAATGTATGTGTGTGTGTGACTGTGTGTGTTAGTGTGAGTTCTGTGAGTATGTGTGTGTGTAATTGTGTTTGTGACTGTTAGTGTGAGTTCTGTGAGTATGTGTGTGTGTAATTGTGTTTGTGACTGTGTGTGTTAGTGTGAGTTCTGTGAGTATGTGTCTGTGTAATTGTGTTTGTGACTGAGTGTGTGTGAGTGTGTGAGTTTGAGTGTGTGTGTGTGAGTGTGTGTGTGAGTGTGTGTGTGTGAGTGTGTGTGTATGTGTGAGTGTGTGTGTGAGTGTTAGTGTTTGTGAGCGTGTGTGTGTTAGAGTGTGTGTGAGTGTGAGTGTATGTGTGAGTGTGTGAATGTGTGAGTGTGTGAGTGTGTTTGTGTGTGTGTTAGTGTGAGTGTGTGTGTGTGAGTGTGTGAGTCTGAGTGTGTGTCTGAGTGTGTGTGCGTGTGTTTGTGTGAGTGTGTGTGAGTGTTAGTGTGTGTGTGAGTATGTGTTAGTGTGAGTGTGTGAGTGTGTGTGTGAGTGTATGTGTGTGTTAGTGTCAGTTCTGAGTATGTGTGTGTAATTGTGTTTGTGACTGAGTGTGTGTGAGTGTGTGTGTGAGTGTGTGAGTTTGAGTGTGTGTGTATGAGTGTGTGTATGTGTGTGAGTGTGTGTGTGTGTGAGTGTGTGAGTGTGTATGTGTGAGTGTGTGAATGTGTGTGTGAGTGTGTGTGAATGTGTGAGTGTTAGTGTTTGTGAGTGTGTGAGTGTATGTGTGAGTGTGTGTGAATGTGTGAGTGTGAGTGTTTGTGTGTGTTAGTGTGAGTGTGTGTGTGAGTGTGTGAGTGTGTGTTAGTGTGTGTGAGTGTGTGAGTGTGAGTGTATGTGTGGGTGTGTGTTAGTGTGTGGGTGTTAGTGTGAGTGTGTGTGTGAGTGTATGTGTGTGTGTGAATGTGTGAGTGTGTTAGTGTGTTAGTGTGTGTGTGCTTTTTAGTGTGTGTGAGTGTATGTGTGTGTGTGAATGTGTGTTAGTGTGTGTGTTAGTGTGTGTGTGTTAGTGTGAGTGTGAGTGTGTGTGTTAGTGTATGTGAGTGTGAGTTGTGTGAGTATGTGTGTGTAATTGTGTTTGTGACTGTGTGTGTATTTGAGTGTGTGAGTGTGTGTGAGTGTGTGAATGTGTGTTAGTGTGTGTGTTAGTGTGAGTGTGAGTGTGTGTGTTTGTGTGTGTGTGACTGAGTTTGTGAGTGTGTGTGAATGTGTGTGTATGTGTGTGAGTATGTGTGTGAATGTGTGAGTGTCTGTGTTAGTGTGTGTGAGTGTGTGATTGTGTGTGTGAGTGAGTGTGTGTGTCTGAGTGTGTGTGTGTGTGTATGTGTGTGAGTGTGTGTGTTTGAGTATGTGTGAGTGTGTCTGTGTGTGAGCGTATGTGTGTGAATGTGTGTGTTAGTGTGTGTGTGTGTTAGTGTGAGTGTGTGTGTGAGTGTGTGTGAATGTGTGTTAGTGTGTGAGTGTGTTAGTGTGTGCGTGTGAGTTTGTGTGTGTGACTGTGTGTGTGTCTGTGTGACTGTGTGAGTGTGTGAGTGTGTGAGTGTGAGTGTGTGTGTGTATGTGTGAGTGTGTGTGAATGTGTGGGTGTGGGTGTTAGTGTGTGAGTGTGTTAGTGTGAGTGTGTGTGTGTTAGTGTGAGTGTGTGTGTTAGTGTGAGTGTGTGAGTTGAGTGTATGTGTGTGTGTGAATGTGTGTGTGTGAGTGTGTTAGTGAGCGTGTGAGTGTGAGTGTATGTGTGTGTGAGTGTGTTAGTGTGTGTGTGTGTGAGTGTGTGAGTGTGAGTTGTGTATGTGTGTAATTGTGTTTGTGACTGTGTGAGTGTGTGTAAGTGTGTGCGTGTGTGTGTGTGTATTTGTGTGTGTGTGTGAATGTGTGTGTGTTAGTGTGTGTGTTAGTGTGAGTGTGTGTGTGTGAGACTGAGTTGTGAGTGTGTGTGTGTTGGTGTGTGAGTGTGTGTGAGTGTGTGTGTGAGTGTGTGTTAGTGTGAACTGCAGGTGGTAATTCAGTGTACTCCTCCATTTATGATCATTAGCATCCTCTCTGAGCAAGGCCTCTCTCTTGTAGATATTTCTTTTTTTCTTTCTTACCTCCTGTTTAGGCACTCACTCTAATAACTTCATCTGTATCCTCGGAGCTGTGTGTTTCTTCTTGAGACAACGTAGTGTGGCTTTGAGGACAGCTTAATTCACATCGATGTGAGTCTGTCACACATCAGTTCTGGAATCATGGTTTCGTTCAGCACTATGCCTATGGGGTCGATGCATCTTGCAACACGTATTTCCAGTTCACTGCTTGTACCCGATGCTTTGCCATCCAGGGGTGACAGGACAGCCTATGATGAAGGTGACATTTCAAATCCACGTGGGAAGGATGGCTCAGAGAGATAGCATCCCTCCCTCCTAGTACAAAAGGAGCTGTCACATCTGAATCCAGGCTACAGGCGAACACAAAGCAGGATTAGAAAAACAACATGAAGACAGAGCGCCTCTTACGCCCAGATGTGTCCCTTGCAGCCCCTTGGATTCACGTGGCATGGCCACGGAGGGGAGCCCTGGGCTTCCTCAGCACTGAGACTCGGCCCGACTGTTCTACACGGACCCAGTCATTTCAGGCTGAAACCCCTTTGTCATAAGCAGCCTTGATCCTTTCAGTTCTGGGAGAAGGGTGTCTCAGTCCCGGATCACAACGCCACTGGTGGCTGGCTCCATTTCCCCAAGCCAGGCTGCTGTGCGTTCCATCCGGGGCAGCCAGGGGCTTCCTTGGGTGCCCGGGGGAGATGGACAAGCATGGAGATGGATGGAGGGCAAAGGGGATTTTTGCAGATGAGGAGACCAAGGCCAGGATCAATGGTGGTTCAAGGTCACCTGCTCTTCAGTGGCACAGCGAGACTGTGGGTCCAGCGCTCGGGAACTCACCCTCTGCTTTCCCCCTCAGTGTGGAGGGTGTTCTTGTGACACTGACGGCCACCTGGAAGAGTAATAGACTCCAGCTGGTGTCCCAGACCTTTATCACACACCTCTCCTATTCTTTCGAAATACAAAGCCCCAGGGGTTGTGCACACAATAATAAAAATCGAGAAAAGCGCCACAGGCAGAGGCCTCTTGGACATTCCCAAGCGATGCCTTTGCCTGCACTGCGCCCACCCAGTGAGGAAGGACTTCCTCCATCACGCCTGTCTTTCAAAATCCTGTTTACTTTCCGAAACCAAGAAACAAGGAGACTGCACTGCCCCCTCCCTCTTCCTAATTCCTCCAGTGCCTGTGGCCTCCACTACCCTGGGGTCTGGCTCTACCTTGCATTTAGTGCTTTCTCTTTATCCTGGGTTGGTTGGTTTGGCTAATTGCCCCCGCGAGAGGAGCCAAGCATAGGCACTCACTGCTCTGTTCCCCACAGCACTCTGTAAGTTCTGGCTCCAGTGGATTTGACAGCTTCCAGAATTCACAGACACAGTCATGAGTGAGAGTGCGCCCATAGATAGGACGTCAGTGCCAGCTGGCCGGGAGGAGATGACAGGAAAGAGTTTTCCCTGCAGACGGAGCAAGACAGTCTTGTGTCTGCTTTATAAATGCGATCTTTGCCTTTTCCCTTTGGTTGTTTGAAGGCAGAGCATTGATTTTACAGGTGAAAGAACCGATTTGTACGATGTCTGTTCACCTTCTGCCTTTGCACTCAGAACAGCCCATGGGCCGAAGCTGACACCCCTGGGGAGGAGTCTGCCTCGGAGCAGAGAGTGGGTGGGCTCCGGGTCCCCTGAGACAGGGAGAGCGAGCCAGGCCCTGAGAGCAGGACAGGCCTGCGGCTGGGGCATCCTCGGGGGTTCAGCTGCTCCCTCCCTGCCAGCCCAGGAGTCTTGGGACAGGGTCTAGCAGCACTAATGCCTCACAGCCTCTGAATTAATTCTGAGTGTCTGCATTTCCTGCCGCATAGGCCTCTGGCCTGCCCTGGTTAATTATTCCTGTGCCCCAGCGAGGTCTGGCGTCCACAGCAGTCCCCCCTAAGCTCAGTCATTCAACAGCCATCCAGGCCTGGGCGGAGTCCTGCGCCAGAACCCAGGAGCAGGGGTGGGGGAAACGGGAGGGTGGGAAGTGGTCTCACTGCCACCCCTCAAGTTCAAGTCTCATGGGAGACATGAAGCGGGCCTGGGAGAAGGATGACTAAGGAGACAGGTTACACTTGGGAATAAGCTTGTAGCAGTCAAAACACAAATTCAGGGGCACTGAGGGTGTTGGGTGGGCACCCAGAGGTGGTGGCCCAGAAGGCTTTGTGGTGGGGGCTGGGGGGAGAGGCCTTTTAAAGCCACTGCCTGTGAAGGTCTGTGGTGGGAGCAGCATGCCAGGGGCTAAGGACATGGGCTCAGATGTCCTAACCCTTCCTGGCTGTGTGATGCTGGGTGATTCACCTACCTCTCTGAGCCTGTTTCCTCTTCTGTATAATCAGGCTCGTAACAGCCCTCCCTTTCTGGTGCTCCTGTGAGCTTTTCATGATGCTCCCAGCATCCCTTGCCTGGCTCCCACCTCACAGCAGCCTTGAGAAGTAGGTGAGATTGTTATGCCCATTTCACAGAGTTGGAAGCTGAGGCTCAGAGAAATTGGGTGATTTCCTGAAGATCCTATGGCTGAAGGGGCAGAGCCTGGATGCATGCCCAGGTCCATCAGCCTCCTGGCCCCTCTCCTCCTCGTGAGGGCACCAGACATCAGGGTGTTGGGTGCTTCTAAGAACACCAAGAAGCCTCTGAGCTCACAAAGCAGCTCCCCAGCACAAAGAGAGTGACCCGTTTAATTCCTTCCTAAAATAGGGAGGGGACTGCTCCCATGCTGTACCTGCAGCTTGGGGTTCAGAGTATGTATTACGGAACCAAATGGCTGGGCTCGGATCTAGTCTCCACCACTAATGGAGTGTGTGATGGCGGGCCATGGCCTGCATTTCCCTATCTCGAAAACAGACGAAGTAGTTTTTCTACCTGCCTCATAAGAATGAATGGCTAAAGCACGCAGACTAGCCCCTGGCACGGAGGGAGCTCTCAGGAGACGTGAGCTGTGAATATCCACATGTTACAGACGAAGAACCCGAGTGCCAGAGGGCCAGAGGCGGGGAGCCGGCTTCTGGGATTCCTCCCATCCTCCCTTAAGAGCCCTGCCCATCTGCTGGACACCAAACAGACCAGCTTCAGCCTCTCAGTCCCCGTTCAGCCGCCGGCCTAAAGGACCAGCCACCTCTGTCTAACTCATTCCGTGCATAATTTCTCCAGCCATCCTGGGATTCTCTGTAAAAGGTTAAATAGATGTATTTCATTTTTTCTTTTTCCTTTTTTTTTTTTATTTCTTGACATCTTGTCACTTTTTAGCAGGCAATCAAGAATTTAAGCCTCCAGGGTAAAGAGCAATGCAATTATGACAGAGATTGAAACAGTATTTAAAGGCTAATTTTGCCCTCAGCAAAACAACAACATGAAATAAGCAGGTGGAGAGCACATGTGGATTTGAGGCTACGATGGGAAATGCTTTCAAGTTCAAGTGCAAACCCTGTCTGGAAACATAATATGTTTTCCTTTTCTGCAGTTTAATAAAAATCTAATTAAGTCACAGAATTCGCCATGGAGACCTCCAATGAAGGCGAGTGTGATTTAACAAATAGGGAAATGCACAAGAGTGGTGGGCGCGCACACAGCTTCAAACCATCAATACCTGCCGTTGCTAGGATTTACATACAGCTGGCAGCAGGCACACTCTACGCATTTTAGAACTATTGGCAAACTGTGTAAAAGTGCCCAATGCTTCCTGAGCAATTTTAAACCACCAATATTACAAACGCTCATTTTCAAGTGATGGCAGATCTCCAGTCTTTTCTTCCCATTCGAAGATAAGGGCTTGGAATACAAGGATGGAGTCTGATGTCTAGTTTTGCCAGGTGTGGACAGAGGATCTTCTCCCAGGTAAGTGACAAGTTTCCTGGAAAAGGTGGGGAGGGGGTAACCTGGCTGCAAGCCCAGCCTGAACTCACAGTCAGGGGTAGTTAGTAAGAAAATGGACACATATATAGACAATGTTAGTGATGATGGTGATGGTGATGGTGATGGTGATGGTGATGGTGATGGTGATGGTGATGGTGATGGTGATGGTGATGGTGGTGATGGTGGTGGTGATGGTGGTGGTGATGGTGATGGTGATGGTGATGGTGATGGTGATGATGGTGATGATGGTGATGGTGATGGTGATGGTGGTGATGGTGATGGTGGTGGTGATGGTGATGGTGATGGTGGTGATGGTGGTGGTGATGGTGATGGTGACGGTGATGGTGGTGATGGTGATGGTGGTGGTGATGGTGGTGATGGTGATGGTGATGGTGATGGTGGTGATGATGGTGATGATGGTGGTGGTGGTGGTGGTGAGGATGATGGTGATGATAATGGGTAGTATGGGGTGTGATTTTAAGGAGATGACTGTTCCATTATCTCATTTACTTAAGACTCAGCCAGACTTGGAGCCAGTCCAGAAGAAAGACATGGAGCCATCTAGTGTGTATATGATAAGAAGACGTGCAAAATGATGGAAGACCAAGTTGAAGGCACCGAGGCCATTTAGAGGAAATAAAAAGATAGCAATTAACAAGGCTCAGGGACACAGACGAGAAGAGACGGAGAGACCCAAGAAAACACGTTCATAAGATCCCCTTGAATATGCAAGTTCTTACAGATATATTTTTCATTAGCATCTTATTATTCAAAAAGAAGAACAGAATTCTTTCTATTCAAGAATACTCTGCATATATTTTTCTTGAATACATTTTGAACACGTTCATTATATTCAATGACTATAATGTAAGATAAGGCTATAGTCTGATGAGTGTTCTCATAAATATATTTATGTTCCCTCATCTTCCCTCCTTTCTCCTGGGCCTGCCATCTCTCTGGCCTTCTCCATGTGAGTCCCTGGCTTTGGCAACAGAGAGCAAAGATATGCTGAATACTCCCTAAATTACTTCTCTGAAGACAAAGGGAAAATCCATTGGTTAAAACTACCCAGTTTTATTTTATCTCTCTATTTTATTATTTTAGTCTATGTGGTGAGTTGACAATGGCCACTAAGAAAATTGATCTTCTGTGAATTAGCCTGGTGGCAGGTCATGGGGAAGAGTGGGAAGCTGTGAGGTTTCAGCTGGCTGCCAGTCCAGTGCCAAGTTACTGTGCTGGCTGGCATCAAGAAGGTTAGAAGGAAGCCAGTACGTTGGCTAATAAAGACACTACACACACAGAGACAGCATTATTAATAGCAACCATCTTTCCTGTCACCATGGTTGATTGAGTCAGAGGTGGTCAGCTGACTCAAGCAAGGCCCACAAGAATTCTTCCCTAAGATTTTTCAAATTGAAATTGAGACAGGGGATGAACCACCCTAAAAAGTAAGACAGGCACAGGTATAGCTATAGCGTGCCTTTCCAAATTGCTACCACCCTATTAAAAAATAGTCTGCCTTCTCCACAAGTTAAATCTGTTCATCTCCTAGATGAACAAACAGAATCTGCGCTTTAAATAACTGTCTCCCTTAGGGTTCACAAACTTCCATCTCCTTGGCTGTTTTTAACTCTTGGATCAGCTTTCTGGAATTGACTTCAAAGTGCATAGGTATAGATATTACCTTCCCTAAAGCCTTGCTTGAGTGCCAGCTATCTGAAAAGGGAAACCCAACCCCGCCCCAGAGAGACACCAAAGCGCCCTAAGGCACAGGCTCCCAGAACCAAGTAGCACACCTAATGCCATTGAAACAAATACTGTCAAACACTTAAAAGATTTTTTAAAAAGTGAAAGAGATAAAACAACAGAAAATATTAGCTCTTAAGGTTTTGTTTAAAATCATCCTCTAATTTTCCTCACTTTAGTTCCATATTTGAATTTGCTTTTGAATAGAAAAAAGAAATCAGTTTCTCTCCAACTCTCACACTCTGCTCCCATCATGCTCACACTTTTGTGACCAGCTGTGCATGGGCTCGTCCTCTCCCCAAATGAAGCTCCAACACCACCTGGGTGTCCCATGATCTAGCTCAATTCTGACACTCTCTACCTAGAGTCTGCATCAGATCCCACAGGTGAGGGGCTCGGTCCCACAAGACTGCCACCCACACTTCAGACATCAGTCCCAAGTCCTGGTTGTCACCTGTGCTTCTGACCAACCTGCTATAAATCAGAGGTTCCCCGGACTCCTTCTCCAAGTCCGATGATTGGCTAGAGCCGTCATCCAAGCAGCTGGAGATGCTGCCTGGATGTAGGAATGGGTTTGATGGGCGCTTTCCTGTGCAGGTGGGAAATAAAGCCTCAGGCAGGGACCATCTGCTCACCTTGCTGTCAGAGGCACTTCTGAGCTCTGGAAGCCACGGGAACAGCTGAGCATGGGGACCAGTCAATTCCCAGGAAAAAAGGAACTGAAGAAGGATTTTGTCATGCAGCAGAGCACAAGAGCTGTCCCCACGCTTTCCCCAGAGACACAAGCTCTGTGTCTAGTACCGTGAATTTCCATGAGGAAATTCAATTGGAAAATTGGAAGCCTTGGCTGACAGAATGCCACCTGCTCTGCCAGGTCACAGTGGCCTCACACAGGCTCTTTCCTCCCCGCCACAATCAGGACTCCCTGGAAACAGAATTGCTTTCACGTGGCCAGCGTGGACACTGCGAATAGCCAGGACTGGGAGGGAACAGGGAGATCACAAGAGTGCCAGCTGCAGGTCAGTGGGACCTGTGCCATCTGCCCTCTCGGTGGCAAGGACGAAGCTCTCGGCAGTAGGACATTGCTCGGAGAGGAGTCAGGGCTCCCAGCTGGCCTCCAGATCAGCAACTGGAGCATGATCAGTGATAGCAACTCCCGTGACCACGACCAGTGCAGCCCTCTGTCTTCTGGGCCTCCCGGGCTTCGGCAGGGTGCAGTGGGAATGGTTGTCCCGGCCAGTCTGTTCCCACGGTCATTTCAAAACGTACAACAGGGGAAGCTTCGAAAGGATGGGGCCCATGCCAGGGCTGCTGCCGCCAACTCCCTCGGCCCTCTGCTCTCTGATGCTTCCCAAAGCTAAGACACCCTCTAACCTATTGTGGAAAGATGCCTTGAGCTAGCGAGACCTGGTAGCTGAGGCCACATCTACTTCTGACTCGCTGTGTGACTACAGGAAACTGCTGCCCTTCTCTGGGACTCGCTTTTCTTGTAAGATGCATAGAAGGCATCTTCTTAGTGCAGCGAAAGTCTCACTGCAAACCCTCCACGAATATTAGCTGTTTTGATGATGATGATAATGAAAATGTTAAATGGGGCGTTTGGACTAATGATGCATCTCCAAGGCCTCTTCCGGCCTCATAGCTGAACAGGCGAAACATCGGTTTCTAACAAGCTGATGGAATAATAATCCTAGACACTGGTTACTAAGCACCTATTGGCCAGGCACGAGAGTCACATCATTCCACTGACTTCCCATCATAACCTTGCAAGGTGGGTAATGTTCAGAAGATGACAGACTGAGGCCTAGTAAGTTGCCCAGTGTTACACAGTTAATAAACGGTCACATGATCACTCGAGCCAGGAGGGGGGCAGGACACCTAGATTTATGTCCCTCTGAGACTGCACATGGAAGGGGAGGTAATTCCCCAAGAGGAAATGAAAGAGCTGTTACCAAAGGGGGAGAGGAGACGTTAAGCAGTCAATACACAGCCCGCGCCCTACAGGCCTGTTGTCATCATGCCCATTCTACAGATGTGGGGGAGGCCCAGAGAGGTTTCATCCCACTCCCAGGGCCACATGCCGAGGGCAGAGCTGCGATGCCAGCCCTACCCTTTGGGCTCTGAAGCCCATGACGTCCCCCACACTGTCCTCATGTCACCAGAAACCAGGGGCGAGGCACAGCCCAAGCGTTCCCTCTGCAGACCAGCCATCTGAAAGCTGTCGCTTCTCAAATGTTCCGTGAGTCCTCACCCCAGGTGGAAATTAAGGCCATGAGCAAGCTCGGGACTTGTTGCCATGATGTAGGATGCGGCCGGAATAATTGTCTTATTACAGCGGCCCCGCAGACGTAATTTCTCACGCCGTCTGGCTGGAGTACGTGCCGGCAAAGGACACATTAAGACGCCCTTGGAGAGGCTAATCAAATAATAAATTGCAGATCCAATCCTGAGAGCGCTGGTTCATGGAGAAATAGCCCCAGAAGCTGTTAAGGACCCTGAGGATGAGACAGCTGGCCCATGTCTCTCCCTCCCTTTATGCTCCCCCTCCCTGGAGCGAGAAGGCAGAGATGCCCAGGTGGAGAGCTGTGCGGAGGGGGAAGAACCTGGAAGAAATGGGAAGCTTTCAGAATAAAAGCTTGTTTGTTTCTCTGTTGAAGAGCCCAGTTGATCACACACGGATAAAACATTTTAGACACACTCGCCCTGGAATCATGGCACCGTGATAATGACCGATATCAGAGGGCTGAGCTTCTCTCCTAGAGTGGCTAGGAACAAGCAGGGAGGGGGCTAAGCATCTAGAAACATCTTTCACCCAAAACCTGCCTTCTGCACAAGCAGCCGGCAGCGTGGAACTGGCTGGAGGTATGTCAGGTGGAGAGGGGGCATCAGGCTGGCATTGAGACAAGCCTCTACCTTCTAACATCTGGTGAGGAGTGTGTGTGTGTGCGTGTGCGTGCCCTACAATGCTCAGGACAGCCCAGGACTGGAAAGATTCACCTGGCCCAACGTACATCAGGGTTTCTCGGCCTCAGCACGACCGGCGTCTGGGGCCAGTTCATTCGTTGCTGCGGGGCTTTCTGTGCTTGGAGGATGTTTAGCAGTGTCTCGGGCCTCTGCCACACTCGATGCCAGGGCACCCCCCACCAGCCCCGTCTCTCTCCAGCTCCTTTATCCTTCCTGAGCCCCACCCTGCCCACCCCACCAGCCACTGTGACAGCCTAGGTCAGAAGCTGCTGGGCTGTGGGCCACATTGGTGCTCTGTTTGGTCTGCTAGTCTTTCGAATGCTTTAATCAGCTGCTTACCAGTAGCACAAGTCATATTTTCCTCTTATTCTGATCATTCAGTGTCGGGAGCCGATCCACTAATGCTGGCTAACTAGGTCACAGCAGAAGAAGATCCACAACTGCTGGTTGACAAAGTCACAGCAAAAGAAGATAGAGTCACCGCAGTAAGACCAACAGCTGCGGGTTGACAAAGTCACCGCAAGGAAAGGCACGATACTTCCCCCTTTAATCTTTTGAATTAATCTGGCCTTATATCCCCCTTTTTCTGGGTGTGTGCTATTATTTGTGGCACAGGGATAATAGTACCGTACTTTCCCTGTAGATTTGTAGTAATTTCTTTGGAAATGAGACAGAAGGTGTAAGTTCCACAGAAAAGCCTGTAAGCCCCTTGAACTGGGCTCATAGATATAAGAGGCTGGCTATGATATCCCTCGTAAAGGGTTAAGTTTGTAGGAGAATTTCTTCTTATTAATCATGTTAGAAAGAATATAGCCAGAACTTAGCTAGTGTATGAATATAGTAAATAAATAAAGTTTAACCAGACAATAGAATCTTAGATAAGGTGTTATGGAATGGCCTGTTGCATGGCCTGGGATAGGAATGCAGTCAGCAAGAAAAGGATGTTTTGCTAAGAGAATTGTTTTATGACTGAAGGCAGTTGCTGGACTTTCTCAGTGAGACATTCTCATGAGATTTATAAACTTTCCCAAAAATTCTTTCTTCTGATAATGAGAGGTATGGCAGGGGGCATCCATAGAAGCAATAGCAATCAATGTCTTCTGAAATTATGTTGCTACTAAGCTATCTTGCGAGTGCACTCTATATATCTTTAAGTAAAAGTTACTCTTAATGTTAAGTCAGTTTCTCAATGGGCAAGCCTTTTGTTATCTTGTGAGAAAAGCCAGGACACTGCATAAATTCCAGGCCATTTGCCTGAGCAAGCGGTGGTCCTTTGCTAGTCCTTAATGATTTTGTCTGTTAATCTCTCTCTGCCCCTTGACTCACAAACAACAGTAAAGTTGAGTTATTAGTTAGTACTAATCCTTTGAAAGCTTTTACCGATGTTATCGCTATTCAAGTTATTTTTTTAGTTGTACTTTGAATGATTTACCACCTGATCTGTAGTTTACAGATGTAAACTAACTGTTATCTGGAAACATGTAAACATAGTGAAACAGAAGCAATGATTAATACCATGTAATTGTAACTTGGTGTGTGGGTATAAAAAAGGAGCTGTACTAGCATTTGGTGGAGATGCCTGGCAGTAAATGCTAACTAGAGAATAAAGAGAAAGAAAAGAATTCGGCTCTCTCACTCGATTTCGCCGACGCCGTCTCCTCCTGTGGGACCCCTGGATCCCCCCCGGGGCTGGACCCCGGCATTTGGCGCCCGATACAGGGACCTACAGGTAATCCCCCCTCGTTGTCTCGGGACGGCTAGGACTCCACTCAGGGTGCTGCAGACCCCCCTGTAAGAAAGACAGGGTGAGGATAGGTGGAGAATTTCAGAACTTAAGATTTTGAGAAGTCATGGGCCATACTGAGTCTAAAGAAAGAAGACTCTTTATAAAAGTCATTAAGTATACACTTTCCCAAAAAGGAGTTAATGTTTCCACTAAACAAGTAGCTCGTTTTATGAAATTCATACAAAAATGTTCTCCATGGTTTCCAGATGAGGGAACGCTTGATTTCGAGGAATGGGTTCAAGTTGGAGAAGATTTAAAACTTTATTATGAGGTACATGGACCAGAAAAGGTCCCAGTTGATACATTTGCTTTATGGAGCTTGATTAAAGATGCCTTAAATCCAGAACATGAGATGCATAAACTTTCTAAGGCAACTGCTCCTCCAAAAGAAGAGACTCCGTTAATTAGAAGTAAAAGGCAGTCTCAAGATACTACAAATCATGCTATGGCCTCTTTAAAATTAAGTAAACATCAGGATGATAGTGAAGATCATTTATCTCCAACAGATGAGGCTGAATTAGAAGATGAGGCAGCTAAAAATAATAGGGATAATGAGGATTGGAAGTCAAAAACAGTCTTGCCCATATTATATCCCTCCAAGACTGACAAAAAGGATGAAAATAAGGCTATTAAAATGTCTTTGCCTCTACCAGTACAATCACCAGATGTTAATGAAAAGAAAAAATCATCAGGGTTAACAGGGTTGCAGAAGGCAATTCAAGCTTCTTGCGACCAAGGGGAAACTGATTTGGCATTATGTTTCCCTGTGGCTGTGGCTGGTGAATTTGATGAGGAGGATCCTACATGGGAGCCGCTTTCTTATAAATTATTGAAAGAGTTGAAAATGGCTTGCAGTCAATATGGACCCACCTCTCCTTATACTATGTCTTTGGTGGAAACAGTTTCTCATAATTGGATGACTCCTTATGATTGGGAACAAGTGGCTAAAGCTTGTTTATCTGGAGGAAATTATCTCCTTTGGAGAGCTGAATATGAGGAGCAAGCTAAACAACAGGCAGTTAGGAACAGGAGGACTCATGATCCTGTGATTAGAGAAATGATTGCGGGAGAGGGAGAGTTGGCTGATGTTAGTGAACAGTTAAAACTTTCTAAACCAGCTTTGATACAAGTGAATAATTGTGCTATATCAGCTTGGAGAAAGTTGCCAGCTTTGTCTGGTGGAGATGTTACTGTGGTAGGAGTAAAACAGAAAGGTGATGAACCTTATGAGGAGTTTGTTGCTCGGTTGATTCAAGCAGTAAGAAGAGTTATTTCAAATGAGGCGGCAGGAGATATTATAATTAAACAGTTGGCTTATGAAAATGCTAATTCCACTTGCCAGGCTATGTTGCGGTCAGTGAGGAGAGAAGGAACGATAGGAGATTTCATCAAAGCCTGTCAGGATGTAAATCCTGCTTTTGTTCAGGGAGTAACTATTGCTGCAGCTTTAAAAGGAGAAACGTATCCTCAATTTATTAAGACTATGTATCAAGGAAAAATGCCTTCTGTCAATGAAGCTTCCTCTAAGGGAAGTCTTACTTGCTTTACTTGTAATCAAACGGGCCACTTTAGCCGACAATGCCCTAACAAGAGTGAGCAAACAGGCCCAGGAGTGCAAGGGACAGCTCCCATAATTAATAATGCTAATAATAATGTCCCATTACCTAAGACTTTGTGTCCACGCTGTCAAAAAGGATATCATTGGGCAAAGCAGTGCCGTTCTAAATTTCACAAAAACGGACAGCCATTAGGACCAAAGTTAGGAATAGAATGGCAGCCCCCACAAAATCAAAATCTAGCAAGCAATCCAAGTAGTAATCAGGGAAACTGGCAAGGGGGCCAGCCTCAGGCCCCGATAACAATTGGGGCCAGCCTAAATCCATTTGTCAACTCCGGTCTGTCTCAGACCTCACCCGGGCCTCCCGCGTGGCAGGCGGGAGTTCTACCACTGAACCACCCATGCCTCCATGCAAAATATGAGAAGCAAGCCTCTTGTGGGGGTTGAAATGGAGGGATTCCGGCTGCCGGTTGCAGCAGCTATTAGAAGTAAAGAATGATTAGAAAACTGAGATGAGTTTTAAAGTTGTGTTATTATCTGATTTTCTTTAGTAAAATAGAAGGACTTAAGAGTTTGGAAAAATTATAGTTTTTTTTGTTCTCCTCTTTCTCTCAACTCATTTTATTTCTTTCCTGTTCTATGCCTGAAAAGAGGGCAAAGGAAACACCTGTTTGGATATGGCTAAACAGAATCTCATAAACGGCCGTTCTTGAAACTTTTCAAGAGAGAGTTCTGTTTAGTTTCTATCCAGTATGTTCCAGTCAAAATTGCCCTGTGTAAAAATCAAGCAGGCCATATTCTAATCTCTAAAATCCCGGGTTTCTCTCTAATTTGTCTGATTTGTCTACTTTGTCTGATTCTTGTTTGTGTTTGGTCTTTGTTTAATGTTGTCTAAATGTGATTTTTTAAGTTCTTGCATGCAAAAATTGAATATGCCGGCTCTAATATTATAAAATATCATCCCTACCAATTTATAATTTTAATTGAAATAAGTAAAGCGCGCTCATTTAAATTTAAATAGTATAAAATATAAATCCTAAAAACTTGTTAATTTTGACTAAACTGCTTCAAGCTTCAGGCTGCTTGCTGCTGCTGCAGAGCATGAAGCAGAGTAGATTTGCCTAACAAAGGTGTAGAATTTTTTACTATAGAAAAATAATAAAAGTCACTAGAGTTTTCCAGCTTTAATGTGTTCTTTAAATTGCCTGTTAATTAATGAAGTAGAAATGTTTTTATGAATACAGAAAACTCGTATACTGGAACTCCTGCAAATCTTCTTTATCATGCTTTTTACTTTAAAAAAATTTCTTTTGAATGCTGATATACAGGATTATTCAACACCTGAGACACTGGAATCTGGATCTGGATAAGCCTAAACCAATGGCAAAGTGGAAGGATTTATTGACAGGTCAATGGAAGGGACCAGATGTAATTCTAACCCAGGGGAGAGGGTATGCTTGTATATTTCCACAGGACGCTGACTCGCCTCTCTGGATCCCAGACCGGCTGATTCGCCATGCCTCGCCAGAGGCCTCTGCTGCCACTGCTGCCCCCTCCCAGCCAGAAGGAGACTTCTGTGCCACCCGCATCACCAGTGACTTTCCAGCAAAAGCCATCAAAGAACTCTCTGTATGATCCTGTTACTCGAGTAATGCAGCGATTGTCACTACAGGAAGCTAGACGACCTCCCTATCATAGTCAACGGATGATTCACTCTACTCGAACTGTCAACCCACCAACCTGGGGCCAGTTGAAGGCGTTGTCTGAAAGGGCTGATTCAATTTGTCGTCAACAAAATATAGAGCGTAACCCTGTTAATATGTTTATTGCTATGCTAGCTATACTTTCAATTCAGGTACTTAATGTTGAGGCTACTGGACAAAACAAATCTTATTGGGCTTATATTCCAAATCCACCATTAGTTAAGCCTGTTACTTGGGGAGGAGATGATATACCTGTGTTTAATAATCATACTAAGTATTTGGGAGGATCATGTAGTTCTTTTATTATACATAAAACTAATTCAAATTTCTCATTTCATGGGAAAACGGATAAGGTACCTATATGTTTTATGTTTAATAATACTCACAAGATTTCTGGGTGTTTTCCTACTACACTTAAGACTATTTTGACTGACTCTCCTAAAAGTAATAAACCTGGACACCCAACAAGAGACTTATGGTCTCTCACAATTTTAATGCCTGGAGGCCCTGACACCCATGAGTATAATCCTGTTACATTGCCTCCTAAGGGATTTCACCCATGTAAACTTTATCCTCCAAAAAAGGCAACTCAAGAGCCTTACTGGTGGTCTGTGGAGAATAGATTTGGTTTTCCCCCATGGCAAGAATGTGCATATTACAATTATATGAATTATACTGCATATGCTGTTAATTTCACTGTACAAGATTGGTCTAGTCCTTATTCTGAATATGATTATAGAAAATTAGTGCAGAAAATGAGAGACGATTACAGTTGGTCAGATAAATATAATCCTTTAAATAAAATCGTCACACGTTGGCAGTCTGCTGGATGGATACCTGCACAGCTGACTTATCAGGATGAATTAATCACCAGGTATCAAACAAAGCTTTGGCAGCTAATTGCAGCTGCTGCACCAGCATATTTGGTTAGGCCTTACCCTTATCCTGCTCAGAATATTTTTGTTCAGGCTTGTGTACAGGCTCCTTATGTACTCTTGATTGCTACAATGGACAGTAATCTTTCTGTTAGTACTTATAATTCTATGTTTAGCATTTCCTGCTCTCGCTGTGTTTTAACAAACTGTCTATCTTATGACACCAAAGCTCAAGTTATGTTTATTTTGCGGCAGCCACCTTATGTGATGTTACCTGTTAGTCTGTCTCAGCCTTGGTATGATGACCCAGGGTTGCATGCACTACAGGCTGCTTCTGAAGCGCTTGCTCACCATCGAGGAAAGCGATTTGTTGCTGAATTGATTTTGGGAATTACTGCTCTTATTGCTATTATAGGATCTGTAGCTGCTTCCACCACTGCTTTAGCTCAATCAGTTCACACTGCAAATCATGTGGATAGTTTATCTCGTAATATATCTCTTGCATTAGCAGTACAGGAGACTATAGATAGGAAGTTAGAATTGAAAGTGAATGCTTTAGAGGAGGCTTTTATTCACATATGTAATGAGCTGTTAGCTATGAAAGCTAGAATGACTCTTAGATGCCATGCAGGATTCAGGTGGATATGTGTGACTCCTTTAGAATACAATCAGTCTATCATAGCATGGAATAATGTACAGAATCATTTGTTAGGTGTATGGAATAATAGTGATATTAGTTTAGATTTGAGGGAATTACATCAGCAGATACAAAACTTAGGACATTCAGGCTCTTTAGTCTCTGCCTCAGAAGTAGCTGATCAATTTGTTGAAAACATTAAAAGTATGTTTTCTATGCATGGCCTGACCTCTCTGGCTACTGATATAGGCATAATAATAGCTGTGGCAATTATCACTCTTCTTGTCCTTCCAGTCATGTTCCGACTCTTAAACAGCAATCTCAGAGAAACAACGGTGAAAATACAAAAGCTTTATTTAAATAATAAAAAAGGGGGAGATGTCGGGAGCCGATCCACTAATGCTGGCTAACTAGGTCACAGCAGAAGAAGATCCACAACTGCTGGTTGACAAAGTCACAGCAAAAGAAGATAGAGTCACCGCAGTAAGACCAACAGCTGCGGGTTGACAAAGTCACCGCAAGGAAAGGCACGATACTTCCCCCTTTAATCTTTTGAATTAATCTGGCCTTATATCCCCCTTTTTCTGGGTGTGTGCTATTATTTGTGGCACAGGGATAATAGTACCGTACTTTCCCTGTAGATTTGTAGTAATTTCTTTGGAAATGAGACAGAAGGTGTAAGTTCCACAGAAAAGCCTGTAAGCCCCTTGAACTGGGCTCATAGATATAAGAGGCTGGCTATGATATCCCTCGTAAAGGGTTAAGTTTGTAGGAGAATTTCTTCTTATTAATCATGTTAGAAAGAATATAGCCAGAACTTAGCTAGTGTATGAATATAGTAAATAAATAAAGTTTAACCAGACAATAGAATCTTAGATAAGGTGTTATGGAATGGCCTGTTGCATGGCCTGGGATAGGAATGCAGTCAGCAAGAAAAGGATGTTTTGCTAAGAGAATTGTTTTATGACTGAAGGCAGTTGCTGGACTTTCTCAGTGAGACATTCTCATGAGATTTATAAACTTTCCCAAAAATTCTTTCTTCTGATAATGAGAGGTATGGCAGGGGGCATCCATAGAAGCAATAGCAATCAATGTCTTCTGAAATTATGTTGCTACTAAGCTATCTTGCGAGTGCACTCTATATATCTTTAAGTAAAAGTTACTCTTAATGTTAAGTCAGTTTCTCAATGGGCAAGCCTTTTGTTATCTTGTGAGAAAAGCCAGGACACTGCATAAATTCCAGGCCATTTGCCTGAGCAAGCGGTGGTCCTTTGCTAGTCCTTAATGATTTTGTCTGTTAATCTCTCTCTGCCCCTTGACTCACAAACAACAGTAAAGTTGAGTTATTAGTTAGTACTAATCCTTTGAAAGCTTTTACCGATGTTATCGCTATTCAAGTTATTTTTTTAGTTGTACTTTGAATGATTTACCACCTGATCTGTAGTTTACAGATGTAAACTAACTGTTATCTGGAAACATGTAAACATAGTGAAACAGAAGCAATGATTAATACCATGTAATTGTAACTTGGTGTGTGGGTATAAAAAAGGAGCTGTACTAGCATTTGGTGGAGATGCCTGGCAGTAAATGCTAACTAGAGAATAAAGAGAAAGAAAAGAATTCGGCTCTCTCACTCGATTTCGCCGACGCCGTCTCCTCCTGTGGGACCCCTGGATCCCCCCCGGGGCTGGACCCCGGCAATTCAGAAAGTCAGAGAAAACAGCTGACCTCCCTGGCTGGAGCAGAGTGGGGGCTCCTGAAGCCTTGTCACCATGGCAACCTCCCATCCAGCTCGGCCCACTTCCACTCCCCTGACAGGACCAGCACAGCCTTCAGGTATTTGGTGAGTGTGGATGCCGCACACTCGCAGTTTACAGGGCTCGCTTACCATCTCCTGGCCATCCGCTTCACCTTCCTAACAGTTCTAGAAGGTGGGAGGCAGGGATACAATCTCTCTCAGAGCTCAGGAGGGGAAATTGAGGACCTCAAAGATGTGTCATGTCACTTCACCCAAGTGACCCAAGCTGTGAACAGAGGAGTTGGTTGGAGGTTTGTTATGGGGTCAGGGTTTCTTATGGACTGGATATTTGTGTCCCCCTCAAAGCCCTAGCCCCAGTGTGATGTGTGTGAAGACGAGGCGACTAAAGGAAGTAATGAGGGTTAAATGAGGTTGGGGGGGGGGGTTCTGATGGAGTGGTGTTCTCATAAGAAGAGACATCAGACAATACATCCTCCCTATGTCCCTCTTCCTCACCCCAAACCCTTGCCCCAGGCAGAAGAAAGCTCATGTAAGGACCCAGCCAGAAAATAGCTGTCTGCAATCCAGGATCAGAGTCCTCACCAAACCCAACCCTGCAGGCACCTAGATCTTGAGCGTCCAGCCTCCAGAAGTGTAGGAATAAATGTACATGGCTAAAGCCGCCCGAGCAGACCAAGACGTACTCTACACACTAATTTACAAATTGCTTTCTTACTTAATAGTGTCCCACAGATATCTTTTGGGGTCTTTCTCTGTAAGGGCTACCTCGTCATTTTTAATGCCTTATACTAAAGGTTTTGCAGTCGAGGCTTCTCACGGGTCAAAGCAGTGCCTTCTTTGTCTTGGAGCCGGGACTCCTGAGAGCAGCATCCTGAGCCTGGCTGAGCTGAGACCTGGGAACGGCCGGGACGCAGCCTCCGTGCACAGCCTACATCCTGGGCAGCTCCAGGGGCAGAGGAGCGAAGGCACCCATCACCCCCACCCGGGGCCAAGACTCCTTCTCACAGAGGACCCTTCCGGGAGCGGAGGCTGTGAGGGCTCCTCTGCCCCTCTTCTCGGGGATCAGTCTCCGCGCGCTGCCACGGGAGCCTGCCAGGAGAGGTTAATGCATTCTCAACGTGATGAGGGATAATTGCTCTGAGTCAGATGGGAGGGCTGACTTTTTCAGCTCGGTTTTTCAAATTAGGACTGAGGAAGCGTGACTACCGCCACCCAGGCTGGCTGCCTGCAGCCCCCCCCCCCCAGCTTCTCCCCAACACAGAATTCTCAGAAATAGAAAAATCCCACTTCTAATTAAAGGGCATGACAGGCCCACCCCCTTCGCTAGAGCTATTGACAAAAATCTGCCCCACACTGAGGCTCGGACACTGAGCTCTCCACCCAAATGCTTTCAAAGCCTTGGTGCCTGTGTTTGGCCCCAGCAGGGAGCAGGGTCCCTGTGGCCTCCGAGGGAGCCTCCTGGACAGGAGGGCAGGCCCCTTGCTGCCACCCCAGGTGAACCCCTCAGTCCTTGGGGTGTGTAGCTGAGACAGCAGGCCCTCCCCAACCCTTCCCTCAGGACTGCCTCTAGGATCTCCCCTTTCACCTCATTCCCAAAGACAGCGCCGTGACAAAGATCCACTCTCTGAACAGCTACCGTGCACCAGGGACCATCCTGAGCCTTTTACATGGACCGGCTCCCTGAACGCTCGGTCTGTCTGCGAGGTCCTACACTGCCCCCTCCACAGACAAGGTTCAGGAGCTTCGGGAGACTGTCCAGGGAGGAGGCGGCAGGGAGGATGTGGCTTTGAACCCGGCATGCTGGCTCTCCGGCTTGACGCAGCAGAGCCTGGGCTAACGGGTCAAGCAGGGAAGGTCCTGGGGGTGGGGCAGTGCTCACTGGCATGAGGATGAACAGCACTTCTATTAGAGGCTGCTCTAACGTCACCCACATCTGATGCTTTCATAGGGTCAATGGTCACAGGAAGGATGCGTCCCCACACTCAGTTTCACACTCTCGGGTGGCAGAGGATGTCCGGCAGGCCCTATCTATTATTACAACAAGGTAAGGCTTGGAGCATCTGTCTGGTCTGATGGCCTGGCTGTGCCACCTCGGGCAAGTTTGCTTCACTTCTCTGAGCCTCATGTTTTTCAACTCTCAAACGCAGCATTTAGATACAATTAGAGCCTGTTTTCAAATACTTTTAGCAGCAGATTCTTGGAATATGAACCAAGTGGAGGCCCAGCCTAATAAGTTTGGCGGCTCTGGGACAGTCAGACGCGCACCCAGAGACCCCCGTGTGATCCCCCAGGCCGGCCGAGGGACTCCTCCAAGGACACCGCGTGCAGCCCTTTCACTGAGAATCGTTTTGCAAAGTAGAAAATTATCCAAAGGAATTGAAAATATCATGCATGAAAAATTAGCATAAGTACTAAAATTCTCTAATGAAATGCTGGTAATTGTCTTTCTGCTGATGAAATATCTTAAGCAAAAGTGAATTTTCCTTTAATAAACTACAAAGTATTACATTGACCAAATCAAACTGGAAATCCACTAATGCAGACAAATCGGTCATTTGGCAAACTGATGGGTATTTTTAGGATGCAGATTTTAAGGCCCCATTCCAGACTCATTGAAGCAGGATCTGCATTTTAAACCAGACCTCCAAGGCCTGACCAGGCAGCGGCACAGTGAATAAAGTGTCGGACTGGGACGCAAAGGACCCAGGTTTGAAACCCCAAGGTCTCTGGCTTGAGTACAGGCTCACCAGCTCAAGTGCGGGGTCGCTGGCTTGAACATGAGATCATAAACATAACCCCATGGTGGCTGGCTTGAAGCCCAAGGTCGCTGGCTTGGAGCCCAAGGTTGCTGGCTTGAGCCCAAGGTCATTAACTTGAGCAAGGGGACAGTGGCTCTGCTGTAGCCTCCCCTCCCCCAGTCAAAGCACATATGAGAAAGCAATCAATGAACAACTAAGGAGCCGCAAAGAAGAACTAATGCTTCTCATCTCTCTCCTTTCCTGTCTGTTTGTCCTTATCTGTCCCTCTTTCTGTCTCTCTCACTGTCTCTGTAAAAAAAATAATAATAATCTCCAAGATATTCCTAGCACTCTTTAAAGGGAGAGAAGGGCTGATTTAGAGCAATGGTTTTCAGTTGCCTACACATTAGAATCACAGAGTCACTATCTCTAAGAGACAGGCGCCCATATATACTCACGATAGCCACCAATGGAAAAATGGCTAGAGAAAATATGGTGTGTGTGAGTATATATGCACAGTGGGATTTTATTCAGCTATAAAGAAGGCAGGAAATCCTATCATTTGTGACAACATAAATGACCCTTGAGAGCATTCTGCTAAGTTACGGGAGTCAGAGAAAGACAAATCCTGTATGATCTCATATGTGGAATCTAAGAAAGCCAAACTCATAGAAACAAAGAGTGAGTAGGTTGGTGGAGGCCAGGGGCTGGAGAGAAAGAGGAGATACAGGTCAAAGGGCACAGACTTCCAGTTATAAGAGGAATAAATCCTGGGATCTATTTATGTTGATGGCCATTAACAATCCCACATTGTATACCTGCCAGCTGCTAAGAGAGTAGGTCTTAAATGCTCTCATCACAATGACAAACAAATAGTAGCTGCCAACTAACTTTATTGTGGTCATTCCTTGGCATTGGTTTCATGCATCAAATCATCACATTGGACACCTTAAATTGTGCAATATTAAATATCAATTATATCTCCATAAAGCTGGAGGGGGGGGGGGAAGAGCCATCCAAGGAGCTTTTAAAAACCGTCAGCACCCAAGGCAACCCCCCAGGGTCTTGCTTCATTGGCCTGGGCTCCCCAAGCCTGCATCCTCCCCGGGTACGCGGATATGCAGCCCGGCCGAGTGCAGGACTGTGCCTTTGCCTCCACAGCCTGTCTGCCGAGTCCCTTCTTCCACAGCCTCCCTCCCCTCTCGTTCGTTCTCTCGGGGACCTGGGAACTCCAGGCGGTGGCAGATGGCTCTCACCGACTGCTCTCAGCTGAGGCTAACAATCAGTCACAACAAGCCATCAGCTGGGGAGAGGCACCCCTTTCTGAACAAGCGGGTAGCAGCATCTGTGCCCACACCACTTTCTCTGGGGCTCATTACTCGCAGGGTGCAGTCTGAGAAGCAGCCCCCGCAAACTACCTATTAATGACGCCCCACCAGGCGGTGGGCCAGCAGCAGGGGACACCAGGCGGGACCAGCCCTTGCTGACCATTGCTTCGTGGCCTACTCTCAGGTCCTGAGCAGGTGTGGAGAGGGGGGCCCTGTCCAGGTACAGATCACAGGGTAGCCAGGGCATAGGCCGGGGGCTGCCGGGCCCGGCTGGGGCAGGAGCTGCTCAGAGCCGGGGTTCTGGAAGCCCTGAGTGCTCCCCTCTCAGGCCAGCCCGCCCCAGCGTCCCCTGGAGGGCTTGTTACAACACAGATTGTAACAAGCTGGCCCCACCCCCGAGCTTCCGATTCTGTTGCTCCAGCGTGAGGTCCAAGAATGACACCTTTACTCACACAGCTCCTGTCTCTCCACCTCGTGAACTCACAGAGTGCAAAGTACTGTAAAGGGCAAGAAAAGAGATCCAACAAGTTCATCTCCTTCCCCTGGATAATGAATGGAGCCAGGCCTGGTTGCCCCAGTAACCGTTTCCAAATCCATTTATTAGAGGAAATCAAGAATTCGGTCTATGCGCGTGAATCTATATTAATAAGCCCTTACTGCAGAGGGCTCAGGGGGGTGGGGGGTGGGGGTTCCATCCCAAAGCTCCCTGGCCTGTCGCCAGCAAGCTAGGTAGTAGCTTTGCCCTCACTGGGCCAGCAGACAGTGTCGTCCCCAGGGCTGAACAGCTACCGAGATATGGTGGCTGCTCACCATCCATAGCAGAGCTCACCCGGCTTGAGGGAGAGGCCACCTCAGGACCCCTGGCCGGGAAGGGTGAGAACACTCAGGGAGAAAGCCCTTGTGAATTCCAAAAAACAGGACCTGTACACCCTGCATGCTGAGCGCCCACCGGAGGGCTCAGTGACTCCTAGCTGCCGCCAAGGACTGTTATGAGTCCTAAACAGGAGGGCAGGGACCACTGTGTGTCCCTATCAGCACCTCCTCCCCCTAGATCCTGGCTCCACAGCGACAGACTTGAATGAAAAGGTCAACTAAATCTGTGATTCTAATTTTAGCCCTAGATGAGAAAAGTTGAAAGATGACTGGAGAATCGGTCTTCAGTTAGACAGCATATAACTTAGAACCTTAGACTTGATCTAACCCTGTGTGTCCCCACATACACATCCCCACATACATGGGGCGTGGGGCTGAAATGCATGTTTCCGGGTCCTGCTCAGACCTACAAAACCAGAATCGCAGGAGGGTGGGGGTAAGGAGCGCCCCGTACATGAGCTCTCTTTCTAACCCTTGTTCCGAAACCCTTGTTCTAACCAGTGAGAGGACAAAGGACTGTCAAGGGGAGGTCCGAGGCACCCTCTGGGACATGCTGAGACCAGCCGGCCCAGGAGAAGGGAGAGGGTGGTGGCCCGTGCTCCACCTGTTGGGAGGCAGGGAGACAAAAGGCTCTGGAGTCCTGCTGCAAGCTTATCTCGGCTGCGTGGAAGGGGACCCAGGCTCTAGCAGCGCTGTGAGCCAGAGAAGCAGCTCCACCCGCAGGCAGGCGGGGCCTCAGTCCAGCGGGGTCTTCAGGAAGAAGCGTGGCCCCTGGTCTGCGGTCCGCAGCCAGCAGTGAGGACAGTGTAGGGAATAAATAGTTCAGGCTGGGCTCCGATCTGAGTCTGGCCATGTCAGCTCTGCCGCCCTGGGTACCTCCCTGAGCCCCGGCTCCTCATCTGAAACTGGAAATCACCCGAGTTCCTGCTTCCTGGGGGCTGTGAGGAGAATGAGATGAGCAGGCTACTCAGCAGTGTTCACTTCTCCAGGCCCGCCCGGTGCCCCGACGCCTACCCGCATCCTTATTTCTGAGCTCCACCTCTGCTCCCAGACGGAAGCACCCCAGACCCTTGGTCCCCTTCACCCCCAGCTCCCAGGCCCACCAGACCCCGGACCCCTACTGCCCCTCAGGGCAGGTAAAGGCTAACTCACCCTCGATCAGGTTCATCCCATCTTTAACTGTCCATCAGGGCCAATCAGACCAGAAGGAGATTTCCAGGGTGGCCCTGAAGAGTTACTAGCATTTCAGCTGCCAAATGAGCCCGTCTGAGCAGCACTTAAGGGGTGAATGATTGGTTCCTAGCAAGTGTCCTAAGATACAGAGGGGCTCAGAACCGCATTCCCCCTCTAGGGTCTGCAGTGGCCTGGAATTAAGAGCACGTCTTTAGGGACAGATCCAAGTGGGACCCAGCTCTACGCCCTGGTAGCTGAGGGACTTTGGATAAGTTACTTCATTTCCCTGAACCCCATTTAACCTACCAGGAAAATGGAGTTGAAAATGTTAGTAGCTCTCTTAGGAAATGTCTTTGGGGGTTACGTGCCACCGTGGATATAAAGTGCTGAGCCCACAGCCTGACAAGGAACACACTCAATAATTGAAAGCTACTGTTTTTAACCAGGACTTCAATTCTGGGACCACACACAGCCTTGGCCAGAGGCTGAGGGTACAGATCTAGTAAGATTACCATGGAAATCATCTAACCTAATCCATGGTGGCTGCTCAGTGGCTGTTTATTGAGGGGTTTTTTTGTTTTGTTTTGTCTTTTTTTTTTAAGACATTTAATTTTAGCCCAAAAAGAAAGTTAAAAGGCAACTTGAGCAACGGCTTCGGCTAGACAGACAGTAGGATAGTTACCCCTGCCGTGCTAAATGCTTTCCTTTAAAGCAGGGGTCCCCAAACTTTTTACACAGGGGGCCAGTTCACTGTCCCTCAGACTGTTGGAGGGCCGCCACATACAGTGCTCCTCTCACTGACCACCAATGAAAGAGGTGCTCCTTCCGGAAGTGCGGCAGGCCGGATAAATGGCCTCAGGGGGCCGCATGCAGCCTGTGGGCCGTAGTTTGGAGACGCCTGCAAGTTTAAAGGGCCATTTAAACTCGTTCTAGTCATAGCCATTCTCATTCGGCCCAGTGGATCAGAGGGGGGAGTTAAACTGCAGTCACATTTGTTCCAAACGGCAGAGCTGAGATCTGCCTGCCCCCAAAGAACTGGGCTCTTAACAGGGGCTCTGTATCGAATGTCAGGAGGAAAAGCAGCTCCAGTTCTCACACTTGCCTGTCTCGCCAGATGGAAGGGGACAGATGACAAGGCCCCAAGCAGTCCTCCCCATCACCCTCCCTCCACATGGAGCCCAGGGTGCTGCCGGGCCAGGCATACAGACAGAGCTGCCCTGGGGAGGAGGTGGCCCTGGAGAGGGAGCGGCAGCATAACCGAGCCCCTCATAGTCAGGCGGTCCCGACCAAATCTTACATGGAGAATGGGGTGAACGGTAGTATTCTCACGGGGACACCAGGCTGGCGCAGTGCGTGTCACCAAGCAAGGACTTGCTAAGCGGGGTTGTTATTCCTAGATGGCCTCGTTTAGAGGACAGAAACTGAGGCCGAGAACTGTGTCCTGCTCAAGACCCAGCGAGGCCGGGGTGGTGGTGGGGGTCCTTCCAGATATCACACGGTGGGCAACAGGAGGGTCACCTTTGCCCCCACCCACTCCCAATCATTAGAGCCCAATGTGTGTGTGTGGAGGAGCAAGAGTCTCCAAACGGTGCCTGTGGCCTGCCCATCCCTCCCTAGACCAGCCTGGCTCCACTCGAAGCCCAGGAAACCCAGGACCAGCCCTCAGGTTGTCCTGTGACAGCTGCTGCACAACAGAAATACATGCACGGGGCCTGGGACTTGGAAATGCATTTCCACTCTGCGGGCACCAGGGCCAGAGCAAGTTACAAACGGCCAGCAGAGGCCACAGACACAGTGTCCTGCAGCTCATTAGTACCGACCGGCACGTGGAGAGCCATGCCGATGACATCCGCTCACTCGGGCAGAGGCTCGGCCGTGCCGGACAGGGGCTGGGCTGAGCAGACACCTGCTTTCTCTGCCAGTGGGTGTCCACGAGTGGGCTCTTAGGGACGAAATCCCTGCTGCCTCCATTCTGGGAACCTCGGGTTTGAGAATCAACTGCAACATCTCCCTTTTCAGAGACAAAAATGCAGAGAGAGAAACCGTCAAGTCTCCATCTTTTAAATATATTTATTGGTTCACTACCTTGTTTCAACAAAGACCCCCTCTAGGGAAGGGACCACAGGGCGGCAAGAGCTCCAGAGATCTCCTGGGGGGGGGGGGTCTTAGAGTCCTTGGGCTGCAAGCAACAAGCAGTGACCTTGACCCTTTAAGGTGAAGGGAAGGCCATCAATGAAGGAAAGGTGGTCACCAAGTGGAAAGCTGAGCTGAAGAGCCAGCCTTGGGGGGACAAGGACCTGCCGCTCTGGGATCTCAGCAGGAGGAACCCCAGCCCAGTCCCGGTGTTCCCACTCCTGGGAAGCGCCAGCACCTGCTGCGCTTTCCAGACTTCAACGCGCTCCATACACAGTCCAACTCCAGGGTAGAAAGTTTGGTTGGCTTGTGCCACGTGCCCCTCTGATTGCTGGGGGAGGTAGGACTTGACCAGCAATGCCCTCAAGACTGCATTCAACAGGGAGAAGCAGTTCCCTGCAATCAATTATATGAAGAAGGGCAGAGGAGGCTGAGCAGATCCAAACATGTTCACCAACATGGCCTAATATTTTGTTTTACAGATGAAGAGACTGAAGGTCAGAGTGGGTAAGTGACTTGCCTGATGAATTAACAGTGGAGCCAAAATCTCCAGCCTGGTACAGATTCTAGAATGAGCTCTCCCTACAACAGGGCTCAGTCCCCTGAGCTTTATGAATGAAACTAAACATACCCAAGAGAGAACCTTCTTTCCCAGCCAGAGACTCAAGCTCCGTCCAGCTTTTTCCTTATTTGTAGGTTCTAGGTATTCCAGTCAGAGCTGTGACTACCTTCTTAGTTGTTTCAAGATTCTAGATTTGGACCACCATGACTTTTAAACGACAGCACATCAGTTCACAGAGAAGTGGGAAGCGTTGCTGTGTGTTTGTGTACGTACGCGTGTGGAAAACAAGGCTGCGTGGAATCAGAGGTCTCTGCTTCGCCGTCCCCCAGAGCCTGCCATGAGCAGTAGCCACAGTTCCGTGTAGTTGGCTCATGCAACCAATCACCATCCTCCCTTCTGTCTGAGACCTGGCTGTGAACAGGTGCCTCCTCCTGAGGCCACTGGGAGGTTGAGGCCAGCCACAGCCTCAAGAAGTGAGTCCTAATGAACCTAAGACCACCATGGTGGTCCCATTCTCCTTCCCAGTTATTAGTTTGGCATGTTCTTGGGTCCCAACTTCTTCCCCAGTGAGAAGTGAGGCTAACTCTCCTGGTGGGCATCCGGGAAGTTCCCTTGCTCTTAAAGAGATGTTGGGGGACAAAGACTTCCTCTCCAGTGGTTGTTGTCATATCTGACAACGCAGCAGCCCAGCGAGAACGAGGGAGGCAGTATGACATGGCGACCACTGAGGCTGGCCAAGCAGAAGTCTGGACGTCTGGGTGCCTGAGGTCCACGAGCTGCTGGAGTTTGACTCTAGAACCTCCCAAACTTGGAACTTCCGTGAGATAATAAATCTCCCGTGATGCTTAAGCTAGGGGTCTCCAGAGCAAACAAGATGCACATGGGGCAGAGAGGAAACACGATTTACATGTTTTCAGGGGTAAAGCTTGGCCGACACACACACTGCACGTGTAAGTGGTCAGGTAGCCGGAGACAGCCGGGCTATCCCGAAAGGGCTGGGGAGCTCCACAGGCAGAGGGCTTGACGCCGGTCCATCCTTTCAGAGGCCTAGAAAATTGGGTGCTCGCCACAAGGCAACTGGACCGACCCATCTTACTAGCTTATATACGGGCCTCTTTACAAGATTCTGAGATGGGAAGATTTAAACCCCAAAACCGGTTTATTGGTTATCTCACAGCAACATTCTTAGAAGTTGTGTCAAACTAAAAGATATACATTTTATTGATAAAAAGACAAATGTTTGCAATTCGTCAACTTTTGTGTGTGTGTGGTGGTGACAAGCGCTTATCAGTAATATGCAACCTGGAAAGTACTAAATAAAAAGAACAGACTTCCCTTGACCCTTCAAGGTAAAGATGATAGACTGAGTAAGTAGCCATTTTTCTGAAAGAAATTCATGTTAAATGCATTTTGAAAATGGTTCGCCATGCTTTGAGCTTTGGGAAAATGTGCTGCCCAAAATAACCTATACAAATTCCTGTTAAGTACACACTTAAACTTGGAAAATGAAATCCCAAGATGAGTTTTGGTAGGTGCTGGACCCAGTTGTTACCAACGGCAATCATGCTACACTCCCATTTATTGAGCAAAAACAAGTTACCGACTGTGAGAAAGATGGAAATTTATTATAAAGATTTCAACCAACACTTTTTCAGACTGGTGGATGGAATTGGAAAATGGTTGTTCTTCAGTAGAGCACAGTACTCTGGACCCACAAATCTTAATGAAGCTGCTTTTACAGCTACAATAACCATTCAAATAAACTTACCTGGGAACCTGATGGTAAGTTGTTTTCATTATAAAGTGTTAAAACCAGGAGTTGCAAAAATAATGAGGCATTTTTAATCATATGGCTCTCACTAAAAGGAAAATGTTTTAGAAAAAGGGAAAGGCGTTTTTTTAAACCACAAATACACACATAAATACTTCAAAATATTGTTACATCTTTTTTTTTTCTATTTTTGTCTTCATGTATTAGGATATTACACAAACATTAACTTTAAAAGATCTACATACATCTATACATACACACATGCTAGGGGTAGCATTTCACGCCACTGTGTGGATACCTTTAGAACAAACCTCTCCAGGCCCAAGAAAACATGAACTATACTGTGTCTAGTTTTTATAACTTAATGGACTTTGGTGAATGGTGTAATAGGAACCAATTTAATTTTCGCCAGTTATACATACTAACAGCTTTTATTGAATAATCCATCACGGCTGGAATTCTTTCAAAAAGCCATCTTTCATGTACTCTAACCTCTTAAACATATTTGGGTCTATTTTTTAAAAACAATTTTCTATTACCCTCGTCTATTTTTATCCCAGTGTAAAAAACTAACTGCACTTTAGAAACATTCATCATTTTCTGGTACTGCAAGTTCCTTTTATTCCCCCTTTCAATGAAGACTTCCCTATCTTCATGTTCATACTTCCATATGGTTTTTAAAAAGTCACATATTTTTTAAAAAACAAAGAAAATGAAAATTATTTTTTTTAAAAGCCATTTCTGTGTATTCCTTTCATTACCTTCATCTAATAGGTTCATATATATACTTTTGCTTTTTCCTGTTACTGAACCTTCTATGAGGCCATTTTTGATGCTCCCGTTATATAAGCATACTATAATTTAATTACCCCCTTATTTGTTGGGCATTTAGGTTATTTCCTAATTTCTTTGAGGTACAATTGACCCCTAACATTATATTAGTTTCAAATGTACATCGTGGATTTTTAATTTGTTAAAATGCCCCGTGGCATTTGGATTGGGTTCGCACTGAATCCTCAGCATTGACTCAACTGACACGGTTACCGTGGTCATGATGTTCCAATTTCCAAGTGCTTATAAGCCCCTCTGCCCCACACCCCCAGAAAACCACGATCTTGAATGTTAATTCTTTTCTTTAGTTTTACTACTTACGCATTCTGAAACAATGTGTTTTTCCTGTTTTCGACCTTTAAGTCAAGGTACCCACGCTGAGTGTATTTTTCTGACATGCTTCTTTTATGAGCATGAAGTGATTCACCTGTGCTGGTCTGCAAAGCTCTTGGCTACACTTGCCGCTCCATAGAATTCCATTACACACACACAATCACCTCCTCGTTCTACTGGAGACGGGCCTTTGGTTATTACAAATAATGGTGCTGTGACTTTCCCCGTACATGTGCCTTGGGTGTATACACCCACACACGAGTCGCTCTAACAGCAGGAATCCTGGGCTGCCAGCTACACCTGTGTCCACCTTCACTAATAGTTTCCCAGAGTGACAGTGCCGACTCACATGCCAACAGGAGCAGATGGAATCTCCCCAACTGGTATTTTCTGACATCTTAGTTGCTGCCAATTTGATGGCCGGAAAACGGTGTTTATGGTTTCAGTATACATTTCAATGTTCAACTAACAAAGTTGAACATTTTTTCATGTTTATGGGCCATTCCTGTTCCTTCTATCAATTGCCTCCTTGTGTTTTTATTGTGCCCATTTATCTCCCCAATTGCTTTGGTTACAGATTTGCATCGAGGTGCTCTTTAACAGTTATGTACATATTGTGATTATCTGTACCCTATTTCAGTTTGGGCTTATTTTTTCATTCTATGACGTTTGGTAAACAAAAGTACTTACTATCAATGTAGCCAAATTAGCTTTTAAAAAATGTTTAATGTTTATTTTATTGATTCTAGATAGAGGAAGGGAGAGGGAGGAAGGGAGATGAAGAAAGGGAGGAAAGCAGGGAGGGAAAGGGAGAAGGAGAGAGGGAGAAAGGGAGAGGCGGGGGGGGGGAGGGAGAGAGAGAGAGAGAGAGAGATCTGTTTCTCTATGTGCCCTGACCACATACAGTGTTGATCAAACTGGCAACCTCTGTGCTTCAGGACAATGCTAACCAGTGATTTTCAACCTTTTTTTTTTCATGGCACAAACACTAATTACTAAGGTCAGTGCCCCAGACTAAATACAACCATTTTCATCTCATGGCATAAATAAATTAGTTACTAAAGAAGAAGAGGTCAGAGCCCCTTTTTCTTTAGTAATTAGTTTATGAGTGCGTGAGAAACAAAGGTTGAAAATAACCAATCGAGCTATCCGGGCAGGGCCCAAATTATTATTATTATTATTTTATTTATTCATTTTAGAGAGAAGAGGGAGACAGAGAGAGAGAGAGAGAGAGGAGAGACAGAGAGAGAGAAGAGGGGGAGGAACTGGAAGCATCAACTCCCATATGTGCCTTGACCAGGCAAGCCCAGGGTTTCGAACCGGCGACCTCAGCATTTCCAGGTCAACACTTTATCCACTGCGCCACCACAGGTCAGGCCCAAATTATCTTTTAATTAACAATTTGCACTTGGTGTTGTTCACAAAGTTCTTACCTTCCCTAAAGTCATTTAAAAAATGCTCCCATATTGTCTTGTAAAGTTTTATAAATTTAAGTTTCTGGCAGAAATCTTTAATCCACCTGGGACCAACTTTTGTGCCTGGTGGAAAGAAGTCCGATTCTTTCTCTTCCTGTGTGAAGAGTTACTGACGCCCCATTTATAACCCCCTACCCTTCTCCCCACTGATCTGCAGGGACAGCTGCCCTTTTAATAATCAAGTTCCCGGAACACGAGTGGATCAGTTGCTGAGCTCTTTCTTCTTTATTTCCACATCATTTTAATCACAATGTTGGACGCTGAGTTTTTACAATTTGGTGAGGCTTACTCCTCCTCATTCTTTCTTAGGAATGTCTTAGATATCATTGGTCCTTTGTTCTTCCATTTATATTCTAGAATCAGCTTGTCAAGTACCTCAATGAAAACCACTGGGATGATTTATTGGAATTGCATTAGTTTATTAACCAATTTGTAAACAGAGTCAAGACCTACATGAACTTTTTATCCATCACAGTCTCTTTGCACGTTTAGGTCAGTAAAGGTGGTTTTAAAAAATATTTTCTCACTAAAAAGCATACACGTGTTATTAAAATTCATTCTTAGGTACTTTATATCTTTGTTCCTAACGTAAGTTTTATTTAATTATGTTTAAATTTTTTAAAGCCATTATTGCTTGTAGCTGGTACATGAAAATGTAATTGCCATTTGCACATTGACTTCATTCTAGCAACTCTGATAAACTCTTAAGTCTCCTAATTTGCCTCGTAGGTGCTTTGGATTTTCATAGACAATCTAATCATGCAATGTTAATCCATGAATAGATGAGTCACAGTAATTGATTTCCTAATATTAACCAATTTGCATTCCTGAGATAAATCCAATTTGGTCATCTGTTATACTTTAAATATAATATTAGATTTAGTTTGCAAAAATGCTTATTACTGGAGGGTACAAAGGGGGAGATACATATATCTCCATCAGATCAAATTCATTAACTGTGCTATTTAAATCTTCTATGCTCTTAATGATCATTAATTTTGTCTCCTGCATGATCTATTAATTAATGAGGGTGGTGGGTTAAAAATGCATGTTAGGCCTGACCTGTGGTGGCACAGTGGTTAAAGCGCCGACCTGGAAATGCTGAGGTTGCCGGTTCGAAACCCTAGGCTTGCCTGGTCAAGGTACATATGAGAGTTGATGCTTCCAGCTCCTCCCCCCTTCTCTCTCTCTCTCTCTCCTCTCTCTCTCTCTCTCTCTGTCTCTCCCTCTCCTCTCTAAAATGAATAAATTTTAAAAAAATGCATGTTAGTAGATTAATCTATTTTTCCTTGTAGTTGTGGCCATTTCTTTATATATGTTGAGGTATATTACTAGTCACTTAGGTGCATAATTAATAAGTTTAGAAGTTATATCCTTCTAGAAAATTAAGCCCAATGCCATACATAGGAGCCCTACCACTAGCAGCCTGGGATGGGGGGAAGCGGGCTTAATATTAATATGGGGAAACTTAGGTTCAGAAAAATAATTCACCCAAGAACATACACAACTGGTTAAGATTTAAACTTTTGCTCTTATAGTCTATGTATGATCTTCTTTCTACTATATCATGTTTTTTGAAATTCAAATGTTTTAGAATTTTGAATTATTGAGAAATAGACCAACAGATAAAATAAACATATATAAACATATATTAAGAACTGACTCTAGTAAAAAAAAAAGTTGTATGCTCAGTTTGAAAAAACAATTGCTAACAGAAAAGAGAGCACTTGAACAGCTCCCTATTTTGAGGGAAAAACACTTGAAGGAAAATGTCAGGTGATTTAAATGCAGAGAAAAAGAAAAGATAAAGTCACTAAATCCAGCTCCGTGTAGTAATCAAAGTAGACACCATTCCAACACAGCTTAGGTTATAAAAAAGGGAGGATGAAAAATGGCATCCTCCATTCTGAGAACCCTGTAGGCAAGGACACTTGCAAAGAGACAGTGAGAGAAATTAAAATTATAAAGATTTCAACAAACCTTAGGAGAGATAACTAATTTCATAGCAAGAAAACACAAAGGCTTATTTTGTAAAAAGCACGGTATAATCAATGCAAAAAAACCCCAAGTCAGAAGATTTGATTAAAAATCCAAAATGTATCCAGTGTTTAAAAAAGAAAAACTACATATATATGTACATATGTATACATACTGCATATGTATATAGTGAAATACACACACATTGTTTTCCGTCACTGGTCGAGATGGACACACCCTCTGCGGGCTGATGAACCATGGCAGAACAGACATGTGCTGGGCGTGGTTACCACCTGGGAGGCGTTCCGAATGTACTATCAGCAAAACCATTACATTCCACATTATAACAAAGTTCCAGTGGACCAGGTATCAACATAACAAGGCGAAGGACACCTGTACAAGATTTATTTCATTAACCACAATGTTTTAGAGTGACAGTTTACCCCCTAATACAGAAGGACTGAATGATTCAAAACAGCCAAGGGCTGAAGGTCAGAACCCAAGTCAGTGGCCTAAATCCCTGGTCAGTAAGTTTCCCTCACATTTTGTTTTCCTTGCGTTTATAAAAGAGCTCTGCCATGCTTTCCAACAAACCAGCACCACCAGGGCTAGACCTCGCCGCTCTGGCTCATCCTTGCTCTGGCTGTGCTGGTGGGCAGCAAAGCCTCCTGTCTGCCTTGACCTTCCATCTACTCATGAGCATTCCTGTTCCCGCCATAGCTCTCCACAAATTCACATGTGAATAATTTCCCCTGAATCACACAGCTCTAATATTGACAAACAGGACTAATGAGAGCAATTAAACTGTCATCTGTTTCACAAAACACACCCTTGTAGAATATCCAGTCTTATTGCATTTAGTACCTAGTCACAACATTAAAATGACATGTGGGAATCAATACAAAAATTTTTTTTTTCAATCCACTGAATTCATCCAAGAGCCACACTCTAAATTTCCCAGAATTGTAAGCCACGACATCTTTCTAAACAATCCAGTCCAGCCAGAACTGAAGCCCATTTCCAACCAGCAGGGTACAGCATATACTAAGGTCTTGTAAGTGTGCACCTCCGATTAGCATTTTCTGTAGCTCGCCTACAGCCACGCCCTCCACCAACATGAGCGGAAACAGTAGGACTGTGCCACTCAGCTGTGCAAGAGGCTCAAGTAGGGTCTTGACCAGTGGAGGCGGGCAAGTGTCAATGACTTAACTGATAAACAGTGGGGACAGAAGAATCACTTCCCTTGGAAAAGAATAGGGTCCTTTCATATACAGCGTGGGGCAAAAAAGGTTTTACAGCTGTTCAGTATGCAAAATACAGAGTTTATTCTTGTAGTATTTTATTATAGTACTGTCCATACAAACAACTGAAAATCCACTTGTGCCCCACCCTGTATCCTGGTGGCCAGAAACTAGGCCAAATTTCAGCAAGGTAATGAAAATAATCAGAAAGCCATTTCTCCATAAAGTACTATGACCTCTATTTTAACTTCTGATAAACATGAATTTTGTCTTATGCAATCATATGAAAACAATAATCACAACCAAAAGGTCCTATGACCCTCTTAAAGGTGTTAGCCAAGGAATTCACATTCTGATCTTCAATTTTAAGGCCCCCCTAAGAGGCCTCGACCTGGAGTAAACATAATACTCTGAAGTTCAGTAAGACACCATAAAGAACTGAACTGAAAACATCCAAACAATGGCTTCACAGCTAATGTAGGTTATTTTGTGTTGCTTTTTAATGGTCAAGTTTCTTATATCTCAGATTAGTGTATTCCTAAAACAAGGTTGAATTATTTTAATAACAGTTGCTTATTAAACAATTGGCTTTTGGCTTAAGGGCTATACCTCTTGCACAATAATCATGGAAATAATTGTAATAAAATAGAAAAAGAACATGAAAGAAAATACAGCCAGCTAACAACACGACGACACATCTGCAAGATTACTCTGGGGGAGTAAACGGGCTTACTACAGACTGTGGTCCACGTGCTCCTGCTCACTTCACACCTGCAGATCAATGGCATCTGCTAGATCGCCACGCCCGCTGCTATGCGCAGACCGCGCGTGCTTCTCTGTGCAGGCCATCCAGATCCCTGTGCAGTCAGACAGCATATTGCGAGGTGATGCATGTGCAAACTCTTCCTGAGGAATTATTTTCGTGTGCAAATCTGCAACCCGACAGAAAGCATCTACATGTAGCCAGGAGGCCTGCAGTTTCAGGGGGCAGCCGCGCTGGGGACGCACGTGCAGTGTTAATGACCTTGGGCATCCATTCTTCTGCAGTCCTCATCCTATACCCCAAAGAAATGGAGGGGAGCTACCTCAAACTTTAAAGGGGCAGGGAAAAATATAACTGTTCCACAAACTGTAACAATGCACAACTCCTGCACCCAGGTGTGTGCTTCTTCTCCCTCTACCTAAGAACCATCTCAGGGTTTGCTTTCTGCCCCACAGAAAACAAAGCACAGCAGTTGTTGGGCTAGGGTACAGTGGTGGCACCGGAGGGCATAAGATGAGTTCTGAAGATTCAGGCCAAATTTTAAAATAAGTACCATCTCTCAAAACCACTGTCATCTACTTATACTTTTACGTGATGTTATTGCAACATGCTTGAACTAGCTTTCTCTTGGAGGGTCATGATTCAGGCTGCACAAATGCACTAGTCAGTTTCGCCAAATCAACTCATGGGCTGACTAACGAGCCAATCGACCACATGTACAATCTTCTGACTTGGGCCCCACAAAAGCCAATGTTTAACTGGGGTGGAGGAACTTTACGCTGCGCCGGCAGGGCTGTAAGTAAACATCAGAAAAGACTTTCTGGCTGACAGTGCTTCATCAAAATTGAGGACAAATCTTATTTCTTCTCATGTTGCAAACTAATAATTTTGTTAAGAACCTCAATTAAATAAGCAAGGTCCACTTTGGCTTAAAACCAGTAGTTCTTCATACTGCAGCGTACCCTGGGGGAAGAGTGAGGAACAACAGGGCGGCTGTCCTAGAACGTGGAGATGCCTCCCCTGGGCCTCCCCACAACTCCAGGCTGGCTGCAATCTCTGCACAACAAATTCAGAGAAACTGAATTTTGCAGACTTTACTCAGCCCACCTTTTGTTCACACGTTATAATAAAAAGAATATAAAATATTTCTCTATTAACTTAATAATGCAAAAACATCCAAAGATTTTAATGCCAATTCACATGATTAATAAATACAATGATTTTATAGGGAAAGTTCTGTTGTTGGCCAAAGAATAGTCTCAAAAAAGCATTTGGGTGTATTATTAAATTACTGAAGAATTCATCCACATAAAAAATCCAATTTTATTCCTTGCAGAAATATTATTAAAACCACCCAGGAGACTTGACTCGCAGGTGTTCTCTATAAGCCCACAGTAAGCCTTCCACTGAGGAAAGTCAACTTTGGCCATCGTGGTAAAATGGGATTTCTCCTTGATACTAGAATGTTACTGGTGCAGCAAATCAAACCTTCCAGGGCAGACAGAGAGTCCGTACATGTCCTTACAGCCATTCGGTGTTTATCAAAACAATTCATGATACCCACAGAGTTAACGAGCCTAACTCAAGTCCTCCACAGAGTTCCCAACTCTGGTTGATACACACTTAAAAAAATAAATCTGACATCCTTTACTTTCACCTCTCTGCCTGAACTCCTCAGAGGACTTCTATTAGATGACGTATCTGCTCCCAAGATCACACTTCTAACTCTCGCACTCCCCCAGCTCCCCGAAAAAGGACAGACTGAACGGGCAGCGGCAACCCTCCCGAAAGGCCGGCACACCAGAAGGGGGCAGCCTGTCTCCTTTATCTGCTCCAAGTCCTCTGAGGAAGAGAGTAGCCTGACATCGCCTAGCAGACTGCAGGATAATGCTCAATTTAAATTCAAGCAGAAGAGAAAGGAAAAGTCTTTCGTTTGCCACATCTTTTTCTCTGCCTTTCAAGAACCAGAATCGGCTTCGGCGTCTGAACGGGATGAAACAGCACTGTGGGTGCAGAGGAACAGGCCCGGGCCACACCCCCTAGCGGACTCATACAATGTGTAAAGATGCAGACTGCAGACCAGTTTCTGTTTTTGTTGTTCTAAAGTACTTATACCCATTTACAATGAAATGGATCAGGAATTCCACACCATTGATTATATCTGGAGCTAAGAGCCACCTCTGCTTCCCGAGACACCACAGGAGCTGGCTTTTCCTGCCGGGTGCTGCTCAGCACTGAACGGGCTGCTTCGGGCTGAAGCACTGGCCACCCCTGACCCAGCGCGGTGCAGAACCGCAGCCGCTGGTGAAGTCGTGTTACGTGAGAGAGGGTACGGAAATGCTCTACACGAGTTGGTCCCCAACATTATCATGAGTATGCCATGGAGGCGGGAACGTGACCAATGTGCAACAAGGGTCGGTTTTCCCACTCTTTCAGCATCCTGCTCTGAAGTCCCACCTGACAGCTTGGTGGGTTAGTCCATGATACCATCCACCTTCTCAGGAAGCATTTGTGAGTTTGACAACGTGGTCAGAGAGTTGCAAAGTGCACAAAGCTCAAGGCACAGAGTAGAAAAAAAGTTGTGACCTAATAGGGAAAAGGTAGAGCGAAAGCATTGTCCTTTCCCAAAACTTTCTAATGCTAAACAAAGACCAACTCTTTTCAAGGGATTTGTTTTAGTTATGGGTGAAAAATACTGTATTGTAATGATCTGCTTGATTTTAAAGCAAAAGGTATCTTGATGTGTGAAACCAATCTGCCAAGTGCCAAGTCCACAAATGAATAAAATAGTGCTTAGAAAAAATTCTTCTGCTCTTACATTTTTGGAGGAAGCTGCTGATTTGGGCTGCGGGATTTCACATAGCAATGGTCATTTCCAAGATGCCTGTTCCTCACAGAATCTGGAGATAGATTTCATTAAAAGATTGTCCCATTTCAAAATCATCCCCAAGTCTAGCAGCAACTGACAGTTTCTTTTTGTTAGTTTTTTGTTTTTTAAAATTACAAATCAAAGTAAGAAGTCCAACACCTTCCAAGAACAGCTTTGTGACAGAGCTCCCGAATGCAGGGCCCCACTGTGCTCTGAAAACAGTCCAGTCTCTGTGGCTCCAGGGTGTCCTTTATTCAGAAAGGAAAGCACATTCAACACATTCACTATCTGTACCCTCTGGAACTCGCACATGCTGATGAGTTGTCTGAAAGAAACAAGGGAACAGGACAAAGCATGAATAGCAGGCAGTATGTGACAATGGTAGGAATCTGCCTATTGAACACGCATTCCTCACCCCTGTCCCTATCCCCCAAAAGGAGATTTTTTTTTTACTGTGGTTTTGAGTGGAGCGAAAGGGCAGCTAGATCATCAGCTACTGAGATGGGGCACGGTCCCATTCTAGCTGACTAGAGGATCTATGGCCTCTTGGCAACCTGCCTGAGAACCACCACCACCAACGGGACTTCAGAGCAGCCACAGCTTGCCGGATAATCTGCCCCTGGTCACACCAATGAGACCAAGAACACTGGGTGGCATTATATTCACTGTCTGGTCACTTCCAGGGCTATTTCACATCATAAGACCATCAAAGACGGTAAGGAACATCATTACTGTACTTACTATAAGTCAACTCATCCCCAGCTCTCTTCCGGGACTGGTCGCCTCTGGGATTGAAACAAGAAGAGTGAGTCAGCAGATCAGCCTGGCGTCTTCACATACCAAACAGGAGAAATGAACTGACACCCCTGATAACTGGAAACGCACCAGCTATTTCAATTCTAACCCAACAACCTATTTTAAAATAGACACTGAATAAAATAGACATTAAACAGTAGCTGAGTCATTTATAACCTGAATATTCTGAGCTAACGAGCGCCGTCTTTTTTAAATATAGAAAGCTATTAAATGAAGAAGGGATTATCTACAAAGATGTTTTCTAGAAATAGGTTCAGACTAAAATGCCTTTTGAAGACTAACCTGGGTTCTGTTATTAACATCTCTAGTGACCTCATAGTAGGGCAAATTTCTAATATGAAACAGAAAAGACAATTCAAAATCTTACTCCAAAAAGCCCTACGATAAAACTGAAAACTGTTTCGAACTTCTCAAAAACCTCAGAATCTCAAGATGAATATGAATACCCTTCTTGCAGGTAGGAGACCATGAACCTTTACATGTTTACCAGTTTATCTTCAAATACCAACGAAGTTCTAGTTCCACTGTAGACTACAAAACAGAGGTTCTGACTAGGTCCTAGGCTACCCATAAATCCTATTTTTGTCTCTCTAGTTTCTCAGACAAATGACTAAAATGTCAAAGTAATAACAACCAATTCACTATTTTTTGATGCTACCCAACACCCTGTCCTTGGCCACTTTTCTTTTCCTTGTATGTTCTCCTTAGTCTAGAGCAGTGGTAGTCAACCTGGTCCCCACTGCCCACTAGTGGGTGTTCCAGCTTTCATGGTGGGCCGTAGCGGAGCAACCAAAGTATAAAAGATAGATTTACCTATAGTAAGTTGTTTTATAAAGATTTATTCTGCCAAACTTAGCGAAAATCTGACATAAAGTACTTAGTAAGTAATTATTGTTATATGCTTTAACTTGCTGTAACTCTGCTTTATAAATTTTATAAAGTCAAGTTATGTCCCTACTTTATAAATCACCATTACTGTAGAACCGGTGGGCTGTTAGAAAATTTTACTACTCACAGAGATACAAAAGTGGTAGGTATAAAAGGTTGACTACCCCTGGTCTAGAACAATAATCATACTGGTCCGGGGACTGGAAACACTACCCACTGCCAGTGGGTCCCAGCTTGGACTCCAGCTCTGACATGTCCCCCTGCTCTGCAGACAGAGCCATGGCCTCCTCACCACTGCCGCCTGGATGACTCATACACGCTGCCAGTTCACCACGGCCAGGACGAACGCTGGCTGCACGCCATCCCTGCTCCTTCCGCAGTCTTCCTCAGTCAAGGGCACCGCTGCCCACCCAATTCCTCAGGCCCGAGTCCTAGCTCTTCCTTGACTCCTCTCTTTCCCTCACTTGGGAGCATTGTATCTCCAAACAGAATCCAAAATGAACCACCCCTCATCCACTCCACAGCGACAATCCCAACCCAAGACACTACCGTCTCTCCCCTCCATAACTGCGGGAGTCTTACTATTAGTCCAAACGAGAGCCAGAATGGTCTCTCATAAAAGCACAAATGAGGTTATTTCATGCCTCTGATTACAGCCCTCAGTGAGTTTCCATTACAGTTAAGAATCAATTCATTTTCTCAGCCCTGTGAGATCTGGCTCCTGTCTACCCCTCCACCCTCCTTATCTACCTCTGTTCCCTCCACTTCGGCCTCTCTGGCTGTCTTTCTGTCCCTTGGACATGTCAGCACTTCTGTACTTACCACTTTCCTGCCTGCAATCCCCTCCCCGGTTCACCAGTGTCTCTCTCCCTGTCAGCTGTTCCCTAGCTGCGATGGCCCCTCCTCAGAAGGCACAACACTACCAAGTTAGCGGGAACAGCCCCTCACACGTGCTCTGGTCACACCCTCTCCACCCCATACTGTTTCATTCTCTTCATAACATTTACTATTATTTGAAATAGTTTGTTCACATGTTTATTATTTATCTCCCTAAATTCAAGCACAAGCTCCACTAAAACCAGCAACTTTGCCTGTTCACCCTGTACCTAGAACAGTGTCTAATACATCGAAGACAGTAAGTTATTTGCTGAATTAACAAATAGAGAATAATTCATAAATGGTCTCCACAGAGGATTAAAATGCTAGCTCAAGAAATTATTTTCTGCTTCTGAATACTCTACCAGATTACCAAAACTGTCCCCTTTCTCTGGTTTTGCTGAAGACTAGGAGAGAAAGCTCTCGCTGGGCTGGGCGAGGGTCCTCGTGGCCAGCAGGAAGAGCACCGTGTGACCTCTGAGGGGTCCTCTCGGCTGGGCAGTTAGAGAAAAACAGCACAATGTTCTGCACGGACGAGCCTCTGGCGGCCTGAAGACCCTGAACAGGTGCCTACGCTACTTTTTAACACCTCCATCTATTGTGAGCACTCCACCCACCGGCCAGCCGAGAGTCTTCGTCACTACTACTCACACTCACGTCATCACAGAGCGCTCGCCACATATTCTGCACAAACGAGGTACTGCTGATGAAAAAGAAAATGTAGGGTTTTATATAGGGAACCTCAACTGCTACAGACAATCTTCACTCCCAACGCCCAAAAGCTAAATAAAAACTGAACATGCAAAAAAAAAAAAAAAATCAGATTGAAACACAGATGTGAGACCTCAAGGAGAAAGAAAGCAGAGTGTGAACGTGACACACGCAATAGGCAGCCGAAGACATTACCTAGCGCAGCAGGCAGGGGACGCTGTGGGCTGCGCTCCACCTTCCCCTGCTGCTACAAGGAAAAGCGCCAATCTACAGCAACCCTCTCAGCTACAGAGCAACACCACCCCTACCCTACAAAGTTCTATCTGCCTTCAGAAATCCAGGTACCAACTACTCAGAGAGCATTTTATTTTCCTTTTAAAGCTATCTGGTCCCCGCTTTGAAGGGAACCACAGGCTGGTTGTAAACAAGCCAGGCTATCTCAGAGCAGGTCCGTTCCAAGTTCCCAAATGAGCTTGTTTTTCATCATGCAGTGTGACAACAACAGACACCAACCTGTCTTCCATGACAATAATCAATTCGATTATGTAGGTAAACAGATAAAAAACACTGTTCTTAGCTTATATGTTAACTCTAGCTTTGAAATAAGTCCACGTGGTATTTTTATGCACCTGAAGAGCTTCCACACAAACTCCAGCTCAAATGAGGATCTGTCCACTAAATGCAAAAGAAAATCTATAATATTTGACAATATTCACACGTTATTTTAAATTATTTCAAAGATAGTCTGTGCCATTCACATTAAAGCTGTGTACTGCCTATTGAGGACTCCATACATCATGTAAGTAGAACATAATCTTAAATGAAAAAATATCATAGTTTACACAGTAGAACAGGAATCATGCGATCGGTAAGAAATAAACCATAAAATGACCATGCATATCGGAATACCCAGTAACATAATTCTTGTTAAATAGCCTGTACAATATTCTTTAAAAAAATTTTAAAAAGCTTTTTTTGTACCAGTGGATACCACTTGTTCTAAAACAAGTCTGGCCAAACACTGGTCACGGGAGGCATTGCAGGTGGCAGGGCAAACGCGGACCGAGAGCAGGACACGCACACGGCAGACGCTCTCCCGGCGGCCACACGTGTGGCCCTGCACATCCTTCTGCCCGGGCTGGGCCGGCTCCGCAGTGGGCCATCCTGAGCCGGAGTGTCAGTCAGCCCAGGCAGGGCCCACTCTGTGCTAAACTCCCTTCAGAACAATCTGTGAGGTACACCTTCATACTCACAGTAAACAGGTAGCAAAATACTAACTAGAAATGGCCCAATTCACTTGGTAAAATAAAACAGTTTAATTTTCTCAGGTCTTAGGATACAAAGGATCCAACTTCCACCAAAACGCCAAGGCACTTCCACCTGAACACAGCTATCTTGGCCTCGGCAGAGACGTGCCATGTTAGTCATTCATGTCTGAGGGCAATGTCACATGAAGCTATTCGTGGAGTTGGTTACTCGCCCGCAGCAAATTTAGGTAAGAGCCACACAGCAAGCAGTCCTGCATTCTGCTGTCTTGTTCCAGCTCCGAAACCAGGGCTAGGAAATGTCTCGTGTTTAAATAGTTACCCACAGTGCTCCCAAAGGAGAAGTCCCAGGAGCTACTAACTCCCTAAACTGCTTCACAGTGAGGTTTTCAGGTTATTTGGTTTTTAAAAATACCGCTAAGTTCATCTCTAGAATTAAAAGAAATATTCAAACAAAGCATGAATAAAAGCATAAAGGACTTCAAAATTATGGTAATTTTATGCCTATGATTATAGGGGAAAAAGCATAAAAGGTATACTCAGTTTATTCTGCATTTATTTTAAAATACGTAAGATAAAACTTCTAACTACAATTCAAAACACATAAGCCAGAAAAACAAAAACTTGTAAAATTACACAAAAATTAAAAAAGAACTTCTACGTGACTTAAAATTAAAAAGAAAAACCAACACCATAAAAGTGAAGTCAAAAGACAAACTTTAGAAAAAATAAATAAATGTCTTATTTATCTCAGGCAAAAAATCAATCTCTTCACTATAGAAAGAGCACCTAGAAACTAAAAAAATCAAACTAACAAAAAGAAAAATGAGTCAAGGACAGTTTCCAGAAAAGGAAATACAAACATGAAAATATGCTCAACCTCACCCATAACGAGAAATGCAAATTAAACCAACTCTGAGTAATTATTTTTCTTCACCTGCTAGACTGGCAAAAATCCAAAAGTTTAACACCATACTCTATATGCAAGGCCATGAAGAACAGGCACTTCCCAACTCTGCTGGTGTATATATATGCAAAATGGCACAATCCCCTATGGAGGGCAATTTGGCAATATTAATCAAAATCACAACTGCAGTTACTTCTGACCCAGCCACCCCACTTATGGGAATTTACCCTCCAGATACACCTGGAACAAGTACAGAATTAAGCACGGCCAAGGCTAGTGACTGCAGCATTCTCTGTAAGAGCAAACAACTGGAATTAATCTGGTTGCCATCTACTGGGGACTGGCTAGTTGTAGTCTATCTACACAACACAATGTGTAAGAAATGGGTAAAAATTAGAACATATATTTTATTTGCCTGTATCTGTGTATCAAGAAAAACACTGGAAGGAATCACAAGAAACTACAAACAAACAATGATTACCTAATTGGGTGGGGAGGGGATGGGGAGACAGGCGGGAACAACACTTCTCAGTGTTTACTTTTGATGCTCGAAGTGTATCATTTGAATTTTGAACCACACAAATATATAAGCTTTTCAAAAATGAATAAGTAAAACTACTGTAGCATTAAGTGGCCTTATTCTGTGTATAAAAATAATACTGCTGTTATAAATATTACAGTTTATGTCAGGAAACACGTGACCAATGGACATCGGAGAGAAAAACTAGTTGTCTACACGCCACCATTCCCCACTGGCCCTTCCTTCCCTGACCACTGAGCCTTTCCCGGGTAAGCTGCCCGTGTGTGGGGTAATACCAGTGGATTACTCAAGTGTCCCCACCACCACGTGAATACAGATGCCACCAGGACAAACTGGGGAAAAATGTCAATCCATGGGTCAACAAATGATCTGCTTTATTTCCTAACCTGTGCTGAAACCAGAGACTTGGTAACAGGGATCCTGGCCAAGACCAACGTTCTGAGATTTAATGTGGCCTCAGAAGCTATGAGAGCGAATGTCCGTCCCCAGTCCTCCTGAGATTGGTGAGTCAATGGTCAACCTACTATTTGTTGTCACACTGTGCCTAAGTGAGGAGGCCACGTCTCTTCCCTTCCAAACTCTCTTCCTTTAATGCCGCGGGTCCAAGTAAGAGTAGATATGTAAGAACGGAAGTGAAGAGGAAGGGGTGTGAAACTGTAAGGTGCTAGGTACCCTTCAACGATGTAATGACTGAACAGCCTTTTCCCACAGGAAGTCACAAAGGTTTTACACAGTTTATTTTAGTTGAAAAGACGCACTCTGCAGATTTTCTGGGTTACAGCCAACCACAATATCGAACTGTAAATTGTAGGGAAATTAGCAAAGTGTACACATCAAAACCAAGGGAGGGAAACTTTCTGGCCACATTAAAGAAATACCCTACTTTTTTTATGAAGAAACAACTAGAATTTAGGGCAAAAGTGAAAATATGAAAAACAGAATGTTTGTTTATAAAGCCTCTTCATATTAACTTAGAACAATACCTTATAACTGATCATAAAATTTCTACAACACATTTCCAAATGTTCAGAACTAACAGGATCAAAACCAGACGAGCTCTTGGAGGCGTCCAGCCCAAGTGCAGCCTGGCGAGAAGCCCCTCCACAGAGCCCCTCCAGGGAGGAACAGCGGCCGTGAAGCCAGCACCCAGGCCTCCGCATCCTGGACAGCGAGCCCCCGCCACGCCGGGAGCGGCGCCCCCACTCTCGTGGTGATTTCCCCTCCAAGAACCTGGGCATCCCTGCCCTGCCAACTGGCCTAAGAAAATGAACATATTTTGTCAGGAAAGGAAAAAAACTTGCCTCATAAAACCATTCTGTATAAGTTCTCTCTGAAGTTTCTGATCTTGAGCAGCATACTCAGAGAGTTCAGATTCCACAGCCGGAGGGAGAATGTTAGGAATAAATTTAGAAAAGAGAGCTGGAGCCATCTGAACCCACTCTGTGAGGGAAGAAAAAGGTTCATTAAGAAAGTCACATAGACACGTTAAATGAAACAGAGAAAGTTTTAGTTTGTTCAATATGTATTAAACCAAACTTAAGTGCTTTCCCATTGTTATAACAAACATATAAGAGCTTATATTTCCTTTCTAAAAAGAATTTACAGTGTAAAGAAAGAAGATGGTTTTACATTTTACTGATATAACAAAATTTAATGAAAATCTCTAGAGAATTTTAAATGGGTCTCATCAAAAGTTCTAAATATGAGGGAAAACATGAATGATAACTGAGGAATTGTGAGTGGGAGGCGAAGTGGAGGGAGAGGGTTGGTGGAGATACTAGCCCTTTAAAGCACTAGTCAAAACAATATACTAGACCACAAATAGGACTGGACAGGTAGTAGTAAGCAGACACGTAAAAAAGAAATGGAGGGGAAATTAAACATTTACTGACTAAGATAGGCTGGTGATAACTGATAAGTACTTTGGAAATAAAACTTATTTTGACTCGTGCTAAATGCCAGCAAATTAAATATATATAACAGTAAAAGAAAAGAATTAAATGGTTAATTATTTTTTATAAATAATCAAGAGAATAAAGAAAAACATTCAGAAATAAAAGAGAAGTCTAAGGAAAATATTTGCATTAAAGATGAATTAATATTTTTATTATAAAGCATTTTTATAAACCACTAAGACCAGATAAATGAAAGACAGGAACTGAATAATTCATGAGAAAAAATAAACCGAATAAATGCCTTGTTAATATTCACAACTCAAGCTAAAATAAGCGCAGTCCCTTCCCGCTACTCACTGAATTAATTCTTCGCTATAAACAATGTGCACCTGTAGCAGGTGTAGCAGAGGCGTGATGAAATGAGCACTCTCTCTCCTTCCTGGTGGCCCTAACTGAGCATCGTTACCCTTCTGGAGTCTTTTCAACTGGCCCTTTCAAATTTTCCCTCTTGGAAAACATCTTAGCTATGTATATCAAAAACTATAAAATGTTAAAATAAAAAATAAATTTTTTAATTAATTAAAAAAGATGCCCTGGCTGGGTAGCTCAGTTGGCTAGAGCGTCATCCTAATAAGCCAAGGTTGCAGGTCCAATCTCCAGTCAGGGCACATACAAGAATCAACCAATAAATCAAACAAGAGGAACAATAAATCAATGTCTGTCTCTCTAACCCATTCCCTACAATCAAAATTTAAAAATGTTTTTTCAACCATAAAATATCAGTGCTCTATTTATTCCACTGAGCCCAATTTAAAAGTTGTGATCTGAGTAAATACAATCTAAATTTGAAAAGGTTATGCTAATGCTGTGCAAGGCTGGGTCACTGGTAAGTAAAAAATATTTCAACATGACAACAGCTAAGTTAGAGCTGGCAATAATAATAATAATAATAATGATAATAAGCACTGTAAATGACACAAGAGCCAATCCACTCACTTGTGTCTCTCCCTTTAGCTCAGCTCAAATGTGGTTAAGAGTCTGTAACACAGCGCTCTGCAGAACCACTGAACAGTCAGGGCGAACTGGCCGGAGTTTGAAAGACCTGCCATTGTCCGAGACTCCAGGCAGTCATTCAAATAAAGATGGAGAAACAACAAAAGTGTGTGTTAAATGAGGAAGGGCCGGATAGGATGGCTGCAAGTATTTTTAAGCTGAGCTTCTAAAACCAAAGGAAAACACACCTAAAATGATAATGGTCATCAGAATTTCCAAGGGTTAGGGCCCAACAATCTATATACACTTTCAAAAACCTTCTTGGTCGACTCACATGCATTCATTAAACCAAAATCTGCCCGTGAGAACCACTGCAATAAAAGAAACTTTGAAAATTCAACTCTTAAAATAGTTTAACCTTAATCTGTCAGGTAAATAAAACTGCTTTAATAAACCAGGAACAATGGTCAAGACATGTAAATGTCAAGATATGTTTAATAATAACTCAGAAAATGCCTAGGGTTACAAAAGTTTAGCCTGTCATAAAACTCACCTTTCAAAAGGACAATTCTCAAATAGAGTTCTCACGAGTAATATGAATCCTATTATAAGAGCCCAAACTTAGATAAAATAGCAATTAAATGAAAATGTATCTCTAAGTGTTTCTACCCTTAGTGACTACTTTTATTCTGCAATTTGTTACTTATGATAAAAGTCAGAGCTTTTATGATAAAGCCGCATACTTGGGAGGCAGAATTTAGAAATTTGTCATATTGCGCTTGGATACCTTCCAAAATAAAATAAAATAAATCATTCACAAACTAGCACTAAAGGAAAAACCCGTGAGCCATTTCATCACATTTAGTAAAATGAAATTCAAATTTCTGAGAAACTAGAAAAACATCAGTTTATTGGACACACATAATAAATTTGCTATTGTTATAAGTAATTATACAGTTAATTTGCTTAAAAATTATGATGAAAAGAGCAAGTCCTGATTAAATATAAGTCACATTAAATCTGAATATTGCGGAAGTCACTAATTGTTTAGCCTGACGAGGAATCTGACCTCACTCTATACTTAGCACTGCAGTTTTCACTTGATTTCCATTTTTAGCAAGCTAAATTCTGACATATCTTCTAAATTAAACAAGCGATCAAGCCACCAATTAAAATAAAACCACTGTACCCAAGTGTGTAGTCAAAACAGTTAACATTAGCATGCTCATTATATTAGCAGGTACTGTGGTAAGAAATTTAGATCAGGTTTTATTTCATTTAATTCTCAAATGATAAAAGAATTTCACATAAAAATGAAAGGAGACCCCCTCTTCCTGCGGCGGGTACACTCCAAGACCTCCAGTGGATTCCCTGCGAGTTCCACAACAGGCCTGAGAAGGCGGAGTGTGAACGTGGAAGCCTACGCCTGTCCGTGGTGGGGGCTGGAGTGAAGGAGAAACTCCATGACAAAAAAGGCAGAATTCATGCCAGGCATGAGCCTCAATTTCATCAAAAGTGTCTTCTACAAATTATTTCCTAAATGTTCATTTTCACTGGAACAAGAGATCATTCCAATTGAGTCCTGAATTCACATTTCACGATGATTTTTTTTTTTTTTTTTTGCCATAACAAATCCAAATACCATTAGGCCTCAGAAAACAGAGAAACACTGTCCGCTTGGATAGGACTGGAAACAAACAAGCCCGACCCCAAAAGAAACGTACAAATTTACCTGGTCTGAGAGTATACAGGCCTTTCACAATATTTGCCATAGTTGAAGGTGTGACCTGAAATGGTGTTGACTGCGCTTCTATAAGTAAAGCTGAAATAAGAAGAAAAAATGGGATATGAAAATGATGGAACACTTACTGTAACGGTTTTTCTTTCTATTACTACGTCTCCCAAAGATGGAAAGGTAAACAAGTACAAGGACAGAGAACAGCCCAAGAGGACACACCAAGAGGTTATATACACTAAGGCTTTTTTAAATCCAATGCAACAGAGCTCGATCTAGTAAATAAACATGTACAGTCTGTGGAAACACTAATGGAAATAATTCAAAACGTGGAGACTCTGAAAACAAGTAAAGCTTTCTAAAAGCAATGGTATGATGGTACTTAGTGAGCGAGCTCAAAGTGCTTCCATTATGTTCACGATTCAAAAGATTTACATTTGGGAGATAAAATGTTCTCTAATTCTCTCAGTCATTTCTCTTTCCCCCAAATCACCATGTTTGAGGCTCCTGGGATTTTTCTAAAAGACGTGTTATTAGTCATTTCGTTGACTGCAATCAGAGTCGCAAATATGTTCTGTTTCCTTACCAAAGGTAACAGCAAGAGACCACGCTCGCCCCCCCTTCTCACTGTCATGACCCTGGTAACCACAGGACCCTGACGGGACGTGACAACAGAGTCAGATTTCTTTTAATTTTATGAGAACATTTTTAAATGGATAGAAACGATTCCTCCAGGTAACATCATTAACAGAAACGAGTTCCATTATTTACTGGATAAACAGGTAACTACTGATTCAAAATGGTTCATTTTTAATTTTTCTCTCAAAAACCTGTGATTTACTAACCAAAATACTCCATACAACTTGGCATACTTTTACTCTACGCCAGGCTTGTCAAACTGGACAAGCTGCTTTTCTTCTGTTCATGGCTTTTTTAAAAATGAAAATGCCAAAAAAAAAAAAAAAATAGAAATGCCATCTCTCTTGGCCAACAATGACTTCAGTTTCAAACAGTCAATGTGAGTTACACGTTAATTTATGTGGTAAAGGCCAAAGGTACATTGTTCAAATTTATCCTTTGGATTTATCATCACTAGATAATTATAATTCTGAATGGCATAGATAAATTTTAAGGAGACAAATGTTAATTTAAGCACTACAGAAAATGTTTTAAAAATATAACATTTAAAAATTAAAATTCTAAATTTTAGGTTCTGAAGGAGTCTCCTCTACTCAAGGTCTGCTCTAACTTCAACATGGAGCCCAAACCCAGGCTCTAACTACTATATTAATTCATCTTCCTACTTTCTGACCAACTGTGCTGACCTTCAATAAGTCTTGTTCCAACTGATGGCTGCCAGATGAAAAAGGGGTTGGGGGACTGCGTGAAAAGGGGGGAGGGGTTAATGATGGCTGCCAGATGAAAAAGGGGTTGGGGGACTGTGTGAAAAGGGGGGAGGGGCTAATGATGGCTGCCAGATGAAAAAGGGGTTGGGGGACTGCGTGAAAAGGGGGGAGGGGTTAATGATGGCTGCCAGATGAAAAAGGGGTTGGGGGACTGCGTGAAAAGGGGGGAGGGGTTAAGAAGTACCAATTACTTATTAGCAGAATGGGTGTTCATTTTGTCCTGCTGTATTGGTTTTAAAACATGGCCCCCAAATCCTTTTGGCATGCCTCCCATTGAGAGGTGTGTCCATGTCCTCTCCCCTGGAATCTGGGCTCTGTAACTGCCTGCCCAACAGACTATAGCAAAGTGACATTGTGCCAAGTTAGGGCCCAGAACCTAAGAAATTGGCAATTTCTAGTTCCTATATCTTGGGAAATTCACTCTTCGAGGAAACATAAGAGAGAAACCAAAAGCCAGTACAACCTGCCAGTCATATAAGTGAGCCATCTTAAAAGTCCCCAAACCCTGATGGGGTCATAGGAGCCAATGCTGACCAGAGCAGAGATAAACTGCCCTAGCAAGCTGGTGAGCAAAATAAAATAGAGTTGTTGTTTTAAGCCACTATGTTTGGGACAATTTGTTACACAACAGTAATAAATGAAACACTAGCATTTTCAAATGTATCTGAAGCCAAGTTAAGAAAATTACTGATCAGTTTCTTAAAAATTATAGAAATTGAATGTAGTTATGTGTTTTGGTAGAGTGAAAGGTGAGTATAGGAAAATGTGTAACTAGAGACAAGAAATCAATCCTTAACAGCTGTGAGGTTTTTTGTTTGTTTTTTTAAATAATTTTAACCTCTCCCAGTTCCACCCCTAGTCAAGGCACATACAGGAACAGATTGATGTTCCTGTCTCTCTCCCTCTCTCCCTCCTTCTCTCTAAAATCAATAAAATAAATATTTTTAAAAAACATTTAACCTCTCTGTGCCTCAGTTTTTCCATCTGTAAAATAGAGGTTATGATCATACCTTCCTTAGAATTATGAGAAATAAGTAATACTTGTAAAGTGTCTAGAACAAGTCCCACACCACACAGTAAGCCGTGTGTGTGTGTGTGTGTGTGTTTGGTTTAGAAACTCTTTTTGATGATCACACACATAACATTGTCAAATATTTATGAGTTTCTTGTTACACAGCCCAAAGCAATGAGGCCAGGGGTCACTTTTGTATCCCTTACTCTAAGCACAATGTCTCCTGCCCGCTCAATATCTCATAAGCTCAGTTTTATCCAATTTCCTAAAAGCTTAAGCCTTTTCAGTTTACTTGGGAGAGAAAAGGCATATCCACCTGTAAATGTAATTTCTACTGAAAATCAGATTATATTATAAACAAAAGAAAGAAGTAATCTGTTTATGTTTTCTCGCACCAGATCTGGACTACCATATTCTCTTTGTCCAATTAAATTATATGCCCAATAAAAGTGATTTCCAAATTGATGAAAAATATAAAAACACATTTCTATAGTAAATAAGTTTTACTACCAAATTACACTGGTCTAAAGAATTTTAACAGGAAAGACTCCAAAATGCTGTGTTATAGCTTATAAAAATACACAGACAATGTCAACAGCAGAGATAATACTTAAGTAGTCATAATTAACAGCTGGAACATATCATGATATAATGTTTCAAGATATCTATAAATGTTCAGCCAGCACTTAAAAGGGGGGCATACTCCCAAGATTCTAGACCTCTATTATGATTCTGGAATCTCTTCGGAACATAATAAAACATATATTATCTTCATCTTCAATATTATTTGAAAACTCTGCCTTTCTAAAATAAACTGGCCCAACGTTGAATATTCCTTCTCTTCCTTTACACTCAAAAAGATACGAGTTTATGGTCAAGCTTACAATTCTCTGGGAAATTCTGGTAAAAGTTCACTGTGTTAATAACTATGATTATAAGAAAGTAAAAAATACCACAAGCCCATTTAGTATGTGCTAAATTCTAACATACTTGATGATACAGTGCATAAAATATGAGCTTTTAAAGGATCCTGACACGTCAGGTTGTACGGGATTCCTAAACGCGCTGGAGAGGTCTACTGTTTTAGGAGAGGTAGGGTAAGATGCAGCCTACTGCGAGGGGGCAGGGCCTGGGGGTGGGGGGAAAGAAAGCCAAACTGAACCTGGCTCTCTGATCTGCTTTCCTAACCTACATAACCACGTTAAACATTTTACAAACCCCAATCCACAGGAGAGAAAACACAGGACCAGAGGCTCAGAAGCTTGCCTGAGATAGTTAATAAATGACAGAGCCAGACAAGAGAGGGGTTTCTGCACCAGAGTAAAAATCAGAGAGGATTCTGTGCTACCACTTCAAAGATATCACACTGCGCTCCTTAGAGGTACCAGTGACAAAGGTAGGGGTGAACTCCTTAACAATGTCTCCCCGTCAGAAGGGGAAAAAAGGCAAGGATCGGGCCAGACATGATACACTGTTGGTTAACATGGCTATGCAGCTCCCAGCTGCATATCCATGACCTTCAAGTCCTATTTTCAATTCCTCGTGCCCCTCTCTACAGAGACAGGCTTCAACACTTTCTACTGTATGATTCAGAAGATGTCCACAGTGGGGTTCATGCGCCAGTGCTCTCTGATCAAAACAATGTATCTGTCACGGTTAGTGTTCTCTCACTCCTGGTAGGCTGAATTACTTACGCATTAGGCTGTAAATGTGCTTTTCTGCAACATGTTCCGTAAACAGCTTTATAAGGTCATCTTTTAAGTCTCTGTTAAGCTTGGTTTCAATGTAAAACTTATTCTGAAAAAGATAAATTATTTTTCAGTGCATCAATTAGGGAAAATGATTAATGAACTGAAGAATAAATTATTTTAGGAAACAACTCATAGAAGGCATCAATTAAAACGTAAAAACCCAACATCGAACAACATAAGAAAGTCCTGTCCTATTTACAGGTCTTTTGGGCATGGGGTTAAAAGAATGGAAATGTAAAATGCTATAAACCATACACCCCCCCCCAAAAGAACATGGGAAGATACCAACATGACCTAGACAGGGATGTACAGACACATGGACCCACAGTGTGTGACAGGCACTTAAAATGCCCTTTAAAAATACCTTATCATCTGCCCTGGCCCTGGCTGGCCGGCTCAGTAGTAGAGCGTCAGCCTGAATGTGGAAGTCCCAGGTTCAATTCCCAGCCAGGGCACACAGGAGAGCACCCATCTGCTTCTCCACCCCTCCCCCTCTCCTTCCCCTATCTCTCTCTTCCCCTTCTGCAGCCAAGGGGCGCTAAATTGGCCTGGGCCCTGAGGATGGCTCCATGGTCTCTGCCTCAAGTGTTAGAATGGCTCTGGTTGCAACAGAGCAACGCCCCAGATGGGCAGAGCATCGCCCCTTGGTGGGCATGCCGGGTGGATCCCGGTAGGGCGCATGCGGGAGTCTGTCTGACTGCCTCCCCACTTCTCACTTCAGAAAAACACACACACACACACACAAGCTTATCATTTAAAGGTAACACTGGGAATCACTAATGACAGGCTGCCCATTTTGAGAGCAGGTATAAACCATGCGCCCACTAGCTCCCACCATATATTCCACTTCGATGGGTTAATTTCCATTTCTACTATAATGTATAGTAAAAAAAATACAGGACATGCTTCGCTCTCTATGCTTAGACCAATAAAGCAAGCCCTAACTTACCATATATATGAAAAGAGGCACAATGCTCTGCAATGCTCCCATATACTGTCCAAGAGCTATATTAAATCTTTCAATATAGAGATCTGGAGGGCTGGCCTGTGGGAAAACATAAAGGTGAGCATTCTGGGAAACCAGGTTTAAAGGCCTTCAGTCACAACCTCAAGTGCAAATGGCTCTACCTACAAGCTTCGAGGGTGTACAGTGACTCTCCTTACTTCTAATTCAGCTTCCATGAGTGAGGACTTAAGGTCTGGTGCACACTAGATGCTTTAACATTTGTTTTCCTTAGTTTTCCTAACTGCCTGCAAACCGAATGCTATTTCTACTTTACATAGGAAAGAACCAGGGCTCAAAATATTTAGTCACGTGCCTATGGCCTCACAGCTAACAAGCTCAAGAATAGAGTCTCAAACCTTGGTCAGCCTTAGTCCTTCCATCTACTGACATTCCTTTTCTTAGCACCCTAAACCTTTGCAGGGGTCTCCAAACTTTTTACACAGGGGGCCAGTTCACTGTCCCTCAGACCATTGGAGGGCTGCCAAATACAGTGGTCCTCTCACTGACCACCAATGAAAGAGGTGCCCCTTCCAGAAGTGCAGTGGGGGCTGGATAAATGGCCTCAGGGGGCCGCATTGCGGCCCGCGGGCCATAGTTTGGGGACGCCTGCTTTAGAGGAAAGTTCAAATTCCCAACTCAGGGCACCCTCTGCACTCACATCCACTCCCTCATGCGCAGCCCAGCAGAGCAAACCCACAGACTGCTAGCAGTTACCCAACAGCATCTGTAGGCTGTTTGGTTCTTCCTTGACCAGCCATGTTTCTACCTGAATGTCTTTAGCACCGCCCCCTAACCAGATTCACTTCAAGATCTGTCACTTACTTCTTCATAAATACTAGGATATATGGCCCTTCAACCAGGAACCATCACACTTACACACTTCTCCCACTGGGGGGTCTCATCACTACACTTCAAGTCCCTGGGGAGCAGGACCGATGTCTTATCGTTACATCTCCAGTGCCAACCACACAGCCTGGAACATACTAGGTATACATAAAGGCATGTCGCACAAGGACAGTCTTACTTAAACCCAAATTTACTAAAATCTAAATCTAACCTAACCTTAAGTCTAAATTATTTCACTATTTAACAAGGCTTTATGACATTACACAATTCATTTTAGTCCCCGAATTCAATTTCCACACATGTAAAATAGGAAAAATGGTAATGATGCTATTTCTAAGATGTGCTTAGATTCCAAGAAAATTACGTATAAGTGCCTTGAAAAAATGTCAACTATTATACATGAATATGCAACAAGTAAACTTTCTGAATTAACTACCCATTTGTCTAATACTTCATAAAAACCCATGAACATTATTAAAAAACATTCCTTATAAACTAAAGGAATTGGGGAAAATGGTTCCACATTATGGGCAAACTTTTAACTATAACTAATGAACAGAAACACATGTAATCTCTCTCTCTAAAGTGCTTCAATGAGCTCTGGAAATAATATTTCAGTATTCAAAGAAATTAATTTTAGAAGTATTATATGAAAAAAATCTGAAGTTTTTGCATTAAAATAATTTTCCCTTTCGTAAAAGGACACTTTATCTATCTCAAAGTTAAAAGTATGAACATTGATCAAAAGGCATACTTAGTAGCAGACAGAATAAATAAAATTGAATTCCTTATTCTCTTCAAAAATTCCCAAAGCCTCAAAGGTTAGGAGTAATAAAAGGTACTTTTTGTACTGAATGAAATGTCAGAACATTTACTTAGCTTTTTATTTCCACATTTCACATGGCACTTATTGAAAACCTTTGAAATGGCAGGACTATAAATCATAACAATCTTCTAAAATAAATCCAATCTCTTTACTAGGAACCTAAAGAAAAGCTATTTTTAAAAACTAATCAAATTGTTCGTCCTTAAAACTTAGTCAGTATACTCTGAGCCCCAGTGGGGAAATCACTACCTATTTGATTTACATTATTTCAACATGAATATATTTGGCTTAGACATAAAATGACATTTTTTTACCCCTAAAACAAGCAAGGTTCATATTCTTCTCAAACAAGAAAAAGAGGGCCGCAAGAAAAATAACTGTTACTCCAAACTTGCTCCAATTTTTCACAACAGACCTGATTCCCCGCAATGTGTGACATGGCCGGTAGGAGGAATTTTTGTTTTTTAATGAGTAATGTATTCATCCGATTTAAAATTCAAATGTTTTAAAAAGTTTCATTTCTCTCTCACTGGGCCAACACTTAATTCTTTTATATCCCTACAGAAAAATTTTACGTATATGCAAAAACTAAGTATCTCATTTATACCCTTTTCCACACAAACGCTAACATACAATCACACTGATCCGCAACTGTTCTAAAAATGTATTCTGGAAACTGGTTTATTCTAGTGGTTCTCACATATTTGGTCTCAGGAATCTTTTATACTCCTAAAAATAACCAAAGATTACACAAAGCTTTTATGATATAGGTTATATATGTCAATATTCACCACATTAAAAACTTAAACTGAGGTTTTTTTGTTTGTTTTTTATTAAGTGAGAAGCAGTGAGTCAGGGAGACAGACTCCCACATGCACCCTGACCAGGATCCACGGGGCAAGCCCCCTACAGGGCAATGCTCTACCCATCTGGGGCCTTGCTCCACTGCTCGGCAACTGAGCTATTTTAGCGCCTGAGGCAAGGCATGGAGCCATCCTCGCACCCAGTCCAACTTGCTCCAACCAAGCCATGACTGCAGGAGGGAGGGAGGGAGGGAGGGAGAGAGAGGGGGGGGGGGGGAGAAGGGAAAGGGAAAGAGGTGGAAAAGCAGATGGTCCCTTCTCCCATATCCCCTGACCTGGAATCAAACCCAGGACATCCACACACCGGCCGACGCTAGACTGCTGAGGTAAACAGCCAGGACCAAAACTGGGTTTTAAAAATATAAATTCATTCTAAAATGACAATAAACTCATTTCATTTCAACATATTTTAATGTTAAAATACAACTTTATGTTTTAAATGTAAATATTTTCCAAAACAAAAATAATTAGTAAGAAGAGTGGAATTGTTTTCAGATTACTGCAAGTCTCTTTAGAGTCTGGCTTAATATCTGCTTCTGTTTGAATGAGCTATGATGTGTTGTTTTGGTTGAAATAAATGAAGAAATATCTACCCTCACAAAGATATCTAGACAGAACAAGAAGGCGTATTGTAGCAGCCTTTTCACATAATTGTGGATATTCTCTGAAACTTGACAAGCGGTGGTTTCGTAAAGGGCAGCTACAATATGAAATCAGAAACTATATAATTCGTTGCTCTCTAGCAATTAAAACCCACTGGTCTACCTTCTATTTAGAATGGATCTTTTACGCATACATTTTATTTTATAACATATAACATCACAATTTGGTCACTACATACTAAGAGTTATGCAAACCTTCCAAATGTTGACATATTTCACTATATACAAAAAACTGCATTTGTAATATCACCACCTATCTAATCAGAAGAGTCTTTCTAGGTACTGAGAAGTGATAAAGGACATGGTGGTAGACACAAGTTTTCCGTAGTTCTAATTTTCACTTTAAAGCTCAAATTTTATCATTGACAACAAATGTCAGTTGTTACCCTTGAAGTGAAAGACTTACTTTATTCATTTTTGAGAAAATGTCTGTCAAATACCAAAGTCTAAATAACCATAGTTTGTCAATGTGTCATCCTTTCAAATAAAAATAGTGATTAGTATTCTACAGCGAGGGAAAAAAAACAAGCTAGTTTAGCTCAAAACTCATATAACCACCCAAGGGCTTTTCCTCAAAACAATCATTGTGCTTTGGTATGCAGCTTCCCATCTGAGCACATGGGATATTTTTTAAAGTATACTCAAAGTCACAATTTCATAAAATGAATTAATTTCCACTGCTTCATGCAGGACACTCTTCAGTGGAACTGGTTTGTTTCTCTTTGGTTTCCTCCTGTGAGTGTGTGGAAGTGAGGCGTCATGCAGATACCAGCAGTTTCCCTCACCGTGGCTTTTGTACCAGCAGAGCAAATGTCAACAGAGAGAAAGGGCAAGTAACACCTTAGTAGCATTAGAAAGACAGTTCTCATTTTGCAGACCCTCTGAAAGGATTTCGGGGACCCTCAGAGGTCCTCAAACCACACTTTACGAAATCTGTTCTTATAAGTACTGTACAATGGTGACTGTACTATTTAATCAGTACCCAGACTGATTATTTTTGTTCATCTTTTGTTACCACAATATTGCAGTCAATGACTTCATACAGATGTTCTTTTGTAGACAATTTTAAACAAAAAAATTTAAGGTTAAAATGGTAGAACTAGATGATAACCTCACGTATCATTAGATGAAAACAAAATAATTTTGACACCTAGCTTGGAAGATCCCATCTGCTAAACATCACTTAGTAAGTAAACTGTGAGAAGTGCCTCAGAGCAAGAAAGGGAAGCTCGGATTTGATACCTATGTCAAACCTTCACAGGTGGGGCAGGGACAGAGCTCGTTATGCTAGACCCTGAAAACTAGGTAAGGAGGTTCAGTCAGTTACTCTAATTAAATGTGTATTAATTTTAGAATGACATGATTTGTTTAATACTTTTACTACCCAATAAACAAACATACTATAATCTAGGCCAGTTCTGTCAAACAGAACTTTCTGTGATAATAGAAATGTCCAGTACGGCAGCCATTAGCCACATATGGCTACTGAGCATTTGAAATGTATTTAATAAAGCTAAGGAAGTGAATTTTTATTTCATTTTAACTTTAATAGTCACATGGGGCTAGAGGTCATCAAACTGGACACTGCAGATATAAAATACAAACAAGGCTCACGATTCCAAATTAATACACCTCCTCCTCCTATGCCCCACTTTCTCCACCCAAATGAAACATGAAAAATTAAGAATATATGCTTTTATGGTCACAAAAACATTCTGGTTTTCTTAAACAAGTAATGATTTTTCCATGTTAAAATGAAATCGGGAAGAAATAAGGGTAGGAGGGAAGAATCTAATAACCATTACAAAGGCACATAAACCTTTAGAGTAATCCACGTTCACTAAAAATTTTTTAATTAAAAATATAATTATAGAAAAGTAGCCACTACCAACATTGGTAGATAACTATCATCAACATTTTGTTCTGTTCTTGTATCTGTGTGCGAGTCTCTGTGTGTGTCTGTATGTGTAACAAATATGGAATTTCATTACTTTGTGATCTTCTCTTATTACTCAGCTACATATCTACATCTCCCAAATCTGGTTAACCTACATAATCTATTTTTTGAGTTTATCAGGGAACTGAGGTCTCTGTATTTTACATACAGAACGTCCAACCAGGTGAATGAATTCCCGAGAGTGACACACAGAGCGCTTCTCCGCTGGTGATGGCAGCCTTCAGAGCTGGTGAGACAACCACGGCAGTTGTGATGAATGGCCAAAGGCCAGGTGTGATCTAGCAGTACAGTCCCGGGGCCTCACACAGGGAACAGGCAAGCCCAGCCGTTTACTGAATCTGGTCCACCCCGTTTTTACAAATAAGGCTGTACAGGTACAGTCAAGCCCAGCCATTTACAAATGGTCTCCGGCTGCCTTCATGCTGCAACAACTCAGCTGGCAATGAGCAACAGAGCCCAGAAGGCCTGCGAGGGTATCTGCTCTCAGACTCCTAGGAGAAAGAGTTTACCAGCCCCTGCTCCAGACCTTGAACCTGGGAGGGGCGGGGCCGCGGGGAATGGGAGCCCCGCCTCCGAGGGCTCAGACTCCGACGACATATGGGGCAGGGGCAGGAGAACCAAACCGAACAAAACCCCACAAGGTGGGCCTCTCACCTCCCGCACCGGCACCACGGAACAAAGAGCTGTCCATCCATCCCCTCACTGCTGGGGCGGGGCAAGGGTGCCAAGAATGCCCCTCCGTGAAGCAGGCCCTGCTAAGAGCTGAGGGTCAGGCCGGAGGAGTGAAAAACAGGAAACAGCTAAAGAAGTTAGCGGACTAGGATGACTTCTCACTTGCCCATACACCTCACCTCTTAACGCGGACCAAACCTACCACTTAACCCGATCCGCTTATTTTTTAAAGGAAACTTTTTCCTTATCTTTTCCAATTTGAGAACATAACTGCCTCAAAACAAAACGTTTATTTTAAGAAGAGTACAGCTCATAACTGTGCTGCGTTCACTGTGACAATGTACAACCGCAGTAGCTGTCCTGTGGTTAAGCCATCTGCCTCTCCTGCTCATCAAAGTCCAACCTTCTGAATTCAGGATGCTGTTGGCATGAAACAAGGAGATGGTTCTAGTGATCTCAGCTGTACCGCTAACAAACGCTTTTTATCAACTAGTAAGTATTTTACCAGCTCTCTTTGGGACGTGGCATTATATTGATATTAAGTCCTATGGGGGGAAAACACCGTCCCTGCATTGAAAGGATGATAGTAAACTGACAGGGTGTCTCACTGGCAAATTCTCTGATAAGGACAACTTTACTATAACAACTGCTTTAAGTTCTAGCTTGGATTAATAGATCTCCAAATAACTTATTCAGAAAAAATTTCAGTAGAATACGCATGTGAAGAGCTACATACCAGTTGACGACAATATTTATTTTACTTGAAACCCACGTAGAAAGGGTATTGGGCAACTTTCTTATTATCTAAAATCTCCTTCGTTCTAGCAAGGAGTAAATACCACCTTTGGAAGAATGAAAGATTTTTTTTTAATACTTTGTAGTTCAACAGTATAGATATGATAGCCTTTAAAATACATGAAATTTCAACCTGGCCTGCAGTAGGACAGAGGATAGGAAGTCGACCGGGACCACTAAGGTCACTGGTTCCAAACCCTGGGCTTGCCTGGTCAAAGCACATGTGACAAGTGACAAGCAACAAACAAGCAATGAACAACTAAAGTGAAGCAACTATACGTCTCGCTCTCCCCACCTCCCTCTCTCTGTAAAACCAATAAATAAAATATTTTTAAATTAATAAATAAGAAACAAAGTATATAAAATTTCAAAAGACAAGTTGAGTTATGCTGCCACCCACTGGACAAAACACAAATAGCAAGGCAACCTTGCTCTGATTTTAAACACCAAGCAAATCTGGATCAATTTAAGGACAATTTAGCAGTGTCTCTGATGAGTGCATCAAAGTAACATTGACTGATTATAGTTTACTTTCTATTAACTTCCATTATTAAGTAGTTTGAGAGTCAAATTATATTTATCCCAATCAAACTATATTTAGCTTAAAAGACATCAAAAATACTCTATTTCTGCTCTGGCCAGGTAGCTCAGTTGGTCATCCCGATACCCCAAGATTGCAGATTAAACTTCAGCCAGGGCACATATGAGAATCAACCAATGAATATGTAAATAAGTGGAACAACAAATCAATGTCTCTCTCTCAAATCAATAAATAATCATTTTAGATATTCTAATTTTATTAAAAGGAAAGGTTAAGTGAAATTGACTTCCTTTTAATTGAAATAGTCGGCAAATACTCATTTAAACTATTCTAAATGCAGCCCTCTTTAGGAACAAAAACTGCACCATTTTCCTTTTCCGCCTGTCTTTGTGGCCTCCTCCTCAGGACCCCGAGCTCAGTATTACTGGTGCGTTCCTAATGCTATACTGTTACTCTCCTGGCCCGGGAACCCCATCTGTTTGAACACTGTCTATTAGGGGCAATGCAGTGTTCAGTTCCAAACCACTGACAAACTGTTGCTACTGAATTCCTAAATATAAAGCTACGTGACCAAAACATCAGAATGCTTTTATTTGGTAAAAGTAAAAATATACTCTCAACTCAATAAAATGCATTCATATATACAATAAATTTATTAACACTACATGGGGAGAAAAATGTCTCACAACTACTCTTGTGAATTCCAACTACAGATGTACACAAAAATAATCAAAATGTGGAAGTGTTATTTAATACAGTTTTAAGAGTAGAGGATGTTATTTAGAATCATTAAGTTAAATTATCCAAATGTAGTAGGGCAAAAGAAGATATTCTAAATATTCTCAATTCACAAACTTATAGTGTCAGTCAAAAAACAACCCCCCCCTAAAATCTCAGGGACTTAAAATAACAAAGTTTGAATAAACAAGATGTGGTATAACCATAAAATGGAATGCTATCCAGCCATAAACATGAATGAAGTATTCATCATGCCATAAACATGAATGAACCTTGAAAACACTATGTTCATTAAACCAGACACAATAGGCCATATATTGTCTAATTCCAATTCCGTTCCTATGAAATTCCGGAACAGGCAAATCCACAGAGAAAGAATGTAGACTAGTGGTTGTGAGAGGCAGAAAGAAGAGAAGACTAGGGAGTGACTACTGACGAGTCCTGGGTTGTTAGTCCAGGTGACTAAAATTAGTGGTGATGCTGCACAATTTTGTAACTATATTAAAAACCACTGAGTTATATACACTTTGAAAAGGTGAATGTTAGGGCATGTGAATTATATCTCAATTAAAGAAATTTTTGAGGGACTAAAAATCCAGGGAGCATGGACAGCGAAGCTTTCTTTCTCCCTCATGCTGCGTGCCATGCCCACCTTGAGTCTGCTCCATGTCAGACTGACCAGAAACCCAGGGTCAGGGAACCCCCACCGACGGACCACCCGGCAGGGTGCGTTAACATGAGGACCGCACCACTGCCCTCACGGGCTTCAGATTTGGGGTACGTGTTTCACTTCCACTCAGTTCACAGGCAAAGTCAGTCACCTGGGCAAGTGTAACTTCAGTGGGATAGGGAAGTACGTCCTACCGTGCATCCAGAAGGAAGAGAATTGGAAGCAGGAGGTCAACAGCATTATGCTGGCATGTTTCTCTAATGAGCACTTAACTCGGTCCAAGACTACAACAGGCCCAGGGAAGCCAACACAAGAGAGTCGGGATGCTTGCCCTCAGGAAGCTCCAGGCAGCAAAGGTGATACCCTGCTTGGTAACGCGATCTATACCAAAGTGCCCTACAAAGGACCACAACAGCAATACAAATAAAGTGATACAGACATGATTAATTAAACCTATCTGAGTAGGGAAGTTAAACGTCGGGCAAACCCTGACAGACAAGCACCCTCCATGGAAAGGGAAGGGAGGAAAGAAGCAGTGAAAAGAAACCAAAGGGGGAAACACAGAGATGGAAAGACACCGCCCACTCAAACTGAAAAAGCACTGGTCGCGGCCTTGCTCAGCGCAGACTGCAGAGCCTCAAGATCCTCGTCATGGAGTGTGTGCAGTCTTTGCTCTTTAGGTAACAGTAGCATCAGAAGGTTCAAAAGAATGGATGACCAGTCTGAGAAAAATAAACAAGATGGATAGAGAGATGGTGCAGGGCCAAGACACAAACGAGAAATCTCTTTCCACTGTTCAGGAAACTACCAATGAGGATCTACGCCAGCAAGGTGGTAGGAGAGAAAGCTGACACATTTTACAAGGAAAATTAGCAAGACTTGTGACTCGTTTCATATCTTTGTCCTATAACTTACATATCCCAGTATATTAAAAAAGTCATTACAGCCCTGGCCGGTTGGCTCAGTGGTAGAGCATCGGCCTGGCGTGCAGGAGTCCCGGGTTCAATTCCTGGCCAGGGCACACAAGAGAAGCGCCCATCTGCTTCTCCACCCCTCCCCCTCTCCTTCCTCTCTGTTTCTCTCTCTTCCCTTCCAGCAGCCAAGGCTCCATTAGAGCGAAGGCCCGGGCGCTGAGGATGGCTCCATGGCCTCTGCCTCAGGTGCTAGAATGGCCCTGGTTGCAACAGAGCGACACACCAGATGGGCAGAGCATCGCCCCCTGGTGGGCGTGCCAGGTGGATCCCAGTTGGGCGCATACGGGAGTCTGACTGCTTCCCCATTTCCAACTTCAGAAAAATACAACAACAAAAAAAGGTCATTACACCCTTCCCCTAAACAGTACAAAGAACAAGCCCTAGCGTCTAGCACACTGGCTAGCACAGGGACACTAAATGTTGAACTAAACATTGTAAAACCACTATCTATTCTCCTTCCCTATCTTTCAACATTTCTATTGAAACAAAAATGACCTTTGAGTCTTCTCACCCTAACTCTGTCTCCAAGCAGTTACTATCTTCCTTGATCTCTGCAGTGTGTCCTAGATATTTCTCCCTTCTCATTACCAACAGGTCCACGATTTCTTATCCAAGATTCTGGGGCCAGATGTGTGCCATAATTCAAAACTTTTCCAGATGAAAAAGGTAATATGGTATATATACCACATAGTACATCAAAAAACAAAAGTAGAAATTGGGAATATCAACACAATGATACTTCTGGGAAGAGATATGTGAATGTTCCCACTAAGAGCCTCACATGGGCTTAGATCAAGGTTTAAATCACATGAATTATAGCACCAAACTTAAAGGGGAAATGTCATTTTCAAAGCTTTCTTTGGATTTTTGAACTGCAGATTGGGGACTGTGGACCTGGGGTTCAGCTAGTCTGCTGCAATCGTCATTTCCCTACGTCATTCCTTCCTACTTTAATCCATCTTGCATTCTCTTACCACATCATGGGGGTGACAGAAGATGAGAGAGAGCAAGGAGTTGAGAACCTATGTGAAAAAATAATGACAGAAAACTTCCCTAACCTGGTGAAGGAAATAGACATACAAATCCAGGAAGTACAGAGAGTCCCAAAGGAGATAAACCCAAAGAGGCCCACACCAAGACACACCATAATTAAAACGCCAAAGATTAAGGACAAAAAGAATCTTAAAGGCAGCAAGAGAAAAGCAGTTAGTTATCTACAAGGCAGCTCCCATAAAACTAACCACTGATTTTGCAACAAATTTGCAGGCCAGAAGGGACTGACATGAATATACAAGTGATGAAAAGCCAGGTCTTGCAACCAAGATTACTCTACCCAACAAAGCTATCATTTAAAATCAAAAAACAGATAAAGAACATCCCAGTCAAGGAAAAGCTAAAGGAGTTCATCACCACCAAACCACTATTACAAGCAATGTTAAAGGGTCTTCTTTATGAAGAATTAAAAAAAAAAAAAAGATAAAAAATATAAATAGTCCTGGGTGGGTGGCTCAGTAAGTTGGAGCATTGTCCCAATAAGCCAAGGTTGCAAGTTCAATCCCCTGTTGGGCACATACAAGAATAAACCAATGAATGCAAAGGTGGGTGGAGCAACAAATCAGTATGTCTCTCTCTCTCTCTCTCTCTCTCTCTCTAATAAATAAATAATTTTTTAAAAATATGAATAATAAAATGGCAATAAATACATACCTCTCAACAATTACTTTAAATGTTCCAATTAAAAGACATATGGAGGCTGAACAGATAACAAAACAAGGCCCTCATATGTGCTGTCTACGAGAGACGCACTCAGATCGAAAGCCACCCACAAAATGAAAGTAAAAAAACGAAAAAGATATTTCATTATGGAAAACAACAAACAAAAAAGCTGGGGAAGAAATACAGCAGACAAAACAGATCTAAAAACAAACAAGCTGAACAGAAACAGATTCCGATACAGAGAGCATTTCAATGTTCTCTGCTGGATGGGAGGCGCGTGTTGGGGGGACAGGTGAAAGAGGTGAAGGGACTAATTAGGACAAATTGGTAATTACAGGACAGTATGGGGATGTAAAGTACAGCAGAGGGAATATAGTTAATAATACTGCAATAACTGTATGGTGTCAGGTGGGTACTGGATTGACTGGGCTGATCACTCTATAAGTTACCTAATCTCTGGGGAGCACAACTGAAACTAATATATTACTGTATGTCAACTGTAATTGAAAACATAAAACTATTTAAAGTAAAAGAATAATTAGTAAGTAAATCATTCAAAGCTATATTCCACAGATCTTGGGTTTCATCTACAATTTATATACAATGCCTAGGCACTAAATATATTTGTTCAATGAACAAAGACCTAGTATTTAGTGGTAAAAAGATGAAGGAAACAGTTTACACTAACAACAGGAAAAGTACACATTTGGCTATGATAAACAACACTCTGGCTATAATAATAATAATAATAATATAAAAAGCTACTTAATGCAACAACAGTTTGGGGTATCAGACCAAGACCTCCAGCACACAGGTGAGTGAGGACCACTCCAAGCCCAGAGCACGCCCAGCACTTGCTGGGAACTGGTATTTCAGAGTGCCAGAGCACTCCTCAGCTGTGGTGTGGAGCTGCTCATCTACATCTATTGCTGACTGGCTTTTCTATACATCACGCTACTTCTACACCAGAACTGAAATGTTATCTGGCCCTGGCATAAAAATAGTACTTGACCTTCACACTCTGGAAACCTGACTGAGGCAGAGAGGGGCAGGGTAGGGATCAAGAGGCCAAGCGCTTCCTTAGACAGAATATTTTCTGCAACTTGCCCCAGATTTTACAGCCGGGATAATGTTCCACTATAGAGGGTTTATCAACAAAATGCTGACTTCAGGTTTTTATATTACCAAATTTTAGAAACTGGTAGGCAAACCACTCTTCAAAGATAATTTTTTAAAAGTTCAAAAAATACATTAACATATACATGCTTATATTCTAAATGCCACTAAACACTAGAGTTAACAGAAAAAATATAAATTTTCAAGTAATAGAAATATTCACAGTAATAAATGAATTAGTTAAAATCTGAAATCTTTTCAATCTAAAATTTTTCAATTTATGTCAAAAAATTTAAAATAATAATCAATTACAAAGATTAGCTGATGTGGGCACTGTCCATCTAGAAAATGTTTACAAATGTATATAATACTCAATTTAGCAAGGCTCTAAAGATATTATATAGGCTAATTCCAACCAGCCTGAAAACCCCAAGGAAGCAAAAAGCAATATAATCCATTCTTTACCTGCAGCTCCTTTGAGACTCTCTCTAAGTGATTAGTTATCTTCTTAATCAGATCACTGTACATCTGTTCCGAGTGCTGCTGGCATACACATTTATACACACAGCTGTGGGGGAAACCAGGCAACCCAAGTTAATCATCAGCCTAAGGTAAAAGCATACCCTAGCTACACGGCCACTGGTCAAATACTCAATTCAGGCCTAAATATAGTGACAACAAATCATCTTTTGAGTACTCTCTTGCACATTTTATCAGTACTAGATAACTGAACATTTGGTGGTATTTTGAGTCTGATTATGGTAGCTACTTATAAACCCACATCTCTCTCATTTTAATGAATGTCAAAATAAAGAAGAGAGTAATAATGAGCAGAAAGCTTCTCTCTCACAAAAATATCTGCAATGTAACCTCTGTGCATCATGTACACACGACAACTCAGTTGTCTCTTCCTCCTCTTGTGAAGGGGCTGACCTCACATCCCACCCCGGTTCTTCCGGTTCTTCCGCACTAATATGCTGCTCCATTTACTAGGAACTGGGAAACAAAATAACCAGAGTTAATAGACATCAACAGATTAAGCTAGGGTCTCCCTGGGAGACTAAAAAACTATGTATCTTGCCCTTGCTGCTACCTCCATAGTCTCTGCCTTATATGTGGCAGGCTGAGGGGGGAGAAGTCCAGTTGTGTGGGGCTAACTCAGTCTTGATTTGAAAACCAATTCTGAAGCAAAAAGTATAAATCAAACTTCCAGTCCACAGTGTATATAACAAATAAATAACTTACAGAGCCTTGTCTTATGTTATGCACACATGCTGTCATAATTCAAGTTGCCATGAACATCAATACACCCTCTCTAACCCAGGCATGTTAGATCTTGACTTACCTGTATATCTGTTCATAGGATATGGGGATATAGTCACCAGGACTCTGGGTTAAAAGCTGATCTATGGCACCATCCAATTTTGGCCAATATGTGCTCTTATAATCTTCAATAGTTATAACATTCATTACTGAAAGTAAAAAGTAAAATAAACATTACTGTTGTCACATGTAAAGCAAACAGAAACTCTGGCAATTCAGTAAAATTCCTTTTCAATTTCACACTGACACTCATCATCTAAATACAACTCAATCACTATCCCCTTTCCAGTTTTTAAAAAAAGCAACCTGGTCAGGGATTTGAAGTAGCCATTAGTTATGATTTCAAAACAAATTACTATGAATCTGTCCATCTTTAAAAAATAAAAAGAAGCCAATCTCTCTGGCTTCTCTTCCTTATTTCTGTAAGCTTCTGTTATCAGCGAAGCTCCACATTCACTGACCTTCAAAGCCGCATTGTCAATGATGTAAACACACAGCCACCTGTGAACCACAATAAGGTTCTGGGGCACCCCTGGGAAAATCTACCTATGCCTCTGACTATGAAAAACTTCAACTACTCCAGTAACAAAAGCGGCTGCTAGAGATCTGCAGAGACTGTCGCACCGCTGGCCCCCTCAGACACGCCCACAGCTGACGCTCTCGCTATCTTACGCTGTGGACAAGCCCAACAGGCAAGACCGCTGGTGGGCTGGAGCCTTACACTGAAGGCTTACCCCACTCCCCCTGGCAGGCTCACTCCTGCACTCCGTAACACCTGGTCCTAACAACTCTGAAATTCAAAGGGGACAGTTATCTCACAACAACGAAATGAAGCTAATGTTTGAAAGAACTCCCCAAAGCACGGAAGACACCTTCTGTCACGTGACCCTCCACCACCTCAGCAGATCGGGGCTAACAGCTACTCGGTCCAGTATTTTATTATCTTACCAGAAACTGGGAAGCAGGGGGCTGACTTCCCCGAGGTACCAGGTAAACAAAGCCTTTACCTAGCTTCTTTCATCCCATTATGGAATGATTTCCAAACCTTCGTCATTCAGGTTCCAGATGCTCCTCATTTCTATAAACCCCCTATATCACTTAGGTTCAATATTTTCTTTAAATTGATCCACTTTTTTTGTTGCTTAAATAAATTTATTTTAAGGACATGAGGAATGAACTGATCAAACAGCATGCAGTAATCCTTAATGCACTGTGCTAAATGAAAGGATCAGACCGAAGGGTACACAAGGTCCTCACTTTTGTGACACTAAAAAAAGGCAAAATTATATGGCGGTAAACAGGTCAGTGTTTGCCAGGGGCTAGAAGGTAGGGAGGTCCATCTACAAAGGGGTGACATGGGGGAATTTTTACAACAATGAACTGATTTGTATGGATACACCATCCATTTTTCAAAACCAAGACCCATACACCATAAAAGTAAATTTACCGTATGAAAATTAAAAAAAAAATAATGAGGATGTAGTGATAGAGAAAGAATACAATCTGTGATGAATCTAATTTACAAACAAGCTGCATGAGCCCACTGAAGGGAAGGGGAAGAAAGGAATAACCTGACTGCATACAAGGCTGGAAACAGAAAGAACTGCACATGGGAGAGCTCGCGTGCACACACACACACAAGACAGAAAGAGGCCAAGTCAGGGAGGGCCTCGCAGGCCGTTGTAAAGACTCTGGCCTTACTAAGTAAGAGGAGGGCTCTGGGGACAGAAGCAACCTGTTCTGACTCAGGTTTCACCTACGGAGCACTGCGGGGCTGTGTTAAGAGTAAACTGAGTCAAGAGGCGCTGAGGCTGGGCCCGCTGATGGGAGTGAGAGCGATGAGAAGAGCGGACAAGATCTGCTGCTGGTCTGGATGTGAGATGCAAAAGGGTCATGGTGGCTCCGATGTTTCTGGCCTGCGCACCGAAGGATAGGGTTGCTGTTTACTAAGATGAGGTGGATACAAGAGAAGCTCAGCATGTTTGCGAGAGCAGCAGAAAATGTGGACACAAAGGCTAGTCAGCACCCACCATTATTTGCCTCAGTGTCCTCCCTGGCTGCCAGAGCTGCTCAGTCCAAAGGCAAGGCAGGCTGGAAGTTCTGAAGACACCGTGAGGCAATGACTAATGAGAAATTCAGCATAAACACCCCAGTATCCCCTCTATTCTCAGGGAGGGACACGTACTGCACTGCCCCCCAGAGCTCACCACCGGGATTACACTCCCGTTGCTCCCCACGGGGATTTCTTCACTGGCTTCCTCTTACCTTCTTCCCTGTGCTTCTCATGTCTCCACCCCACAAGCACTTCCTAAAATCACCCACTTGCACTTATAACTACTTGCACTTTTTTTAAAAAGTAACCAAAAATGGAAAAGCAGTGTCATTTGATATTAAACAGAAGGAAATATATATAGAAATAAATACAATGTTATTAAATTCTAGTTAGCTCCTACTGCTGCTAAAGGTTTTGAGCCTAAAACTTGTTTCCTTGTGAAAAAGGGAAATTGACAGATGTTGAGAAGTACTACACACCAGCTCCAGAATACTAGCTTTCTGCTTTTGGAAATTCAAGAAAATTTAAAAATAAAAGACCAAAAACAGAAATCACTTTCCCACTATGTGATTCCAGGATACTGAATCCCAATCAGTGCACCACCTAAACAACACCCTAATACCTGCTCCACACCAGAAGTTGACACTTAAAGAAAGGAAATGACATGCTCAGAAAGAAAATGTCATGTGCCAAAAAGGTAAGAATATACCAATCCCATGGGCTCCTCAACTGATTAGTTCAAAACATTACACCTCCAAATGCAGGTGGGACTAGCAAAGGACCAAGTCAAAGACATGAAGGAAGAAAAAGAACCTAACACATCAAGTCCTGCAGCTGTAAATTCTGCATGACATCCCATGACCAAAACAGTGACGGCTAGTGCCCCTCAGGTGTCTTTCACATGGTATTTTTTTTTTAATCAAGTGAGAGGCAAGACAGTAGAGAGACAGACTCCCACATGTGCCCTGACCAGGATCTACCCAGCCATGCCCCCACTCTCCCAGTCTGGAGCTGATGTTCTGTCCATCTGTGTGGGGCCACTGCTCTGTTGCTTGACCACCAAGCTATTTTTAGCACCTGAGGCAGGTCATGGAGCCATCCTCCCTGCCCAGGGCCAACTTGCTCATTTGAGCCATGGCTGAGGGAGGAGAAGGGGGCGGAGGGGGGGGGAAACAGATGTTCACTTCTCCTGTGTGCCCTGACAGGGAATCAAACCCAGGAGTTCTACATGCTGGGCCAACGCTATACCACTGAGCCAGGGCCAACACTTTTTTTTTTAATACTCTGGTTTTCATGTCAAAGAATATTAAACTATTTCTCTTCCATCCCTTCTCCCCACCAAAAAAACTACCTTCATTTAGAATAAACTCCTTAAGAATACTATAATGGCATTATGATGAAAATGATTAAGCCAAATTTAACAGGCTAAATTATATCTTAAACATAATGACTTTTTAGATTAAATATAATTAATTACAGCTAGATAATCTGACTGAATGGAGGAGAAAAAAGCTCTGGGTTTTCTACTTAACTCTGATGAGCAAATGTGATATAAGAGAAAAATTATGATGTCATGTTGCCACCATGGACCCATCTATCTATCAATACCAATCTAGTAAATCTGTGTGGTCCAAAACATTCCCACCTGGTAGAATGTTCTGCTTCCTGAAACAGAAGAGGATGACTGAAATCTTTCAAGGAATGGATAGAGAGAAGCTGAAGACTCTCAAAAACAAAGCCAAGAGATAGGTATTGTCAAAAGTCCAGCTTTGGGAATAAAGAATAGAGTGGGAGAGGAAGATCAGAATCAGAACAAGGTAGTGTAATATAATAAATGCTTGGGTTTTGCATCTTTACTTAAAAAAAAAAGAGCCTGACCAGGCGGTGGCACAGTCAGGCTGGGATGCGGAAGACCCAGGTTTGAGACCCCGAGGTCACCAGCTTGAGCGCAAGCTCATCTAGTTTGAGCAAAAGCTCGCCAGCTTGGACCCAAGGTCGCTGGCTCCAGCAAGCGGTTACTCGATCTGCTGAAGGCCCGCAGTCAAGGCACATATGAGAAAGCAATCAATGAACAACTAAGGTGTCGCAACGAAAAACTAATGATTGATGCTTCTCATCTCTCTCTGTTCCTGTCTGTCTGTCCCTGTCTATCCCTCTCTCTGACTCTCTCTCTGTCTCTGTAAGGAAAAAAGAAAAAAAAAAGAAAAAAAGAAAATCCCCTTACTTATTTCTCTCAACTTGCCACCAGGCAGTCCCCGGGTTATGAACAAGAAAGACAGGTTCTGTAGGCTTGAAAATGTTTAAGTATTTATATACACAAAGGTAAAAAATCAATACTATGCTAAGACAAACATCTGCCTAAATTGCATTTAATAGGTAAATGTACCTGTTCCAACTTATATACATACAAATTCAACCTAAGAGCAAACCTCCAGAACCTCTCCCATTGTAACCCAGGGACTGCCTCTGGCAAAGGAGACAGAAATATCTACTTCCTTGCTTCTAAGAGAACTGCCCAGTTGTTGTTTTTAAAGAAAAAGTCAGTCAAATATTTATTCAAATACTTTATCCTTTTCCTTATTAGGAGACCAAAAAAACCTGCACCACCTACTCAGGTGTATTTTGATTAGTCAGTAGAAGAGGATAGCTACTGTTAATTAAGTCCCAATAAAGCCTATTTGCTTCTAAAGTAGGCTAAAACCTTTTTAAAAATTGCATGCATTAAGTGTCTTACTGGTTAGAAATCCATACATTTCTCAATTTGAGGAAATGTAACAAAATAGTAGAAACTTCCTTCATCACCACTAGCTTAAAAAACTGAACAGCGGCTGCAGTAGCCCACCCACAATAGTGAAACTTACATTCTTTAAAATAGTTACTGCACAACCATTATTCCACAATTAAAATGCCACATTTGAGCCTGTGACACAGTTTCTAAAACTAACACATTACAATACTACATATATGAAAGGTTCAACTGCAATCAAGATAAGACATCCAGTACGGCTCCAACTAATCCAAAATTTCACAATATACAAATAGAGACTACACAGTTGTAAACCACGTTAACAGCACGTGTTGCATGCTTCTAAAATTCTGTGATTTCCTGCAAGATTGTTTAAAAACAAGTTAATCTTTTTACTGCGTTAGACCAGGAAAGTTGAACTCAGAAGTAGCAGCAGAAGGCCGTGTGTGCTCAAGTGGAAACCTCAGTAAGTGTGCCAATCCATGCCCCGCAGGCCTTTGAGAAGCTCAGGATTTGAGGACAGGATACAATGAGTGTGGACTGAAGGGAGAGAGGTGGTGGGGTGGGAGGTGAAGACTGATCCAGGAGAAGAAAGAAGTGCTGTTCTGTGCAAAACCAAAATAAAAGCATAGGATACAAGACACAGGTTCACAATGGGTGTAGGAGGGCATACGTGTGCATGTAAAGCACAGGGCTGGTGGATTTTAAGTAAAAGTCAACAGTCAACATCAAAAATGCACAAAAAAATCTAACCATGCTCTTCTCTTTAATTCTAGAAAGCCAGCAGCCAGAAGAAATGTACTTTTTTCGTGCCCCACCTACCCACCCCACCATTCTCCATTGGAATGGAAGATCCTTCCCTAGGAAATGGAACAGTCCCAGAGAAAAGACATTCATAAACTAATATCTGGAGCTTCCTCCACAAACTAGCAGCTCTGCATCCAATTAGCCTGAAGAGAAGCCCACAATTACACTTGGAAAGGCCCCTTGCAAACACAGAAGTAACTACTAATTAGCCTTTTTAAAACATGAATAGAGCTCAAGATACCAAGATTTGCAAAGTCTCAGACATGAGAGATCAAAACAAACAAAAATTGGTAAGATTAAAAAAAGATAAGAAACTAAAAGAAAACTTTTTAAAAAAACTCTATAATTACTATCCTCAGAGAGGTAAGATAAAAATTAAAAGCACTGCCATGAAAAAGCAATCCAAATGCTCTTAAAATTAAAAACTAGTCACTGTTAAAACTTCAACAGAAAAAAGAATACATCAAGGAACTCTCCCAGAACAGAGCAAAAACTAGTTAATAGACTTAGAAAATCAAAACGGGAAATTCAACATCTGACTAGTAATTGTAAGGTGGTCAGCAATGGGGGAAAGTCACGTGAGGAACCCAGACCCGGGAACTTTGGCTAGAGCCGCCCACACTCATGCGCACCAAAAGAAACTTCCCAGGAGTCCTGGGGAAAACAGCGACTGTCTATCAGACAGTGAGATTTCACCACGTCATATTAGCTCGACCACTCGAGAGACCCTTTAAATATCCTCCACGTGGGTCACCCCATGCGACTCCTCTGGCCTCTGTCCCCGGAACCAGAGAACCTCGTCGGGCGGGATACGCTGTACTAAATAAAGCTTTTGCTTATCCACACTTCGTGGCTACGCCCTTCCTTCTTCCTCGGCGGGGAAAATACCTTACAATAATAATTCTAGAGAAAAGAGAAAATGTAAAGGGAGCAAACTATTGACAAATAGAAGAAAATATCCCAGAAATGTTGGGGGGGGGGGGGAGTCATATAGAAAAGAACAAAAATTGAAATGGCACCTGAATTCTCCATTCTAATACTGCAAGCTTAAAGTCAATGAAGCAACACTTTACAAGTTCCAAGGAAGAAAAATTCTCGGGTAAGAATTCTATACCCGAACTGTCAATCAAGTATGAAGGCAGCATTTTTTACATAGGCAAACTCTTATCCACACATTTTCTCAGGAGGCTATTAGAAGATATATTCTAAACTAAACACCACACACACACATGCACAAATACACCAATAAAAAGAAAGACATCAAGTAATTATTTGGGAAGTCCCTGAGTAGCAACTGTGTAGAGACCCTGCGGAATAAACAGGAACAGAAGACTAACGGCTTCCCGCGCAGACACAAACAACATACTGATTCACTGAGCACTGTAAAAACACTAGGGACAGGTTCACGGTGAGTCTGATAAAGGTGTTGCAAAGTTTTTAAGGTAAGTTTAATGAAAATTATGCAAGTATAAACAAGGCAACTAACAACAAAGTTCTTTCTCTGTGAAAGAAAATGTCATCTGATATATTCCTAGCCCTTGAGTGAAGATTTACATAGTCAAATGTAAATATGGTTTATTGATTGAACCAAAGATTGTGGTATTGAGAACTGAAGAGCTGATGTGTGTAGAGATATAAAAGGACTAAATCCTCCCTTCAATGGGAAGTTAATAGGTAACATAAAAGTGATAAATTAAACAATAACAATATTAACACACTGAAATATGTAGATAAATATCAGAAATGCTAACTGCATTAAAAGTGACTGACTCGGGGTAACAGGTCCAGGAATAGGCAGGAGGGAACCACTGATTTTCATCAAGTGTCTTTTTCACAATTTGAGTTTTTAAATTACAAGCCTGTATTTTAGTAAGAACAAAGTTTTAAGGCTAAAGAGTTTGCTGAGTCTTAAATCCTCAGAAATTGAGAAATAAATCTAGTGAAATTAAATTTTTGTCTCAGTGTTTGCAATATTCTAAGGCACAGGAATGAGAAAGCTCAGACTGACCAACAAACTACCAGAATGGTCCACAGGCTCCTCTAAAAAGAGAGACAGACACAGGCACACACCCACCTATACTACACACACCTCCCATATCCATGTGAAAGGCAGGTCAGTTCCCAGTCATCCAAAGCAGCAAATCTTGTCTCTTTATCCCCCCCCCAACCCCCAAATTTTATAGACTCTAGTCACCAAACATTTCCAAAATCCGAAACTTTGCTTAAGATGCTGTATTTGTTCAAGCCTTCATCTCCTGTTGTAAAGCCAGTTGCCACGGCCACCATCACAGCTGCCTGGCCCATGCAGGTTCGCATTTGATTCGGACAGACAGTAATGAAACAACGGAGCCAAGAACTGGGGGACCAGTTAGCTTTAATCCTACCTTGCACCCCACAGGCGAGAAATACACACAGTAGGAAAACACTTCCCTTTCCATTCAGGGCTCCCAAAGCCACTGACTTATCTGAGTTTCCTAGAATCAAAGGTTTCTACCTCACCAGCCTTATTCACCTCTGTTCCCCATCTCCTCCTCTCTGCACAAACTCTGCACAAACTGGCTACTCCCTCAGCATTCCACCATCTTGGCTGCCTCTCCTCTCCTCCACATGGCCTTTCTCTACCCTGCTCCAGCATGGGCTCCTCTGCCCCATTTTATAGTGTAAAAATCAAAACCTTTAATCCAATATATAAACAAGGAAGTCTCTGATACAAAGTCACTATCTGAGGCATGATGGGATTCCTCATGAGAGTGCACCACCCCACCATGCAACAGTCAAGGGTGTGGGGAAAAGCTTAGTTTTAAAACTAAGCCTTAGGCTATAAGGACCCTGCCTGCTTACAGCCTGTCCCTCATACCCCAATGCAAACTATAAGCAAGCAAAAATATATATCATATTCACAAACTTATTTAACCGACAGCTGTCTAGACCACAATAATTACAACCCCCTAACTAGTCTTCAGGCCTCCATTCATTCTCCTTTCTCATCTAAATTCACTCACTAAGACAGCATTCACTAAGTGGACTCTAACATCGCTCAGTGGCTTCTACTGAAGAAAACCCTCCATCTAACAGGGAACACAGGCCCTTCACCCTTCACTCTCTAGGCCTTTCTATCTACCCACGTGTAACTGGGGCACACCCAATGTGCCTGCCTCACACTCTGTGTTCCAACAATAATTTCAACTCTGGGTCTTAGGCACAGCCTGCCTAAGTCTCTTCAAGTCATCCTCAATTCTCCTGACAAACATCCTTGTACAGCTTCTCTGTCTCCTCTATGCTACCATGTACACACATAACTTTACCACTCAACCTTAATGATCTGTCCATCATCTGCCATACTAAACTGAGTCTCATTCATCACCAGAGGCTAAACTAAAGTCCCTGGCGTACAGTTAGTTGAAAAGAACACCGTTCAGACAGATGCGTAGTCAGAACACCTGCAACTACAAATTACAGATCTCTGCAACTCTATCTACAGAGATTAATAGCCAAATGTCCACAGAAGAAGAAAACTGAAAGGCATGCTGGCTCTGCCAAGACATATCACAAAAGGACCTCAACAATTTTTTTATATAATATTTAACAGTTTACAATGTGATTATAATGGTCTACAACTTGCAGAGTTAACTTTACTTGCAGTATTTAAAGAGGAAGAAAACGGCATTTATTGTCTCTAAGGGTTTGGGACTGGGCCTTACATAAACATTCTGATGTCTTTCTCTTTACAGATCCATCCATGCCACTTTGTGCAATAAATGTCAAAAAATGGCAAGACTAAATCCCGGTAAGATTTCCAAATTTAGCCAATCAATATCCTAGCGATGCTTGCTGCAGCACAATTCCACTGATCTGGACGGCAAGAAGATTCCGAATAACCACCACCAATGCTGCAAACAGTGCATATTTTAAGACCTGAATACTTTAACTGATGCACTTGTAAAATGACTGACCAATCTGAAAACTGGCAGACAGGACCTGACCAAGTAAAGGGCAACTTTATTTATGATTTAACGAAAATAAATTTCATTCAGTTCAACAATCAATTTTGAACACATTTTTAACAGTAATTTTAAAAAAACAGAATAATTTCACCAAGTTCAGTTTAAAATACTGTGAAGGTTCTGTTCATCAGAAGAGAACCTTCAATGCACCGGGTTAGTGACTGTCCTGAGATCATGGCACAGGATCATCAATGCAAGATCCCTCCCTCCACCCATCCATTGGCTGTTACCTCATCCCATCTGCCCCATCCCCCAACATGTTCAGAGAGGGAACCATTCTATTCTGTTCAACACAGTTGGAATATGAGTAGATACGACATAGGCTCCATCGGGGCAGAAGCTGTAAAACCCATTCTGTTCACTCTCATCTTTGTCTCTGCTGAGAATGCCAGGACCCAGAAGAGAGCTTCTCTCCAGAATGGGATGACTTGTGACAAGCCAGCTCTTGGTGGTTACTATCATAGAAAACTGACTAACATAGAATGAAGAGGTACACTAAACAGTTACACTTCCCTAATTAGATTCTGCCAATGATACATGAGTGAGATTTGGAAGGCTAGAGCAAGGCAAAGGATATATTATTGCTGCTGCTGCTGGTTCTAGCAAGCAAGGTTGGGGTGTGAGAGTCTGAGGCAGCCAAACTCCAAGTTCCAGTGTCTGGTCACCAGACGTGGGGGTGATGGGGGCAGCTGGGATGATGTAGGAGAGGCACAGTCACCTGCCCTCTGGAATGAGGCTGTAGGGGAGCAGCCTCTATACCTCTAACCTTCCCAAGAATCTCTAGAGCATCTGATACTCAGTATTAGATCTCTTCTTGCTTTGAGACCTACGTTGGTTTCTTACACTGAACTGTGACAAAGATTTGGTTCCAGAGTAGTTACAGGACACAGACTCTCAAAAGCTAGGAAGCTGTTTTTGGTCTTCCAATCCAGTTGGATGTCAAGGTAATGACATTGCTACCATTAGATAACATAATACTAATAGTGCACGGCACACAGTAGCAAGGAGTTATTTAAATTATCGCCTATAAGTACCTAGAATAAAGTTCTTGAAGAAAAAATCTGACAGTTATGATGGAAATGAGAAATATGGATCCTGACAACAGGTGAAAGCTTGAAGGAATTTATTAGCTTAAGCATCCACGACTGCCATAAAATAATCTCTTAAATCTTACAGGCACAGGGTTGAAAAAGCCGACAGCACATGTAAAAAGGAAATGCAAAATAAAACCACAAGGAGATACACTACTGACCTCTAGAGAGGCTGAAATGAAAGACTGACAAGGCTTACATGTGAAGCCTTCCCAGTACAAGTGTCCACTAGTATGTGGAGCAACGGGAACTCTCACACATTGTTCGTGGGAATTAAACTGTTCAGCCACTTTGGAAAACAGTTTAGCAGTTTCTCTCAAGTTAAACATATAGTTAAAATATGACCAAGCAATTCTAATTGTAGGTATTCATATGAAAACCTAAGTCCACACAAAACCTACATGATTGCACACAACAGCTTTATTAATAACAACCCAAACTGGAAACAACCCCAATGATTATCAACAGATGAGTACATAAACAATTTGTGGTATATCCCAAAAAAGAACAGTAATCAGCCATAAAAAGTAATAACTTATCCATGCAAAAACAATAACAAATCTCAAAAACAGAGTGAAGGAAAGAAGCCAAGCATGAAATAATACAGATTGTATGATTCCATTTATATGAAAAACTAGTGACAGAAATCAATGGATACTTGGGGTTAGGGGCAGGAGTACTGACTACAAAGCTTAAAAAGTCCATATTTCAGTGAAGGAACTGTTCCACCTCCTGACTGAGCCACCAGTAGTGGTCACTACTGGAGAGACAGTCAGTCCTGCTCGGGCCTCTTACACTCCTACATGTCTTGTTGAGTGTGCCAACGCTGCACGGCCCAGACAACTGCCCCTGAACGCGGGGGCCCCTGCACAGCTGGTACCCTTCAAAGATGAGATCATGTCTCCCCCTGGACAAAGAGAAGGCTTGCCGACAGCTTTCTATAAAAAGCAGTGGATTCCCCAAGTTCAGCCTTCTTCAGCCGCGACATAAATCCACTGAGGGAGCATCCATCTTGACCACACTCTGTCACCCCCGGAGGACTTGGGAGGAAGGGAACCTAAACAAATCTGCTGATTCTCATGCTATCTGCTGGGCCATGAATAAGAAACTCTTTCTCTGACCCAGGCATATCCCAGCTTCTGCCAGCACCCAGTAATCACAGTAGGCCTAGCTATTCTTTTATAGCTTGCCCAAATCCCAGATCAAACAGTCACCTGGGTCAAAATTCACAACCTACATGGCCAAAATAAGTACACTCTATTAATAAATATGGAGGACGGAGAAGAGATAAAGGGAAGGAGAAAGAAGAAAATGGGAGGAGGAGGAGGAGGAAGAAAAAGAAGAGGAAGAAGGGAAGGAAGGAGGAGGAAGGAAGGAAGAGGAGGAAGGGGAAGAAGGGGAGGAAGGGAGGAAGGAAGAGGGAGAGGAGAGGGAAAAAGTCAAGACACCAGAAATTCCCTAGTAGAAGAGTGAATCCAGATTTAGGATGGCAGGAATGTCAGTATGGTCTTATTATGCCCAACCTGCTCTCTCTCTCTCTCACAGACACACACACACACACACACACACACACACACACACGCTTAAACTGTCCTCTGAGAAGGAACTGAGAAGTATACTGGCGAGGAATACATTAATATCCTTGAAAAAATGCCATAATGGCTGTCCTTTGCAGTTCTGAGTTAAAGATAGGCAATACTGCCATTAAAAGGGGCTTCCTCATTTCAATGGGATAATAAGATTCCCAGGGTGATAAAGGAGAAGTAGAAATATTCAATCCTCGTGTAAAATGAGCGTGATTATGGTAACAGGCAGCAGGACCAGACTAAATATCAGAATGGCTTGGATTTCTGGTGGTAGCTAGCCATGATGTCCTTAGCAAAAACAACTAGACACTACACACTAAGCTAGAATTACTTGGTGTGTAGAAATCAGCAGAAAAAAAGAGAAAAACTCTAGGTCTATCTAACAGAGGCCTGACTGAAGTGACCACAGTGGAAGGTTATGGCACCTTAGTCCACAGATGGAGCCTGTTGACAGAGACAGAGGCAGAGCAGGGGAGGATGGGTCCCACCGAGGAAAGGCCCTATAGAACTGCACCGAGAGCATCCTTAGCCTCCCACCTGGCCTCTTCCAGCAGAATCTGCAGCTATTTATCCAGAAGAATACATCTGGGAAATAGACTCATGCAAGGCACTCGCTCTGAGCTGAAAGTCACCACTGGGGACCAGAATGTCACTGTGGCAAACCAGTCCGATCAGCTTGGTGTCACACTGATAAACGCTGTTTGGGCCTCAGTCCACCTTGTAGTGGGCCCAGTAGAGCCATGGACTCAGCCTGTAATTTCCGAGTTCCTAAATGCACAATTAACAGCTCCCTGAACTATGGATTAAGGGGTATCAGTGTAGGAAGGGCCAAGTACATGCCCTAAGTGTGCCCCTTCCTACCCAAATAATAAACTCAAAGCACACCCTGTGGAAACTGCAGAGAACCTGTCTTTCAAAGACTTGAAAGATAGAGGAATAGCGATCATTGCGGCACTCTGATCTCACTCGCCTATTGGGCCAGTGCAGAGCAGACAGGTCTTTTTTTTTTTTTTTTTTTTTTTTTTTTTTTTTAATTTTTATTTAATCAATTTAGAGAGGAGAGAGAGAGAGATAGAGAGGAGAGAGAGAGACAGGGGGGAGGATCTGGAAGCATCAACTCCCATATGTGCCTTGACCAGGCAAGCCCAGGGTTTCGAACCGGCGACCTCAGCATTTCCAGGTCGACGCTTTATCCACTGCACCACCACAGGTTAGGCCGAGACAGGTCTTAAAGAACACATTCTAGGAAATCAAATCAGGCAGAGACTGCAATGGTAGTTGCTGTTCCAGATATGGCCTTTTTACAGGGACAAATCAACACAGTATATCCAACACCTTAGTATGTACCCGTCAAGCTAACAAATGCTTTTTTTTATCTATTCCAGAACAAACCACCAGAGCTGTTTGCACGTAGCAGTGGGAAAGTCCACTCACGGTCATAGCTCAAGGCTACACCAGTACTCCGACTAGCTTTCATTATTGGTCCATACTACTGTGGCCATCTCAGCACTTCACAGGTCCACTCCAGGGGGACTCCGCCCAGCAACTCCATCCCCACATCCCACGCACACTTCGTACTATGCAGCTTTCTCATTATCGCCAACCTAATAGGTTCAAAAAAGATGTTGCATTAGTTTTAATTTACATATCTGATTATTTAGTAATTTCAAATGTCTTCCTATGCTGGTTAGGATGTCCTATTCTGTAATCTATGTATTACTATCATTTGCCCATTCTTCCACAGACATCACTGTCCTCTTTTTATTGATTCCCTTATAAATTTTAGGCACTTCTAAAGTATGTTCTCATTCATTTGCCTTTTGCTGAATGGAAATCCTTAACTTTTATATAATCAAAGTCATTATTTTTTCAGTTTTAAAAGTTTGTAAAAGTTTGAGAAGTCTTTCTCTGTCCTGAGGTGAAGATCTCCTTTAGCATTGTCTTTTATTAATTTTTCAGTTTTTCCTTCCACATTTAGATCTTTCCTTTATCCCAAGTCCATCCTATGTTACAGTTTTAGGCTAGTTTATTCTTCACACAGAGAGCCATTCTCCCTAACAACACTACTCTCTTCTCCTTCCCTGATTTTTTTATTTTTTTAAGTGAGAGGAAGAGAGATAGTGAGACAGATTCCCCATGATTCATTTAACAATCCCTGCCTGGGGCCGATGCTTGATTCAACCAAGCTATCCTCAGTGCCCAGGGCTGACACTTGAACCAATCTAACCTCTAGCTGCGAGAAGGAGAGGGAGGGGAAGAGAAGCAGGAGGGAGAGGGAGGGGAAGAGAAGCAGATGGTCGCTTCTGTGTGCCCTGATCAGGAATCGAACCCGGGATGTCCACAGGCTGGGATGAGGCTCCATCCATTGAGCCAATCAGCCAGGGCCTCTCCAGTGATTTATGATGCCACCTTAAAGTTCTAAACATATACAGGTAAGTCTCAGCTCTCTAATTTGTCCCCCTCCCATCTATTTTTTTTATTCTTGCACTTACACTAGTTTTATATCCTTGAAACAGTATTTTAACTTCCAATAAGGCAAGCCCTGTTAAAGCCGATCTTTAAGACTGGTTTAGCTTTTCACAAGCATTATCCTGCCTGACATATATATCTTAAATTTAGATGATTGAGTTTGTCAGACAAACCAAAAGGAATTTTGATAGCACTTATTAAATTTATAGATTAAAATGGAGAAAACTGACATTCTTTTAAAACATTTTTTAATTTATTGATTTAGAGAGGAAGGGAGAAAGAAAAGAAACAACTATTTGCTGTTCTACCCATCCATGGATTCACTGGTTGACCCCTACATGTTCCCTGACTAGGGATCAAACCAGCAACCCCAGTAGCGCATCAGGACGATGCCCCAACCAATCCAGCTATTCCACCAGGGCCTGTTCTTGTAAGTAATCTTATCCCAAGAACATAAAAAAGTTTTTCCATTTATTTAGGTCCTCTTCTAGTTTCCTATTAAAGTTGTAAAGTTTTCCCCTTTAAAAGTTTTATGTATTCTTGAGTTAACTTCTAGAGACTTTATAGTTTTGTTTCTATTATTTTATACAATATTTAGTTTGGTTACTAGTTGATTATTGCTAGTGTAGTAAATGCTATTATTGACTTCTGTAGGTGATCTTTAATCCAGCAACCCTGCTAAACTCTTACTAGATCTAATCCTAATAGTTTCTCTCTTGATTCTAATGGTTTTTCTAGGTAAGTGGTATTATCTGCAAACAATGAGTTTTATTGTTTCCCTCCCTATCCTTATACTTACTATTTCCCTTTACAGCCTTAGCCAGGAACTTTCTTATCATATTAAATAGTAATAGTGATGGGGATACCCTTAGCTTATTACCAATCTTGAAGTACTTAAAATTTCTCCATTAAATATTATTGTTGTAGGTTTCTGGTAATAACTTTTATATAGTTATCTTATATTTTGAGCTGGATCTTATTAAATAATTTTATGGTACCAAGATAATTATGGTTTTCCTCCTTTAGCCTATCAATGAGATAAATTACATTAATAGATAAATAAATGTTAAACCATGCTTACATTCCTAAAACAAATTCTACGGATCAGAATTCTTTCAAAACATGGTTAGATATGATGAGCTTGTACACTATGTACGATTTTCCCATCTGTGCTAATAAATAAAATAAGAGTTATACTTTTCTCATATTATCCTTATCTAGTTTTAGAATCAAGATCTCACTAATCTCCTAAAATGAGCTTGACATCTCTTTTTTCTTCTTCTCATTTCCCAGAACTAGTAAAAAGGAATTGTGTTATCTAAAAGTTCAATGCAACTCACTTATAAGAGTATCTGGGTCCAGAGTTTTTGAAAGGAGATACCTTTAACTACTATTTCAGTTTCTTAAATATTTATGAGGCAGTTCAAGCTATCTTTTTCTTCTGATACTTTCAGTTTATAGTTTTTAAAGAATTTTTACATTTCTTTTTGATTTGATTGATTTTAGAGAGAGAGAGAGAAACATTGATTTGTTGTTCCACTTATTTATGCATTCATTGATTGGTTCTTGTATGCGCCCTGACTGGGGATCGAACCCACAACCTTGCCATATGGGGATGACACTCTAACCAGCTGAGCTACCCAGGACTAAGAATTTATACATTCCATCTAGGGCTAGGCTTCCAAATTTATTAACCTATAGAAATTCATAAAATTATTTTTTAATCTCATGTTTATAATTATTTCCCATTTTTCACTTATTTTATTTGCATCTTCTTTCCTTTATCTTATTAGAAAGAGGTCTAGCTTATTAATCTTCAAAGAATTTGGCAAATTTTGTTATAACTTCACAGATTTCTGCTCTTTTATGTTTTTTTTTAACTCTTCATATGAACTCTGTTTAGGCACTAAAGCAAGCTTCCTGCAGCATTTAAGTAAGTCACCTGCCACTCTGTCCAAGGTCTGCTTTTACCACACAGACTTCAACACAAAAACTATACAATATAAATATTATTTGCATGTATGCATGACACAGGAAAGAATCAAATACAAATCTTATCAACCATACCTACTTGTGAATGTCTAATTAAAGCAGCATCTTGAAGGTAAATTAGTTATGTGCTGATCCCACACTCACACACAAATGTATAAGGCTGTGACTATCTATCTGAAGCAAGACAAACATTTTTCTGCAATGATAATTGGACAATTAGTGGTGCGGTTTGATAGAATTAGTAACTAGAAATGACATCTCCCAGTTGCTTTACCAGATGCCATTCAAAACTTGCAGTTATTAATAGGACAAAAAATTCTGGCTGTAACGGTAAATTTGCACCCCCCTCCCCCCAAAAAATCCACTCAAAGCAAAAGCGCACTTTTTTCCCTAGCTATGAAAGCATACATCCTGGCTGGGGGCAGTTTAGGAATGCAAGGCAGATTTTGGTTTTAGGTTTTTCTGCCTGCAGTTGAGCGTTAAGGCAAATCAGTACAAGTTCAACACGCAACAGAATTTTGGATTTGGACACATGCTGAATGGCTTGTTCGCATCAGTGTAGGCTTTGAAAATAATTTTATAGATTAACTTCAAAACGGATGTCGTCACAGCTCCCACTGCATTAGTTTACTCGAGAAGCAACTCATATATTTTCCTCTTAGGGTGCAGACAGAAGGTGCACACTGGAGAAGAGAGAGAACGGGTGTCGATGTAGGTCAACTTTCTGATTCCCGATTAAGGCAGACTGGCTGAAAGCGCAAGCACAGAAGTTGCCAGATTTTTCTCTCCCCGGCTGCAAGAAGGAAAGACTGAAGGCCTCTCCCTAATGCAAACTCAGACTGCCTCATTTTCCTCTCACGTTTGAGGGTGCAACTTTAAGGAGGAAGGGGGCTACCGAGAAGAAAAGAGCGTCCCAATGAGGGACACCCATCTGTGATAAGGATCGCCTCCGCAGAACTTGCGGCTGTGCGCGCACCAGGCGGCTTTCTCCCGGCCAGGTAATACAAGAAGCCAGGGCCGCCGCGGCGCTGGCCGCCGCCACCAAACGGGGGAAGGGAGGCGGGGACGGGAGGGAGCGGAGCGGAGCGGAGCGGAGGGGGGACCCGGGCCTTAAACAAAGGAAGCGGGGCTCCGAGAGGGGTGGGCTCGGAGTCCGGGTGGGGAAGAGGAAGGCCGAGGCTGCCGGGGAGAGGCCGGACTCACAGAACTTGGAGGTGGAGGTGTTGATGTTGATGGTGGAGCTGGGGGTGGGGGCGGGGACCGCCTTGGCCACGGCGGCGGCCGCGTCGCAGCTCTTCAACATCATGATCACCCCATTGGCCTCCGCCGCCGCCGGCGGCCCCAGCTGGAGCCCCTCCTTGGGGCCCTTCCTGTCCACCGAGACCGCAGGCACGGCCAGCAGCTGCCCCCCCGGAGGCTCCCGGACAGGGGCCGGGATCGACGAGGGGGGCGGCGGCGGCTGCCGGAAGCCGTCCACGGCAGCCTCCCAGTTGTTGTGGTTCTGGTCATCCATCATCGCCTCGTAGGTGCCCCCCTCCTCCTCCTCCATGCTTTCCTCCATCCTGCTGGCCCCCAGCACCCGCCCGCCTCGCAGGCACCTGCCGCCTGTCTCAACCAGGGGCCAGGGGGCGCCGCGGCCTCCTCGAGGTCACATCGCCGGGGGCCGGGCCGGGCCGGGCGCGGCAGGGCGGGGCGGGCAGCGGGGCGCCGGGTCTCCCCCTCCGCCGGGCGGACTCTCGCAGGCAGAGCTGGCGGCGGTGGGCGCTCCAGTCTGCCGTCGGGGAGAGGCGACCGTAAAGAGGCAACGCCCCTCACGACATTTCACAGCAGCTACCTACAGGCAGTTGGAAAGGGCAGCTGGGGGAGCGGCCCGAAGAGCACGTGGTGCGAGGAACGAGCTGCGACAAGGGAAAACGAAAAGGGGCGGGAGCTGCACTCACCCTCACGGAACAGGGCAGAGGTTCGCCCCGCCTCGGCTGGCCCTGCCCGGACAACTGAGGGCGACGGTCCCGGGAGCACGCGTCGGCCCCGCCCCCGGCCCGGCCTGGCGTAATAAGGGGGTTCGGCCGCGCACGCGCAGTCGCACTGTGGTTGCCAGGACTACCGGGAGCCTAACCGGCCTCTAAAGCTGGACGCAGACCCCCGACCCGGGGTCTTATGGCACCTGCTACCCGTTTGGCGGTGTTTCTCTTGCGCTCACCCGGGTTCTGTGGCCTCCTCGCCGCAGAGGGTCTCGCAGCCCGGTCTCGGCTTGAGGTCCAAGCCTTGGAGCCACAAAGTCCCCAAGTCGCACATTGAAAACGTGTGGAGCCGCCTTGGACAGCCCTTTATGGGACAGCCCTTTGTGGGACCGCCCGCGGGCCTTAGCCCACACAACTCAGAACCGAGAATAAAAACTGACACTTGGCAGGATGGCTTAAAAAAATTAATGTGTTTGAAATAGTCATGGATTTTTAAGTTCCTCCTTCTCCATACCCTGAGGCCAGAAAATTTCAACTTAAAATCTCAAGCTTCGTGCTCTGTTTCACAAATCTGACTACAAGTTTGAGTTTGTAAGAGTCTTGAGGGTCAAAGAAAAATGATTATGGAACTATAATAATTTTTTTCATTCCTTTGTATTCTCAAATTGTAGCAAATAACAGTAATAGCAGATTATATATTATAATTGTGGAGCTCGTTCTATTGATAGCTACTGGTGCTAAGGAGTGTCTAAGAAAACCTCTTAATTACATTTAAGCTAGCAGATAATGAATCTTTATTTCCACAAATATGTAATTAGCATGAAGTGAAGAATCACTTCAGCCAAGAAGCTCTGATGAACTACAACATCCACAGTTGTTTCTATTACTTTCATATATTTTCCCAGTATATTCTGCACTATACCCAATGGAACTGTTTTACCAATAACAGAATGATTTCAGACAATGCTCCCTTAATTAAAGACATATATTTTGAATCAGTACATTTTTAATTCTCTAGTCCTGGACGTTTTGGGAATAAAAAATAAGGGGGAAATTTTTAAGTAAAAGACAATTGAGTGAAATGCTGAGGGGGGGAATGTACAATTAATTCTATGCCCCGCAAAAATAACAACACAAAGAATAGAAGGAAGAATTAGTCTTTCAGACGAACAACTGAGTGTGTCATCAATAAACATTCTAAGTAGGTAGATGGGTATGTATGACCAGAGATAAAGAGAGGTCTTTACATAATAAAAGACTCAATACTCAAGGAAGATAAAAGTTATACATGTGTTTAATAACATGATCACAAAATACATAAAGCGACCTGGCCAGTTGCTCAGTGGTAGAGCATCTGCCTGGCATGTGGGAAGTCCTGGGTTTGATTCCTGGCCAGGGCACACAGGAGAAGCACCCACCTGCCTCTCCACCCTTCCCTCTCTCCTTTCTCTCTTATCTCTATGTTCCCCTCCCGAGCCAAGGCTCCATTGGAGCAAAGTTGGCCCGGGCGCTGAGGACGGCTCTATGGCCTCCGCCTCAGGCACTAAAATGGCTCTGGTTGCTAAGGAACAACACCCCAAATGAGCAGAGCATCGCTCCCTAGTGGGCTTGCCAGGTGGATTCCAGTTGGGCGCATCCAGGAGTCTGTCACTCTGCCTCCCCGCTTCTCACTTCAGAAAAATGTAAAAAAAAAATCATTAAAGCGAAAATTGGCAAGTACTAAAAGAGAGAGAAATCTGCCATCAAAGCAGATGATCTTCACACAGCTCTCTAGCAGATTGCAATGGGTTAATAGTAACCCCTCATAAGATATATTCATGTGCTAATCCCGGGAACCTGTGAATGTTAACTCTATATGGAAACAGGATCTTTGCAGATGTAATTAAAGATCTTGAGAAAATCACTCTGGATTATCCAGGTGGATCATAAATACAATGACAAGTGTCTGCATAAGAGGAAAGCAGGGGGAGATCTGAGACAGAAGAGGAGACAAAGAAGAGGAAAAGATAATGTGACCACAGAGGCAGAGACTGGAGTGACACCCCCAAATACTGACAGCCAGCATAAAAGCTAGGTGAAACAAAGACTGGATTCTTCCCTAGAGATTCCAGAGAGAATGCAACCCTGCTGATAGCTTGATTCTAGCTTTCAGAATCGTCAAAGAATACATTTCTGTTGCTCAAAGCCACCCTTTTGTGGTAATTTGTTACAGCAGCCACAGAAAACTAATACACAGATCAAGGGAACAAAATCTTTAGGGACTTAGAAGATTTGAATAACAACACAATTGTCAAGCTTGATTTGATGAATACATACAGAACACTACACTCAATAACTGCAGATATATACATTCTTTTCAAGTATATGGTAAACGTTTACAAAAATTGAACATACTGGTCATAAAGCAAGTCTCTCTACATGTCAAAGGATTGGTATCATAGCAACCACATTCTCTGACCACTATGTAGTTAAGTTAGAAATCAATGATCAAAAGACAGCCAGTAAACTCCCATATTTCTACTCTTTCAATCAACTCATGGGTCAGAAAGTCATAATGGAAATTAGAAAATGTTTAGAACTGAAGGGAATGGTACTTTAATGAAATATAACTTTAATTCTAGCAAGGTCCTACTCCAGGGATTTTAACTCAGTATATTGGTGAATGCTGCACCTTTCACTTGTATACTGCCAAAATGATCAATATAAGACATTCAATTTTTTTTTAATTTTTCCGAAGTTAGAAGCAGGGAGGCAGTCAGACAGACTCCCGCATGCGCCCAACCAGGATCCACCCGGCATGCCCACCAGGGGGCGATGCTCTGCCTATCTGAGGCATTGCTCCGTTGGGATGGGAGCCATTCTAGTGCCTGAGGTGGTGGCCATGGAGCAGTCCTCAGCATCCAGGACCAACTTTGCTCCCATGGAGCCTTGGCTGCTAGGCCAAGGGGAAAAGAGGGGAAGGGAGAGACAGAGAGAAAGGAGAGAGGTAAGGGTGGAGAAGCAGATGGGCGCTTCTGTGTGCCCTAGCCAGGAATTGAACCTGGGAGTTCAACATGCCAGGCCAACACTCTACTGCTGAGCCAACCAGCCAGGACCTATTCATTTTTGCTCTAATTGGTTACATACACCGTTATGGTGTTGGGGTGCAGAACAAGTCACCCTAAGATGTGCCTTTGTGATAATGTGGATTATTTTGAGCTAAATCAACTGAGACCCTGCAGGCCCAGGAGAAGCTCCTGCCGCCCACCCCATCCCCACCTTAACTACTTAGAAGAATTTGAATTAGGGGCCTTGCCCCTAATAAGAGTTATTAATCAGAAATAATTTTCTATGACCTATCTGTAGGGCAAAGCAAATTACTAATTACTAAACATCTGCCCTTCTTATCATTTCTGTGTATGACCTTCCTCCCCTCTGAAGCCACAAGGCCTTAGCTCAGAATGCCATGTACCTCATTTTAACTTCCTGTCCCTGAATCTCTGGTGTCTGTGGTGTCTCTGACCCTCCCACGCATGCATGTATAATTTGGTCATTGTCTCTTATTAATCTGCCTTGTGTATATTCATTATTAGATCAGCTGAAAGACCATTGAAAAATAGAGGCAAGTTCCTTCCTACCCCACAACAGAAAAATCCAATGATGATGGGGCCAAAGCAGTGGGTGACAGGGTGCAATTTGCCATAAATAAGGAGAAACACCCCCCCCTAAAAAAAAGAAAAGAAAAATTTCCCACCTACTTAAGGGAAACCAAGTGGACATATTGATAACTAGTTAATTTTACGGACATTATGGGACTTTATTATGTTGTAATTAAAAACAATATATTTTAATAGTTATTATTTAAAATCTTCAATGATTTGTTCTGGTACATAGAGATGGAGAGTAACATGACCAGCAGTCATTGACTCAGCCACACTGGACAGTTATAAAAAAGGTTAGTAATTACTACAACTGTCCACAGTCACTGATATTAATGTTTGGCTTCTTGAGGTTGTTTCCTATTTTCCACTAGGCTGTCAGTTTCTCTAAAGCAGGATAAATAAATATATATATGTAAGTTTGTGTATGTAAAGAAAAGACTAATTCAAAACATTTTAATAGCAGGTTTCTAGGGGTTGTGAGTATATTTAATGGTTCTTGGTATCTTTCAATGTTTTCCATGTTCTCTACAATGAGCACGTATTAGTTTTATAATCAGAAAAATATTCCAAGCCTTATAATTAAAAATAAGTACAAACAACAGTAAGGAAGTATAAATTGGAATTCTATATGTTAAAATGTTTGTTTTGGCTTCTAGAAACGGAAATCTCAAGTAGAAATTCCTTTGAAACCAAGGCTATTCATTGGCTCACTAATAAGGTCTAGGAAGGGCAAAGGGGTGAGGGCAGCTCTGCCAGGGCTCCAGCCCTGTTCTCAGTGGCCCCAGGCCTCGTGGACACAGACACCAATGTCAACATGAAGAGGGCCCATGACTTCTGGTAGCTCTCTGTTAGGAGCAAGCAGGTTCTTTCCCAAAAGCTCTCAGTAAACTTCCTCCCCGTGTCTCATTGGCCCATTCCTGAACCAATATTTAGACCTTCATTCCAGAGCCATTTACTGGAAAGAGTTTGGATTTATTCCAATAAGCCCTACCCCTGGAATTCAGAATAGGACTGGCTTTTCCTTACGTAATCGGCTGAGAAGGGAAGATATAAGAACAAACATTGGGGGACAGGTTGGGAAGTTTAAAAGAATGCGGGATAGGCAACAGTGCCCATTAGAAAAGTCCAAGCATGCCTGACCTGTGGTGGCGCAGTGGATAAAGCATCAACCTGGTACACTGAGGTCGCCAGTTCAAAACACTGGGCTGCCTGTCAAGGCACGTATGGGAGTTGATGCTTCCTGCTCCTCTCTCCCCCCTTCTCTTTCTTTCTCTCTCTCTCTCTCTCTCTCTCTCTCTCTCTCTCCTCTCTCTAAAATGAATAAATAAACTCTAAAAAACAAAACAAAACCCAAGTACCTAATCCATTGGAGCCTATCTATTAAATAGCCTTACCCAGTATCTCCACTCCCTCCCCTTCAGAAATGCCTCTCTATCCAATATGTTATACAAACTTATACAGTACTTATACAGTACTGTACTGACTTAGAAACAAGGAAGCCATAACTTGTGTTTATATATATATTATATATTATATAAATAATATATATATTTTATATATATATAAATGGTGGATAATTTTCTAAAAATAGTTAAAATTTAGGGTGGGAGTATGGGCACAAAGACATTGTCATTAAGAATTAGTCTTTGTGTGGCTTTAAATACCATAATGTCATCTTTCCCAGAGAACACTTCATTGCAATTGTTCAATATTTTTAAATGGATAAACATATGACTAACTTAAATCTCCCTTAAATCTTATTTCACATCAACAGTCCTTTTTTCTTTCATCTCTTAAAACACTGCCTGTGCCATAGCAACATTTTTCCTTCAGAAAAGCCAAGTTTATCATTGCCATGTTTACATTTTTTCATCTCTCCTACACTATCCCACATAATTCTTTTCACCTCTCCTATCTCACCTGATTCCTAGTGAAGTGAAACAGCTCAGAAGAGAGCAGGAAGAGGGAAGAAGGGAAGAAAAATCACATGGAAAAAATCCAAAAACCTGTACATGCCTCTTCTAAGTAGTCAAGTAAGGACTAATCGAATCAGAGAAGATTGTGATAGACAGCATTCAGACATAGAGATCATTTATTTTCATTTCTATTTTATTTTAAAGTTACTATTAATTTCATGAAAGCAATAGCATGGAAAACTTTAAAACGTAGCTTTGATAGAGCTGAACTATATTAGACTAAAGAAAAACTAATAATACAGGCCCTGGCCAGTTGGCTCAGTAGTAGAGCATCAGCCTGGCATGTGGATGTCCTGGGTTTGAAGCACCCATCTGCTTCTCCACTCCTTCCCTAATCTCTCTCTCTCTCTCTCTCTCTCTCTCTCTCTCTCCTCCTCCTCCTCCTCCTCCTCCTCCTCCTCCTCCTCCTCCTCTCCTTCAGCCATGGCTCTATTGGAGCAAACTGGCCCCAGGCGCTGAGGATGGCTCCATGGCCTGTGCCTCAGGCACTAAGAAGAGCTCGGTTGCCAAGCAATGGAGCAATACCCCAGATGGGCAGAGCATCACCCCCTAGTGGGCTTGCCAGGAGGATACGTGGTTGGGGCACATGCAAGAGTCTGTCTCTGCCTCCCTTCCTCTCACTGAATAAAAAAGAAAAAAGAAAAAAAAATACATTTTTTAATCCCTAGGAGATTATAATGGTACCAAGACAGAATTTGACAAAGAAATGACTTGTGAATGCATAACGCAATTGAAAGTCTAAATGCAGAGCGATTGGAATGATCTTGATTAGAAGGTAAAAGGATTAGAAATATGTAAATAACTCAAATCTCAATAGTTGAACACAGATTACTGTTTACAGTGAAGATATGTAGCCACTCGGGGGAGTATTCTCTATGTGGTATTTCTTCCCATGTTAAATTTTGTTCCTTCCTTTCACATCTTAGCACCTGAATCCTAAATTCCATCCTAGTTGGGGAACAGAGTTAATGATGTAGATTTTCTCCATAAATCTGATGAATGTAGGAGCTGAAGGAAATGACTTTAGGCTGAAGGAGGTTATAGAATAGCCTCCCCAGGCCCTGGCCGGTTGGCTCAGTGGTAGAGTATCGGGTTCAATTCCTGGCCAGGGCACACAGGAGAGGCGCCCATCTGCTTCTCCACCCCTCCCCCTCTCCTTCCTCTCTGTCTCTCTCTTCCCCTCCCACAGCCAAGGCTCCACTGGAGCAAAAGATGGCCCAGGCACTGGGGATGATGGCTCCTTGGCCTCCGCCCCAGGCACTAGAGTGGCTCTGGTCGCGACAGAGCGACGCCCCGGATGGGCAGAGCATCGCCCCCTGGTGGGTGTGCCGGGTGGATCCCAGTTGGGCGCATGCGGGAGTCTGTCTGACTGCCTCCCCATTTCCAGCTTCAGAAAAATACAAAAAAAAATAATAATAAAATAAAATAAAAATAGAATAGCCTCCCCGGCACCCTGTTGCAGGCCTGTCCCTTACGCTCAGCCAGTCACAAGTATTTCTGTGTTGGAGCACTGCGCTGGGGCTACAAGGGTAAGCAGATGAAAAGGGCTTCTGCCTCTCATGGAGTTCCCATTCCACTGAGGGGCCAAGTATTAAGCAGTGAACCACCACATTAGCCAAACCTTAACAAGCGCTATGAAGGACTTTACCAGGTGCTCTGAAAGGGCATGGCGGAGAAAATTATTTTACTTTGGAAGATGCAGGAGAAGCTGTCTGAAAAAGTATATTTCTGCGAAGATGAACGGATGGGTGTAAATTAGTCAGTCAACAAGTTAGAAAGAGAACTTTCCAGGCAAAAGAAACAGGACAAGAGGCATTTGATGTCATCTAGGAACTGCAAGGTGATGAGACGGGAGTGGAGTGAAGGAAAGGGAGGATGCAGCCAGGCTCTGCATGTCCCTGGGAGTCAGCTCAAGGATTCTGCGTTTCTGCTTGAATGAAAAAGAGGTAAAGACGACGTGACTTACAATTTGTAAAGGGCGACTCACTGCCCTAAGGAAACTGTCCTGTAGGAAAGGAAGGAGTAAAAGGGGAGTCCAGTTCGAGAGTTATGGCAACACTTTAGTCAAGAGATGATGGTGGTCTGGACTAGTGGGATGGTAGTAGGGATAGAAAGAAGTGGTACATGCACCACAAATTTATTTTGGATGAGGATGGACAGGACTTGATACACTAAATATTGAAGGTGAGGGAAAGAAAGGTTGATGACTCAACTGCTCTGATATAGACCTGGGTAGAGGATCATGTTCCTACAAAGCTGGGGTTTGATCAGCTAGCACCATGGAAGGAGAGGCGGATGAGTGATGGAAAGGCTGCATCAGCCATGAGCTCTAAGCTGGGTAAGAAAACCAAGGCAGATGGGACTGATGGCTACAGAAAAGGTAGTTGTTTATGAGTGAGAAACCACCGTGAAGTTGAAGAGCTATTGCAAGGATAGCTGTCCCTAATCAAGAAACCAGCAGGACAGGTCATCACCAAAAGGTGGAATGTTTAAATTAGCAATCAAGATTGCTTCTCCACATCCCACGTCCTTAAAACAACAAGGGAATGCTTCTTCTGGATGCTACCAACCACACGCAAGATAGTGGCGTATCTGAGTGCAGGAAGCATTTGAGCAACAGAAGCACTTAAAGAGAAAACAAATTAATTAACTTCTGAAATCCTTTCCACTTGGCATTTAATGCAATAGATTCTTGCATTACAAAGTCTCATTTCCCATTCGTGCAGACTGTCCGTTTCCATGTTCTCAGTCACGGTCTTGGAGCTGCTCTCTGTTAAAGCGACTTGATTTCATTGAAACAAGATAGATGAAATGCACTCGAAGAGGTAAGTGAAACCTGAGAGCATCCTCAGACATAGTGAACTGTAGCCTTTAGTGGAAAATGGAATTACTTTCATATTTAAAGTATCCACAGCTACTTGGTTATGAACTGTTGCTTCCAAAAGAAAGCGAGACAGAGTTAAATTTATCTGTTTCATTTTTTAAAGCATTTTTAAAAATATTTAAAGACGATTTTAAAGGAAACAAAAATGGTTGCATGACTATGAAGAAGACTCATCAGGATTTTCCAAAACTAATTTCTATAGAGACTATTTTGGGCCACTATAGATCAAAATGTAATCTGGAGAAAGATACAACTAATTAAAGACATGCTGCTGTTGTCAACTTTCTTATTATAGCCCAGCATGGAAGGATTTGAAAGGAAAATAATTTAAAATACCATATGGATCTTGATATTGCTTTTAAGAGACAGTGTATATCATGATATTGGTGATCGCAATTTATATAATGAAATAAAAATCTTCTATACTATTTTCTGTAACAATAATTGATCATATACAACCTAACCTCACCAAAGTGTTACACATTAAACATGATAAACTCATGATATATCATGATCATATGAACATGATGTATATTAAATTATCATGGTTCATTTCCAATCTAAGTATTGCTTTAAGAATGTAATTAGAAAGTTCAGTTGCTTCAACTGTAGCCAAACATAGTTTTTCCCTTTTGAAATTAATGGAAAAACATCCTAAGAACCACAATGTCCCCAGAAGTTTCTTTCTCTGTGTGCGTGTGTGTGTGTGTCTGTGTGTATGTGTCTGTGTGTGTGTGATAGAGACAGAGATAGGGACAGACAAGAAGGGAGAGAGATAAGAAGCATCAATTCTTCATTGAGGCTCCTTAGTCTCCTTAGTTGTTCATCAATTGCTTTCTCATATGTGCCTTGACAGGGGGTGGGGGTCCAGTAGAGCAAGTGACCCCTTGCTCTAGCCAGCGACCTTTGAGCTCAAGCCAGCAACCATGGGGTCATGTCTATGATCCTACTCTCAAGCCAGCGACTCCACGCTCAAGCCAGCAACCTCGGGGTTTCAAACCTGGGTTCTCTGTGTCCCAGTCCAATGCTCTAACCACTGCACCACCACCAGGTCAGGCTCCAGAAGTTTCTCTCATTAGTCATTACTCTCAAAAGAACACAAATTATGTGAAAATTTTAATTATAACAACATTAGTAACTTACTTGAATGAATCTAAAAAAGTGAACTTTTATGGAATGTAATTTATGAATTATGTATGACCTTATTTTATTATCCTAATAATAAGCTCATAGAAAGAGCACCCAGACACACAAAAATGGTTAAATGCAGTCATCGTTGATATTTTACCCTTTGTTTTGTTCGTCATCATATAAAGGTATATTTACCAAGGGAGTGGAAGAGAACATGTGCTATTGAATAGTCTGTTAGCTGGATGTATAACATTTGAGAATTCAGTCTGGTGAGGATACCAGGAACTTACATAAGAGTTCAGAGGAGTGACCAGGAACATAAGAGTTCAGAGGAGTGACCAGGAGCGTAAGAGTTCCGAGGAGTGACCAGGAGCATAAGAGTTCAGAGGAGTGAAGGGCTATCCACGTGGGTGTGGAAGTTTCCCTAATGGGAATCATGGCAGGACTGTGCATGAAGATAAAGGTTATCCACAGATGAGAGTGAGAAGGTAGTAACAACCAGGAGATGGTCGCTATGAGGCCATGGGGTGGAGAAATCCAATGGTATGAGCCTCAGTGGAGTTCACAAGGGGGAAAGGAAGGAATGGAATGAAACAAGAATGAACCAAGACCACCTCCCCATTGTAGGAATACAGGGTCTGAGAAATAAGTGTCCCCTTGAGAAGTCGCAGGAAAGCAATGCTCAGGGGGTAACAAAGTTTGTGTTCAGGCAAAGACTTGAAGGGAATATTTGAAGAAACGATACGTATAAGAATGTGCTGATCACAAAGCAAGTGTTCAAGAAAGTGCAGCAAATGGGGTTGTAAGGGAGGAAGGGGTGCAGGGTTGTGCCGGGGAGATGACAGAGAAGTTCGCTGATGAGGATTCCGTTTATTAGAAGTCATTGTTTGTGATAAAACAGCACTGAACGATCCAGCGCATTCGATCCCAAAGGAGTTTTAGGGGAAGGGAACACCTGGGCCTAACACAGCTGGGGTCTGAAAGTGAGCCCTTCCTGGGACTGAAATGTTCAGGATGGGCCTTCTGCCATCAGCCGGCATTGCCAGGTGCCATGGGCATGCCTGTGGTTGGCAGCAGTGAGGACAGAACACCTGGTTCTTTATGGCCGGTCAATCCAGGAAATTCTCATTGGCGTTTCAGGTGGCTGGAGAAAGACGCTTCCTGATCTTGGGACCAACACTCTCAATGGCTAAGCCCTGGGCAGAGGCCAGAGCCTCTTAAAGGTAAAGGCCACATCCAGTAGGAGTTGGTATCTATCTTGTCATATTTAAAAGGCAGAAACCAACTTCGTGTTTCACATACAATTGATGTTTTCTTTCTTTTTCTGAGATCTAATCAGCTTTATTGAATGATGCATGATCCAGGCAGTACCCCATCTAGGAAAGAGACAAGAGTTCCCACAATCGACATTTTCATACATTATACCCACAACTGCCTTTCATAGTCCACACCCAAACATTTTCAGCTTTGGCACAGGGGTGCCTCTGGCCAGCCAACGGGTCAATTTCAGCAGCTCCCTTTCATTAGCTGGACAATATGTTTATGAAAATTGAGAGTCTTTTGCCTTATTATTTTTGTAAAAATAAGCAGAAAATGGAAAACTGAATGAACTGATACCAGTGATTCTAAAAAGCTATAACGTTAACCCCATCTGGACACAGATGCAAGCCATTAAAAGTGCTGCAAACGGAGACTCTAATCTCTCTCAGCCGTTCACTGGACATTAGTCAGTTGCTCATGTGTTTAATTGCAAAATAAAAGAACAAAATTAAGTTCAAAAGGCAACAAAATACTATCAAGGACTTTTGGAAAGAAAAACAGTTGTGATTGAGGATTTTATACTTTTAGCTTTCTGAGACTAGAAGAGCCTTTTATAGGCTCCGTTGTTCAACTTCCAGGCATTCGGTTGTCGCAACTTTTTTTTTTTTTTTTTTTTTAATTTTTTTTTTTATAGGGACAGAGAGAGAGTCAGATAGAGGGATAGACAGGGACAGACAGACAGGAATGGAGAGAGATGAGAAGCATCAATCATCAGTTTTTCGTTGCAACACCATAGTTGTTCATTGATTGCTTTCTCATATGTGCCATGACCGCGGGCCTTCAGCAGACCGAGAAACCCCCTTGCTCGAGCCACTGACCTTGGATCCAAGCTGGTGAGCTTTCTGCTCAAACCAGATGAGCCCATGCTCAAGCTGGCAACCTCGGGGTCTCGAACCTGGGTCCTTTCGCATCCCAGTCCGACGCTCTATCCACTGCGCCACCGCCTGGTCAGGCTGTCGCAACTTTTTGAGCAACGTGTTTTGTAAGGAAGCAGAGGTTGCCCATGCAGAGATTCAAAAGGGAAACTTTTGTCCTGGAGCATAGTGTCCCCAAGGTGACGGGAGGGAAAACAGGAAGGCCACTGAGCAGGTTAATAATCCTAGCGCAGGGAAGGCAGGAACAGTGGCCTTGCATCTACTGTGTACGACGAGGCCCACGCCAGGAACTTGCCCATCAAGAGCGTGCTGCCTTTCCGCCAGACTCGGAACTACCCTTAAAACCAACCGTGAAGCCCTGGCCGGTTGGCTCAGCGGTAGAGCGTCGGCCTAGCGTGCGGAGGACCCGGGTTCGATTCCCGGCCAGGGCACACAGGAGAAGCGCCCATTTGCTTCTCCACCCCTCCGCCGCGCTTTCCTCTCTGTCTCTCTCTTCCCCTCCCGCAGCCAAGGCTCCATTGGAGCAAAGATGGCCCGGGCGCTGGGGATGGCTCTGTGGCCTCTGCCTCAGGCGCTAGAGTGGCTCTGGTCGCAACATGGCGACGCCCAGGATGGGCAGAGCATCGCCCCCTGGTGGGCAGAGCGTCGCCCCTGGTGGGCGTGCCGGGTGGATCCCGGTCGGGCGCATGCGGGAGTCTGTCTGACTGTCTCTCCCTGTTTCCAGCTTCAGAAAAATGAAAGAAAAAAAAGAAAAAAAAAAAAAACCAACCGTGAAAAAGAGTCTAGAAGTTGTGACACCACAGCCTTATCCAGCTTTTCCACGTGGACCAGAATACCATAAATAACAACAATAGTGGTAATAATAAGGTTACTAACAAGAGTGAGAAAAATAGCAAATCTTGGCCTGACCTGTGGTGGCGCAGTGAATATAGCATCGACCTGGAACACTGAGGTCGCCAGTTCAAAACCCCGGGCTTGCCTGGTCAAGGCACATATGCGAGTTGATGCTTCCTGCTCCTTCCCCCTGCTCTCTCTCTCTCTCTAAAATGAATTTTTTTTTTAATCTTAAAAAAAAAAAAAGCAAATCTTCATTGCCTGTTAACTCTGCGCTAGACAGTGTGCTAAGCGTTGTCTATGGATTATCTCATTTAATCCTCCCAAGAATCCTAAGGGTCAGAGTTTTACAGATGAGGAAGCTGAGGCAAAAAGACCTTAAAGCAATTCCCAAGGTCAGGAGTGAGAAGCACTGGGCGCTGGAGTGTGAGCACAGGGGTTCTGACCCCAGGACCACACATGCGCCACACCCATTGTCCAGAAGCGGGTCACACAGGGCAGCAGAGGGAAGCAGGGGCCTCAGGTGGCGGGCCCACCAGAGGAAGGTCGCTTCTGGGGGCAGCCTGGTACAGCAGAACAGTAGAGTCTGGGTCAGGTAATACCCATTTCAGGGGACTGGCAGGAGCCATCCAGAGATGCTGAGCGCCCATCCCTTCTCTGTCTTTCCAAGACAGATCTCTCAATATTCTCCAGAGACAACCATGGCGGCTTGGCCACTCCCACAGCCATAGACACACTAGAGTCTAGTCTTCCAGACAGCTTGCCTTCTTCATCTTATTTTAACAGGTCCTCTCTTTTCCATTTTTCCTCCTGCTTAACTGTGCCTTAGATTGCCGACAGCACCAACAAACAAGGCTAATGCTGACCCTCAGGAATACAGCGATGGCGGACATCTGATGGAGGGTCAAGCAGCAGTTACTTGCAGCTGGATTCCCTCGGTCATGATATTGCAGGCTGGGCTGGGCTCAGCCTGATCTGCCCAGGGTGTGTCCACAACTGACTCCAGGCATGGACCATCGATAGCCTAACTCAGAGCCACCCCTTGTCTCTACAGCCTCTACTAATTTGCTGACAGGTACCAGGCAATCATGGGATCTAGGAAAGACTCTGCAGCAGTGGTTCTCAACCTTTTTACACTTGAGGACCGGTGAAAAGAGGAGAATTATTTTGAGGACCACTAAAGCAGAATTCACCCTGAGCATAAGTGAATTCGACTAAGATCATTGGCTCTACGATCTCCATACAACATCAGGTGGTTAACTCTTTCACGGACCAGCATGAAATTTCTGGTGGATTGGTCAGCAGAGCAGCAATTGAAAACACTGCTTGACAAGATGAACCTTGATTTTCCCAAGTGGAGGTTCCTTAGGAAGAGCGGTGGACTTAGGGATGGGTCTGTGCTGCAAGCCTGGCCCAGGAGTCATGGAGTCCACTGGAGACTCCATGGATGCAAGGAAGGAATGTCCCCTCTGGGGACATGGGCAGGTTTAGGGCTACAGCAGTCATCCCACACCCACTTAGTCAAAAGCATGAGGTCAGAGCCAACATGCTCAAGTTGGTAGAACAGGGAGAAAGAAGGAGCCTAGGTCCTCCAGGAAGTTCTCAAAAGTAAGTTAATGAACTCTGGACCTGCCAGGCCTCCATATTTCTTATTGCGTAGAACTTAGTCTCTGAGGTGCCAGCCTTTTTCAGTTGTATGTCTATTACACGCAGCCGGAAGCACCCTGACACAACATCCCAGCTGCATCTGGGGGCCCTTGCCACCAGCGGGGTGTGTATGACGTCCAAATCTGCATCAGACTGGGAGGGGCTGCCCTGAGAACCTGAGTTACTAACACCGCAGCCCTGCAAGTGAACATGCGGAAAGTTACATAATGAATGTTCCTCGAGGCCCAGGCCGGAAAAAGTGTCAAAGCACGCTAGAATCAAACTAATTGAAAACAACAGCTCTTTCATCTAAATTTACAACATAATCAGCCTTCTGGTTACCTAATTATAATTAAATTAGATTGGCAGCGTATTTCAAATATGCTAATTAAAAGCACTGAAAGAAAAGGCTGCGTTTGGAAACCTCTGCGTCTGTTCACGCCCTAGGAGAGCCAGGTGGAAGAGGCAGCCAGCTCCCTGGGCTCTGAATGTGGAGACCCAGGTTTTAGTCCTGCCTCAGCTCAGACCGGCCGGCTGACTTCAGGCAAGTCACTTAGACCCTCCGAGCCTCTGTCTTCTTGTCTGTAGGAATTCAATCCAACATAAAATGTCATCTTTGATTCATTTTGCCTGTTTTTGAACATCATATGACTAAAGTCAAACACCAGGCATTTTTATGTGTGCCTACTAAGAAGCCTACTACAATTTTAGGGCATTTTATTGCCAAAAATGATGACGAGCCCTAACTAGCAAAGATTTTTCACTGTTCAAGCATTAAACAACCCTTGGGGCCTCGAGATTGCACAGGCAGGAAGTCGGCTTGTGCAAGATGTAGAGAGCCTCTAAGTAGGGCAAACTTCCCGGCGTTCCCTGCAGATGCAGCCCAGGAGATGATGGTGGCCAAGGAGAGGCCGCCCAGAGGGTGGAGTCGGGGCCACAGAGAACAGTGGACCAGAGACCCTCTTCCAGAAGTTAGAACAATGTCTAATGAAGAACTATTCTCTCCACCCATGGTCCCACCGCCTCAGTGCCTGCCCAACAGGAACTTACAGCTGTCAGGGGCCAGGGACAGTCTGTCCTGCTTCCCCTTTCTGAACACAAGTATGTATTGTACTCATGCTGTTTCTGCTCCACCTCTCTGTGTTGCATTTGGAGGTGGGGGACCGGGGCGGGGTGGGGGGGGCTTAGATAACTTGTCCTTTCAGTTTACATGTCACCAAAGCACGAGCAGCCACGTCCAAACTCAAGAGAAGACTGCATCTCCTCAGCTTTGAGCTGGCTCCCATGACCTGGGCGGTCTTTAGACCATCTCCCTGGGGGAGGAGATGAGTATGTTCCGGGGGGGAGGGAGGACAGGGGCACACCAGATATTTAGCTTGTCACCAAGGATTCAGGAAGCCTGTGCTGGAGTGTGCAGTTGTCACTGAGGGGGCAGCAGCTGGGACCACATTTCCAGCCCACTTGCATTTTTTTTTAATTGAGGTGAAATTCACAAAACATAAAATTAACATTCCGTGGCCCACCGCCTCCCATCACCGCAGCTGGGAGAGAAGGGGACCTTGGTCTGCCTCTGAGAACACACTCCCCTTCTCCAGCTTGTCAGGAGTTGGGGATGGGAGTCAGCGATTCTGCCCCGCTGGCAGTGACTCTCACGGGTCCTTTTGCCCGGAGGCAGCCACCTCCCACCATGTCCCCTGGAGGCCTGGGAAAGGCACGCATGGCTGTTCAGGGCACACGTGGGTGGGTCGAGGCACTGCCCTGGCCCTGCCGTTTATCTCCCCCCCCCCAGCTCCCTGAGGCCCTTCTGGAGGCCAGCACACCCAGGGCCCCAGCGCTGTCTAATCCAGCTGCAGCGCCTGGCTCCCCTCCTGCAGCCTCCCTCCCAGTCCTCCCCGCAATCTCTTGCCATCTTTCCTCATCGCTGGGCTTGGTGGCACAATGAGAGGAGCAGCACAAAGAAGCTGCCCCTCCCTCTCACATACATTCTGTGGAAAAAGAGAAATTGTCCCTCGCCGCCCTCCCTCACACAGCACAGAGTGACTCCTTGTCCTCATCAGCCTCAGACTGGAGGACAAGTTCCACTTTACAGCCCGGCCAACAACCAAGCACTGCTTGGTCCCCTGATCAAAGCTCCCAGGCTCGAAGGCTCTGCCAAGGGCTATGAGAAGCCCATGCACCTTGTGAAAGCCAGGCTCCTAAGAGAACAATAAAAATAACATCATTAGGTCCTCTGTCACCACCTTTCTTCTCTGCTTCTCCAAGGGCTGAAGGAATATAAAGTGACTTCTAGGATGTGGCCCTTAGAGAAAGGGGCCAGATCTTCCCTTCTGACGGCCAGATGGTGAGCATGATGGATTTGATGGCTGAGGCTGCGGCAGCTCTTTTGGGGTATAAAGTAGACTCTACCTGATACAGGTGCCAAAGCGACAAATAAGAAGGAGTCCAGGAGCCCTGGCTGGGTAGCTCAGTTGGTTAAAGTGTTGCCCCAATATACCAAGGTTGCCGGTTTGATACTCAGTCAGAGAACATACAAGAATCAATCAATGAATGCATAAATAAGTGGAACAACAAATCTATGTTCCTGTCTCTCTCTCTCTCTAAAGTCAATTAAAAAAAGAAAAAAGGAATCTGGGTTTCTGACGATCAAAGAGCTGCCTTTCCGACCCTGGGGTATTTGTCCCTGGTTCATTACAGGAGACAGAAGCATGCCTTATCTTGTTCCATGATCTTGTCAAGCTTTCTGCCTCTCACAGCCAAACCTCATGCTGACAGTCTAGCGCTAAGCTTGAGGCCTGCTCTTTTTTGGAAAAATTATTTTCTTGAGATAATCAGGATTGAAAAGGTGAGTGGAAAGGAAATGGCTTTTCTATTATGATTTGATAGTCTTTAAATGTGTGTGTGCACTCCTAAAATTGTCTCCCCTAATGGGGTATGGGGGCTGCCCCATGTTTTAGACAAAACTCAGAAGTTTCAAAGTCAGTTGAACCTGGGTGAGAATTTGGTTTCTAAGATTCACTAGCTGGGTAGCCTTGAGCAAGTTCCTCAGCCTTTCTGAACTGCAGTTTCCTGTCTGATTAAACAAGAATAATAATGTGTGTTTGAGGAGTTCACCTAACAAATTGTTGATGTACATCTACCATCTGCATGACATGACGCTCGAGATACCATGGAGAAAAAGACAGGAGGGCCTTGACCTTCCTGGGGTTGGAAGTCCAGTGATGGAGAGAGGATAAGAAAAGCAAGTAAATAAGCAAACAAAGTAATCCCCATACACAGTTTACTGTAACAGGGAACGACAGAGTGTGGGAGACCTAGGTACTGGGAAACCACCCCCTCTAAAGACAAAGAGAATAACTCATGTTAACCCCTGAGCACACGCCTCTCCCGGAAGCTGCCAGACCTGCTCCACCAGAGGGGAGCCGGCCATTAGCAATACCCAAGTGTCCCTCTCACCACGCCCCCCACCCCCGGCAGCTTGGGTATAGAGCCCACCAGGTAACCCAGTCTGTGCTCTTCCTGTCCACCTGAGGACAAGGGAGGGAGGACGGACAGACAGGAAGCCTCACACAGACTGCCAGCAGGGAGAGCTCTGGGCTGCAGACCCGGCCTGGCACAGATCCTCCACTGAGCTGGCATTGTCCCTCTACATAATGGGCACCACCTGGGTCCCAGAGAAGGCAACTGGCATCAATTAGTTCCCATCAAGCCCAAGCTGGAGTGGCACCCTGGCTCCCCTCCCAGGTAGTGGCGTCGGAAGCCACCTGAGCTCACTATCTTCAACTCCCAGCCACCTCCATGGTTGACCTCTCCCCAGTCAGGCAGGGCCCACAGCTGCCACCAACATGAGAAAGCAGGTTCTCAAAGCTAAGAGATCAGACCTCACCCCCCACTGTGTGCCTGGAGGGGCCAGATGTGTGCACCGAGGACAAGGTAAGCAACAGACACAGAAAATTCTGGTTCTAGCTTTTACCCTTAGAATTTCATTCAGTAAAGAAAAATACACAGGCTAGAAGTTGTGCACTGCATAGCACCTAAGTGGGTCCCATGAGAGCAGACACGTGGGAGATATCCTCCTTGGCTGTTTCCAATTGCCTGGTCCTGCACAAGTTACTTAACCCTCCCTAGGACTTGGTTACGGAAATCTTGAAGGGCCATGGTAATCACAGTACCTACGTCAAGTTTGGGGGAAAGAGTAATAACAGAGTCCATGTAAACACTTTGGGACATGTTCAATACGAGCTTGCTACGACCCATCTGCCTCCACGAATGCCTTTGAGCATCTAATATGTGCGAGGTCCTGTTCTAGGCTCTAGAACCGCAAAGGTCTGTACAAAGCTGGGGGGACTGTTGAAAGTCGTCTCATCTGGTGACCCCCCATTTTTCAGTCTGTAACATATCTGGCCTGAGTGAAAGATTCACGTGCTCCCCACTGTAGCACCTAGCTTTTGCCCTGTAACAAACCACCCCAAAACTTAGTGACCTCCAGCAAGAAGCAGCAATAAATGTTTCTACTTTCTCACGTCTCTGTGAGTTCTCAGGGCAGAGCCGGTGGGCCAGGATGGCCCATGCACAGGTGCCGGGGCTCAGCTGCTGGGTGTCTGCAGCTGCTCTCCCCGTGACCCCTAAAACCCAGGGGCGATGGTGGGCTGCTGCACTAGGTGCCCGGAGGTCCCTCGGTAAGAGAAGGCAAGCTCCAACCCACAAGCACTTCCCGAGCCTCTGCCTCTCACACACTGCCTATCACTCCATTGGCCAAAGCCAGAGGCCAAAGCCAGTCACAAGGCCAAGGCCAGAGTCTGTATGAGAGCAGACTATTCAAGGGCACGGAACAAGGAAACTGAATAGCTACTATACAGTAGGGAGGGTTTGTTCTTGCATAAAACTGGAAGTCTATAGAATTGGGGGCCATCTGCTCATAAGAAACTAAGGCTTCGTATTTACACTAATGTGAGGCCCTTCAGAAAGACAGTTTCAACCCCCACCCCCAGACCATGCCCTGGGCTTTAGACTCTAGTCCTCTGTTGTATTAGCTCCTGCAGCTGTCATAACAAACCACACATATTTGGTGGCTTAAAACAACAGAAATTTAATCTCTCACAGTTCTGGAGGTTACAAGTCCAAGATCAAGGTGTCAGCAGGGCCACACTCCTGAAGGCTCCAGAGGAGACCCCCTCCTTTGACTAGCTTCTGGTGTGTCGGTGTCCCTTGGCTTGTGTCACTCTGCGATGCCTTCATGTTGCCTCTTCCTCCGTGTGCCTGTCCTCTCCCCCATGTGGCGATGTTTGTCATTGGGTTTAGGGCCTACACAGAAAACTAGGGATGATGTTCTCCTCATCTCAAAACCCGTAACTTAATTACATCTGCAAAGACCCCATCTCCCAATAAGTTTACACTTGAAGGTTTTGAGGGTCACCTTTTACCCACTGCGCATAGCCTCCCCATGGATGGAGGGGGGCCCAGAGGAGATTCGGGGCACAGTGTGGACCGGGTACTGTATTTTCTCCTCACATGGCCATGCTGGGCTTCTCTAAACACCATGCTTCATTAGCGAAGGCCTCTCCCTGCAAAGAAGAGCTTCCTCGTCTTTCACAATTAGCTCATGGCTTCTGATGCAAAGGAAGTGCCTGCGACTTAGAAAAGCAATTTTTGGCGCTTTCAGGGCGATTAAGGCTCCTTTCTCCTCTCTTTCCACTACCATTCCTGTGCATTTCTTCTCCTCTAAGACTCTTCAAAGCATTCTCTAGAAAACACAGCCTGGTGTCTGATCTCAGGGCACGGAAACCAGCCATCTGGGGTTTTATCAGTGGACACAGTGGCAGCAAAGCAGGGCCTGGCCCAGGAGCAGCTCTTGCCTAACAGGGAAGGGAAGGGAAGGGAAGGGAAGGGAAGGGAAGGGAAGGGAAGGGAAGGGAAGGGAAGGGAAGGGAAGGGAAGGGTAGAAGGGGAGATTTCCTCTTGGCCTCAGAGTTAAACCACCTTCCAGTTGTGTGTTTGCCTCTGATCAGCGGGTAGATTGTTGTCTTTAACAAATAAGAAGGCAGGTACCCAGGTGAATTTGTATTTCACACAGACAATGAGTAGTTTTTTGGTTTTCATATGTCCCATACAATATGTTTAGGTCTACCTAAAATGCAATACAGCAGGGGTCCCCATACTACTGCCCACGGGGGCCGCGTGCGGTCCCCTGAGGTCATTTATCCACTGCCGCCCCCCCCCCCCCGCACTTCTGGAAGGGGGCACCTCTTTCATTGGTGGTCAGTGTGAGGAGCATAGTTCCCATTGAAATACTGGTCAGTTTGTTGATTTAAATTTACTTGTTCTTTATTTTAAATATTGTATTTGTTCCTGTTTTATTTTTTTACTTTAAAATAAGATATGTGCAGTGTGCATAGGGATTTGTTCATAATTTTTTTATAGTCCAGCCCTCCAGCGGTCTGAGGGACAGTGAACTGGCCCCCCATGTATAAAGTTTGGGGACCCCTGCAATACAGTAGTATTTGGAACACACAGTTTTTAAATTATTCACTGTTTATCTGAAATTCAAATTTTAACTGAGTATCCTGCGTTTCATCTGTCAACCCTACATATGACTTTTCCCTCTCTTTCTTCTTTCCTTCCAAAAAGCCTTCGATACGAGCCTCCTCTGCAGAGTCCCACACTAGGCACAAATAAAGCAGAGTGCTTTCCCTCAAGATACTCACAGCGTAGTGGGGACAACCTGGGAACCAATGCCTTTCACACGATGTGGTCCATCCCCAGCCTAATAAATGTTCACACAGATTGGGGACCCAAAGGAAGAAACAGTTTTGTATGGGGCAGACACGGATGAAGTGGAGGAAAAGGGTTAGGAAAAACGTACGGGGCGGGATCCTGAGCGCGACTCCTGTGGACAGGTGCACACCAAAGGGGGGGGGGGCACGCAGGGAGGCGGGGCGGCAGGGAGACGTGCTTTGCTCTGGGAGCATGGGGGTGCCTCTGTGGCCAGGCAGGGGATACAGGAGCTGTATGTCTCTGGAGGTACTGGCGGTGCTGCTGCTGTCGGGAGGGAAGGCCTGAAATTTTGTGTTTGGAGTCAAGTGTGAAAGGCTCTTTACACCATGCAGAGGAGTTGGAGCTCTCTTCAACGGGTCTTGGGAGACGAATACACAAATGGACAATGCCAGACCACAGGTGACAGTAACTCTGACCACAACCTCCGCAGCAGCTTGCCCAGGAAACCAAACCACACAGCTTCTGTGGCAATCGGGCCAAAAAGGTCAGCACTCCGTCAGCGCCTGCCAGCTTCCCTGTTTTTGCTCCTGCGTCCAACTCAGGACCAAGCTCCTAAAATGCCCCATTTCTAGTTGCCCGCCTCCAGCTTCCCAGGCCAACGACCCCCAGCCAGGACACACCTGAAGTCTTCTTTTTCCTCCAGCAAGCCTCCCCACTCCCCTGCCTGACTTCGCATGTCTTCCTTAAATAGCTTGTTTGTTCTCATGCAAGTCGCCTTCATTTATTTCCTCAGTAAACGTATTGGTTTTTAAGAGAGGGAGGGGGCAATGGGAGTAGTTAGCCCTGTGGAAACTGATACCTTGATATATGGTGCTAATACAAGCACAGAGTTGCAATATACACACATACATATACACGCTTTTTTTTTTTTTTGCAGTATACACACGCGCGCACATATGCGCGCACGCACTTTTTTAAAGTTTATATTCATCTGAACATCCCCAATTTCTTTTACATTCTAAATAAAGGCTTTGTTGAATCTTTAAAGTTCAGTTTAAAAGCAAGAGTAATGCTAAAGTTACCCTCACTTTTCTTTTGATTTACTATTTCATTTCCCCTCATGGTAGGTTGCATCATTGACTTCAATTTGTCAACCCTCCCTGTATCCACGCCCTGTGTCATTTGAATCTGAAGCTCCTCCCACTAAATGGGTGGAGCTTCTTGATGTTGAATTTGGTTGGCCATGTAACCTGCTTTGGTCAATGAGACGTTAGAAGAGGTGGCTCAAATACAAGTTTGAAACAAGCTTACTGTTGGGGCTTAGTTCTCGTGCCTCTGCCCTCTACAGGGGAAGAACGTACTCCAGCTGTTCCGCTGGTCACAGGAGGAGGATGAAAGTGGGGAGGTGAGCCACTCACAGCCAAGCACAGTCTGGGTTCCACACCGGTCAGCTGGCCCACAGACCAATATGGAAGTAAATGGTTATTTTTTTGACGCTCTGGAGTTTTGTGGTTGTCCGCTATGTACCACTTTTGTACCAATACTTGACTATCACACCTCTTGATTCCAGAATTTCAAGGAATTTTTCATTATCACAAACATGTGATTATTAATAGCAAATCCTATCGGTTGCCTACCCAAACGCATGCCCCCGCCATTCTTTCCTGATGGGACAAGTTTGGTTTATTTTCAGGGAAGGGCTCTGGAGCTGATGCCCTAGTGATGGAGAAGGGGAACAACGAACAAATATATATAACTGGCGGTGTGAAGAGTCTCAACAGTGTCCTTCAGAAGAGTGTCCTTCAGGGTCAGGGAAGGCGCCTCTGAACAAATGACCCTTAAGCCAAGACATACAGGGTGAGACGAGCCAGCGTGTGGAGAGCAGATAAGAGGTCCAGGGAGAGACATGGCATGGGTGGAGGTCCTGAGCCTGACCAAGGACTGGGAGACTGTCCACATGTCTGCAGTGGGGGGGGGGGGGGGGTCAGGGGTAGCAGCAGGAGATGGGGTGGTCGGCATGGGTGGAGGTCATGAGGCCTGACCAAGGACTGGGAGACTGTCCACATGTCTGCAGTGGGGGGGGGGGGGGTCAGGGGTAGCAGCAGGAGATGGGGTGGTCGGAGAGGTTGACAGGGGCCACTCACAAATGTATAGCCTTGAGTTACGGCGTCCCCTTACCCCTGCAGGGCCTGCAGGAGCCTCTGTGCTCACGTGGCCCTCTGACACTGGCCCGGTCCACCTTACATGATGTATTTCAGCCTCGCCCTGTTGGACAAGTGACCCTAAGTCACATGTTTCCACCAAAATTGTAGAGCTTGTCCCACATGAACATCTTTTTCTTCTTTCCTACACAGAGCTTAAGAGCCTTAAATTTGAATAAGTCCCACCAGATTGATGTGATTACATCATCTTAAAAAGAATGTGTGAATTCAGGAAGCTTTCGAATTGATTCTATTCTGAACATCCTTGGGGCCAAACGAGCTGGCATGCAAGTGCCACCTTCCATGTGGTGGCTTGGCGGCCCCGACACCTGAACAGAGACGGAGCCAAGGCGGGGCAGGAGAGAGGGGGGAGTGGAGGATGGCTCCCCACAGCCCGGGACAGAGGCCTGAGTCGTCTCGAGCTCTACTGTGCACCCTCTTACGCTTTTGGGGGGAGAGGAGCAGGTGTAACATTTCTGGTGCTATGTCGACAATTTTTATGCACGTGGCTTCTGCCAGACACCCCCCAGTGGACATACTCACAAAGTTAGATCAAACATGCACAGGTGTTTGTAACCCCCAAAAGTTGGAAACAACCTAAATGACTTTCATTCAGGCAAATCTGGCTAAATTGATTCTTGTTCATCCATGTAATAGACTCCTCTGCATCAGCTAAAAATAAGGAGGTAAATCGATAGGGACTGAGAGTAAAAGATTTCAAAGATTAAAAGACATTAGAGATTGTCAGCTCAGTCCAGCAACCCATCCACTGAACACCTACTATGTGCTGACACTATCCCCAGCCTAAGGAAAGAGCAGATACAAATGCAATTTTATCTTTGCCCCCAGGAACAAAACAAACATAATAATTCTCACAACTGCAGATGAAAGGGAGATGCTAAGAGGGGTGGGAATAATGTGGTTCAGGAGTAATAGATTCTCTATTGCCAGAGGGACCGGGAAGGCTTCCTGGAAGAGGTGGGAATGGATCTGGGGTAGTGCAGAGGGGCCGTTCCAGACTAGACAAACAGCTGGAGCAAAGATGGAGAAGCAAAAGAAAAACAAGCTGTGCAGGGAGAGAGGAGAGGCTGGGACCCAAAGTGCTGGGGCGGAGGCGTGGGTGGGGGAAGGGTGGGCAGGAGAGCCAGGAGCTGAGAGCTGGCAGCGGAGACAGGCGCCGGGCCTGAAAGTGCCGAGTGGCCCGTGGAGAGGTTTGCACTTAATTCTGCGGACACTGAAAGTGTCTGAGTCAGGGGCCAAAGGATCACAGCAGTGTTTGAGATTCAGGCTGATGACTATTTGGTTTGTAAAAGTCAGTGTCACCTCCCCAAAATATCAAAGTGCTGGGACAAAGGGCAGGGAAGAGTTTGGTGACAAAGTCGTCAACTCCAGCCTTACCGAGGATGCAGCAGGGCTGCAGGACCACAGGGCTGAGCACTAGGGAAGCTGGTCTGCTGCGGTCTGACGTGACCTCCGTCTTGAGGAACCAGCTCCCTGCTCACCTTGAGCCTGAATGAGGAGTCCCACCTCCTTGGCCTTGAACCTCTGCACCTGCCCACTGGTAGTGGTTCTAGTGACCCCAGAGCCCACCCCAGAATCAGCCCCTGGCCATCCTGTGACAGGTGACAAGGTAAAGGCAGTCCAGGAGCTCAGGCGGAGATGACACCAAGCACGCAAAACTGCCTCAACATTACTACTCACTTAAGAAAACAAACAGCCCGGCCAGGCGGTGGTGCAGTGACGCTGAGGACCCAGGTTCGAAACTCCAAGGTTGCTGGCTTGAGCGCAGGCTCATTTGGCTTGAGTGTGGGCTCACCAGCTTCAGTGAGGGGTCACCAGCTTGAGCGTGGGATCATAGACATGACCCCATGGTCACTGGCTTAAGCTCAAGGTCACTGGCTTGAGCCCAAGATCTCTGGCTTAAGCAAGGGGTCACTGGCTCCACTGGAGCCCCCGGTAAAGGCACATATGAGAAAGTAATCAATGAACAACTAAGGTGCCACAACTATGAGTTGATGCTTCTCATCTCTCTCCCTTCCTATTTGCTGTCAGTTCCTGTCTATCTGTGTGTGTCTCTCTCTCTCTCTCTCTCTCTGAAAACAAACAAACAAAAAAGAAACAGATTTTCTGATTGCCTTTCTGAAGAGGAAGTTTCTTGTAACTTCTCAAATCTTTCAGGCCCCAGTGCTGGCTCTTCTCTTCCTTAGAAACCTGCAGCCCCACCCTCAATGAAAGTGTCCCTTTATACAGTCGACACCAACCACACCAACATGTTTCAATAGCCGATTCCAGCCAAACTTCTCCTCTCCGTTTCCAGCCCCGAGAGGACTACCGACATTAATTGGAAAGACACTGTCTGCAAGAAGCAACCGTATTATGAATGTCTTGAGAGCTGGGCCCCTGTCCAATTCAGCCACTCGTTCCATGAATACCTACCAAATGCGCCAGGCATCCCTCCAGCTAACATAGCAGAGTGGTTATGGCACAGGCTTTGGGGCAACACTGCCTGGGTTCTTCTCTCAGCCCCACCACTTACATGTTGTGTGACCTTGGGCAAATTAATTAGCCTCTCTGAGCCTTAGGGATAATAATATCACCTACCTCATAGGTTTTGAGGACTAAATGATACATATAAATTTCTGAGAACGGATATCCATACAACACTTGCACACACACGTTCTTAACAGCCAAAAGGTAACAGCAATCCAAATGCCCATCAACTGAAGAATGGATAAATAAGATGCCGCCCACCTGCACAACAGATTATTCAGCAGTCCAAAGGAATGGAGTGCTGACGAATGCTCCAACAGGACGAGCCTTGAGAACATCGTGCTCAGAAGCAGTCGTGGAGGGCCACCTATTGTATACTTCCACTTATATGAAATATCCAGAACAGGGAACTCTAAAGAGGAAGAAAGTAGATTAGCAGCTGCCGGAGCTGTGGGGAGGGAGTGGGTGGGGCTGACTACTAGTAGGTAGAGGGGTTTCTTCTGGAGTAATTAAAATGTTCTGAAATTGATTGTGGTGATGGTTCCACAACTCTGTGACTATAGTAAGAGCCACTGAATTGTATACTTTGGATCGGTGAATTATAAGGTACATGAAATTGTATCTCAACAAAGCTGTTGTTTAAATGTCTTAGGACAGTGCCTGGTAGTACTTGGTGCTGGGGAAACAGGAGTAAAGAAGAACAGATTCTCTGCGTCACGAAGCTTGTTTTCACAGAACTCACTTCTGCACCACACTCGTGGTCCGGAGGCGCACCGACACCCAGCCGACATCACCGTCACCTGTCAGACGTGTACATCCTGTAAAGCCCAGCCACAGGACCCCATGTGAAGGTGTGGCTTATGATGTCTGGCCAGGGCTGTCTGCCTGTCTGTGTTTGTCTCTAACAAAGCTCACCATCTCATGGCCACATGGCCAGATCACCAGCTTTGCTTCTGAATTTTCTCAGCTGCTGATCTGGCTTTGCCTCCTGCTCTCAGAAGTTCTTGACCGCCTTGCTTTTCAGCCCCACCTTTGGACTTGACAAAGCACCTGCCTCCCTGGTGTGGACCTCCAGCTATCAGGGCCAGGCGCTAGGGCCCCTGCCACCCCCCAGCCCCCGGTAATAGCCAGGGTGGAAACCATCAGATGGATCAGGTTAGACAGAAGGCAAGAGCCAGCACGTGGTCACCCAAGACTGGGGAGTCTCCCCTCACATCCACGAGGGCTGCAGGACAGCTCATGGTGCCCATGAACCACCAGCCCAGTAGTCCTGAGTGGGAGAGGGACTGGCTTCCAGGAGTGAGGTGAAGAGGGAAAAGCAAGGAGGCCAGAGTGGCAACTCCATCCACGACAGGGCCTGGACCAGGGCGTCCATCCTCTCCAGACCCCTAACCTGCTCCCAGCCTGTCTGCAACTGCCCCCGGACCCTTGTTGCACCTGCCGGGGTGACAGCAGTTACTGATCTCCCTGCGCAGGAGGCCAGCAGTCATCAGGTGGAATGAAGCTGGTGCAAGACAGATGGGTGGGTGGCCATGGCTACGAGCAGAAGTCAACGTGGCTGACTCCCAGCACGACGGGTTTGGGAACAGAGAACTTGACATGCGGGAGCCAGACAGCAAAGAGCCACTGAGGAGTGGCTTCCCTCGTCTCTCCCTGTGGCTGTTTCTGAGGCCGATCTCTCCATCTGGGAGAGCCAGGTCACAGTGTGTAATTCACACGGGCCAGGGCCACAGGACCAGCACCCAGGAGGTGACTCACCACAGCATGCTCCCCTTGGTCCTGTGGCCTTCTCCATTCCCACGAGCCTGTCAACCAGTACGGCTGTGACCCCAGTCTGTGTCACACCTCAGCTTGTCTCCTTTCTTCCCCTTCTCTTTCCATATTCATTCAGTGGGCAGGAAGGTGGGGTCCAGTGGCTGAGCAAGTGGTCATGGCCCTATGGAGGACAGAGAGGAGCCAAAGGAGAGCAGGGGCCAGAAGTGTCCCCTGCCCCTCAGGGGGGTAGGTGCTGCTGGTCAGAGGGGTCAGAGCAGGAAGAGGGGCACCGGGGTGGGGCTGGGAGGAGGCCCAATGCAAACACAAACACAAAACAAAACGTATCGCACGTGGCTTAAATGCCCAAGCTCTGGAGTCAGGCAGCCCAGGTTCAAATAACCTGTGGGATCTTGGGTAAGTCATTTAATTTCTCAGTCACATCTGAATTTCCTCATCTGAAAAAGAGGAATCATGAAACCTCAAAGGATTGTAATAAGAATCAGCCTGACGAGGCGGTGGCGCAGTGGATAGAGCATTGGCCTGGGACGTAGAGGACCCAGGTTTGAAACCCTGAGGTTGCCAGCCTGAGCACGGGCTCATCAGCTTGAGCATGGGATCATAAACATGACCCCGTGATCGCTGGCCTTAGCCCAAGGCCACTGGCTTGAGCAAGGGGTCACTTGCTCTGCTGTAGCCCCAGGTCAAGGCACATATGAGAAAGCAATCAGTGAACAATTAAGGAGCCACAAGGAAGAATTAATGCTTCTCATCTCTCTTCCTTCCTGTCTGTCTGTCCCTCTCTCTGTCTCTCTCGCAAAAAAAGAGAAAAGAAGAAATTGTAATAAGAATCAAATGAGACAGCATACAGATTGTGCATGGCATATAGTAGATACTCTAGAAATAGGAGCCATTATTTTATTAGAAAATAGATAGATACTCTTTGGAATTAGGAACATCACCTCCAGGAAACCCCCTAGGCTTTCTTTCAAGCATCTAAAGTACTCCTGGGTGAAAGAGAGGACAAAGACTGCTGTACTAGGAGGAATAAAGATAAGAAACAGAAACAAATGTTTCGCCCTGGCCTGGGGCTAGGCCCTGTGCTGGCCCCTTTATCTACCATACCTCATTCCATCCACCCAGCAGCCCACAAAAGGAAGATGTGCTGTTTGACCCAACAGGATTACAAAACCCCGCCTCAGTCCCTGGGCTTGAGTTGCTCCTGAGTGTCTGATGTAGGGACACGCAAGGCCCAGCAGGGACACTAGATCAGGACTGGCATTCGATGACAGCTCGAACACAAGGACCCGGGCTCACCAGCATGAAGAGCAACAGCTCCTCCCTAAAGCAGAGGGGCGGTGACCATCCAAAGGGCAATTGCTTCCTCTGAGCAGAGGGGTGGAGGGAAGCTATTTCCAGGAACGCAGCAGGAGCACAGGCTGGCTCCCCTCAAAGGGGAGGCCAAACGCTGAGCTCGGATCCCCCGTCGGAGACTGAGCATCTTCACCTTTGAAACGCACCCTATTCAGACACTGGGTCACAAGGCAACCAGTGGAGTTGGGTCCTGCAATGATCTGCTTGGCTCTCCACAAATGGCTCTTTGCCATGGCAACGGGCACTTCAGAGACTCGGAGCCTGCTCAGATGGGAATCTGCTCTCCAGGGACACTTCAGGCTTCTTTCCCCTCATTGTGCAGGGAGCCGGCTACTCACAGAATGCAAGGGGCGGGGAGCCCAGAGCTCTCCATTCTTAGCGGGAGCCTACCTCTCCCTGTTTTCTTTCTCCACGAGATTTGGATCAGGTGTGACAGATGTGAAGAGGAAAGGAAACTCCGCATGGCCTCTCTGAGAAGTCAGCTGCCACAGGAGGGTGTTTCCCTGAACCACTCCCACGGACAGTTACTGCAAAGATACAAACAGACACAGCGGGGGGCCCCCAAATGCTCCCAGAGCCCCCCAGGAGGCCAGGGCTGTGGTAACTGGGCTGAGTGTGGCCCCAGAGATCCCACAAGGAGAGATGGGGTCCTGGGAAGGTAATGAATATTCTGAAGGTTCCACCAGCACCCCCAACTCCCTTCCCTACAGTTGTCCCCATTTCACAAAAAGCCAAGTCCTTTCTTCTGATGCTTCAGGCCAAACCTGGTACCGAGGCCTCTCTCTCTCTCACACTTCATGGTCAACCTGTCAGTAATTCCTCTGGATTCCAAGCTTCAAAATGTGGTCACCTCTGACATTTTCCTACCATCTCTGATGCTACCTGAGCTCTTGGCTGCCCTCACTGCCTGTTCTCCATGGAGCAGCGAGCAAGTCCCCGATTGAACTCAGACTGTGTCCTCCTTGGCCCCAAACTCACCAGGGCTCCTCCTCTTGCTCGGGAAAAGCTCACCTGCTCGGCTTTCGAGGCCCTGCGTGACCACCCGGTGCCTGCGACCACTCAGACTTGGGCCACACCGGCCCCTCACCTAGTCCGCCCCAGTCACGCTACCCAATTATTGTCTGTCCCTCCTGAGAGGTCTTCCCCCACACCCGGGGGTGGAGGCGGTAAGGCTCCTCCGGTCAGAACGAAGGACAGATGACGTAGCTGCCTCCCCGAGGCCACACCTCGTCCTCTACAGAAAATTCGGGGGTTACGAAGGCCTGGCCTTCTCTCCCCGGTTTGGAACAGCCCTCAAGGGTCACGCCACCTCAGAACTGCCCGCAGGACGGGCTGAGCCTGCCCCACAGCTCAGCTTACCCCTCTGACGGGCCCTGCCTCGCTCCTCTCCCACCTGTTCTCCCGCAGGTGCGGAGCAAATCACCCCGACAGGACACTAGGCCTCGTGCCGCTGCTGTAATGTCCCTCCCGGGGGAGTCCTCTCCCAGACCCATGCGCTTCAAATCCCAGTTCCAGCCTTCACTAGCCACAAAGCTTTGGGCAAATGAAATAGCCTCGTGGTGCCTCAGTTTCCTCATCTGTACAACAGGGTGATAACAGTACCCACCTCAACATTTCTTCAAGCCTCCTCGCACATCCCACCCAGCTCCAGTCCTCCCCGTGGGGTCACGTTCCTTTGGTCACCCCCTGCTCCGATCCCTCCCCTGAAGTCCTGTTTCCTGTCCTCCCTCCTGCGGCCCGTTCTTTGTGTGCCTGTGGTCTTGGCCTGACCACAGGGCGCCCCATGCCCTGACCCTGAGAGGCAGCAGTTTGCACTGGTGATTCAGAAACACAGAGGGCAGATGGATCCACAAAACAGGTTTAATATTAAATCACAGATGTGGCTGCTCTCTGAAGAACGCAGCCAGGTCACTACCCTGGGTGCTAGCTCCTACCAGGCTGCTCAGGCTTCTGCTTCATTACTGGCTCCTTTAAAACTTCAAGAAGATCCCCCACTTTATTGTGCAGAGTACCTCGGCCATCCCGAACAGCCCAGAACCCCCTGGCCTGTCCAGCCCGGCAGGCGCTCAGAGGAGATTTCACTCCCTCTTCCTCCCACAGTACTAGACGCACTTTCTTCCTCTCCCGGTGGGAAGGATGCCCCGCACTCCCCCAGGAAGGCAGGCCTCCTAGAGTGGGCTTGGATTTTTTTTATTATTATTATTCATTTTTAGATAGAGAGAGAGAGGGAGAGGAGCAGGAAGCATCAACTCCCATATGTGCCTTGACCAAGACAAGCCCAGGGTTTCGAATCAGTGACCTCAGGGTTTCAGGTCGACACTTCATCCACCGCACCACCACAGGTCAGGCAGCTGGGACTTTTATTATAACAGTATTTTTTCCTTTATGTGGAGCTGGATCTGCCCTGACCAGCTGTGATCTCTCACCTGGTCCTGTCCACCTGCTTCTTTAGGCAAACAGGGCTGGATGGGTGCTGGCCCAGGTGGGGACTGGATTTGTTTGTGAACTGGTCTCACCTGAACAGCCCAGCCTGTGGCTCAGGGGGCAGAGGATGAACCGCAGAGTTCCCAGCCGTGTGACATCCCCAATCCTACACCCCAGGAAGGACGAGCTGGGTCTGCTGGGCCATCTCAAGTAGGAGGCCACACCGCAGCTGCCCCCCAGAACACCGGGCCCAGGCCTGTGGGCTGCACACACCTACCACTATCTCGCCTTTGTCCTTCGCAATGGGTAAGCATCCAGAAGGCAAGTCTCTGGGGCCCGTGACAAGGAGAGGAAAGGAAGGGTGGCTGGCAAGGGGTCAGGAAGAAAAGCTGATTGGCCCAAGCAGAGACAGGCCGCACCTGGGGCCCTCCCCACGGCCATGGTCGGGGTGCCCTGTGTTTGGCTGGCCTCCCTCCGGTGCCCCATGCCCAGGCCTTCCGGGGAGCTTTTCACCCTCCGTTAGCCACCATCTGGCGGTGTCGCTGAAAGCCTGGAGGGTGGCCAGGAGCTGGCACAGGCTCAGCACAGAGATTTCTCTGGCCTGTGTACTGGCTCCAGGGACCTCAGCTCTCTCCTGATCCGAGTGGGGGGAGGGCTCCATGGCTTCCAGGGCCCACAGATGGGCAGGCAGGAGGAAGCCACATGGCGGGGCCCTGTTGTTCCAGCGCAGCTCATCGGTTTCTATCAGTAAGATGCTGCTTGGTCAGTAGACACGCACCTGCCCCCAGCAGGAGCAGCCAGCAGAAGCTCCAATGGCCCTGGGAAGACATTGGGTCGGGGGACTTGCTCTCAGTGCTCGACACCCTCTTCAGCCCTCAGAGGCCTCCCGGGTGCCTGAGGAGCCCCAGAGAAAACCCCAGAGGGTGCATGGCACGCTGACTCCAAGGCCAAGAAGTCCAGCACCCTGTGCTCCCCATGGCCAAGGGCAAAGCCAGGCCTCCCCACTGACAGCCTGACGCCCCCACGGCTGAACCCTGAAAACAGACCAGACCAGGGGCCAGCAAACTTTGTAAAAACCTAGAGAGTAAATAGTTCAGGCTTTGCAGGCCAAGAGGCAAGATGAGGATCTTGTGTAGATACTTATACGAATATTTAAAATGTAACCACTTAAAAAAATTTTTGAAGAAATCCTTAGTTCATTGGCCATATAAAAACAGGTGGTGGGCCAGATCTGCCACCCCCCGGACTGCAGTCCCCGGGGCCAGGGAGCCATCAGGAGAGGCCGCCTGTGGCTCACCTCCAAGGCAGAGCCCTCAGATGAGGGGCCCACACAGGTCTGGGGTTAGCCACGCCTGCACGGCCCCTGCGCACCCCCCCCTCGGTTGTGACACCTAGGTGGGGGACCAGAGTTGCCCGTGTGAGTCAGTCTCTCTCCAGCACTGGCCTCCTACCTGTGACATGCTGACACTCCTTTCCTCATTTAAGACCCCACTTGGTCCCAAGCTGCAGTGTGGCCAACCCGACACCTAATAGTCCTTCCCGGGAATGCTGTCCCCTGCCCTCAGAGCTTGCTGAGGCCCCAAGCTCTGCTCAGGCTCGCTGTGGCCCCGATATCCCCCGCCCCCGCGCCATGGTCAGCAAGGGGCTGAGCCGCTCTCCACAGCGCCCTGTCCTGCACGTTACTCCCTCCCACCAAACTCCCTAGTCCGTCCAGGAAATACAGTTGTGTGGTATTTCCCCAGAAGCCCAGCCTCATCTGAATCCATTCAGCCTCATGTTGGGGCCCTACAGCCCAACCCTTCTTACAGGGAAAAGCTAGCAGGAGACGGCTGGTGTGATCGCTGGCTGCAAGTTAGACACCTGGCCTGGGGACTTCAGAGCCTGTCTCAGCCTCGCTCCAATCCTACCCATCTGTAAGATTCAGTGAGCATCATATCCTGCTCGGGTGCCCATAAACCGGGCACTGCCCCAGAGGGGTCCAAGTAGGACATGTACAGCCTGGCACCTGTGTCGCCCTCAGTAACTGCCTAGTGAATCCACGTGTGAAACTGAAGCCCAGAAACAGGCTGAGCTGTGAACATGGTGGTGGAGACACCGCCTAGGAAGGCAGGGTGCGGCTGCCCCGAGCTGACACGGAGGGGTCACCCGTGAGGTGGAGAGGGGAGCGACCCCACCTGGCTTCTCAGGGCAGCACCCGCTGGTCTGTCTCACAAAAGTGGGGACACCATCTGACCACCCATCACAAGGTGAGACATCAAGACCAAGGACTGTATCCAGCGTCCTTATAACTGCCACAGTCCCTGAGTGGGAACACACTTGTCCTGAGCTGCACCTGGCCAAGGGCTTCCCCACCAACCTAGCTTCCACTGGGATGGCTTTGTCCGCAGGCAGCACCTGAGTCAACCTGGCGCAAATAATACAGGGTTACATCCCCACAATGAGGAGCCTGAAGGAGGAGGTTCCGGGGTGGGTTCACGGCTCTGCGATGTCCCTGCTCCTGGTCATGTCCTCAGAGAACCTATTGTGTTGGCAGCACCTTCCTGGCTGCAGGCATCACTTCCTCAAATAATGATATTCCTGAATTGGAGGGGGTTCATCTAAATCGAGGCTCCAGGAGACTTTCCTCAAGTCCCACTGGCCAGAACAGGGTCACGTGCCCAGCCCTCAAGTAGTCATTGGCAAAGGAGAGAGAGCGGGGCTCCAGGCAGACCTCCACTGAGTACGCCGCACCCCACACCTGGGCTCAGCTGGGGTTCTGTTGGAAGGAAGATGGTGAAAGTGAATGTTTGGTTGGAAAGCCACCAAGCTGCCAGGCCTTGTTGGGATTTTTGTGTTCTTAACTTCTACATTATTTTTAACTAGAAATATTACACAGTCAAAACAAGTGAGTCACCATGCCCTTCTGACTGAAGGCTGGTGGATTATTAGTTCTTCCATCCAGATTCCCAGGGAGACACAGATGCCTGAATGGGACAAGACAAGGAAATGTTAGGCTGCCCTTGGATGGGTTTGGTGTCATTTCACCAGGAGCTGGGACCCGGGGCTTATGGAGAAGGGTGGAGCTGGGGACCCATGTGCAGGGGTTTCATACTTTAGAGCTCCTATTTATTCACTGTGTGACAAGAACTCAGCTAATATTGATATATGAGGGAGTCCATGGAACACGAAGGGAAAAAATCTGAATTGTCCAGAACTTCATGGGCCTTTGCACCTGGGAGGAAAGCCATGTCCTGGCCCCTACTAACCACTGTGATGGTTCAAAAAGCCATCAGAACATCAGGCCAGGGGGTAGGTAACTGGCTCAGCCTCAGTTTCCTCATTTGTAAAATAGCATTTAGCGTCAAAGGCCAAGATCTTTGCCACACTGATCCAATGTGACTTTAACCTTGAGCCACAAATGACAAGCAGGACCCAGAGGCCTGAAACCAGCAGCGCCCTGGGTCCTGGTAATACCCTCTAGACTGATGGACATAATGCAGTGACAATGGTCATGATGACAATGACAATGACAATGATGATAAGGTGACACGGAGCACACTGAGCACCTGCTATATGCCACGCACTGTCCTCAGGTATTTCCTCATTTAATTCCCTCAGCAACTTTACAGAATAGTTACTTATGCTATCTTCATGTAGAAGATAAAGAACTGAGGTTTAGAGAGGTTCCTGTCTATGCTGACCAATTATAAGAAGAATTATCTCTCCAAAATTCAGATGTTGATGTCCTAACCCCCAATGTGACTAAATTTGGGCACAGGGGCTTTAAAGAGGTAATTAAAGTGGGGTCCTGTCCTCATAAGAAAAGGAAGAGACACCAGGGATAAGCTCACACGAAGACAAGGCCATGTGAGGACACAGAGGGAAGGTGGCCATCGGCAAACCAAGGAGGAAAGCCGCAAGAGAGTCCACACTTGCTCTTGGATGTCCAGCCTCCAGAACTGAGAGAGAATAAACTGACGTCTAAACCATCCAGTCTTGATATTGTTACGGGAGCCAGAGCTGAATAACAGATCACCCAGTGGCAAAGCCAACATCGGAACCGGGCAATCTGACTTCATAGCCACATTTTTAAGAACCTCATCATCTACTATTCAGCCCTTTAATTGGAGAGGCCGGTCGTGGATATCCTTATGGCTGGGTCTGTTTGTACAAAGTATACAGATGGTCAGATCTACCCCCTCACCCCCTTCCTCTATACAACAAAAGACATCTATTTGGGACTAGCCAAGACCCATGTTTTGGGTGGAAATGGTCGCAAGGAAACACGGGCCAGAGTTCAGTGGGTGGCTAGAACCATCTGGGTAACGAGCAGAGCTGGCTTATGCCTGAAATGGCTGTAGGCACCAAAGAGATTTCAGTCCCAGATTTTAAACAGTATCCCCACCTGCTTCCCAGGGAACGGTCTTGGATGCTGCCCAAATCAGACCCGGAGTTGAAGCTTACCTTCCACGGGTGTGGGGCCTTGGGCAAGTCACTTCACCCTGCGAGCCGCAGTTTCCCCGTGTGGCCCCCGGAGATGACCATCCCGGCTCTGACGCGGTGCTGCGAGGATGAGAAGTGGCTTCACAGACGGTCCTCGTTCAGTGACACGGAGCCCGAGGGACCACCTGAGGTCCCCTTAGCTTCATCAAAGCAAAGCCCGCAGTTACAAGTCCCACGGCAGGCAGCCACCAGCCCTTTCTGGAAGGAGCCGAGTGTAAATTATAGATCACAGCCTGTCGTCAGTTCAGCTGCTCCGCCTGGTTCTGGCCTCCCTGTGGGCGGGGCTCTGGGCCAGGGGATCTCTGCTAGCCCTGCGGTGCCCACCTCTTGCCCCAACTTCCCTTCCCCACAAAGACTCAATGTACCTTGGTTGGGGTTGAAGAGACACCCAGAAGGACTCCCAGAAAGCTGCCCTGCCATTGGCCTCTAAGGCTCAGTGCTGGGGCAACCACCTGAGTCCCAAGCCCCAGCCCCATCAAGCACACCACCTCATCCCGGAATAGCTCCATCACATGAGACCAAGAAGCGCAGAACACCCTGGGGGAACTTCGTGTTTCACACTGGCAGGTGGCAAGAGGCCACAGTGAAAGCAGCCCTGTGTTCATCAGTGGGGTCTTCCTGCCCGAGGGGACTGAGTGAGATTCCTGGCTTCCTTCCTGTGGCCACCTGCCCACCCCGTCGCCCCTCACACATGCTGTCCCACGTCCCCAGGCCACTCCCAGTGCTGGGCTTGCTCTCCCTCCCGTGGCCGCTCTCCGAGGAACCCCAGCCAGGGCAGGCTGAGCAAGCAGCCTGTAGGTAGGTGATGTCCAGGTCTCCACGGTTCTGCTAGAGGGACGTAGGCCCTGGAGCCAGGACTGCCACCAAGCAAGCTCTGCCTGGGAACTTAGGACAAGTTACTCCCTCCCTAAGCTCCACTGTCCTCATCAGTAAAAATGAAGATACCGACAACACCCACATCAGCGGGGTTGTTGCAGGGATTAAATAAGATAATGCATGAAAATGAGTAGCACAGGGCTGGCAGGGAGTAAGCCGGACACAGTGGTTAGTGAGCACCGGTGCGGGACCTGGGTCACAGCGAAACAAGTGCGGGCACAAAACGCAGGGGTCTAAGAGTGAGGGCTCCTTAACTCCGCGGCCTGGCACCTTGCTTCCTCCACTGATAACTCGGGCAGGAAAGACTAAGACATGCAGAAAACCCTAAACCATCCACCTTTCGTATCGATCTTCATGATGAACGGGAAGACGTAGGGTCTGGACTGCAGAGGGCACAGTTCCTGGTTTGGCTGGTTTTCTTCAACTCGCTCTCACTTCTCATCTGAAACGCTGAGCCCCACAGCGGGTCCCTCCACGCTGCCCTCACACCAAGCCGTGTGGGGGCCAAACGAGATAAGGAAGCTCTGTAGACTCCTGGGCATCGGACCACTCAAGACATGGTGATCAGGGTCATTATTATTAAGCCCGTGTGTCTTTCTCTCCTCTCCCCGCCCCTCCGCACCCACAACACCCTGCTACCCCGCCGAGAGTCTCTCCAGGTACGTCAAGTCTCCATGAACATATTCAACGGTCACTTGATTCTCTGGCTTCATATCTTTTTATCTGAGGAAAAAGAAAGCAAAATTATTCAAAACATAGGTTGGTAATAAAATGCCCTGTAGTGACACCCATTCACCCTGCCTATATTTCAATTTTTTTTTTTTTAACAAAACCTACAAATCACCCCCCACCACCTTCAATGAATCAAATTGTAAGGAAAATTAGGAACCAGCTCGGATCTTCATATTTGCCTAGGCCATGAGAAAAGAGGCTCCTTCCTTGGCCTGTCTCTAGTCAAGGGTGTTAATTATTTTGGTTGCATGCTAGCAAATTAATTATGAGCTAATGAAGTTAAAGGAGGTCATTTGTTAAAGAAACTGATTACATATTGATATCTCTGGGGGATTAAATAAAAAACCACTGTCATGAGAACAGCTTTAAAAATTAGGCCCAAGATTTGACTTCTGAGGTTGCCCGGCTCCAAGGATAAATAACAAGGCACCGGGCATCCCACAGTGGGGAGAGCCCTGCAGGACTGGCTGTAGGCCGCCGCCACCACACCCCAGAACACTCAGGCTTGGTCAGGAGCTGATTATCAAAGTCAGGGTGAGCCCTGGCCGGTTGGCTCAGCGGTAGAGCGTCGGCCTAGCGTGCGGAGGACCCGGGTTCGATTCCCGGCCAGGGCACACAGGAGAAGCGCCCATTTGCTTCTCCACCCCTCCGCCGCACTTTCCTCTCTGTCTCTCTCTTCCCCTCCCGCAGCCAAGGCTCCATTGGAGCAAAGATGGCCCGGGCGCTGGGGATGGCTCTGTGGCCTCTGCCCCAGGCGCTAGAGTGGCTCTGGTCGCAATATGGCGACGCCCAGGATGGGCAGAGCATCGCCCCCTGGTGGGCAGAGCGTCGCCCCATGGTGGGCGTGCCGGGTGGATCCCGGTCGGGCGCATGCGGGAGTCTGTCTGACTGTCTCTCCCCGTTTCCAGCTTCAGAAAAATGAAAAAAAAAAAAAAAAAAAAAAAAAAAAAAAAGTCAGGGTGGACGAGCCAGACAGGCTGAGTGACCGATATTCCGTGCCCTCCCATCGGCCAGCCAGGCCTGCAATGCAGGAAGGAACAGAATAAGCTCACTGGCATGAAAATTCATTCGAGGCCTTGACTGCCGAGATTAAGCGAAGCAGACACTGCTAGCCACCTACCCACATCCACTCTCCCTCTCTTCCTCAGAAACAGAACCCTTGTTGATGCAAAGTGACAATGTGCCTAGCTAGGAAGCCACATTTTCCAGCCTCCCCTGTGCCTACGCGACTAAGTTCTGGTCAATGACAGGAGAGCAGAGGCTTCTAGGTACAATTTCTGAGAACAGCAGAAAGCTGGAGAGCACATTTTACTCTTCCCTCTTCCTCTTTTTCTTGCCTGGGATGCAGATGTGAGGGTTGGAATTCCTGCAGTCATCTTGGAGCAGAGGCAACCTTGAAGATAAAAGCCACTCACTAACAATGGTGAAGCAGAAAGGCAGAAGGTCCCTGATCACATCACGGAGGCGCTCTGCACTAACCCTGACTTCTACCTGAGAGGAAAAACAAGACGCCGAAGGGGGATGTGTCTGAGCCCAGTTTTCATTGCGGGATGTGAGGAGGCTGTCTCTTTGCTCAGAATTGAATGGTATTTCTAACTCATGCAGCGAGAGCTATGGCTGCCTCAGCGTTAGTGGCGGGCTTGCTATTCTCATGGCTTGCCAGACTGAAAGAAGAAACAGCTATTTATAAGGGGAAACCCCTTTGAAGGGCCAGCCATGGTAATTCCCTCCCCCCCCAACACATTCTAGCCACACTGACCCTGCTTTCCCTCCTCTCACTGGCTTAGAACATTCTAGCTCGTCTGAGGTCGAAGCCCATTCTACCTATGTGCTCAGGGAAACGGGACCCACGTGGTCTTGGGGCTCAGGTGGGAGTTTAGCTGCCAGGGCCCTCACTTCCTATATCTTATTCTGGTCCAGTTCTGCTTGGCGGCTCCACCTCTGAGGCCCCTGACTTGGGAGGTGGCCTCCTTCTAAATCCCAGAAGTCCCTGAGCCTCTTAGAGAGTCAAGCCAGGAATGGCTGGGGTCAGGGGCACCCTGTCCCCACCGCTGCAATGGAAGGCCAGGAGGAACCAGTCTCCCTCTCAGTAAACAGCCCCGCCTCACAGGGAAGCAGAGCAGCAGCGAGACTGGGGGCTGGGAGCTGGGAGCTCAGGCCTGGAGCTCTCTGGGCCTCTTCCCAACCCACAGCCACCAGCTAGGACTCCCAGATAGATTTTCTAATCCTTCCATATCCTCAGTTTACCCTCTCTAAAATGAGGATAGGAATGCCCCATGAGATAGTCATGGGCCTTAAACAGCCTCCCTATGGCTCCCTTCCCTCCTTTCTAAAGGGAATAAGAATGTCTCTTCTCATAGGTTTGTAGGCAGGATAAAACTGGCTAACACTCAGCAACTTGCAACAACAGTTTACAGCATCTCTCGCGGTCCAGTAAGCTGACTAGGCTCGGCAGGGTGGTTCTCACTTGGAGTCTCATGTCCTCACAGTTTAATATCAGCCAGAGCTGCAGCCATCTGAGGGCTTGGCTGAGCCCGGTGTCTGAAATGGCTCACAGTGGATGGGACTGCTTGGTGGGGGGTGGAGGCGGCTTTAGACAGGTAGTCAGGGAGGGCTTCTTTGAGGAGGTGACATTTTTAGCTGAGGCCTGAATGGTAAGGACACAGCCATGCAGATGCCCGGGGAAGCCTGTCTCCAGCCGAGGAAACAGCAATGATAAAGGCTATGAATCCAGAAGGCCCTCCGCTGGAAGATCTACATTCCATGGGCAGGCAAACCGAACCGGCCAGCGGATGCGGCAGGGACGCTCTCTTCCTTGGGTGTCAGTTCTGCAGAAGGAGAAGGAAATGCAATGGAGAGGTGGGTCCGTGGGCAGCCTGCCTAGCACGAGTCTGGGGACAATGAGATTGGGGCCTGGATCCTCCTCCGTCTGGAGAGCCGCCTCCATACTCAGGCAGGGCCTTCTAACTGAATTCGGCTATTTCCCCGTTCTTCCAGGTTTATTATTGCCACCAGCGACAAGTCAGTGACAGCTTACCCAGCAGAAACAGCACGGCCAGAGACAGAGTGCGAGATAACAAGCCGCCTTTTATGAAGTGAGCCCAGCGGCGCCCAAAGCACCCCTCACTCCGCTCTCTTCTCTTGGACAGAAACAGCTGCCCGCATGTGAATCTACCCACCAGATGAAAAATAATTTGCTAAGTGTCACAAGTGAAGTTATTTCTAAGTGGCTTCAGTGACTGTAACAAGCTGCAGGGCTGGGTGAACAGTGAGGTGCATCTAAACAGCAAAAACAGGGATTCTGAAGCAAAACCAGATCAATTAGGCACGTATTCATATTTCAATTCGGTGGTATTAATGGCTGGACTGTTTAGCTATTTGTCCACAGTTTCTCTGCTTCATTTCAGCATGCGTATAGGACTGGAGACTGGAAAGGACCACCGGTTAGCTGAATTTTGTTTCTTTTCAACAAAAACTGGTGAGGAACTACCCTGAGCTGGGCTCTCAGCTGAGCTCTGTGGAGAAACCATAAAGTTTGCTTTAAGGCCCAGCCCCTGCCCTCAGGTAACTCAGCCTGGGGGGAAGGGAGACGCAGATGTGTCTAATTCTTTAAACACAGTAAAGTGAAATCAGAGCTGATCTAGGGAGACTCAATATAGAGTAAGTCCGCGGAGGAAAAACTCATTCGTTCTGCCGAAAGGAGAGGCAATGTGGCTAGGCTTGTGGAGGATGTCCTTAATTAAGGTTTGTTTTAATAAAAATGTCAGAGGAGCCCTGGCCGGTTGGCTCAGTGGTAGAGCGTCGGCCTGGCGTGCAGAAGTCCCGGGTTCCATTCCCGGCCAGGGCACACAGGAGAAGCACCCATCTGCTTCTCCACCCCTCCCCCTCTCCTTCCTCTCTGTCTCTCTCTTCCCCTCCCACAGCGAGGCTCCATTGGAGCAAAGATGGCCCGGGCGCTGGGGATGGCTCCTTGGCCTCTGCCCCAGGCGCTCGAGTGGCTCTGGTCGCGACAGAGCGATGCCCCGGAGGGGCAGAGAATCGCCCCCTGGTGGGCAGAGCGTCGCCCCCTGGTGGGCGTGCCCGGTGGATCCCGGTCAGGCGCATGCAGGAGTCTGTCCGACTGTCCCCGTTTCCAGCTTCAGAAAAATACAAAAAAAAAAAAATGTCAGAGGAAGCCATCACAAATTGGGGTGTCCTTAGGGTCCACACGAGAGAGCCAGTGTCAGGCATGTCCCCGAGGAGGAATTTCAGCCATTCAGGGTGGTTCTCCCCGCTGGATGCATATTAGGAACCACTACCTGAGCCACATTCCGCAAAGATCCTGACCGGATTGGTCCGGGGTGGGACCCTGGGACCCAGGCACCCACGCAGCTTGCGCTGCTGCCCAGGTGATTCCAGTGTGCAGCCAGGTCACCTTCTCTCCGTCCTTGTGAAGGAACAGAGTCACACTAAAGCTTGTGTTTCTCAAAGCAAAGTCTCCAGACAAGAGGCACCTAGGAACTTGTTAGAAATGCAAATGCTCCTGACCCATCTCAGACCTGCTGAACCAGACACTCTGGGGGCGGGGCCGAGGAACCTGCTTCTTAACAAGCCCTCCAGGTGACACTGATGCAGTGGGAGAGCCACCTACCTCGTTCTGTCCTAGGTGTGTCCTGACATCTTTCTCCAGTCCTGCAAAAAGAAACACTGCCATTTATTGTGTACTTGCTTCATGCCTGGTGAATTAAGCAGGGCTCTCCAGAGGTACAGAGCCAATGGGATGTATAGATAGATAGATAGATGATAGATAGATAGATAGATAGATAGATAGATAGATAGATAGATAGATAGATAGAAAAATAGATATGAAGGAAGTACGAGGAATTGCCTCACCTGGTTGTGGAAGCTGAGAAGTCCCACTCTCTGCCCTCTGCATGAAAAGCCAATGGTGCGATTCAGGATGGGCCCAAAGGCCTAAGTACAGGGGGAGTCAATGGTGTAAGTCCCAGGCGACTGACTGGAAAAGACCCACGTCCCAGATCAGCAGTCAAGCAGAAGAATGAGCCAATCCTTTCTTCTTCTGCCTTTTGTTCTACTCAGGCCCTCAGGGGATTGGATGATGCCCACCCTCACGTGGCAGAGGGCAATCTCCTTTCTGAGTCCACCAAGTCAAATGCTAATCTCACCCGGAAATACTCTCACAAGCACACCCAGAAATCATGCTTAGCCAACTATTGGGCATCCCCTGACCCGGTGAAGTTGTCACATAAAATTCACCACCATAACTAGTCTATACCAGTCACTCACTTTATTGAAACTCTTTCAGGCGGGTCCTTATTAGTGCCCCATTGTCTAGATGAGGAGTTGGAGGCTCCCAGCTAAGCTTGCTGAAGCCACATCACTAACACAGAACGCAGCTCCAGAGCCAATGGAGGCTCTCTCTGGCTTCGCACCTGTGCGGGCTCATTGTCCCCGGGCACCGAGCTGTGGAATGGTTCACAGATACTGTGCAGGTGCAGACACTAGTTAGAGGAATCTAGGAACCCCATGGCTAGAGTTGCGGAGTGAGGAGAAAATTTTCATTTATGCCTGGAGCTCTCTCTTTATAGAAAGAGCGTAATTTCCTGGGAAGAAGATGCCGGCCTAAAACTTGGTTAAGCTCTCCAATCTCTTTGGACCTTGGGGTACCACCCTCTTCTAGGGTGAATTTGTGTGAGTGTAAGGTAAGGACCTCAAAGGAAGTCAATAAGAAATAAGCTGCCCTTTTAACAGCCCTGACTTCTCCTCTGTGGCTTTGGTCCACTAGGACCGTCAGCTCAGAGGCCCCTGTCCTATGGACAAGAAATCTGGGGGCTTTTGCAGAAACAGTCTTGAAATGCAGAAACTAAGTCTCAGAAAGCAAGTGTGGAGGTGGCCTGGCCAGCTGTGGAATGACCTAACTGGTGTGGCTGAGCCGGAGGGCTGGGGAGTGAGGTGGGCAGTGCTGCAGGGGCCCCCAGCCGGCCTGGGCCCGGCTTGTGGAAAAGGCACCCCCGCCGCTGCTGCTCCTCACTACTACCCACTTCCTCACCTCACCCTGGCCCGGAAGCTTTCCTGGCTCCTTCTGCCAGGCTTCAGCCTGCTGGCCTCCAGCCAGGCCAGCACCTGGCAGGTGAATGAAGGCAGGGTGAGTCACAGCTTCCTGGAAAACTGTGGTCTAGACAAACTCCCAGAGGGCAGAGGCCTGTCCGACTGGCTTCCCTGGGAGTGAGGTCCGGGTGGACGGGGCAGACACCAGAACTGCCATTGGAACAGAGGCGGGGACCTGCAGGCTCAACCTGGGTGTAGGACGTGGCTCCTGGCTCTGCCTCCTCTCAGTTCAGCTCAGTTCTGTGCTTCCAGGGAGCCAGGACTCAGCTCAGATCAAGGCCCAGGAACTATTTCTAACCTGACGCGTCTCCAACCGTAAGGCACACAAAAAGTCAGCTGAGATCTTCCTGATATCCTGGTTCTGATTCAGCAGGTCTGGGGTGGGGCCAAGCCTCTGCACTGCTAACAAGTTCCTGGTGATACTGGTGCTTCTGGCCCTGGTCCACTCCTTAAGTAGCAAGAGCGTCCATCAGCAAGTGTTTAGGGGGCAGCCACCTTTTGGGACAGGTAATGTTAATATACCCATTTCACAGATTAGGAAACTGGCCCACACTGAGACCAGCGAGTTCATGGCTCATTTTGCTTGGTCTTAATTCCTTCCAGAACCCACGTGGTCTCAAATCTGTGCTTCACACCTGTGCATCTCAGCCTGATCCACGGATGGGTACACTTTTTCTATAAAAGGCCTGGTAGCAAACCTCTTAGGCTTGGTGGCCCACACAGCCTATCGTAGGAGCTTAACCCTGCCATGGCCGCACAGAAGCAGCCGGAGACACTGCATAAACGAGCCAGCATGGATGTGTTCTGATAAAACCTTGTTCGTAAACACTGACATTCAAATTGCATATGTTTCGTGTCACAAAATCTTTTTCTTCTTTTGATGATTTTCGACATTAAAAAATTCTTAGCTCACAGGCCATACAAAAGCAGGTTTGGGTTCGATCTGGTCCGCAGGCCGCTGTCTGCTGACCCCGGCATTGATCCGTCCATGTATCTGGCGGGCAGCTCTCCACAGCAATGGGCTGGGGCGTCGGGTCCCGCCCACAGCCCACAGCCGTGGTCTTGGATTTGCCACTTCCCGCCTCCTGTCTCCGCCCACGTTCCCCTTTGCCTGTCCCGGGCCTGCCCAGCCTGAGCACTTTGGTTCCCAGAGTTGCTCTCACCTCTTAGACCGGAATAGAGTCAACACCATTCGCTCCACTGCCCCTGCCTTAACGAGACTACCCCACTGACCATTGCACTTCCCAGAAACCAGACACTTCAATTGGCATGCCACTTGGAAATTCAAGGTGGGGACTCATGTTTATTTTCAAAGAAAATCCCATCCTCCCGCCAGTTTACAACCCCCAGCCTCAGGGGGGAGGCACCCCAGCTCCCAGAAAGCCTGTTGTCAGAATCAAACGGGACAGAAGTCACAGTTGGTCTGACGCTTGTCACCAACAGCCCCTTCTGCATTTTATCCTGAAGTTCTCTTTGTGACACAGAACTTCTTTTTCAGTGGATTATTTTAGCTACCAGCCAGTTCTGTAATCTCTATCCCGTGGGGTCAAGTTCAAAGAGAATTTCAATGTGATTAAGTAAACATATGCAAGTAGTAGATTTATGTGCTGCTGTGCTATTCTTTGTGATGTTGGCATTGGGGGCAGAGAATTATAACAGCTCCTGTGTGCGCAGTTTATTTCCTAAGAAATTAACTCGTCAGTCCCCACTGTGAACCAAAGTACTTCTGGGGACATTTGAAATTCAAAAGTGAACCACACTCCTGGCTCTGTCAGTCGAAGAGGAGGAGGAGGAGGAGGGGGAGAGTGCTCAGGAGGAGATGAATAACTAGAAAGGACCATAGTGAATGCGGTTCGAGGAGAGACGTGGAAGTGAGTCTCGGGAGTTTCAGTCCCTCACGACTGAGAAGCGGAACAGTAAACGGTGCCTGGAGCTGTGGGCTGGGGCTGGGCTGCCCCACGCGGGGGTGGGGGTTCGTGGAAACGTGAAGAGCTTCTCTCCTTTAACAAAGTACTTAAGCGATGATCTTGACACACCCACTGCGCTGGGGGGCCATGCAGGCTCCTGGGTTCCCGAGGCAGTTAGAGGCAAAATAAACTCCCTGGCAGCCTTGGCCAGCAGAGATGCTCTGGTCCTGATCTGCCACCAGCAACAAATGACGTGTGGTACCCAAACCCCTCCTGAGCCATCGCTCCTGCACCCCAGGGCGCAGAGGCCCTTCAGGAAAATGATTAGCCTGCAGGGTCAAGTCACAGCCCTACCCCAACATCTGACCCGCTTAATCCTCACGACCACCCCGAGAGGAGGTTTTAGCTTCAACCCACCTCGTACATATGAAAGTCCCATTTTACAGTGGAGAACACCGAGGCTCACAGAGGCTTATCAAGGCAGCGCGAGGGCTGGAAGGCAAGTCCGCTCACTCTGAAGCCTGGGCTCCTGTGATTAGGCCGGCATGATAGGACCCTCAGTACCGTGACACTCTCTTACCCCGGCCCTCACATCACACCCGACCCAACTCTGAGGTCCAGTCAAGACTCAGTGGGGATGGGGAACTGGAGGGCCCCTGGCCTTGAGCATGAAAGATGAGAAGATGGGCAGTGGGGCGTGCAAAATAAACTGGAGCCCCACTCAGATCCGAGTGAGAACAGACCTGCTTGGGCACGTCTGGAAAACCACGTGGGGGTTCTGTACATGCACCACGGTCAAGCTGCATCTTGAGAGAGCCCATTCCACAGGAAAGGGAGTTGAGGCAAAAGCTATCAGCCCAATAACAGGTTTGGTGGAGGGGAGACAGCCTCTGATGTCGGTGTGGGATGTTGTTTGCACGGATCCATGACAGAACTCGACTCGACAGAGAGCAGAGCTGGTAGGAGAAAGGCAGAGTCGTGTGCGCTCATTAAGAGTCGGTTCCGAGGCCAGGCAGCCTGAGCCTAGTCCTGCTGCCTCTTCCTCGTATCCACGTGACCTGCATAAATTACGTGACTTACCTGGATGTATTACGGGATTTACAAAATTTGATTTTGTGATTTACTAGTTTTATCATTTTCAAATCCTTGACATGGGAGAAAGAAGTCACCAAAGCAAGGTAGAAGAAATCTGGTAAAAACCCTATAGTTGAATCTGAATCACCAACCCAAGAGAAATAAATACCCCTCACACCCAGATAGTGTTTTTTAAATACCATTTCCTACTGAAAGGCAACGGCGACCGGGACTGGTGCAGGAAATTTATGAGACTAGCCAGGACCCTAGCAAAGACTCGGGGCCATGACAAAGGACAAAGGACTCAGGGGCCAGTGGGGAAGAAGCTCCCACTGGCCATGGTTGGGAAAATCTGAACATCAACAAGGCAATAACTACCTGAATTTAAATATACTGCTCACAAATATTAGGGGATATTTCAAAATGAATATGAAGTGCTAAAATATCCCCTAATTTTTGTGAGCAGTGTTATGTTTAAATCCATGAGGTGTATAACACTACTAAAACTAACTGGTTACCGCCTGACCAGGCAGTGGTGCAGTGGATAGAGCGTCGGACTGGGATGCGGAGGACCCAGGTTCAAGACCCCAAGGTAGCCAGCTTGAGCGCGGGCTCATCTGGTTTGAGCAAAGCTCACCAGCTTGAGCCCAAGGTCGCTGGCTCGAGCAAGGGGTCACTCAGTCTGCTGTAGCCCCCCGGTCAAGGCACATATGAGAAATCAATCAATGAACAACTAAGGAACCACAAGGAAGAATTGATGCTTCTCATCTCTCTCCCTTCCTGTCTGTCTGTCCTTATCTGTCCCTCTCTCTGACTCTCTCTGTCTCTGGCACAAAAAACAAACAAACAAAAGCTAACTGTTTACCAGTGGAGGATGCTAGAGAACCTAGAGAACCTGTTCATAATTTTGAAAACTGATAGAATTAAAGCAAAGGAATCATGCACTTAAAGCAGGGGTCCCCAAACTTTTTACACAGGGGGCCAGTTCACTGTCCCTCAGGCCGTTGGAGGGCTGGACTATAAAAAAAAAACTATGAACAAATCCCTATGCACACTGCACATATCTTATTTTAAAGTAAAAAACAAAACGGGAACAAATACAATATTTAAAATAAAGAACAAGTAAATTTAAATCAACAAACTGACCAGTATTTCAATGGGAACTATGCTCCTCTCACTGACCACCAATGAAAGAGGTGCCCCTTCCGGAAGTGCTGCGAGGGCCGGATAAATGGCCTAAGGGGGCCGCATGAGGCCCGCGGGCCGTAGTTTGGGGACCCCTGACTTAAAGTGTCCTTCCTAGAATGACTGTGTCGCTGAAGAACCAGAGCTGACCCAGGGAAGTTTCTCCTTATGGATGTATCCCAACTCATAAAGACCAATGATAGCATTAGAATGTCACCATTTTGCAATCCTTAATAAATTAATGGACCTAAGCATTGATCCTCACTGGCTTATAATACCACAAGCAGAGAGAAACAGAGATGAGACAGAGATAGAGACAGAAACAGAGAGACAGAGAACCGGTCACTATGCGCCTTCTGGTAGAAGGATACGACATCACCTATAAAGTAATATTGACACCCCCCCCCCAAATGAACTTAACTCTGATCAAGATTCTAGATTCAACTAGCAATTTATAGGAATTACAGCAGAGGAGTATGTCAAAGGATACCAAGGAGATTCAGTCAGAAAACCCAGACTGGGGAAGCCCCATAGGGCAAATGGCCTGGTTCCTTGCATGATTAAATTATAAAAGGAGAAAAGAAGATGCAGGGGAAACCATAGAATAAAAGGAACTTAAGAGACAAGTCAACCAATCATACTGTATGGACCTTTAGTAGATCCTGATTCAAATAAACTATTTAAAAACTATTATCCGTGAGACAACTGGAAATTTGAACACTGACTTGATGATACTGAGAAATCATTATTAATTTCTTTTAGGGGTGGTAATTCCATGATGGATATGTTTTTTACTAATAGAGTCCTATCTGATGCAGCCTTATTTCAGGTGCACACTGAAATATTTATGACTGCAGTTGAATTCTGAATAGCGTTAACCACTGGAAGACCTCAGGACCTGGGATTCAGTGGGGGGTGATGGTGCCTGGCTGAAACTAGGGTATCCAGCAGATGCCTGGTCAAAGATGGCGGACGTCTGGCAGAACTCTGGGTAGCCCATGGCGCCCCCTGGTGGAAGAGGACTTTACCCTTCACGTGTTTATTTCATGGGAACTTCCTAAATTGCTTGGGTAGCGTCTTAAGAGTGCTAGATATCCTGTATGTACAGCTGGGGTACAATCAAGTCAGCTGGGATTATTACTTGTAACATGACTCTTCTACCTGCTCAGGCTGGTAAGGTCTACAGGAAGCCAGGGGACTTACAACTTACAAAAAGGTAACAATTTCTTGTGCAAACCTGGAAGGATTTTTTCTAGATTAATGTTTCTTGGCAGCTTTCCCACAGAAAGAGAGAACCCAATGGCTTCTTCTGCTCAAGATCATTTAAACCCGGCGTCCCCAAACTACGGCCCGCGGGCCGCAATGCGGCCCCCTGAGGCCATTTATCCAGCCCCCACTGCACTTCTGGAAGGGGCACCTCTTTCATTGGTGGTCAGTGAGAGGACCACTGTATTTGGCATCCCTCCAATGGTCTGAGGGACAGTGAACTGGCCCCTAGTATATCTGAGTTTAAATGCATAGCCCCTTCCTTTCCCTCAGCAAAACTTTCCCAAACCAGTAGTGCTCAAACTCTGGAAGGCATCAGAATCACTTGCCAAAAACGCAGGTTCTGGGGCCAGCCACCACCCCAGACTTTTGTGGGTGAGTCTAGGAGAAGCAAAGCCCTTGACAAATGCTTAGACATCCAGGAAAAGCTGTTCTCTGTCTCAGCACAAGGGAAAAGAGACGTCTCCCTCCCTTTCCCATTGGTTCCAACTCAGGACATTCAAGGCCACTGTGCCTCTGTCCTGTGAGGCAGATGCTCACTCTGTGTCCTGATGGTGCTGGAGCCTCACAGAGTGGCCCAGATGACAGGCCCAGTGGCCCAGATGACAGGCCCAGCCGATGGTCATGACTCTTTCCCGAAATTCTCACCAGCTGATTCCACAATTTCCAAACTACCCAACTGCTTCATTTTCTGAAGGATCCTGAAGAGGGGGAAGGGACCTCCTGGCAAGAAGGTGACTTGGGGTGTGGATGACTAATCATTGAGTATGGAGCAGGCCCCTTCTGTGTGCCTCAGACCTGGTGCAGGAAACACCAATGTCAGAGGACACCTGGTCCCCATCCCTAAGGGACCCCCAATCTAACCTGCTCCACTCTGCATCCTCTCCTACACCCACCCGCCATTCCATCTTCACCTGGCCCTGCCCCGGACAAGGCCTTCCCATCTCCCCCAGACCGTCCCAATAGCCTCCATTCCACCATCATCCCCTCTAACGCCAGGGCTGAGGTTTTCCAGTGGCCAAAACCATTCAGGGTTCAACTACAGAGTCACTGTAAATTATTTCAGTAGGCATCTGAGAAGAGGATGCATCAGATAAGACCTCTTCTTACAAAAAACATATGCAGGCCCTGGCCGGTTGGCTCAGCAGTAGAGCGTCGGCCTGGCGTGCAGAAGTCCCGGGTTCGATTCCCAGCCAGGGCACACAGGAGAGGCGCCTATTTGCTTCTCCACCCCTCCCCCTCTCCTTCCTCTCTGTCTCTCTCTTCCCCTCCCTCAGTGAGGCTCCATTGGAGCAAAGACGGCCCAGGCGCTAGGGATGGCTCTGTGGCCTCTGCCTCAGGCGCTAGACTGGCTCTGGATGCAACAGAGCGATGCCCCAGAGGGGCAGAACATCGCCCCCTGGCGGGCATGCCGGGTGGATCCCAGTCAGGCGCATGCGGGAGTCTGTCTGACTGCCTCCCCGTTTCCAGCTTCGGAAAAATGAAAAAAATATATATATATATATGCATAATAAAATTGTCACCCCTCAAAGATATTCATATCATTAGTCACTGGAGAAATGCAAAGTCAAAACCACAATGAAATACCACTTCACACCCACTGGGATGGCTATAATCGGAAAGACAGATAGTAAGTGTTGAGAATAGAAAAAAACTGGAACCCTCGTACCTTGCTGCTGGGAATGTAAAAACGTGCAACCACTTGGGCAAACAGTCTGGAAGTTCCTCAAAAAGTTAAATGTAGAATTACCATGTAACTCAGCTATTCCTACACATGTACACAAGGGAATTAAAAATATGTTCACACAAAAATCTGTATATAATCATTCAGGACAGCATTATTCATAATAGCCAAAAAGTAGAAACAACACAAAGGTCCATCAACTGATAAATGGAAAAATAAAACGTGTTATATACATAGAGTGAAACATTATTTGGGCATACAAAGAACTGAAGTATCGATTCATGCTACGATATGGATGAACCTTGAAAACATTATGCTGAGTAAAAAGACAAACACAAAAAAACCGCATATTATATGATTCATTTATATGAAATGTCCCAGAATAGACAAATTCACTGAGAGAGAAAATAGACCAGCGGTTGCCTGGGGCTGGGGGAGGGGAAATGGGAAGTGACTGACTGCTAATGGGTAGGAGTTCCTTTGAGGGGTGATGAAAATGTTGTGGAACTCAGTAGTGGTGATAATGGCAAAACCTGGGAATATAATCAAAACCATGGATGGTGCCCTTTAAAAGGGTGTAAGTTACATATCAAAAAAAACCAAACAGCTGATAAAAAGTCATTTGAGATTCTAATCCAACCAATCAGTTTCCTGCGCCCTGTTCTAACCACTAATCATGTCCATCCCAGCCTAACACAACCGGGGTCTCACACCTGCTGCCAAGGGGGCTCCCGCCTTTTTTATTTTTATTTATTTTTATTTTTTTTACCATGTGGCTCTGGGGAACACCACCACCCTTACAGCTAACTGGATCAAGGGGGCCCTGGAACACCCAAAGACAGGCCAGAAACCTGGCTCATGGTCAGTCAGATCTCTCTCTCTCTCTCTCTCTCTCTCTCTCTCTCTCTCTCTCTCACAGGGGCATAGAGACTGAAGAGTTAAGCCATGAAAGAGAAGCAGACATGACAGGAGGGAGCCCAGCAGTCAGAGCACCCTTGAGCTGCGAAGTGAGTGGAAATCAGGACAAAGCTGCAATGACAGAAGCCAAGGACAGTCAGAGGAGAGCGGAAAGAGTGGACAGACGAGGCTGTGGTCCTTCCTTCCCAAAGGCTCTACCAGCTCCATGGGTCCCCAAGGTATCTGCACAGTGACCACCTGCCCTTCAGCAGAGCTCGTTTGTCTGAGGTCTGCCTGTGTACTGTAGAGAAGCCGATGACAACACCCAGCAGGAATCCGTAGACCCAGGCTGGGTCGACCAGCTGCTCCGGGCCTCACAGCATTAGGGTCGGGTTCTTCGGTGAGCATCCCTTATGAAGAAAACAGCAAATCTCAAAAGGCCTTTTCAGGAGCCCAGCCGGGAGAGCCCTGGGCCATCTGCCTGAGATTCTCTGCGAAGAACTCCCAGAGTCATTTTGGATACTGGCCTCAGGAACCCTTAGAGCTCCCCAGCAAAGAGAAGTTCCTGCTCATAGGACAGCATGCAAGGTGCAGCTTCTACCACAGCACTGACCCGGTACCATTTGGGGGCCTCTCTGTACTCCCTTGTCTTCTGACTCACTCGATACGATTTAGCCTCTGCAATCCCCTCAGTTAGCCCAGTTTATACAAGCTAAAAATTGGTGTGGAATAATAAAGGTAGGCAGACCAGCTATCTTATCTGCGATGACCTTGAACCTACCAGTTTTCTTCAAAGTAAAGACAAGACATTTCACATCGCACTTTTAATGAGGGGAAAAATTGTTACTGGAAATACTTACCTTTCATCTACTGTGCTGAGAGATGGGGGAGATTTGTCAGCTTTGATCTCCACTTGTTTAATTACTGGGAAATGTATGCTCGTGCCAGTGGGATCATGAAGTTTCCTTCTTGCTGCAAAAGATGGCAGCAGGGGACCCGGCAGCCTGGCCTTTCATTTTCCCAGATCAAAGCTGAGCCGGCACCAAGATGGAGGAGTGCCCTGGTGAGAGGCTCTGAAGAGGAGGCAGGTTGCGGGGTCCCGACCAAAGGCCAAGGGGCTGGCACATCCCCTGGCGTCTCCCTTTCTCCCTCCTGCCCAAAGGGAAGGGCAGGGCATAGTTCAGGGCCAGTGTGGTCTGCCTGAGCCACGTGTCTGTCCCCCATACCACACGCCAGGCCCCAACTGGAGGAGCGTGCAGCACACCTGCGCACCCGCTGTCCTCAGTTCTGCCCACTGTCCTCAGTGCACTCCTCACTCCTGTTTCCACCTGCTTTGGACCTTCTGGCCACCACCTCAGGCTGGTCCTTTTCTGAACAAAGGTGGGCAACATCTGGGGGAGGGCACTGTCAGTGGCAATTCAGGCGTCAACCCTCCTTAACCTGGGGATAACTCTGTGACAATCATCTCTGAAATGAGGGCGTCGAGTTACACATTCTTTAAGGACCCCCACACACACACACTCACCATCATCTGTCTTTCTCTGGCTATTTATGGAGCCTCTTCTGTAACCAGAACTGTGTTTGCCTCTGAGAAAGATACATAGGATGACGACAACAATGATGATGATGACAGCCACTAATATTTATTGAGCACTCATTATGTGTTGGATGCTGTACAACAATTAATTCATTTATCTTATCACAAATACCTGTGGGGTCAATATCATTATTATTCCCATTTAACAGATGAGGAAACTGAGGCCAGAGAGAGTAAGTAACTTACTCAAGTTAATATGGCTGTAAGATGACAGAACATAATGTCAGGGTATTAAAATTCTCTTACATTTCAACCAAAGAGAGAAGACCAATCCGTATGAAACAACACAACAGAACAATGTGACGTAGGATTAAATTGTGCAATACATTGTTAAGCTCTAGAGCAGGAGTCAGAACACTATGACACGTGGACCAAATGACCCACCACCTGCTTTTGTGAATAAAGTTTTATTGGAACACTGCCACACCCATTTGGTGCATATTGTTTACGACTGCTTTCACACTGCAATAACAGAACCAAGTGGTGACAGAGACCAGGTGGCCCACAGCGCCAAAAATATTCACCATTGGACCCTTTTAAGCTTGGCAAAGCCCTCCTTTATGGTGACCAGCTGGCTGAGTTGGCTCAGCACTGAGGAAGTTCCCAAGATGGAACTGTATGTTTTAAAGTCAGTAAACTCCTGGGCAAACTGAGACAGGTTGGTCACACTACCTGTTCTAGGGAAGCTTAGAGAAAATCAAGACCCATGGGCATTGCAGAGGTGACAGAGGTGGGCCTTGAAAATGTGCAGGATTTGGATACAGAGTGGGTGGGACGTGGGTAGGGTAGTCAGAGGAAGGACATTTGAGGTAGGAAAGGCCAGCAAGACCCTGGAAGAAGACAGCATGAGATGTCCATGGGGAAGTGAGGAGAGAGGTGGGTGCCCTGGAGCTGAGACTGCCTGTTGGGCAGCAGAAATTCCACTCATCAGAAATTCTACAAAGGATGCATTCATTCATTGTCAGTAGTGAGGTCAACCGGTCCCATCTGCCGGAGAGTTTGTACCTAGGTACCAAAATGTTAAATGCGCATGTGCTTTGACTGCCTATCGGAGAGTTTCTACATTACCGATCTACACCCACCCTGTATTCAAACCTTCTGAACTGTGACTTTGAGCTCTTCCCATCTTTACGTCTCGTGGTCGAGTTCAGCCATGTGACTTGCAGGGATCAAAGGGAAGTTAGCAGACTTGACTCAAGTGAAACTTGGAAAAGCTCTGTATGTTTCTGCTTTCTCTCTTGTTGTTTTGCTTTTTGCCCTGAAAATGTGTCTGGGCCACAGAGCACAGCTGAGCCACCCCAGCTGTACCAGCTGAGGCCATTTGAGATCATTCAACCCCAAGTTGACCCACAGACATGTGAGTGAGCTGGCCAAGCCCAGAAGAACAGTCCGGTCAAGCCCCACTTAAATTGCCAACCCGCAGATTCATGAGTTAAATAAATGCTTATTGTTTTAAGCAACCGAGTTTGGGGTTATTTGTTACACAGCATTATTGTGCAAATAGATCACTGACACTGCCTTATACTTTTCTATGACCTTATCCTTTGGATCTAATCAGATAAACATGCAAATAAGGCTATCCTTTACAGTATTGTTTGTAACAGTCTTTTTTAAAATCTCCTTGAAATGATCTGAATGCTCAGCAATAGGGGCTGGATTTTAAAAAAATTTAGTCCATACAATGGAATGTCATTAGCCATTTGGAAAGGTAACGCTTATCAATATTATATTCTAATATTTATTGAAAAGATATCTACTTTGCATTAAACTTTTAAATAAATTTTAGGTGGAAAACAGCTTTTAAAGTATGATCTATTATTTTTGTCACATTTGAGAGAAAAATACATGCATCAAAATATTAACAGTGATTACCTGGGAATGGTTATATATATTTTTTACTTCTTTATCAGAGTCTGTATTGTATAAATTTGTAAAATGACAATGTATTATCTTTACAGAGGAAGAAACCCCAGAAATGTCATCAAGAGACTCCTTCTCCAAATGTATAAAAATATGGCCATCCAGTCCTTAGGAAGTCACTGCAGTCTACGGCCATACCACCCTGAACGCGCCCGATCTCGTCTGATCTCGGAAGCTAAGCAGGGTCGGGCCTGGTTAGTACTTGGATGGGAGGAAGTCACTGCACTTTCCCCAGCCCCCCACTGCTGGAATCCGACTGACCTTGAGGCTGCCCTTCCCACTAGAAGAACAGAGCCCACCTCGGTGGGGGGTGGGGGAGACCAAGCCCAGGGAGGCCTTCTCTGGAGATACCGAGAAAAACATTTCCCTTCCCATCCACCTGCAAACAGAACAAGGAAATTACCCACGAGACCAAATCCAACCATGTTTTTACAAACTCTTCCCATCCAAGTCATAATATTTTGGGAGTCAATTTACTTTACAGTATTTTAATAACCGCAGTGTTGCGACTGGAAGTCCTTTGTAGCTGGTCTCGGGGCCTTCCTGGGACGTTGTACTTAATGAGGTTTATAATTCAATATAACTACATCTGCATCTTTAATTACGCCTAACATTTCATCTTCACTTGTTCCACTTGAACTGGAAGAGCTAAAATTAGGCCTGCTGTAGTTTAATCTGATAATAAACATCCATGACAGTTTTAGAGCAAATAAAGTCCTTATTTCATTCGAGGGGCCGACACAGTTACCGTTTGCCGGCCCTGAGCAAGTGCCCCCAGCGTGCTTCCGACTGTAACAGAGAACCCTGCTTTACACAACTCCCCTGTTGACTCCGGGAACCCGAGAGCCCACAAGGGCTTTGGAGGCTAAAGTAGTTAAACATCACTGTTTTTCAAGGGACGACACTGAGGCCAGAGAGGTTAAGACATAGGTCCGAAGTCACACAGCCAGTTAGCAGGTAGAGAACATTGCAGAAGCAAGCCCTGGATTCTTGAATTCCTGCCCAGGGGTCTATTTGTCATTCCTCTCCTGCCACCCTGGCGTATGTGGCTAAAGGAAGACATCATTTTTTGTTGGACAAGCATCCCTCTGGGCAACCACCACCTCCCCCACCTTTTTTTATGAAATCCAGACAAGATGTCATTTAAGTACCTATAGTGAGCCTCATGCCACAACTCCAAACTCAAAGCAATAATAAAATATAAAAAGAAAAATGTTTAAATACACCCTCATTAGAAACAAGTTATATATCTCCATGAACCAAAACCCAAGAAAATTAAACACTAAATGGGCTAAAGCTTGGGGCTATATGGCTGCAGGTCTGGAAGGAGGCAGAGGGGGTCACAGTGACTGAAAAAAAATTGGGAATGATAGAGTTAGACAATCATAATTTGGCAAGCGTCGCAGTCATAAATGACTCCGGCAAGAATCATTAATGAATGCTAAAATTTGGAGGATGAACAAGATGTCCACACAGCCTCAAAGACTGCCCCAGAAAATTCTAATTACTTCTACAGGGGAAAATATTACCGGGGAAAGTGCAGAAGCCTCGTGGGCACCCCCCTTCAACCATGTAGTCAGAGTTGATGTCAGCAGGAGTGGCACAAGGAAGGCAGAGCATCACTTCCTGGACTCGCTCCACTCCTCCAAGCTCCTCAGTTTGTCCTTAACTCATTTATGTTGACAAGCCATCTGTTCTCTGCCGCTGTGCTATCTTGGATGATCACCTCTTAGGAAGCAGAGATCGCTCTACTTAATTTATCTGGAAGGAGCCAGTCGAGAGATGAGTGTTCCTGACACCTCACCTGTGTACCTTACAAAGGGCTTTTCCACTCAACTCCTCCTTTGACCCTTACAGTCTAAAAATTAAGTAAAACATATCTTTCTCCCAATTTAAAAAAAAAATGCAAAAACAAAGGCTCAGAGGGGTAAAGCCATTGGCCCAATGTCACACGCCTAGCAAGTGGTGAAGTGGTTGAACCCAGGTCTCCTGGTTGCAATGTTACAATGCTGCAGTAGACATAATGGTTGCCTCCCCTCTCTCCCATTGGGTGAGAGAATTAACTCTTCCTCCAGGTGGGCCTCGCTCAGTCAACACAAATGATGGAATCCCAGCTCCCTTCTTCAATGGTTCGAGCAAGAGCCCAGGCCTAGACTGGTCAGCATGTGCCACCGCCTGGGCCTGGCCACTGGTTCTAGCCAAAGAGACAGAATAAGAAGGCTGCTGGGTGCTTTTAGGACATGCTTCCTTTCTTTTAAGAGCAAGACTAGAAAGTTTTTCTCCCTTCCTAAAATAAATGAGGAAGAAGGAAGCCCCCTTTTGCTGTTGGCAGCAAACCTCGAAATATGGGAACCGGCTCTAAAATGAAGCTGACACTGTGGATGACAGAAGGGAGAGGTAGAGGCCCTGGCTGGTTGGTTCAGTGGTAGAGTGTCAGCCCAGCATGTGGATGTCCCAGGTTCCATTGCTGGTCAGGGTACACAGGTGAAGTGACTATCTGCTTCTCCACCCTTTCTCCTCCTCCTCCTCCTCCTCCTCCTCCTCCTCCTCCTCCTCCTTCTCTTCTCTCTCTCTCTCTCTCTCTCTCTCTCTCTCTCTTCCCCTCCCACAGCCATGATTTGATTAGTTCGAGCACATTGGCTCCGGGCACTGAGGATGGCTCTGTGGAGCCTCCTCCTCAGGTGCTAAAGATAGCTTGGTTGCAAGCACGGCCCTACATGGGCAAAGCATCAGCCCTGGACAGGGGTTGCCAGGTGGATCCCAGTTGGGGCACATCCAGGAGTCTGTCTCTCTATTTTCCCTCCTCTCACTTGGAAAAAGGATTTTTTTTAAAAAGAGATAGAGAGGTAGAAAGGACCAGACATCCATGACAACCCCCTGAAGTGCAGTGCCACACAACCCTGAAGTCACATTAAGTTGGCTCATCTCTTTATTGTGGTCAAAACCCCCCTACTGGATGCAGGCCCCCTGTCCCTTGAGGCAGCCCAGCAGCAGGGAGCCCAACAGCCTGAGTGCCCCATTGAGCTCCCAGGTAATAATAACACCTGCCCCGACAGCCCCCATATTCCCCGCCTCCAACCACCATCCTCAAATGGCTGTTTGCTGACCTCCTGACCTCATAGCATTATGAACTTTGCAGGGAAGGCTGCTCTACAGTGCTATGAGTCATCCCTGCAAGAAGCAGCCATAGTGCTTAGGCAGGATGAAGATTAGTCTGTTCCCAGAACACCCCTCCCATCTCTCCTCCCCCACAAAGGGCAGCTTTCCTTGGAAGCCATACACATACAGTGTCTCTCTAACTGCACCAGCAGGTTCCAGTCCTGGTGCTTGCTGCTTCTAGTTATTTATTTGGAATCAGAGCCGCGGGGAAGTCAAAATTAGGCTCGTTCTATCAGCATGAACAAGAAATGCAAAAGCAGTCCTTTGGCTTCACAGAGGCAAGAATCTGGGATTTCTCTCCCCTTCCTGTGAACACCAAGACTCATGGCTATATGGGTCTATGATTACACAGCCATTTGGAAAGTCTGTGAGTTGGGAGTCATAGACTTCCTTTAAAGAAGAGGCAGCAGGAGAAGTCTTCCCAAGGAGGGACACAGAGGATGCCACCTGGTTGGAAGTCACCACATTTACATAAGCTGTCTCTTCACTTGGGGTGGCCAAGGGTAGTTTGCAGGGGAGAGGGAGTAAAAGACCCTGAGCCATGCCTGATACCCTGTATTAATCGTATTTTTTGTTTCCTTTATTACTGATGTTTGAATAGCATGGGGCCTTGCTGATCCTGGATAGACTGCCCCTCCCAGGGCTAGCTAATTCCTCACGGCAGCAGACAGCCCTGGAGCTCACTGTTCGTAAGCAAACCAACCAACCCGAAGCCCTTGCACCCAATTGCCTCCTTTTTCTAATTCTCACAAACCAGCCATTATTTTCCCCTGCCCTAAAACACCCCAGAGCCAGGTGCCAGACAGCTAGAGACCACCCTTATGACCCAGAGCCCGCTGCCATTATTCAAACTACCCAACCCTAAATGTGTTCAAACTTGCTGAGCCTGTCTCACCCATGCCTTCCCACAGCAACCACAGTCGAGGCTGTGGCCATGCTTTCCCCCTCGTGCCTGCTGCCTCCTGGGCCTCTGGTTGCTCTCCCGCGTGGCCCTGAAGGGCATGGCGCGCCCCTCCCCTCAGGAACGGGGAGTAACACACTCCTCTTTCAAGGCAGTTGCCTCATGTCTGTCTCTCACCATACCTGATTAAAACAGATTAGGGAGGAAGAAGAAAATTGCACCGTCTTAGGTAACGTCTGCCACACTGTTCCTGCACAGTAGGACTTGTTAGCTCCATTCTGCACGCAAGGACAGTGACGCTCGGAGTGTTGCCTACCTTGCTGATGCTGGTTGACAGGGGATATTGATCATGAGCTTCGGGGGCTGCAGTAGACATCTTTTTATAGAGATATAAGAGCATTGAAAGATATTGGTATGTGGTGGGAGAGATGGGTACTCACCATCAAAATTAAAATGTGTTGTTTTAGGAGGGAAACGTTATTAGGCTGAGTTAGTGGAGATGAACTACTATATATTAAGTGAGTCCATTCAGAGGAGATATTGGGGAAAACGAACAAGATCACCAGGAGGAGACAGCCAGCGTTACTGCGGCCAATCTCCTGGGCGTTTTGTTCACATTCTTACAACCGTCCAAGGAGCTGAGCCAAACCGGGACGCAGCCACTGGCACAGAGGGACCAGCTGAGTCAGAACCCCGCGGCCCCTCCCCAGGGGATCCCAGTTACAAACAGGCTGCCCCCAGCACCTCAGTGATAGAATGAGGAAAGCCACAGGCAAGAGGTAAACAGTCATCAGGGGAAGAACAGCATGTGGTCTTACCCCTGCTGCTCAAAGTCTGGTCTGTAGGCCGGCAACACCCACGTCACCCAGGAACTTGTTAGAAATGCAGAATCTGCCCCATCCTGGACTCACTGAATCAGGATCTGCACGTGAACAAGTCCCCTGGCTGGTTCACGAAAGCTCCAGTTTTCGTAGTTCCACACTTGGGAATGGGAGAAGCGGGAGAAATGATAGGGATTTGGGTAAAGGATAAAATCAGACAGAGATGGGCTTAAGCTGTAAACGAAAGGGCTTGTACTGAGCCTGCACGTTGGCACCTCTTGGGTACTACCTACTGCTTTGGTCATGGTTAGGTTATCAGAGTCTTGCCAATTCAGCCTGGATAGTGCTTTGTCGGGGGTGGGGGGCTGTCTCACGGACTGTAGGGTGTTTGGCAGCTTCCCTAACCTCTACCTATCAGATGCCACTAGTGTCCTCCAACCCCTCCCCCACTGTGACAACCAGAATTGTCTCTGGCCATTATTCCCGGACAGGCAGAGGGGAGGGAAGTGTATATCCTTCCATTAAGAAGCACTAGGTTAGCCTGACCTGTGGTGGCGCAGTGGGATAAAGCGTCGACCTGGAACACTGAGGTCGCTGGTTCGAACCCTTGGGCTTGCCTGGTCAAGGCACATATGGGAGTTGATGCTTCCTGCTCCTCCCCCTGCTCTCTCTCTCTCTCTCTCTCTGTCTCTCTCATTCCTTTCTCTCTAAAAAAATCAATAAATAAAATATTAAAAAAAAAAAAAAAAAAAGAAGCACTAGGTTGGATAAAACATTTTTATAATTCAAAACCCCAGGACTGAGAGATTGTGGTCGGAGGTGAATTTGCTGCTGCTGCTGCTATGACATTCCATCTCTCTGCTGCACCCGGGAGAGGAAAGCCTCCAAGGGATGGAGGAAGTCAACAAGAACTTAGGGAAGCCAGGATAAACAGTCAGTCTCTATGCCACGGTATCTCACCGCCCCACCCCACCTCGAGTCAGGTGGCGCAGGGAGGGCTCCGGGCCACGGGCCCTGAGAGGGAAGGGCCAACGCCAGCTCAGTCCCTACTGGCTCTGGGCATGTGGGTGGGTCACTTCCTCTCTTCGGGATTGGCCAGAGGATTTTCCCTCCAGTTCAGTCATTCAGTGCAGATCCCACAAATGCTCAAAGTCGTATTCATCGACTTCACAAGGCTGAATGTCGATACAGACAATTGAATTTGTTGGCTGTCAGCTCATCGCTAGGTTGAGAAGAGACAAGTCCCCATAGGACCAGGAAGCCCAGGTGGGAAGTCCCACCAGTAAATAATCCGGTCCAAAGGAGTAAATGGGCAGTGAGAGCTAGTCCCAATTAAGACAAATGTCGCCTTCACCTGCAACAGGTGGGTGTGGGTGGATGGCTGCCCAAGACCTTTCCAAGCTGGACATTCTGTGACTCTAAGGCTGTTGAACCGCCCCCCCCCCCCCCCAGGGAACACTCAGTAACCAAACCATCGCCAGTCCTGGGCTTCTCTCCTAACTATTTGCCGGAACCTAAATAAAACTGGGCCTCCTCCAGGCCCATCTCAGCACAGGGCTGCATCCAAAGGAACCCAAATCCAGCTCCTCACAGCTTTGAAAAGAAACATTAAGTCTTTACAGAAAGACTCTTCAGAAAAAAGCAAAAGGGAAATGACATCACATGACACACAGCAAGGCTGCCTAAAAATGATTTACATTCTCTCCCTGCAAACCCTCTCTTCAACACACCTCCTGGCCTCCTCTGCCCCAGCTGTTCCTGCCTTAGCTCCGGTCACCTTTGCTTCCTAGCCCCTCCCCAACGAGCCCCTTTCTCTAGGGCCTTCGGGCTTGCCCCCAGCCTCTAGCATTCTCCCTGCTGCCCACCCTACACACCCTCCCAAGATCCCCCAGAAACAACAGGTATCAGCAACTTAAAACACCCAAGGTGCTCGTTTCCTGGATCAAAGTTCAGGCAGCCAGCCGTCCAGGGCTCAAGTCCAGGGCTAGGGCAGCGGTTCCCTCACACCCTCTGCTCCACCCTGCGCCCCGGCTGGGAGTGGCCCCGGCTGCTAGGTGAGCTGCCAGCTCTAAGGCAGCTGCTGTGGCCCCAATACAACGTGTGTTCCCAGCGCAAAAGGAGAAGCGGGGATGAGAAGGGCACCCACTCCTCTCCCTTAAAGGACACTTTCCAGTTTTGCTGCTGTTTAGGACATAGAAGGATGTCAAAGACTTGGTCCTGTGGTAATGACAATGACAAAACATGGACAAAAATGAAAATCATCCTCCTCTATGGGTTTAGCAAAGAGCAAAGGGTGCAAGGATGCCTTGATGAGCTGAATTCCACAAAGCAAAGAGCCCGGGCGCTGTGACTGCCGAGGGGAGGTATTCCCAGGGAGGGGAGGACCAGCCTGTCACTGGCTGTGCAGTCCCGACGGTCAGAGGAAAAGCACTCCTACCCTCTGTGCAGAATTGGGGATCATCTCACGCGCCTGACCTTCCGCCATGTGGGGAGCAGGTGGAGCAGGCCCCATGAGCTGCTGCCTCAGTAACAAGTATTAGCCCAAGATTACTGGAGGTCAGCCAGACCGGCAGTGGGAAAGGAGAAGTGAATGTGGTTGAAGGCAAGGACAGACCGGAATCCCAGCACGGACTGGGATCTATGGGGCCACGTGAGAATCTTCAGCTGTTGTTCTCACCTTCCAGACTTAAAGCCGTGGATGAGCTATAGGAAGAGATAACACCCTTTGTCTCATTGGTGCACATGTAACTGACCCACAGCCCAGAGCAGACGCTCGGAATCTCACGGGATCAGAGACAATTTTGGTTGTCACAGGGGGGGAGGGGTTGGAGGACACAGGATCTCACAGGAGCTGGAGGAGCGGGGGGGGGGGGTCAGGAGCCCCACACCAACTAGGCAAGTCTCCCCAGTGCCCTTTGCTGACCTACAGAAGGCACAGCGGCAGCTTCTCTGTTAAGTCCCATGCAAAATGGCTCCCATGGTCATAGCTAACCCGGAAGCCCAGGGAAATTCTTGGTAACAATTCCAGGGCAGCCAAATTTACCAAGTGTAGCGCTATCCCAGACTGTGTGAGCTGGCTGGACAGGGTGGAATTCAGAAGAGCCCAAAGTGCAAAAATAAATTGCTCGGCCCAATTATTATTGCTGGCCCCTGTCAGAATGTTTGCCAAGAAAGGAGTCATGAAAACAACAAGGCAGGTAAGTAGAGACAAACCGCTTAGCCCTGCTCAGCTTCATGGTGATCGGGGAGATTGGGTGTGGAGGTCCTGAGGAGGTGAATGCCATGCAGACCAAAAATACTTGAAACTGCAATCCAACCTCTTCCCAATTCAAATACGGACCAGATGTTTAAAGGTGAAAGACAGGAGGGATGAATAACAGGTGAATCAGGCTGCAGCCCAAGCAGACTCCCAGAGGAGTCTGGGGTGATTTAGTCTCTCACCCCACCTGCAAAACTAATAACTGGGTTTGCATGCTCCAGGAAAGAGACAACACAAATCCAAAATACTATACTTCAGTCTCGACAACAAACAATTATGAAACACGCAAAGAAGCGGGAACGTGTAATGAAATGTCAGGAAATCATAGTTAATAGAAACAGATCCACAAATTAGTTGTTGAATTAACAGATAAGAAATCTAAATCAACTGTTAGAAATACATTGAATAAGTTACAGGACAAGATGAATATAATGGCTGGATATATGGGTTATTCAAGATAAAAATTTAAAAATTAAAGTTGATTAAAGAGCCAAATAGAAACTCAAGAACTAAAACGTAGCAAGGATACACTGTAGAATTTACAGTGTATGTGAAAGGAAACTATGACAAGAGCACAAAAGATGGGAGGGGAGTAAAGATTCTTCCATTATTCATGATTCAAGTTAGACTATGACGAATTAAGGATACACAGAGATACCTGAGAATCCAATAGAAGATATAAATAAAGTATGAAATAAGTACCTGCTTCATCTGAAGGAAGGGTAGAAAGAAGAAACAACGAGCAGATGGGACAGACAACAGGAAGGTAAAGGTAAACACAACCATATCAGTACAGCTAGTGCTCAACTTACGACCACGATTGGTTCTGACAGGCCGGTCAGTCGTAACACAATTTGGTCGTAAGTTGAGTAGGCTATATGTACAGTACTGTGAAATGATGTTATAAAAATCTTTAAGTCATATTTTATCATAATTTTCTTTCATTATTGTTATATATCATAATTTTTTTGTTCATTTTATGCCATTTGTATCATCTCTACACCATTTTGTTTCTTATTTTTACATTCGTCAGGTTTAAGTAAAACACTGCATTACCAGTACAACTGGTTTAATATTTGCAAAAACAATTTCCTCTTGGTAGACATCTTGGGAGGGGTTTGATGAAAAATATCCAAGACACAAAACACAAATTGCTGTACCAAGTCTGGGATAACAGTTGAAATGGTGCACGCGCAGATGATTGTGCTGCCAGAAGCTGGTCCGCACTGTCGTAGGCCCAGCTGGGCAACGCTTGTGCTGCCAGACACAGAGCAGTCGTGGTTAGCGATTGTGGTCGTAAAGTCAAATGGTTGTAAGTTGCACAGGTCATAAGTCGATCAATATTTGTAGCTATTACATCACATGTAAGTGGATAAATCACTCCAATTAGATGGAGATCATCAGACTAGATACAAAAGCAAGATCAAACTATACACTGCCTACAGAACACATTCTTTACAAAGATTAAACATCAAAGAATGGAAAAAATATGCCATGCCAAAACTAATTATAAGCTGGAGTGGTATACTGATATTAGACAAAGTAGACTTAATGGTAAGAACTATTACCAGTGATAAAGGGAGAATTCAAAATGATAAGACTCAATGCATTAAAAAGATGGAACATTCTGCAATGCCTATGCACCTAATAACATAACTTCAAAATGCACATGGCAAAAGTTGACAGAAAGGGAGAAATAGACAAATCCATAACCATAAAAGGGTATTTTAACATTATCGTCTCAGAAAATTCAAAGAAGTAGACAAAAATTAAGTAGGAAGATAAAAAAAAAATCAAACTAACAGTTTTAACCAATCTGACCTTTAATAGACATTTACAAAATATACTAAACCACGATTCAAGTCTAAAAAAATTAAAATCATCAAAATAATTCAGAGTATGGCTCTCTGAACAAATGTAATTAAATTCAAAGTCCGCAATTTTTAAAACTTAGAAAATCTCTAAATATATGGAAATGAGCAGCACTTTTCTAAGCAGTCCATTAGTCATGAAAAAAATCACGGGAGAACTTTTAAAATATTTCCAACCGAATAATTAAAATACAACTAGCTGTGGTGGGGTAGCTCAGTTGCTTAGAGCGTCATCCCAACCCATCAAGGTTGCAGGTTCAATCCTCAGTCAGGGCACATAAAACAATCAACCAATGAATACACAGATAAGTAGAACAACAAACTGATCTCTCTCTCTCCCCTCTCCCTCCCTTCTTCTCTCTCTAAAATCAATAAATAATAAACAAACAAATAAGAAAACACAACTTATCAAAATTTATGGGAGAAAACTGAAGGAATACTTAGAGGGAAATATATCCTTAAATGCTTATATTAGAGAATAAATACATATTTAAAGTCAATAATCTAAGCCTCCATTTTAAGAAGTAAATATAAAAGTAAAAAAATAGAAAATTATTAGAAGAAAATAATTAAAAAGTAGAACCAATGAAATAGAAAACATCAGAACAATAGAAATAACAGTAAAACCAAAATTGACAAGCCTTAGCAAAGCTAATCAAAAAATAAATAAATTACTAATATTGGAACTAAAGGAGTGACATCACTATAGATCCTATGCATACTAAAAGAACAATAGAGATATGATAACCTTATCCCAATAAAATGGCCTTCTCCAATTAAATAGACAAATTCCTTGTAAGATACAACTTCCCAAAATTAACATAAGAAAAAAAAAACACTTTGTGTAAGTTAGTGAAAGAAGCCAGATGTAAAAGGGTACAAACCATATAATGGCAATACTATAAAGTTCAAGAACCAACGAAACTAACCTGTGAGCTAGAAATCAGGACAGGGGTTGGCCGAGGGGAGGGAATGGGGTTGTAGGAATTGAGACCTGGAGAGAAGACTCATTGGAAAAGGGGATGTAGGGAACGCTCATGGGTATTGAGAATGTTCCTTATCATAATTAAAGGGTATACATTTGTCAAATTTCATTGAACAGTATAGCTAAGAGGTGTGTGTAAATTATACTTCTTTTTTTTTCTTCTTTATTTATTTATTTATTTATTTATTTTGTATTTTTCTGAAGCTAGAAACGGGGAGAGACAGTCAGACAGACTCTCGCATGCGCCCCACCGGGATCCACCCGGTACGCCCACCAGGGGGCGACGCTTTGCCCACCAGGGGGCGATGCTCTGCCCCTCCGGGGCGTCGCTCTGTTGCGACCAGAGCCACTCTAGCGCCTGGGGCGGAGGCCAAGGAGCCATCCCCAGCGCCCGGGCCATTTTTGCTCCAATGGAGCCTTGGCTGCAGGAGGGGAAGAGAGAGACAGAGAGGAAGGAGAGGGGGAGGGGTGGAGAAGCAGATGGGCGCTTCCCCTGTGTGCCCTGGCCGGGAATCGAACCCGGGACCTCTGCACGCCAGGCCGACGCTCTACCACTGAGCCAACCGGCCAGGGCCTCTTCTTTTTTTAAATAATGAAAGAAAAAGAAAAGGTAGTTGAAGGCACCACTTCTGCCTGGACCTCAGTGACAAGAATTTAGTTACATGGTCACATTAACTGTAAGGGAGACTTGGAGACTAGGAGATATGGTCTTTATTCGAAGTTTTGTGCTCAGCTAAAATTGGGGGTGCTTTTCCTGTAGAAGAAAGGCACTGGACTTAGAGAGGTAACTAACAGCCTCTGCCACTGGCCGAGCCAGCAGATAAATGACTCTTCTGTTGAGGAGGGGGAGGGTCCTCAAGGAAGATTTCAAACACTCACAGTTTGTACCAGTTCTCCTCATTTACGCTGTCATGCTACTTTCCGTAATTCTTCAGTCTTTCCTTTCCCTTCCTGTAATCAGACAAGGCCACTCTTTCCACAGCGACCATAACCTTGAGAACCAGCCAAGGGTACACTGGTGACAAATCCAGGGGGAGACAAGGGAAGGAGGGTGGCAGGGACAGCCAAGAAAATGAAACAGCCTCGGAAGTGTGAATGAACACCTGCACAGCAGACACCCAGCAAGTGTGACATTTACCACCTCCCAGTCAGAAGAAACCACACCCTTTGTGTTCAAGGCTTGGCTTGGCTTGCCTTCCTTTGGGGGCCACCTGGGATTTCCTTGGTGTCAGCCCGTAACAAGAGACACCTCACCGGTCACAGTCCCAGACCCTGGAAGTCTCGGGTCCCTTCCTGGGCAATGCTGAGATGTCCACCAAACCCAGGGGGTCTTCTCGGTAGATAGTCCAACGCTGACGTTGCTAATGGCCTAGAACGTTCCTACCATGAATCTCCTTCCACAGGCAGGAACTGTATGTCCCATCGCAGCCACATGTGGCCGATTCCCTCACAGCACGCTATCTTATACCAACGCCTTCTCAGTTAGGCGACAAACCTGTATTGAACTCCTACTTCACCGGGCTCAAAAGCTGGGAATACAGAGAAAGCACTGAACTATATAGCCTGGGCTGGGAATCGGTCTCCTGTTCCAGCTTCTGAACCAAACCCTTTCATATTGATGTCAGCCAGAACCACGGCTACGATCCCCAGTATTAAGCAGTCTGGGGATAAGCCCTGCTGTATGTCGCCAGCCACCTCCCTGTCCCATCCGCCACCACCACCACCACCACCACTGACCCATGCTACCGGGATTTCAGCCTGTTTCTGCTTCAGCCAGACACGCCTCTTTCCCAACACAGCAGATGAGAGCTGAGCAGGGTCCGCTTGATGAAACTGGTTCATGGGCTGCCTCCAAGATCTGGCCGCTCGGAGAATAGACTGGAAATCCCGCAGTCATTATCTCTGCAGACAACCCTCTCCTCCCCATCTTTTCAACATAATGAATTGTATGGAAGGCTCAGCTGTCACGAAAGCTTTTGAATTCCAGCCCCACCATCTTTCAGGATATCCTTTGAGGTTATCTCAGCAAGGCAGGTGGGAGAGGAAAGAGAAAAGCTTAACCCTATAAGAATAATTATGATGTGTTATTAGCAAGTGATGACAATCTAATGCAGGATTTTCAGTATAGACATGGCTGACTGTAATTTTTCTCTGTCGTATGCACATACCTCGCCCCCCAAAAAAGGGGCTACATTTAATGACTCCCAAGTTCAGAGCAGTTTCTCAAACTAAATTTAGTTCCTTAGAAGGAGTGTTTTAGTACAGGGCATTTTAATGAAATAGAGACACAGTTTGAACGTTGGAGACACTTTTCAGGGTCAATGAAAACATGATTAGTCAGTTTCTACACTAGGACCACTAGTTGGCATTAGTGTTGAGTTTACATGGCCGTGCTAACTGGATTGTGCAGAAATCAGAGCGACACTCAGAACAGCAATGTCACATTCACCACAGGATTTACCCAGTCACACCATGAATCATCTGCAGTCTAATTAGTCTCTCTCTCTCTCTCTCTCTCTCTCTCTCTCTTTAGGGAGAGAAAAAGAGGTGGGAGGAGAAAAGATAGGAAGGGAGAGAGATGAGAAGCATCCATTCTTCGTTGTGGCACTTTAGTTGTTCATTGATTGCTTTCTCATCTCTGCTTTGACCAGAGGGCTTCAGCCCAGCTAGTGACCCCTTGCTCAAGCCAGCGACCTTGGGCTCAAGCCAGCAACTTTGGGGTCATGTCTATGATCCCACACTCAGCCCAAGACACTGTGATCAAGCTGGTGAGCCTGCACTCAAGCCAGCGACCTCAGGATTTTGAACCTGGGTCCTCTGCATCTCAGGATGACACTCTATCCACCATGTGACTGCCTGGTCAGGCGCTAATTAGTTTCTGTATCCTCCACCCCTAGCACAATGCTGGGCACAAGCAGAGGTTTGCTAAATGATTGTTGACTGGACAGTTGGATGAATGGGCAGATACACAACTTCAGCAGTGTATTTGCATGTGTCAGAATACCAATCTTGTTACTAAGAAGCTGGAAGCCTGGGGATGCAATTTCTAAACACAGTGATGTGGTTACTTGGAATGTGTTTGACTTGGTTTATAGGTATTAATACCTGTGTCTATAAATTAGACTTTTGTGCCTCTCTATCCTAGTCAGATTTGGAACGCAAAAAATAAAGTATGAAAGGTATTTATGGGTCTTAGATTGAGCTCAAAGCAGACCCAGGAACAAGGGTTGCAGGGCAGGTGGTTTATCTGGGAGATGATCCGTGAAGCAACAGAAAGGCAGTGAGGAAAGTGAGACAGGTTAGGGAGAAGACTCAGGAAAGAGTATAATAATGAGCAGGCTACCCCTGTGGGCGAGGGGAGCCCAATCTCACCCAGGACCCTGTCAGAAATCTTAGAGCATGTCCTGGAACACACACACCACCACCCCCTGCTGAAAGTTGCCCCAGGACTTGACCACTTTCCCCCTGGGACGGCCCCTGCATTGAGCAGAGGAAATTGTGAGTGGGGAAAGCCCTCAATCAGAGACCAAGGTTGGCTCAGGCACTTGGGGAGGGAAGCCAGGAACTGTGTGCATGTGAGCCCAGGTGGGACGGGGTGGAGCATCAACAATATCCCGTGCAGCGTTTTCGCTGGAAGGGACTTCCTACCCAGAATTAGATACTCACAATGCCGGAAGGGAGAGAGGAGCTGGTCTAGGCTGGTCTCCAGGACTGACTCCCAGACAAACAGAACTGACCCAGCAGGGACCTGTGCCCCATGAGGTCACCACTGCTGCTGCTGCCACCTGACTGTCTCTACAGAGCCAGGAGACTGTCACATGGGCTTTGCCATGTGGCTGCAGAAATCCTCACACTTCCGTGACCTTGTCTATCATCAGAAAACTGCCTAAAGGGGCAGGGAGGAGGCCTCTGCACACTTCTCCTGTCCAAACCATGTATGCCTGCATCTAACTGACAGGACCTGATCCCCATCCAGACGCCAGCTGGCAGGGAGTCTGGGAAATGTTCAGCTTTCCAACCTCCTGAACGGAAGGAGGGCGGAAACAAGTTTGGAGGAGCCGATGTACTGTATCTGCCATTCTCCCTAACAACTCACCCTCAGCCTGTGCTTTAATCACCAGCTGGAGCTCCTCCAAGAGGGGAAGCAGGCCTGTGGCCCCTGCTCTATTTACCCCTGGAAGCTGGTACCCATGAGGACACAAGGCTACCTGCTGTGCATTGCAGTCACACCAGCCTTCTCTCAGTTTCTCAAAAGTGTCAAGTTCTCCCCTGCCACGGGGCCTTTGCACACACTATTTCCCCTGCTAGAATGGTCTCCCCACCCTCTTCTAGTTAATGTTACCCTTTGAATTGCAGCTCAAACAGCACCTCCTCCAGGAAGCCTTCCCTGACTTCCCAAAGTAGATCAACTTCCCAGTTAGAGGCTCAGTTAGCACTATAGCACTTGCGGCTTACTAGCTGATGTTGGGCTCCCCTGGTCAGCCATACCCTGTGACAGTATGCTTATGAATCTCATTTGCACCTTGGCTTATCGGTCTAAGACTAGGTTTAGGCTGACGCTCACTCAGACTGTCTCACCCCCATAGCCACAGCCCCAGCCCCAGTCCTTGTTCTCAAAGATGCCCTGCAGGTGACAATGATCCTCATACTTCCTTCATCTACACATTTAAAACCCTAACATTGCAATTTTTTCTTTCTGTAAAACAAGGTAGAGCAAAATTCCAATCCTGGCCCTGACACTAGCCATGTCACCTGAAGCAACTTACTTCTGAGCCTCTCGGAGCCTCAGCTTTCTCATCTTTGAACAGGGATAGATAATAAATACCAACCTTGGAAAGTGGTTATAAGAACTAAGCAAAATAACACAAGTGAGGGAGCAAGCCACCGCTTAGCACTGGGGTGCATGTCATGCCCATCGGTCATCATTAGCCTTTTGGGGGCACTTAGGGCCTTTGGTAGGTAGCATGTAATGCCAGGGGGTTTTGGTTGAAGATGCATCTTCACCTTGTGGTCCAATAACCCCACTCCTGGACGCTAAGGGAATATTACATCGGAGTGAAAGCTCTCACTGTGGAGATATCCACCACAGTAGCCCAGGATCGAACCCCCACCCCCTTACCAACAAGTAGGGTCAGACCCGTAAATCGCACACTGCAATTTTGCAGCCATTAAATGAATCACTGTGAAGTCTCTATAGAAACAGGAAATCGTTTCTGATAGAAAGTGAAGAGAAAAAGCCACGTGTGACATGAGGTCAGCCTGCTCTCATGACAAAAAATAAAAAATTTTTTAAAAAACCCACAAGAGTTGCCTTGGGAAGGTGGAAGTTTAAAGGATTTTTTTTAAATATTCTTCAGTGTTCATTTCAATGCTATGCTGCTTTTGCAAATTTAAGTGAGCGGCCGACTGGGCACCTTTAGCAGATGACTGGAAGCCAAACAAAACTCCTGTCTGAAGTCCCAGAAGTGAGGGACTCCTTCCTCACTAGACCCACGGTGACATGCTGAAGTCCATAGCTCAGACCAGGCTCTCTGGAACAGACAAGGCAAAGAGTGCTGGGGAGACTAACTGGTTACCGGGGAAATCAGACCTCTCTCAGCCTAGAATGAGGTGGTACATTCAACATCGTTTAAATGGCCACAAATCGAGAGGAGACGAACAGGCTAAGTCCTCCTATTTGGAGGCACGGAAAAGTGGAGGCAGCCGGCCCACTTTGGGTACTGTGAAGAGAAGGCAGAAACAGCCAGAAGTGTGCCACCCAAACATTCTAGGGTAGGCATGGCCAACATACGGCCCACGGGGCCTGCGTAATGAGTTTATGTGGCCCGCGATTAAATTTTTAATATTCTCCGCTACTTTAAAATCTCAGCTACTCAGAAGTGGAAGCATCTTTGAGTATTGAAAATTGAGATACTTAAGAATATAGTGATACACAGAAAAGAATTCCGCATGTGACTAATCTAGGGTTAACTTCCAATAATTGGTCGAATGGATTCACGATACTTCTTTATTTTTTTTTAATTCCATTATAAAGATTTACAACTTTTGTACTCGTCTGTACTCAGTATGAACTGTTTGACGTTTAGCAGCGATGTGAAACCCACATTCTTTTAGGCGGAGTTTGCCAGTGCGCACCCAAGGTCAAACAATTCGTTATTTTTGTGGTCAAGTGTGCTGAGTCAAGTGGCACTGTAGCATAGACAATAGCTGCAGTTGATAACTGAAAACGTGTCCAGGCTGTTCGTAAAATGAAAGAATTGTTGGTGATAGAAGACAATTTGACTTTGGGTGATGGGAATGCAGCATAATCAAATGTCAAAATAACCTGGAGATGTTCTCTCTGAACATATGCACACTGATTTATCAATGTCACACCATTAAAATTAATAAAAAAAAATTCATAGGAATCACAAAAAAAACAAAATAATTATTTTATTTGCGATATAACCCCTTCAAGCTCATTCTATTAATTAAATATTGTTTCAATTGATTGCGATACAGTTTGGATATTTATACGGTATATAATTATATTTTTATTAAAATATTGTATATTAAAATTCTTTTCACTCACATTTATTCATAAACAAATTATATAATAAAATTTTGTTTACTTAAATGAATCGTTTTTGTATTTAATATTTTCTAATTTTAATATTTCGTCCAGCCCATGAAAAAAATTTTCTTTCTAATCTGGCCCAGAGGCAAAAACTGTTGGCCACGCCTGTTCTAGGGGCAAGGCCCTGAAAGCTGATGGCTACTCAACAGCACAACACTTGCAGTTGACTTGCTGGGTTTGTTTCCAGCATTTCTCCCCAGACCTTGGACAAGGAGCTGACTCAGGGCCATTCGTGCTGTGAAAACACCAGAGACAAGCAAGGCCCATGATATTGATAAACAGAAGCAATCTCCAACTTAGAACGTAGGAACTCCTGGATGTTCAGCACGGGAGTGCTTCAATTAACCAGAAAGACTCTATGACTCATACCTTGGACTTTTAAGATAATGAAATCTAAATGCATTTGTATCTAGTTGAGGCCAGGCCACATTTATCCCAGACTTCTGATGTGTCTGCCCTTAAAACAATAAAAAAGGCAACATTCAGAATGGTGCTTCTTTGGTCTTGCAGCGTCCTCGGTAACACACCTGACTGCTACAGGGAAGATGATCACAACGACAGCTGTCTCCGGAATACGTGAGAGAAAGCCAAGTGGGCAAAGAGCCCTTCTCAGGAATGTCCCAGACAGGAAGCTGGCCCGTAACCCCCAGAAGGACTGTGGTGCCAAGTGTAGGAACCTCAGTTCCGAAGCCATGGGGGTACGAGGTGAAGACAGGTCCTACGAAACAAAGCCAGGGCATCAGGCCCTGGGACACTGGCATGAGGGCAGGGGGTAGCCCGCAGCAGGGCAGATGGTGGGGCCAGTGGGGGCCCAGCTGCAGAGGCAAAGGGTGTGGAGACAGCAGGCATGGATTGTCAGAGAATTATTCCTCACGACTGAGAAGACCCCTTACAATATGGTACCTGGGAGTATAGGACCTTGTTCACCTGATTTCAAATATGCCCCATTGGCAGGCCATGGGCCCCTGTGTTATCTGGAACAGATAGTCATTATCTCAGCTGGGGTTCCCCAAAAGCAGACCCTGAGATAAGACTATGTCATGCATTTGGGAGGTCAAGGCAGTAGAGAAAGGGGGGAAGTATATGAAGCACAGAAGGGAGCACCCCTAACCCTAACTCCAACCCCAGCCCACCACATGGTACTCTATCAAGTCAGCTACTCCTGTACGCAACCAAAGCTTAACCCCCGGGGAAACTCGGGGAGCCAGTGTAGTCACATACCCAACGTCAGGCCACCTGAAGGGTAAGGGAGCCATGCATACACACAGCAGTCGCTGGCTGAGGGCCACAGGGATTGGGGACATTAATTCCCCAGCCTTTCCAGCAAGAACAGCAAGAGCAAGCAAAATTATGCCAGTGCCATGAAAAGGCCCTCGGGTGCTGGCAGCTGGAAGTCAGGTAAGGATGAGGGGATACAGGCTGGTCCTGGTGTCACTACACTGAAAGGCTGTGTGACTCAGTGATGCCAGTTGGTAATTAGCCCTTCTAAGAGTTCATCCAGCTCCACCAAACGTTACCCTGGTAACCAAGGACCCGCAACCTATATCCCAGGGCAGCCCACCCAGCATGTCAATGCTCAGGGAGCTCTCTGGGGTAGGAAGTCCCCGCCCCGGAAACTGACATTAGAGTCAGCAGCTCCCACCCGCTGGTCTTAGTGTTGCCCTCCAAGCCAGGCGGAAACCACAGGAAGCCTTCTCCCTCCAGAAATTCAATTCTGTTCGTGATCATGTTCTTAACTCGGGCAAGACGGCAAAGCAAGCAAATGCATTTTAGGAAGAAACCAGCAAAGGGCTGTTCAAACCAGAGAAAGATTTTAGCTCATTAATACGGACGTTTAAAGTAATCAGCCGAGTGGGCTCCCAGCCCTGCTGGTGAAGGAAGCTTCCACTGCGGGGGCCGTAGTGATTACCAGGTGGGCCAAGGCCTGCGTGCATGTATCATAAACTATGAGGCTTAAATTCAATATCAAGATGAAAGTCAAACGGAGGCTCCCCGGGGGACAAGGAGCTGAGCTTTCACAAGACTAGAGTGGAGAATATTGCCTTCAGCAAACAGTACTTCTAATTTGATCCTGCAAAGATTTCTGCGAAGAGAAAAGCTATGATGTGTCAGGAGAATACCATGTGTGTACACTCATATATATATATATATATATATATTTTTTTTATCATGACCACATTCTTTAGGATCTCTGTCATCAATTATATGTGACAGGCAGTCAGTTGTTTATCTTTCAAGAACATTACCACCTACTTCCCTTTATCTAGCCCCTGGATTATTGTGGGGACAGGATCATCTGTTCTCTCTTCCCTTCCCAGCGCTCCCGTCACTGACTGCCCAGCAACCCGGTGGAATGCCCTGCAGTGACGGGCTTTGTGAGGCTGGAAGAGGAATGACTCTCTGCTCCCCTGTCACTAAGGGACGCACAACAGGGCACCAAACAGGCATTTAATTCAGCCCCGTGTCAGGGCCCCGCTAGTCGCAATTCACTTCTCTGTGCTAGAGCAGGTGTTTCTAAGAGAGGCCCAGAGAAGTGGAACACCTAGAAGCAAAAAAAGAAAAAACCTCCTCCCTGTCCAGAAAAAAAAGAAGCAAGTTTCTTCCATGAAAACCATGTCTGCTTAAAACACCAGCCTGACATAATTGCCTATTTGTTTGGCGATTGACAGTTGAATTTTTTTCATGAATTGTGATCTCTTTTGACAGTAGCAAATAAGCAGGTAGAGAAACACCCTCTCAGGGCTGTAAACAGGGGGGAAAATGAAACCACAGTAGGAAAATTGCATCAAAGAGCACAGCAATATTTCCATACTTTGCCAAACTGAAGGGGAGAAAATGGTCATTAAAGGGAACGGGGTTGTTACAAAAACAGTGGTTCTGTTTCCAGACCCTGCACTCGCCAAGAGCGTGGGTACAGGGGGAGGATGCCAAGCCGGCACCGCTACAATGTGCCTTGCAAACAACTGGATTTATTTTTAATGGGCCCTGGCTGCATTTTTACATTATGCAGTGTGTAATTAGCTATTAAACGACTTAGGAATAAACGACTCAGATTTGTTGGGCCTGGTGCCTGATGAATGAATTCATGCTGTTCTTTTAAATCAGTGCTGGATGGACTGTAATCTAGTGATGGAATTTTTTTTTCTTGAGGGGAGATGGGCTGAAGATCTCCCCGTTTTGGAACCTGAAATGAAAATGCCATATTAACTTAATTAGACACCTTCTAACCAACCCGCAGTCGCCAAGACCATTCTGGGCAGCACGAGTGGAAGTCAATCCCTGTAAATAGTGCTTCAGACTGTCTCAGGTCTTCTGCTCATCAAACAAAACCAATAAACACACAAAGGCCTCCCTTTTTCTGTAATTTCAGGGGATTTGAAGGAGGTAGGGAGGGTGAGGAGCCTGAGTTGTCAATCAACTAGCCTGAATTTATGAAAATCCTACCATATGTTCAGAATGGCTGATGCCAGGGTTCAAGGTCATTTATTGAAACCTTAATCTGAACTTTATTCCTGCTATACTCTTCTCACAGCTGCACCTTGCCCTCCAAGTCAGGGCCTAACTATCGCCTTGGCTCAAAGGCAGCTTGCGTCCCCAGGGCCTGAATTAGATAGAAGTTGTCTGTAGAAACTCTCTGTCCAAAGCAGGCTCCACCCCGAACCCAGGGCCTTTGACCAGGACCCAGGCTTCGTGTTCAGAGCCACCGACAGCGATCCTGCCCTCAACGCAGCTCCACTAATTTCTACCTGACCCCCATTATCACCTGTTGTCCTGGACCCGTCTCTGAGAGCTTCAACAACTGCAGCTGGAATCCTGACAGGCAGCCCCACCCGTCAGGTGAACCCCTTCATTATCCCCTTGCCCTTGCCCCGCCTACCCCGCACTGCCCACAGGTCCCATAATGCCTTGCAACACAAAACCTGGCAAGGGGTGAGAAGGGGCTTGGCTGCCATCTTGAAGTGGGGTGGGAATGATGTAATCAAGGTGAGAACAAAGCCTAAGTTAATGTTTCAAGAAATCAGTGCAGCACAAAACAATTATAGAAAAAAGCAGTGTCGAGCAGCATGAGGTACTCTCACAGCAAGAGAGAACTCTCTGGGCTTGGAGCGGAGGAGTGAACTAAGTGGGGGTGGGTAGATGAAGGATCCAAAAACCCAGAGGAGGAGTCCTCAGGGTTGCATCTTCTAAGGCCTATGCGTTGAGTGTGGCACATACTATGCAGGAAGACAGAAGAAAGCAACCAGCGATCACTCAGGTGTCACTGATGGGATCGGAAGAGACAGAACATTTTCAAAAGCAACTTGTCCGAACATTTCAAGAGCCATAAAAAAACTTTGATTCATCCCTGGCCGGTTGGCTCAGCGGTAGAGCGTCGGCCTGGTGTGCAGGGGACCCGGGTTCGATTCCCGGCCAGGGCACATAGGAGAAGCGCCCATTTGCTCCTCCACCCCCCCCCCTTCCTCTCTGTCTCTCTCTTCCCCTCCCGCAGCCAAGGCTCCATTGGAGCAAAGATGGCCCGGGTGCTGGGGATGGCTCCTTGGGCCCCAGGCGCTAGAGTGGCTCTGGTTGCGGCAGAGCGACGCCCCCTGATGGGCAGAGCGTCGCCCCTGGTAGGCGTGCCGGGTGGATCCCGGTCGGGCTCATGCGGGAGTCTGTCTGACTGTCTCTCCCCATTTCCAGCTTCAGAATAAAAATTAAAAAAAAAATAAAAAACTTTCAGTAATTTTATATCTGTAAAGAGCTGATTCAAAACCACGATAAGAAGGAAAATAATGAACTATCATTAAGTGAGCACCTACTCTGTGCCAGACACTATCCTAAGTGCCTTATATACGTGCTTTCTCATTTAATTCTCACAACCCTAAGAGATGGATAATATTTTTGTGCTCATTTTACAGATGATAAAACTGAGGCACTAGGAGTTTGACAACTTTTTATATAGCAATAGAGCCAGCATGAGAAGTCAGCACCACAGCTGTGCTGTCTGGGCCCTGGACTTCATTAGACATCCCTAAGCTTCCTCAAGATGTTGAAGCAGGTGGAGCTATGGAGACCAACTGGCCCAACCCTCTTCTTTTATCAAAGGGGAAACTAAAGAGAAGGGACTTGACCATCAAAACACAATGGGGCCTGTAACCTGAGTTTCCTGACGCCCAACCCAGTGCTGAAACATATTCCTCACTCCCAGAACTTCCCTCAGTTAGGCCCAAAGCCCTAGTAAGGATGGCTTCCTGTATTTCCCAAAATGACTACTAAATGGGGGAGGTGTGGACTCTGTTTCAAGACCCAGCCATCTTGCCCCCAGTTACATTGACTTATTTAACACATCTTTATTGAGCACCTACTGCATGCCAGGCCTGTTCTGGGCTCTGCACTATAGAGATGAAGACAGCATGGCCCTGGCCTGGAAGAGCTAAGGGTCTTGTTACTGCTCTTCTTGCATCACAATGCTCCCATTACCCCCAATCAACCAACAGAGAGCTCCTCAGCACCTGCTGTGTGCCAGGTACCGTGTTGTGCCCAAGAGCCATGTGACCAGGAACAACAAAGAGACTAGGCCTGACCCACTCCCTTCACTGTGCACTTCTTAGAGCTCCCTGTCCCCCTCTGGGCCTCAGTTTCCCCATCTTGAGTGCTGACACATGATCTATCTAAGAAGCTACATCAGACTGTTGCCCAGAGCCTCTTGCAGACTCCTCTCTTTCCCCTGGTTTTTCTGCCCCTGGGCCCTCCACCCAGAGAGATGTCATGAGCCGTGGTGAGAAGGGCACCAACCCTCTGTCCGTTCAACCAGGGCGGGTGGGAGTGACGGATGAAATGAAGCTTTTCACCCAGTGGAGGAAGAAGCCCTTTCTCTTCCACCTCACCACCCCTGAGCATCAGACACAAAGCAACAACCACCTGAACAATCCCTTCTTTCTGGACTGAGGGGAGCCTCAACCAGGCATGCCCGCCTAACTCCAGGGGGCGCTATTCACAATGAGCTCAAAGCAAATGCAGTCCCCCCCCCACATACACACACACACACACACACACACACACACACACACACAGCCACACAGCTGTGTGGCTACCCTGCCCCTGCAATGACAGAGCATGCCCCAGAGTTTTTTACTTTGGGGAAGCCAGGAAGGGGACAAACAGTGCAGGCAGGTGGTAGACGTAACAGGAGCTGGCATTCTAGGGCACAGAGCACACAATTTGGAATCAGCCATTAGAATCCTGTCCAGGATGTCTTGGCCGCTAATGAAGACAATGCTGGGACGAGGGTCTGCAGAACTGGCTGAGGACAAAGGGGAAAAATCAGTTCAGACAGCTTGCTTTAAATTTAATTGTTCCATTTCACAAATCCGTCTGGCTGCCGGTCAGTCGGGCCGTGTGTCTGGGCCCAGCTCAGGCTGCAGGAGGCAGTGCCGCCCGGATTGAATTATCACATCTCCAGGTGCTCAGGGCAGCGGCTCTGAGCTGGGCTGCGGGGAGCAAATCACAGCTCCTGAGTCCTGCCACGTCCCCTGAGTCACTGCCTCCCAGGCCACACGGAAAACCTGCAGTTAACTTAATGACAATCGGTGGCCCAGAGCCCCAGAGCAGGAATGCGGCTGGGTGCCTGACTTGCCACCAATTTCAATTAGCCAAAGCCGGAGACGGGGACAGGAGGGGACAAGAGAGAGAAGGCCAAGGGTGGGGCCTGTCCAAAGGCCTCAGCCAGGTTCTGGTTCCTTCCTGACAACACACCAGCAACTCCGCCACACAGGGCCTATCTCACCATCAGGAGGCAATAAAGCAGCGCCTCTCTGCTTGTCTGTCACTTGGGGTCACTGTGCCAATAAATGAGCATGCACACGTGCACACATGCACACGTGTGTGTCCATACTCATACGAGCGCCTTCTTAGTTTAGTTGCTGTTTTGTGCCTGAGAGGGGCCATCAAAAAGGGCACTTGACTAGGAGACAAGAGACCAAAGTTTAACACTGGGCCTGCCATTGTTAGCTACTCCTTATTGGGTAAATCACCTTCCTGCTCTGGGCCCCAAAGTGATTGGACTAAACCTGTGGTTTTTCTTCCAATAAAACCTTCCATGGAACCCCAAAGGACACCAGAGACAAAAAGACAGTTTCTCCGGATTGAAGGTGGGCCGGCTCTAGAACTGACGTCTGCCCGGCCCTCAGAGGGCCGGGACATTGGAGATCATTCGTCTGGCAAACCCTGTGTTGGACACCCATGGTGGTAGGCTGAATAATGGACCCCAAAGATGTCTGTGCCCTACTCCCCAGAATCTGTGACTATGTGACTTCACAGATGCGTTTCAGGATCTTGAGGTGGGTTGATTCATTCTGGTGGGCCCAGCGTAATCACAAGGACCCGTGAGAAGGAGGTGGAGGGTGGGGAGAGAGGAGGTGGCCTGAGAATGAAAGCTGAGACGCTGCTGCAGACGTTACAGTGGGGGGGGGGGGGGCGGGGACTGAGTCTCCTCTAGAAACTAGAAACAGCAAAGAAACAAGAGTCTCCTCCAGAATGTCCAGAGGGCATTCAGCCCTGCGGACACACTGATGTCAGGACTTCTGACCTCCAGGATTATAAGAAAATAAAGTTGTGTTGCCTTAAGCCTCTCAGTTTGCGATAACTTGTTACAGCAGCAGTAGGAAACCATACACTCACATTCTATAATCCCGTGGGGAGAGCTGTCCCTCATCCTTAGCCCCTCTCCTCTCCCTCTGGCCAATCATTAGGAAATTCTGCGTCAGAATCTGTCTAATCAGAGTGGCCTGACCCTCCCCAGGAGTGGCCAGTGCAGGCAACCCTGATGTAGGTGGGGCCCAGGATAGCCCAGCGCTGCTCAGAGTGGCAGGTGGTCGGCTCAGGAAGGAAACTTCCCCTTGTGGGTCCTCCAGAGTCCCGGAGACACCAGAGCTTTCACCCAAGGTTTCGTCTTCATTTAATGATTTATGTTTGGGGTTTCCCTCTCTCTCCTCTTTTCTCAACTTTCTTGGGGGGGGGGGGTTGAAAATTTTGCATTTGGTTCAGGGATTAATTCAAGGACATGAATATTGACAAGTCCACTGCCTCCTCCTGCAAACCCACTGGTCATGGGACATGTCCCAGCCACCCAAACATGGGCTGCCCTTTGAGCCCTTCCTATAACGCTTACGTGGAGCCCGGTGGCAGCTCTCAGCATGTACTCATCTATGGGATAACACAGTAGGTGACTCCTGGGTGACACTGAGGGGCAGCAGCACAGACCCTGGCTGGCCCGTGGAACCAGCGGGCCCAATGACTAAAGGCCAAAGAGCTCCAGGGCCAGAGGACGGAGCACGATGGCCTTGCTCAGGGAATGAACGGAGAGCAGGCATTGGTGTAGGTCTAGTGGTTTTAAACCCTGAGGCAAGACCACCTTCTCATAATCAGGCAGGTAAAGGACACCTGTCACTCCTATTCTTTGGGCTTCTCACAGGCAGAAACTGCCCCTTACACGTTGCTGTCTCACGGCACCTAGCACAGCACCTGGCGCCCAGAAGCGGGGTGCAGGGGGGAGACCCCGGTTCTCACGCACCACTCCTCCAGGTTTGATGTTCTGACCTCAGCAAAGGGCGAGCCACCCACATGCTGACAGTGAAGCTCTGTTCCTGGCACGTAATATATACTTTGGAAATTCCGTTTAGGGACCACTCTAGTATTGGGGACTGATGTCTGAGGACCTATCTCATATGCCATTGTCCACACCCCCAGTTGTCAGCTTGCCATTTGATGGAGGTCACAAAGCCATCTTTGCCCATTCCTGCCCCTCGTGACAGGAGAGACTGGGCTGGTGAGTAACTGGGTCCACAGTACCACAGCAAACTTGCCACAGCGGCTCCTAATCCCCCTAGCTGACACCTGCTTTCTGCTAGCGAAAGGCGTGTTTCAGGGTCTCATTAAAGTCGGGGAAGAATTAAGAGGCCCCTCTCTTGATGAATGACTTTCTCTGCCTGAGAGATATAATCCTATCCTATAACCACAAATAACTAGAAACAAAATGAAATTTCTACCGAGAGATCATTCAGGGCATGGGTTGCATCATGCTCTTGTCTTATTTGCTTTACTTATTTTATCTAGCGTAAAGGCACAAGATATTCTTCTGATCCCAACCCAGATATGTTCTGCTATAGGTAGCAGCCGAGAGTAGGAAATTTCACAGGCTTTTGTTAGACACTAACGAGTTTATACTTTTAAAGGAACAGCCACTTTCCCTTAGGTAAACAGATGCGTGGGTGTGTAAATACAATGTGGCAATATGTGAAGATTATCCATCTCTGCAGAGCCTTTTAGGGAAAGAGGCATCTGTAAGTCAGAAACAAAGCTTCTTCATGGACTTCACTGATATCCTTCTCTCTGCCTCTCAGATAGCATAAAGAAGAAAATCAGAGGATCATGGACTATTTAAACTGGGAGGGACCTTCCGGACCCTTTAGTTAAACCCCATAACCTGACAGATGAAGGAAGTGATGACCAGATAGGTGAGAGGACTTACTCAGAATAGGATCAGCTGACTGCCAGTCTAGTGTTAGCTCTTACCACTCGCACACTGTTTTGGACCATAGACTGGTTGACATGAACAACAGAAATGTATTTCTCACAGCTCCGGAGGCTAAGTCCAAGATCAAGGGCGCCGGCAGATTCAGTGTCTGGTGGGGGCCCAATTCCTGGTTCAGAAATGACTGTCTTCTCACTGTGTCCTCACATAGCAGAAGGGACGAGAGAGCCTTGGGGTCTCTTTTGTAAGAACATTAATGTCATTCAAGAGGGTTCCAGCCTCAAGACCTAGTCACCTACCAAAGACACCATCTCTGGATACTATCCCACTGTGGCTTAGGATTTAACATAGGAATTGGGGGGGGGGGGCACAAATATTCAGTCTACAACAAACACAAATGCACACACATCCGAGCCAACACTTGCCACCTTCTCTAAGGGAGGCACGATGGGGAAACACAAACAGAAAAGATGCTCATTTAACATCTGCTCCTCCTGCACAGAGGCTGGGCAGTTCACACACTGGCTTTCCTAAACTCCCTTGCTGCTGGAGCTCCTGGTGGGATTTGCACAAGACCTTGATCAAAAACTAAGTTGATGAAAAGAGAGCTGCTTGCATGAGACTTGGACTTGGAGAGACACTATGCATCCACTTTGCTGGCAGGCCCGAGCAGAAATGGAACAGTTACAGAGCCAGGAGCCAGGAGCCAGGAGCCAGGGCAGGCAGCGACCTCCTCCGGCAGCTCCCTTGGTGGCCAGTGCCGTGGTGTGGCTCTGGGAGTCATTCCTGGAGCATAGTCTCCAGTCTGTCCCTTTAGCCATCCAACCATTCTGCAAGCTGGCTGGATTTCCTAACAAGTCATTCCTAGCTAAACCTCCCAGAGTGGATTTTGTTTGTCTGTAGTTAGAAGCTTAATCAGTCACTTGAATGCTTGAATTATTTAAAATATAACTCAGGAATCAGATGTTTTCCTCATCCAGACTGCCCTTCCTACAACTAGTTCATATTAGACATAACTGATCACATACACAGGCATTGTATGAAATGTATACCCAGAGACTGAACACCTTCACACAAAGAAGCAAAAAGGTGCTAATCTGTGTTCATGTGATACGGTTCATATGTTCCCATTCCCTTCAATGGAATTTTTAGTAGGGAGCTTCAAAATGGTTAGGATCACACCTGAGCTTAGGCAAGGGAAGTAAGTGAGATGTCAGGATCTAGAACTGGGTTCAGAGTCCACAGAGACATCAATTCAAAACTGAGTAACCAGCAGGAGTAGCCGTTTCCTGGATGCAGGGAGGACTGAGCCCCAGGGCTGCAGAACAGGATTGTTTATCTGAAGCTCAAGCTTTCCAATCTCCCATCCTTTGCTATGTATCTCCACTACCCATCCCGTATCCAGTTCCCCTGGGCGGGCTGGTCCAGAGGAGTCCGGGCTCTTCAGGCTGGACCAGTACATGTCCCCCCGAGACCTATCAATTTGGAGCTGTAGGTCCTGGTGCCAGAACTCAGAGCTAAGTCTTCCTGCCCTAAAACATGGAGAGAAAAGCCTGCTCTCAGTTGGAACTAGTACCCCAAGCACGAGATGAGATGGGGACAGACAGGGGAGAGAGCCAGTTGCAGCTGTTTTACGTATCATTTCAGCCCAGAACCTAGCTGCTGTAGCTCTTACCAGCTCCACGAGCTGTCACAGGGCCCTTCGCAGCAACCTGAGCCATAAACTCCTTATTATCAACCCGGAGAATCCAAACACTGGCTACAAGGAGGAGGAGTCCAGCCCCATCGAGGCACTGCTTTCCCCAGAAGATGGAAAAAAGGGAAGGGGTCATTCCACCTGCAGCAGCTGTCCCTCAAAGATGAGCAGGCAGCTCAGCTTCCCTGAGGGCCACCCTGGCCCCAGCCACCTCCAGGAACCAGGAACCCCACTTCGAATGGACGCATTGCCACGGAAGCTCCCCTCCCCGTAGGCCCAAAGCCAGACCCTGCCAACACCTTTGAAGACGAGTCAGCACCCTGCCTGGACAGACCCATCCGTCGCTTACATAGCCTGGGTGGGGGGCGATGTGAAGGATGTTATTTATCACCCCTGTGCTTTGCAACCACCCAGGGGGTGAGTCTCATAACTGCAAGGCTCTGTTTTACTGAGTGTGGTTCTACACCCTGGAACTCTGGGGCAGGATGACCTACCCTGGATAAATAACACAAGGATGAGAAATGTAAACTTCAGGGAAACCAAGGAAGGCTGGACTGTGGGGAGCGGAGGGGGCCGGGGGTTCTCCATAGAGAAGAGATTGTGATTAATGAGGATTTTTCAAGTGAAAGGCTCTGCACTGTGCAATATGATCTCTTCCTAGGCCCATAGATCTTGAGGGTAAAAAGACCAAAAAGTGCTGGGTTGGCTTGTATTTCTTCTGGAAAGAGCAGTGACGGGGCTGAGCTCTATTAACGGGACGACCCAGCTGGGGTCAGGCCCCCTGAGCACGGAGCAATCTGACATCAGGTGACACTTCTGCAGGTATGAATCCAATAAATCTTAATACAGCCTAGTAAGTTATTATCCTCCCCGTTAATGGGATATTACAGTTACTCACAATGACAAAGCTAAATATAGAAGGGAATGTGCAAAGCTGTACTTTTTTTAAAAAAAAGAACTTTTGATTTGTATGTTCATTATGACCACAGCTCTGAAACCAGACAGAGACAGAAAGGTGAAATACAAAAATGAGTCGGGACAGGGTAGGGTTGTTACGGTGGTTTTCTAGTCTTCTCTGAAAATGGCTTCAAATGTCATTTTAAAATCCAGATCATTAAAAGAAACCTGAAATTTTTGATGTGGGTATTTGGTGAGCACCTCACATGGGCCAGGCCGGGTGAGGGGCTCGGACCCTGGCCCACACTCCAGGGGTTCGCAGGCTCGCCAGGAGGGGGCAGCACACAGCTAATTAAAAGGAGGAAAGGGACAGAGATGACGACTAGGGGAGACAGCAAACCCCCTGTGGGGGCACAGAAGAGAAAATATATCCAACTGGCAGACTGAAGAAGACATTATTATGGTGGAAGGGATACAAAAACTTTGAACGCCATTTCTGAGGACAACGGGAGTCACTGAAAGTGCATGGGGAGAGGTGTGTCATGGGCAGAACTGGACTTTACAGCGATGCCCTGGCATCACATGTAGAACAGGGTATCTAGAAAGAAAAAGACCATCAGAGACCAGGATGAGGAAGGCGTGGCCTAGGACGGAACTGGGGTTAAAAATCGGAGAACTACACCTGTGTGCAGGTTACGGATAGCTGGAGGGGAGGAAACCCCCAGGAGGGCAAGCTGGGGGGGGGGGGCTGGGAGAGAGCACGAATGTTTGCCTGAAGATGGCGGGTCTGTGTCTGCTCGGGCTGCCGTAACAAAACACCATCGACTAGGGGGCTCAGACAACAGAGAGCCATTTCTCCACAGTTCCCAAGGCTGGGAAGTCCAAGAGCAAGCCTGAGGTGGTTTTGGTCCCTGGTGAGAGCTCTTCCAGGCCAACAGGCCCCCTTTTCAACATGTCCTCCCATAGCCCCGCCTTGGTGTATGCATGTGGAAACAGAGCTCTTCTTATAAGGACACTAATCCCATTATGGGAGTCCCACTGTCATCTAAACTGAATTACCTCCCCAAAGCCCCACCTCCAAATAACACCATATTGAGGATTAGGGCTTCCATATGGGGTAGGGGAGACACGATTCAGGTCATTGTAGCCAGGCAGTACTGCCATTCCTTGGTTGATGGGCGACAGGGTGAAGATGAAACACATTGTGTGTGTATGTCAGATAGTATTGGTCAAAAGAAAAATTTATTGCATTAGGATGAAAGTCAATCAAGATTTGTGAGTAAGCCTGACCAGGCAGTGGTGCAGTGGATAGAGCGTCGGACTGGGATGCCAAGGACCCAGGTTCGAGACCCGAGGTCATCAGCTTGAGTGCAGGCTCATCTGGTTTGAGCAAAGCTCACCAGCTTGGACCCAAGGTCGCTGGTTCAAGCAAGGGGTTACTCAGTCTGCTGAAGGCCCATGGTCAAGGCACATATGAGAAAGCAATCAATGAACAACTAAGGTGTCACAATGCGCAACGAAAAACTAATGATTGATGCTTCTCATCTCTCCATTCCTGTCTGTCTGTCCCTGTCTATCCCTCTCTCTGACTCTCTCTCTGTCTCTGTAAAAAATAAATAAATAAATAAATATTTTTTAAAAAAAAAAGATTAGTGAGTAAAAATAGAATGCATTAAGTCACAGAATTCAGGGGAAAGCACAGAGGTCATCAAAACACTGTGGGAAAAAGAAGACTAGATAAGAAAGGATAAGATAGCAAAATGGTCTCATTCTTGCCTTCACAATAGTGAGTTCACACCAGCATGTAGGGGAGTCAGCACATAAAACAGACTGGGACATCTGCTTCTAACCAAGGTGGGAGAAAACAACCAGATATACCCTCCTGCCCAAAACAAACTCTGGACAGAATGTTTGAAATAACAGTTTTCAAGATATGGAGCACTAAACAATGAGAGCTAGAGGTCCCAGAGAGTCAGGAAGGAGACCAGGTGACCCCGCCGTGGCCCGGCTTGTGGCACTAAGAGGGGGAACCAGGCAGCCCCCAGGAAAAGCCTTGAACTGAGGAGACAGAACTGAGTCCCAGGAGACAGAGCAGCAAGGGTGTACAGGACAAAGTACAGAGAGGAGAGAGCTTCACAGAGAGGAGACTCCAGGTACCTGCAGAGGGTCCCCAAGAAACACTCAGCAAAGTCCTGATCAGCACAGGGGGCGAGGCAACTACCCATGACAACACAGCAGGATCCAAGGGAACAGTACACAGCACCCAGCAGGACGGGGAGCAGTGCCTGCCCCATCAGACAGGAAAACCTTATCATTTCCAGGGCAAGTGTCTTGTTCAGTACTAGGGAACAAGTACCCCAAACTAAACAGAGCTCTGGTCAAAAGGATGAAATGTTTTCAAGCAATGCCACTGAACCCCAGAACAATACTCAAGGATATTTACAGGAAAATAAAACACCAGCACACAAAAGGCAAAAGGCAAATGTCTGGAATCCAATGAAACATTACCAGGCATGCAAAGCAGCAGAAAAATAACAGCCGTGATGAGGGGACAAGTCAACCAGTTTTCACTTAGCCAGAACTGACATGGATGTTAGACGTACCAAACAAGAACACTGAGACAATATTAAACTTATCTCATGCATTTGAGAAGGTAAGTGGAGACTTGGAAGACCCAGATCAAGAGATTAAAACTATAATGTTTGAGATTATAAATACCCTCAGTGGGACTAATGACAAACTAAACATCACTGAAAATATCTGTAAACTATCCAAAATAAAATATAGAAGAAAAGTATTTTTTAAGTGAGCTAGGGGACAACTTAGAACAACCTACGATATGTGTGATTTTGTCCCCAAAGGATAAGAGAAAGGAGAGCAAGCACCACAGAAAAAGATATTTGAAGAAATCATGGATGAAAATTTCCAAATTTCAGGAAAACTATAAACCTACAGATCCAAGAAGCTCAACACACCTAAACACAAAACATATAAAGGAAATGATCCAAGATAAACTGTAGTCAAAATGAATTATAAAGGGGAAAAAAATCTTAAAACTGGCCAGTTTTCAAAGAACACATGACATACACCAGAAAAAAGAGATGAATGACAGATTTCCCCTCAGAAACAATGCAAGCAAGAAAAGAGTGGGATTACATCTTCCAAGTACAGAGAGGAAAATCTTCAACCTTGAACTCTACACCTTGTATATTGGTTTTTTCCTATTACTGCACAACTAATTATCACCAGCTTGGAGTCTTATAAAAAAACATACTTGTTATCTCACAGTTTCCATGGGTCAGACTGGCTATATTCACATCAGACAAAGTACATTTAAGAGCAAAGACTATTACCAGGAATGAAGAACATTATTTAATAATAATAAATGTATCAATTCATCAGGTAATATAACAATCCTAAATATTTATGTTCTAAATAGTGAAGTTTTAAAATAAAGGAAAAAAATAGAACCTCAAGGAGAAATAGAGAAATTTACTAATAAAGTTAAATATTTTAATATCTCTTTCTCAATAATCGATAGAACCAGTGGGCAGGAAATCAGAAGAGATATAGAAAATTATAACACAATCAATCAGCTTGACCTAACTGATATTTACAGGAGACCTCACAACAGCAGGACACACATTCTTCTCCTGTGCACACAGAATGTTTACCAAGATTCTGATCCGTAAAATAAGTCTTCATACATTTAAAATTCAAGTCATACAAATGTATAGTCTCCTTCCACAACTTAATCAGAAACCAGTAACAGAAAAATCTCTGAAAAGTCTTCAAATGTCTGGAGACTAAATGCCACATTTCCTAATAACTCATTGGTCAAAGAACATATTATAAGGAAATAGTGCCTTGAAGTGAATTAAAGTGAACTACAGCATGTAAAAATTTGTTAGGTACTAAAGTAGTACACTGGGGGAATTTATAGCACTAAGCACCTATAGTAGAAAAAAAAGGTCTCCAACCAGTGACCTTAACTGCCTTAAAAAACTAGATAAAGAAGAGCAAATTAAACCTAGTAAGCAGAAGAAGGGAAATAGAAAAGATCAGAATTCAATGAAAGAGAAAACAGAAAAGCAATAGAGAATATCAAAGAAATCCAAAGCTGATTCTTAAAGAACATTAATAAATGGATAAATCTGAGCCAAATTGATCGGGGGGAAAAACAGCCATAACAACTCAGAAGGCAAATGACCTATTCCATATCCATTTGACACTAACACAACATCGTGTTCAGCCTATATTTTGGGCAGTAGCATAGGTTTTGTACTTTTTTTTTTTTTAACTTCTATACGCTTTGCTGAAAATCAGGACTTTTCACATCCTGAGGAGGGATTTTTCAGGTTACAGGATTTCAGTACTAACACTGGGACAGTCCCAGGCAAACCTGGATGGATGGTTGGTCACCCAAAATTTGCCATTTCATCCTAGACATTGCTGCAAGGCAGACACAGTGGTGGCCTGGCTAAATCTGACATGACCCACAGTCCCAAATGGTCACCAAAAGCATGACATGGAGCCCTAACTCAGCGCACCCCAGCTGGGGCTATTTAATATCAATGTCAGCTCCTGCAGAGCCTTCACGCCTTCACTGTGTTTCATCTGCCCTTTCCCGCAAAGGTAGGGGAACTAGAGACCAGGCAGATCGTTTGCAGCAATTTATAATTAATTTGTGCCTCCTGAAACATCTCACTAGGTCAGTATTGTTCTTCACCAGTTAATGAAAGGATTGATTTTAAGGACACCTTTGATCATTAAAAGCATGATTAGGACTTCCTGCCTCTTACGCCTCTCAAGGAATGAGCAATGAGTCTTCCCACAGCAGCAGGCCTCGGCTCTCCCAGCGAATGCGCCTGCTGCAATCTCGTGCTTAATTAGTCTCTCTCTTCAGATGAAATAAATTGTGTCCCTGCTCTGCATTTCATTCATAAGATCACTTACTTCGCATATGGCAGGCCTTTTATTGACTCGCTCATTTGTTGCGGGGCCATATGGTGCGCACGGAGGAAAGCAAACGGCGCGTTAGGCTGACACCCAGCAGGAGCAGGGGGGAAAGCCAGCACAGGCTGACATCAGTCAGGCCACCAGCTGACATTTAATTGACCATCTACTATGTGCTCCCAGGCTGGAAAGTTCAGAGATGAGCAAGAGGCACAGACGCTACCCTTAAGGCAAGAGTGTTTCAACCTCAGCACGATTGACATTTGGGGCCAGATCATTCTTCGTTGTGGGGGGCTGTTCTGTGCATTACAGGATGTGTAGCAGCATCTATGACCTCTGCCCACTAGACACCACTAGCCCGGCTCCTCCGCTCCCAGTGTGACAACCAAACAGAGCTCCAGACATTGCCACATTGACAAATGGCCCTAGGAGGCAGAGTTGCCCCCAGGTGGAAAACCTTAAGGTGTCGGCAATCTAGAAGAGCAGCTCAGGCAAGTACCCAAATGTTCATGACGAAGATCATAGGACAGTAATGGCAGGAATATAGAGGCTGTAAACTGCAGCGCCCCTGGGGGCAGGGGTGGGAACAACGGGAGGGCAGTAGGGATGTGACTAATTGGAGAGGACAAGCCTGCCACAAGGCTTCAGTCCCTGCTCAGCTCCAGCCAAGTATTACCAAACATTCTGATATAGATTCTGAAATGAAGACTTCTGTGTAAAATCTCTCCGTTTTTTAAATATTCTCAACCAGTTTTAAAAATATTTTAAATATAGTGGAAACCCTCTCTGGCCAGACAGCTCAGTTGGTTGGAGTATCATCCCAATATGCAAAGGTTGCCAGTTCGATCCCCGGTCAGGGCACATACAGGAACAGCTCGATGTTCTTATCTGTTTCTTCCTTCCTCTCCCCTTAAAATCAGTAGATAAAAATGAAATATATAATGTAAACCCAAAAACATAGTAAATGGAAAGATCAAGAGCCTTATTCAGTCAGATGCCCCTGTGAGAGAAAACTGGGCAGCACTTGGGGAGTCCTGGAACTCCCTCTCACTCACCTCCACCTCTGGGCAGTAGGGTCCGTTTCTGGAAGGTGGAAGGTGGTCTGTATGATTGAGCCCATAACATTGTTCCTGACCCCGGAGGCTCATCGACTCACCTGGCAATATTCAAAAGCCCTTCAGTGCATGGACCCCACCCCAGCCCAGCTAAACCATACTCTCAGAGGGTGGGGTCCAGGTGTCCACGTTAGGAAAGCCCTCCCCAGGGGATTCTAACACCCAGCCCTGCGGGGGCACCACTGGCGCGGAAGGAAACCGACATGTGTCCAAGCCTACTTCCAGGTAGTGTGTTGATTAAGATCTGAGACTCCAGACTCAGATCCTCTGGGTTCAACCCTACTCCACCGCAGGCAACCATCGGGGCTTGGGAGAAAATTAACCTGGGCCTCAGGATCTCTATCTGCTAAATGGAAATATATAATAACACCGCCTACTTTACCAGGTTGATATAAAAAGTCAGAATCACTAGCGGTGGAGCTAAGGCATGTGTGGTTTTTTAATTTTTAATTTTTATTTTTCAAGATGTTTCTAAATAACAACCAGTGTTAAGAAGCAATAATCAGGTTTTGCCAGCTCCAACACTCTGTAAATTTCCCTTGGTTTGAATAGGAAATGAACACTAGACACCAAGTCTGGGTCTGAGATGTCCCACTGGGATCCCTCAAGAAGGATCAAAAATAAAGAGCCAGATGCTGGCAGAATGCAACATAAACTCCAAAGGGATACAACATCACCTCCCACGCACAGTCAGGAGCTGCTAGGAGGAAGTCCTCCGAATATCATTCTCAAAGGACTTGGCTTGTGAGGGATGCCTCCTGCTAACACGAAGGGTCGTCCACCAAAAAAACCTCAAAGAGTGCTAACATCCAAACACTAAGTATCTTGAAGCATCTGACCCAGTGTCATGCTGGTAATATTTCCATTATTCACCTGAACTTCTATAACGAGGTGGCTAACTATGTTGCGTCCATTTGGAACACACACATTTATCATTTGATTAGGAAAGATTACCCATTTTTAGATAAACCATATATCCCCTAACAGGGACGGACAGTTACAAATAACTTGGGAAACTCTAGCCGACGCCCAAAACATCATGATTTAGGTTGAAAGAAAAAGCTTTTCTGATCACTGTCCTTTTGTGTTCCCCAGCACATTTTTCACATTTACTGGCTGTCACCCCACCCAAGTGATCACCTTGGGCCTATCCCGTCTCTTCACAAGAAGGTGGAAGGAAGTACTGTTAGAATCAAACAGGAAGGATCAAGGCTCCAGGAAGGAGAAGCAAAGGTCTGGGGCCTTTGCTCTGCAAGCAGCTTATTAGCCCACCTCCCATGTATGTAGGACAGCTCTCGGGAGAGCCACAGATGTGGCTTCAAGCCAGCCTCTACTGAAGCCATCAGATGGAAGAAGGGCTTGAAGGAAGCCAAGTCTCTCCTCCCACACTGAAACTGAGGTCTGCCCTTTCCGTGAGGGTCCTTCCTTCCCTGGCGACTGAAGCCGCTCAGGTGGATTCTGGTGCAAAAAGGAAAGGCTACAGCTGAAAAAAAACTGAGAAAGAAAGCAAAGAAGGAAGGAAGGAAAGAAAGAAAAGAAAAGAAAAGAAAAGAAAAGAAAAGAAAAGAAAAGAAAAGAAAAGAAAAGAAAAGAAAAGAAAAGAAAAGAAAAGAAAAGAAAAGAAAAAAGAAAAGAGGGAGGGAGGGAGGGAGGGAGGGAAAAAAGAAAAAAGAGAGAGAAAGAAAAGAGAGAGAAAGAAAGGAGAGAGAGAGAAAGAAAGAAAGAAAGAAAGAAAGAAAGAAAGAAAGAAAGAAAGAAAGAAAGAAAGAAAGAAAGAAAGAGGGGGGAGGGAGGGAGGGAGGGAGGGAGGGAGGGAGGGAGGGAAAGAATTGGATAAGAACCTAAAGTATAAAATAGCCACGAGTCCAGAAGATCTTCTACTTCTAGGAAAATGGAATAGACATACTTTCCCCCAATTCTAAAACATTATAGGTAAAACATACCTAAGTAGTCTGAAAGGTAAATTGAAGAAGGTCGATCTCGGTACCCAAGGAATAACATCATGTTTCCTAAGTTTCCTTTTTGTTTCCTGTATTCCCATCATTGAATGGAAGAGCCAGCAACCCAGAGAAATGCCAACATACACACAGAAAAAAACAACAACAGGAACAAAACCCATAACTTCCCAAATAGGCTCAAAAAATAGGACTCTTCATTTGATACCATCCTTGTGCAAATAACAGCTAGAAACGAGGAGTGGGCTCTGCTAAGAGATGTCAATATTTCCAAGGCATGAAGAAAGGAAATGACAATCTCTGTACTATTTGCTTCAAAATACTAGAATATATTGTGATAATTCTGGAATGAAGGGAACGTTTGACAGAGGCATTGCTTTCATTTTTAAATTGTCCTCCAGTGGTCCCCAACCCCCGGGCTGCGGACTGGTACCAGTCCGTGGGCCATTGGGTACTGGTCTGCAGAGAAAGAATAAATAACTTACATTATTTCCATTTTATTTATATTTGTCTGAATGATGTTTTATTTTTAAAAAATGACCAGATTCCCTCTGTTACATCCATCTAAGACTCACTCTTGACACTTGTCTCGGTCACTTGATACATTTATCCGTCCCACCCTTAAAGGCCAGTCCGTGAAAATATTTTCTGACATTAAACCGGTACATGGCCCAAAAAAGGTTGGGGACCACTGCTTCAAGGGACAAAGTGGCTTAACAATTCCCAGGGCATACTGCAGCACCTGGTCATTTACCGCACGACACGGCAAGCAGGATGACTCAAGACAACAGTCTTGTGTTTGGGAAATCCAACTCTGGTAAAGTTCCAACTTTTTCCAGTTGAGTCTTTTTACTCAGATAAAAGAGGCAGACCATGTGATGTATTTTCAAGACATAAGGGACCACTTCAGCTTTGTCAGCTACATACTTCCATCCGTAGGTAAGAATCTTGCCCCAGAAGATGCATTCTGACTTTTGTGTTAGATCATATTGGATGATACAGGTAATAAGGATAGATAAATGTTGTCACCCACTCTTTTTGTGGTATTTCCCAGAATATTCCCTTAGCATCAAGGTATAAATAAATATACAGATGTTCACAATCACAATGACACCTCACACTCTCAATTTATATCAAAGAAAACTATTTTGGATATTTTAACATGAGAATGATGATAATTATAAAATGCCAAATGTTCATTGCTTTACCTGCTACCTTTTAATTATTTAGGATAAAAGAATATTTTAATAAAAATATAATTTGTATGGAAAGACTTCCCATGTTCATGGACCAGATTTGTTACTGTTAAGATACTAGTACTCCCCCAAAGCCATCTAAATTCAACACAATTTCTATCAAAATTCCAGCTGGCTTTTTTGCAAAAATTGATGAGCTTATCCTAAAACTCATACAGAAATTCAGTAATTCAGAAGAACCAAATAATCTTGAAAAATAAGAACATCATTCAAAGATTCACATTTCCTGATTTCAAAAACATACTATGAGTCTACAGTGGTCAAGATAGTGTGATACTGGCATTAGGACAGACATTTAGATCAACAGAATAGAATTGATTGGAGAAATAAAGCCTTTTTTTAAGTCTATTGATTTTTTACAAGGGTACCAAGATCATTCAATGGGGAAAGAATAGTGTCTTCAATAGATGGTGCTAGAACAACTGGATATCCACAAACAAAAGAATGAAATTGGACTACTACTTCATACCATATCCAAAAAATAACCCAAGATGGATCAAAGAGCTAAACTATTATGTAAGAGCTAAAACTATAAAACTCTTAGAAAAAAAACCCACAGGCATAAATCTTTATGACCTTTGATTACAAATGGAATGGTTTCTTGAGTATGATATCAAAAGCACAAGCAACAAATGGAAAAATAAATAAATTAGATTTCATCAAAGTAAAAAATGTGTTTCAAAGCACAGCATCAAGAAAATGAAAAGGCAAGCCACAGAATGGGAGAAAATATTTGCAAATCATATATCTGATAAGGGAATTGTATCTAGAATATATCATAAAAACTTTTATAACTCAATAATAAAATGATAATTGGCCCAATATATAATTATGAATGGATCAGAACAAACACTTCTCCAAAGATATATAAATAGCCAATAAAGCATATTAGGAGGTGCACAACATCATTAGAAGCATCATGCAAATCATGACCACAATGAGGTATCATTTCACACTCACTGCTCAGCATTCTTCTACTAGTGATACACCAAGAGAAGTTAAAAAGCATATGCCCACACAAAAACTTGTTCATGAGTTATTATAGCAGCACTATTCATAATAACCAAAATGTGGCAACAACACAAATATCCATCAACTGATGAATGGATAAAATAAAATGTGGTCTATCCACACAATAGAATACAATTGGCAATGAAAAAAATCAAACACTGATACATGTTACAATGAGAATGAAATTTGAAAACATGCTAAGTGAAAAAAGCTTGACACAAAAGACCACGTATTACATGATTCCATTAACATGAAATGCTCAGAATAAGCAAATCTAAGGAGACAGAAAGGGGTTGTCTAAAGCTGGGGGTGGGGGTGGTCAGGATGAAATGGAGAGTGACTGCTAATGGGTACAGGGTCACTTTTTGTGGTGATGAATATGTTCTAAAAGTAATGGTGGCTATGGTTGTCAACTCTAGATATACTAAAAAACATTGACTTGTATACGTTAAATGGGTGAATTTGTGGTGTCAACACTGTGATAATCATATCTATGTACAATTTGTGTAAAAGAAATCCAGGAGTCCATACTGAGATAAATAAATGATCGAACAAATAAGTATATACATGGGGGGAATAGACAAATCTTCATGGAAAAAAATTCCAAATAATTTATGTAAATACTTTGCCCTCAGGGAGAATGTTTCAACAACCAGTTGACCACCATCATCACAAAAGTAAAGACCAAGATCATTTTTGAAAACCTGTATTTTTTCTCATTCCTGGAGAAATGGAGAAAGGGAGGTGAATCAGCTTTCGGGGAAGCAGTTTGGCATTGTATATCAGGAAACTCTCAAATATCAGTCCAACTGAACCAGTAATTTCACGTGTAGGAATCAAGCCTGAGGAAATAATCCAAAATGAGGTCAAAGCCCAGGCAATTTTCTTTATTGTTAACAATGAAAAATTGCTAATATTTTCAGTATCCATTAGGGGAATCACTAAGTAAATTCTGGTACATATAATTATAGCCATATGTTGGTCAAATAAGTTTGTAAATATGATATATCAATATATGTTTGCTCACTTATAGTTTGCATTGGGTGTGAGGGACAGGCTGTAAGCAGGCCCCTAGGGTCATTATAGCCTAAGGCTTAGTTTTAAGACTAAGCCTTTCCCACCCTAAGTGACTTTGTATCAGAGACTTCCTTGTTTGTATATTGGATTAAAGGTTTTGATTTCTACACTATAAAATGGGGCAGAAGAGCCCATGCTGTAGGAGAGCAGAGAAAGGCCACGTGGAGGAGAGGAGAAGCAGCCAAGATGACAGAGTGCTGAAGGAGAAGCCAGTATGTGCAGAGTTTGTGCAGAGAGGAGGAGATGGGGAACAGAGGTGAATAAGGCTGGTGAGGTAGAAACCTTTGATTCTAGGAAACCCAGATAAGTCAGTGGCTTTGGGAGCCCTGAATAGAAAGGGAAGTGTTTTCCTACTGTGTGTATTTCTTGCCCACTGGGTGCAAGCTAGAATTAAAAGCTAATGGCCCACCAGTTCTTGGCTCCGTTGTTTCACTACCATCTGTCCGAATCAAATGTGAACCTGCATGAGCCAGGCAGCTGTGATGGTGGCCGTGGCTACTGGCTTTACACCATATGATAGAATCTCACATCATTGTTAAAAATATTCATGAAGAGTTCTTAATGACATATGACAAGGTGAAAATATGGTGAAAAAGCAGAACATAACATCAAACTTAAGATATAACCGTCATATACATGTTTCTATATAGTGCTAATAATGGTTATCTCTGGGGAGAAGGATTAGTGCTCATTGATAGCTTTCTCTTTTTGAAAATTACCAATATTTTTCAGATTTTCCTCAATGGGCATGTATGGAATTTTTAATTTAAAAAAGAGTGTGTTGTCCAAAGTAAGAGATATTGTAGCAGACTGCTAGTTACCTCCCAGTACCCCCTTATTCCTTCTTAAGAGAGCCATTTTTCATGTGAGTACAAGGACACCAAGATAAAAAGAATCATTTCCCTGCCTCCCTTGCAGCTAGGAATGTTATGGTACTGATTGTTAAGAAATGTTGGCAGAAAGGCTCCATTGGAGCAAAGATGGCCCAGGCACTGGGGATGGCTCTGTGGCCTCTGCCTCAGGCGCTAGAGTGGCTCTGGTTGCAACATGGCGATGCCCAGGACGGGCAGAGCATCGCCCCCTGGTGGGCAGAGCTTCGCCCTATGGTGGGCGTGCCGGGTGGATCCCGGTCGGGCGCATGCGGGAGTCTGTCTGACTGTCTCTCCCTGTTTCCAGCTTCAGAAAAATGAAAAAAAAAAAAAAAGAAATGTTGGCAGAGGAATTATAAAGGATGACTTATAGGTAAAGTCTAAGGCTCAAAGTTGAGTTTTGCTTGGGTCCTGGAGTCTGGGTGGGACGGGATAACTGGGCAGAGTCACCTGATAGAGTTTAGTGACAGATAGATAAAGAGGCTATATATGACAGCTTGAGGAACAGGCAAGCCCTGGCCCCAGGCTCCAGGGAGTCCATCTGTGCTCAAGCACTTCAAGAAGTACTGATAGAAGCTAGTCTGAAGGTTAGACTTGGCCCTCAAAGACCCAGAAACAGTAAGAGAAGAGATTCTGCTTGGGGCAGCTGCACCCCTGCCCTGGTTCTCCCTCTTCCCCCCCATTCAGGCAGTTGGTAGGCAGCCTGCAGGAATCTCTCACCAGTTGCCTTGAAGGTGACATTTCTCAGGCTCAACACCTGGTATCTTTCCTTCCACATCCAAAGCCCACATCAGCCTGTCATTTCATAACCAAAACCATAGGACTATGAAGCCAGACAGCTCTAGCCAAGATTAGAGCCCTCCTAAAACCTATGAGAATGTCTAGCATTTGGTGGGGGACTATATTCATCAAAAATCACCCAGTGCTGCTGTAAAGCCAGTAGCCGTGGCCAGGGCCACCACTATCAAAGCAGCCTTCTGGCCCATGCAGGTTCGCATTGGATTCGGACAGTCGGTAAAGAAACAGCGGAGCCAAAAACTGGTGGGCCATAGCCTTTAATCCTAGCTTGCACCTGGCGGGCAAGTAAAAATACACACTGGGCTCCAAAACCCAGTCACATTCAGTGCTCACAAAGCTACTGACTTATCCAAGTTTCCTAGAATCAAAGGTTTCTAGCTCACCAGACTTATTCACCTCTGTTCCCCATCTCCTTCCTTATCCCAAATACAAACTCTACACAAACTGGCATCTCACTCAGCACTCCGCCATCTTGGCTGCTTCTCCTGGCCTCCTCCATGTGGCCTTTTTCTGCTCTCCTCTGCTCTCTCTTCTAATGATAATTTCCCAGGAACCAAGAGCCAAGTCCCGTTCTGCCCCCATTTTATACTGTAGCTTCACAACCTCTAATCCAATATACAAAATAGGGAAGTCTCTAGTAGAGTCACTTCTCTGAGTCATGATTGGATTGTACCACCCCACATCAAAAAGGGTGGGAAAGGCTTAATCCCAAAACCAAGCCCCAGGCTGCAACGATCCACAGAGACACACATTAATATCACCTGAGCAATGGCCTCCACGTGGGCAGTGGCGCCATCTTTAACAAAGTGAGCATAATACATTTTATCTGCCCAACAGCTGCCTGGTGGGATAGCTCTGTTGGTTAGAGCGTCATCTCAATATGCAAAGGTTGCCAGTTCGATCCCTGGTCAGGTCACATACAGAAGCAAATTGATGTTTCTGTCACTCTCTCTTTCTCTCCCTTCCTCTCTCTCTAAGATCAATAACTTTAAAAAACAACAACAACAACAAAAAAAACCTACTGTTGGGCAGATAAAATGTATTATGCTCACTTTGTTAAAGATAACACGAGGAGGCCGTCGCCCAGGTGATATTGTGTGTTGGGGTGGGCTAAAGGCAGGTAGAATCCTTGTAGCCTGAGGCTTGGTTTTGGGATTAAGCCTTTCCTACCCTTTTTGATGTAGGGCGGTACAATCCAATCATGCCTCAGAGGGTGATTTTGTATTAGAGACTTCCCTGTTTTGTATATTGGATTAAGGGTTTGGATTTCTACACTATAAAATGGGGACGGAATGAGAGCTTGGCCTCTTGGTTCCTGAGGTTAGCATGAGAGAGGGGAGAGAGTAGAGCCAGCAGCTAAAGGAGGCCACGTGGAGTAGGCCAGGAGAAGCAGCCAAGATGGCGGAGTACTGAGTGAGATGCCAGTCTGTGTAGAGTTTGTATCTGGGATAAGGAAGAAAATGGGGAACTGAGGAGAATAAGGTTGGTGAGCTAGAAACCTTTGATTCTAGGAAACTCGGATAAGTCAGTGGCTTTGTGAGCACTGAGTGTGACTGGGTTTTGGAGCCCAGTGTGTATTTTTACTTGCCCGCCGGGTGCAAGGTAGGATTAAAGGCTATGGCCCACCAGTTTTTGGCTCCATGGTTTCTTTACCGACTGTCCGAATCCAATGCGAACCTGCATGTGAATGGCCACGATGGCGGCTCCTGGCCCTACACCTACCCAGAGCTGTGTTTCATGCAATGCTAGCTAGCTCCAAAAGAAGGGGGTAGGTGGAAAGCAGTTTAGCTATGACAAAACGTACTTGGAAAATACTCCACACACTATCTTCATTGAGGAAATTCATACTGCATGGAAACGTATTAAGGGCTCCAAAAGTGCTGCAGTAAAGAAAATGTTTACACTTGAGCATTTTTCCAAACTATTTAGCCAGGAACCCTTTCTCCTTAGGGCACCAATTAACTTCTTTTGGAACCCCCACAATTGGAAATGCTACATTAGATGCTTGAAAAATATTTTTATTTTGCTCCCTAATTATGTAAACTTCACAGCTGTTGGAATAACCGTTGGTGTTTGTCATTATTAGTACTTCTAAAATTACTACATCTTGATCTTATAGAGAATTCCCTTTTGACTTGAAACACGCCGAGTTTATTGCATCGCAGGGCCAGGGAGAATCTTTCTTGGAACATTCTTTTCTGATTTCGTCAGTGCAGTTTGGAGATTATTATTTACATCTGAACTATTTCTCCTATTTCAGTTGGAAGGGATACAAAGCTCAAAGAACTAGTTCATCATTTATTCACCAGACGCTTATTAAGCCCCTACTACATTCCAGGACTGGGCGTGGCCCCTTACTCTCAGGATGCCAAATTCGCACAACATTGAAAGGACTGTTATTATACCCATTTCACAGGTGTGAAACTGAGGCTATCTCAGACTGAGTTCTTTTCCCAAGACCACAAAGGGATCAGGGCACGAGCTGCACGACCTGGCTAAGCCTGGAGCCTGCACTCTCCCACCCTGTCCTGTGTCACAAGGCTCTCGATTGCTACCTGACCTGCATTTTTGACACTGTGTGGGTTTCAATTTGGTGTCCCTAATTGGAATCAAATCCTTCTGACTCTGGAAAGAAATGCTGTTCACCAGTGGCTCGTGCACGGAATAAACGAGTGCCTGTTGTGACGAGGCATTGAGCAGGAGATGGCCGGGCAGGAAGCACATTCCAGCCTCAGGTGGGGCGGCTCCACATGAACTCAAAGGCAGGGCCCGAGCTAGGGAAGAACTGAACTGAGCACCTACGTGCTTGGGAATGTCACGCCTCCGGAAAGAACCAGCTGCCCCTCCACCCCAGCCTACTGCCGGCCCACTGGGGCCAGCTGATTGTTCAAGAGAAGACAGAAGTCTATATTCTGTAAAATCTACCAAGTTTTAATCATTGGTAACTGTAGTAGGTGGAAGAGTGGCCTCCAAAAATTCATGTCCACATGGAGATTCAGAATGTGACCTTATCTAGAAATAGGGTTTTTGCAGATATAACTAACTGATATGAGATCAAACTGAATTGAGGTGGCTCCCAAATGCAGGAAGAGTGCCCTTGTAAGAGAGAACTTTTTCTAGGGTTAACTAATCTTGCTTAATACACAGCGGCTTCCCCAATCAGCTGAGAACCCCCTTCTCCAAGAAGGTTTCCCAGACTCCCCAGGCGAAATTGATCTCTTTCTCCACCAGCATTCCCATGGCTCTCTGTTTCCACCTCTGCGCTGGCACTTGGCACCCTCTGCTCATTCTAGAGGCTTTGGGTCTCCGCAAGAGCCTGACCCAGGACAGAGCCCTCTGAACCCGCACTTGTTGAACTAGATGTGTGTGTTGGGTTTCACTTAGCTCCAGCAACCTGAGCCGGATACAAAGTCTAGCGATGCATCTTCTGCCAGTTACCAGATTTCTGTGAGCTGTGTTGCAGGCATGGAAATTACAACAATGAGGCTGCCCTTGGCCGGGACCACAGTTCACAGAACCCACTCTTTCAGACCAGATTGAACATCACACCCCACAGAGAAGCTCAGGTTCTTCCTCTGGACTAGCTCCAAAAAATAACTAGGGACCAGCTCCAAAAACAACGGAGGATGGTTTCTCCTCCCCCAAGGGTGGAGGTCTGAAGCCTCCTTCAATGGGAAAAAAGAACAAACAAAAAACACACCCCAGACAGTCTTTACTCCTATGGAGTAGCTGTGCCAAGTGGGTGCTTGGCCATTGCCAGGAGGGTGACTTTTTTGAACTTGACTTTGCTGATGCCTCCAGCAAATTAGAGCCACAATAAACTGCGACTTCACAGAATTAGTCATGCACACACATCCTGTGCCCACACTTCTCACTCCCCAATTAAAGGCAGCAGAGCCTGAGGCTGACAGGGAAGGTTAAAGAATAGCCTCATCCCCTTGGCTCCCTCCAGCACAAGGTCACAGATTTCATACAGGACCCCCAGTGAAATGTGAATTTCACATAAACAAACAATTCCAGCTTAAGTATAGCCCATAAAATTTGGGGGACATACTCCCGTTAAAATATTCAAATGTAACTGAGCATCCTATATTTTTATCGATATATCAATACATGGTGATGCTACTTAGGCAGGGTCTTTTTTTTATTATATTTATTTATTTATTCATTTTAGAGAAGAGAGACAGATAGAGAGAGGGAGAGAAGGACGGAGGAGCAGGAAGCATCAACTCCCACATGTGCCTTGACGGGTCAAGGCCAGGATTTTGAACCGGGGACCTCAGCATCCCAGATTGACACTTGATCCACTGCGTCACCACAGGTCAGGCCAGGCAGGGTCTTAATATACTAAAGCCCAGGGTCCCTGAACTACTTCCAAGATGGTCCTTACAAATGACAGGAGCAAGATCAGAGAAACTACAGTGGAGTCATCTCGGCTTCTGTGGGGTTCATAAATGAAAGTCCAAAATCCACGGTGCAAAAAGCCCGATCAGACACTCAGTGCAATTTACACGAAATACTTTTCAAGGATATAATTGTTTGGATAAAAAACCCATTAGCATTCGTTCTGTCCTCGGCATAATAACACATCCACTCCCCTTCCTTGTTCTTTCTAGAGGAAATACTTGACCACTTCCATCCAGTCACCTGCTTGAATGCCCGGGTATACCAACTGTGTGACAGTTATTGATTTTTGATGAATGACATAGCTCTCCCTTCTGGCTATTACCACTTTGTTTTCAAACCTTACTTAATTGTTCGATGATTTCTGATTTCTTTTTCTTTCCAGAGAAATAAATGCAAAGTATTTATTCTCCAAAGGCCGTAAACAGAGCTTGCGGGTCTGGTTTCTATGACAACCCCACTTGATACAGCAAACATAGATTATCTCTAATGACAGACATGAAGTTTAAATTGCACATTCTGAACAAACAGTGCTCTGCTGACCTTTTATTGAAAAATGGAGTGCAGGGTGATTAGCATAATGCGTTATATAAAAGGGAAAAGCGTGTATTCACGGGCATTATGCACCGGCAATTAGCCGCACCACTAGTCCTTAAAAACTGCTTGCCGGGGTGGAGAGCTTGGGAAATTAAGATTTGCCATCTATCATTTTCAAATTCAGTAAAGTCTGCCACAGTAATTGCACTAAACAGTTTTCAAATAACACATGCTGCTATTTCTTACTTACTCAATTGAGTCTTTTAGCAAGAGAATAAGAACAGAGAGGAAAATTTTACCCACTGCACCAAAAGTTAACAATAACTGTTGGCTCCGATAGCTATTCTGAAACCATCTCTGCTTCTTAACCCCCTAACGTAATTCCTGAAGGAAGCCCTGGGGTCTTGCGCCATCTGGTAGCGCCCACCTGGAAACTGCTTGTTCGCAGTGGTTCGGGGCGGGTCCGGGGCTGGTTAACCAGAGATGGGGTCTAACTGCCCATGGATAACTGGGACCAAGTTCTATGTTCAAAGCAACTGCGTAAGGAAGAGCTAGAGAGTCTGGGCTCCGGAGTAAACCACCTGGTTCAAATCCTGGCTTTGCCTCTCCCTTCCTTATGACCTTGGGCAAGTTACCCAGCCTCTCCAAGACCTGGTTTCCTTCCCACACAATAGAAATGATGTACAAAGGCAACCAGGTTCTTGTCATAGGACCCACTTTATAGGATTGTTGTGAAGATGAAAGAAAATAACACTCGCTGGCTGGCAGGGCCAGCCCTGAACGACCCATAGCTGCCTTCGCCGCTTAGGGTTCAGGCTCTGTCTTCTGTTTGCATGGGAGTGTGCTCTTACCAGCATTGCTCCAAAGAGTACTCTGAGCTCCAATGAGACACTGCGGAATAATGGAACCAGACTGTGAGAAAACTGAAAGAGAGAATGCAGAAGTGAAAGAGAAAAGAATCTGCCTTTCTGGAGTTAATAACCCCTACCCCAGGGAAGACACGTTTGCCTCCCTCTACTCACTCCCCCAAACACACACCCTTTCACACACACACACACACACACACACCCTTTCACACACACACACACACATTTGTTGTTCTGCATGACAAATGGTCTTTTGGTTTTATCGCAACAACTTTCTTGCTATCCAGCACCCCAACCCCAAACTCAACCGCAGCCCCAGCTGGTTGGCATGTAACTTTAACATCTTTGGTTTGGTGGGGGACTGATCTGGCTCCTTGAAAATGAAGCCTGACTTTCAAATACTGAGTCACTCACCCCAGGGGGCAGTGCCTGCGGGAAAAGTAGGTCAGCCTGGGGCAGAGCCTCCCCCTCCACCCCTCCTCCTCTTCCTCCTCCACCCCTCTTCTTCCTTCCCCTCCACCCCTCCTCCTCTTCCCCTCCTCCCCTCCACCCCTCCTCCTTCTCCCCCTCCACCCCTCCTACTCCTCTGCCTCCTCCTCCTCCTCCACCCCCTCCTCCCCCTCCACCCCTCCTACTCCTCTTCTTCCTCCTCCTTTCCCTCCAGCCCTCCTCTTCCTCCCCCTCCACCCCTCCTCCTCCTTTCCCTCCAGCCCTCCTCCTCCTCACCCTCCTCCTCTTCCTCCTCCCCCTCCACCCCCCTCCTCCCCCTCCACTCCTCCTCCTCCTCCTTTCCCTCCATCCCTCCTCCTCCCCCTCCACCCCTCCTCCTCCTCACCCTCCACCTCTCCTCCTCCTTCCCCTCCAGCCCTCCTCCTCCTCCCCCTCCACCCCTCCTCCTCCTCACCCTCCACCTCTCCTCCTCCTTTCCCTCCAGCCCTCCTCTTCCTCCCCCTCCACCCCTCCTCCTCCTTTCCCTCCAGCCCTCCTCTTCCTCCCCCTCCACCCCTCCTCCTCCTTTCCCTCCACCCCTCCTCTTCCTCCCCCTCCACCCCTCCTACTCCTCTTCTTCCTCCTCCTTTCCCTCCAGCCCTCCTCTTCCTCCCCCTCCACCCCTCCTCCTCCTTTCCCTCCAGCCCTCCTCCTCCTCCCCCTCCACCCCTCATCCTCCTCACCCTCCACCTCTCCTCCTCCTCTTCCTCCTCCCCCTCCACCCCTCCTCCTCCTCACCCTCCACCTCTCCTCCTCCTCTTCCTCCTCCCCCTCCACCCCCTCCTCCCCTCCACTCCTCCTCCTCCTCCTCCTTTCCCTCCATCCCTCCTCCTCCTCCCCCTCCACCCCTCCTCCTCCTCACCCTCCATCTCTCTTCCTCCTCTTCCTCTTCCCCTCTACCCCCCTCCTCCCCCTCCACTCCTCCTCCTCCTCCTCACCCTCCACCTCTCCTCCTCCTTCCCCTCCAGCCCTCCTCCTCCTCCCCCTCCACCCCTCCTCCTCCTCACCCTCCACCTCTCCTCCTCCTCTTCCTCCTCCTCCTCCCAGGATGAAAAGCACCCAGCTCACAGGTGGCCAGGTGCTTCTGAGTGCTTTGTGTGGGTTCACTCACTTAAGCCTCACAACAACCCTACAAGGATGAACTATGATACTATTTTCCAGATGAGAAACTGAGGCACAAAGTAAAGACGAGGGCTAGAAACCCAGAAAGCAGGCCACACTGCTGACCAGAAACAAAGGGTTGATCATCTCAGACACTGCAACGGGAGACCTGAGTTGACCAGTCATTCATTCATTCATCAAACATTTAGTGAGCAGGCCCTACCCTCAAGATGCTCGCTCTGGTGGAGAGACACAGACAAGTAGAGACCTGTTTCTAATAACAGATGGTGAATAGTCTGCTGGGAGGAAGCCCGGGATGCCCCAGGAGCACCAGAAGATACCCGGCCTGGTCTTTGGGGTAGTCAGGGAGAGCTTCCTGCAGGAAGCAGTCACTGAGCCAGGTCCTGAGAACAAGTGAGAGCTGGCCAGGTGGAAGGACAGTCCAGCTCAAGAAAGCATGTGTGTGGCAGCTTAGAGGCCAGAAGACAACAGGACCTTTGGGAGAACTTAATAAGACGAGGCAGCAAGAGACCAAATCCAGGTACACCAAGGAAATTCCCTAGCCCACAGTCACACTTCAAGTCAGAAAGTCTAGATTCAAATCCTGACTCTACCTATTTCTAGCTGTGTGACCTTGGGCAGGTTAAACAACCTCTCTGGGCCTCAGCTTCCACAGCAGAAATAGGCAGAAAGGACAGTACTTTCCACACAGGGCTGTTGTGAAGGTAAAATAAGCTGCTATGTATGAAGCACTTGCCCTGCACAGAGAAAGCGCTCGCCATGTGGCATCAGCACCGACATCTGGCAGGAGTCAGCCCAGCCCCCGAGCAAAGCACACAGCTACACCACCCCACAGACAGGGTCTGATGAGCGCAGAAATGGGCCTGGGGCTTCCACAAAGGACAAGGAGGGTCTTTAAGCCAGTGAGACCCCTGGAAAACCCATCCTCCCACGACTGATCCAAACCTCCCGGTTGCCTCCTCTTTCCCAAGATAAGGCTCTGCCAAGAAATACCACTGACATTCCAAGAAAGTTCACTTTGAGTTTCTCCCAGCACAAGGGAAAACCTGGAGCTTATTTTCTCCCCATGACGAAAGCAGCCAGGCATTTACAAAAAAACAGAAACAAAAAACCCAACACTACAACGCCTTCTCCTTCCTCAGGGTACGGCAGGAGATGCAGGTGGAGTCCCCCTAGCTGTGGGGCCACCGTCCTGTACTGGGAGTAGGCTGAGGGCAGAGGGAGCTGTGACAGGCGGTAGCCTCTCCCCAAACCTTGAGGATTTGGAAGGGACACAGGTGGTTCTGCCCATACAAATATCCAAACAGACCCATGGGCTGGGGCCTCCTGGGCCTGCACCATCTCCATGAAGGTTCACGGAAATCCTCCCAGCGAACTTTTCAGGTGGATATGTGACCACCCTGGCCAACTGCCTGGATCCTATAAAACACAACCCCAGAGCTGACTATCGGCCACTGTGGGTCTGACCCTTCATCTCCATATTCTCTCAGCCTTTCTGACCCGGTCGCTCCCGGCTTTTAGGGAAGCGCCAGGCCCCTCGGGAGAAAGCACGGATCTCTCTGATTCACCGCCCACAGGCGCCTCCACCGCCAAGCACCCACGCTTTAAAATGACCCTGACTGCAAAGAATCACACAGAAGAAACTTTGCACTCGGCCAAAAAACATCTTAATCTCATTTAAAAAAAATAAAATGACTCACCAGCTCGTGAATGCCACCGACTACTTCTAGCGGCACCAGGCTTTGGAGTGGCGCCCTGTCTGCCAGATGAGAAGGGAGGGGATGCCGAAGTGAAGGTGGGAAGTGTCCAGCACAGGACAAGAGGACTGGGCCCCCAAGGCCTCCTCACGCCGGCCTCCGACACCCCAACACGCACTTGTTCCCATCTCGCGGCATGTGTCCCGTTCTGTCACTGAGACAGCTCCTGGGAGGCTTGCCTCATTTCCCTACCAGATGCTGCCTCTCCTTGACCCTGAGCAAGTCTCACATCTGCCCCCCCAGGACCCCCCCACTCAGGCCCCCAGCACCTGCCCACTGGGCTCAGCACGCAGTCTCGTATCCTCTAATCCTTCGCACCATCAAGATTAATTCCTATAAAACGTGCGACACTTGCTGCCCCCGCCCGTGCCTCGTGCTGGCATTCAAGAGCATCGCTGGCACGCCCGTCTTTTCGGTATTTACTAACCATTTACCGGAAGCCAGTGACAGTGCCAAGGCCTTTAGATAAATTACCTAATTTTGTCTTCAAAGCCACCTAATGAAGCAGATACCGTTATTTGCATTTTCCAGATGAGGAAATTGAGGCTCAGAGGAATTGAATCACAAGTACAAGGTTATATGCCTAGTGGGGGGTCACGGTGTCACAGCCCAGGATTCCCCGTGGCCACGGAAATCCCCTGATCTCTCCAGAGTGTTCCCTGAGCTAAGTGAGCATCTCCTGCTCACTCTAGCTTGCTCCTCCCTTTCCTTGTGGCCTGTTCCATCACAATCTCCCCTGGTCCCCCAACCCTTAGCTGGGCATAGCAATGGACCGAATTCTGTGTGTACCCCCCACCCCCACCAAAATCCATATGTTGAAGCCCTAACCCCCAATGTGGCTGTATTTGTGCACAGGGCCTTTAAGGAGATAATTAAGGTTAAATGAGGTCATAAGGGTGGGACCCTAATCTTACAGGATTGGTGAGTTTATAAGAAGAGGAAGAGATACCTGAGATATCCATGTCTGTTCGTCTCTTTCTCTCTCTGCATACGCGCTGAAGATAGGCCGGGTTAGGACACAGCGAGAAGTTGGCCGTGGAAACCAACCAGAAACCAACCCTGATGGCACCTTGATCTTGTACTTCCAGCCTCCAGAGCCGAATGGGGAGAAAAGAAATGTCTGTTGGTTAAGCCCCCAGGCTGACTGACAGCATACAAACCAGGTCCCTGGGACACCCTCTCTCCCGCTTACTGCTGTCCCCCACCCCAGGGACACAGGAAGGAGTGCAACTCAATGAGGAATAAGCGAGAGGATTCACGAAAATACAAAAGGCTGGAGGCTGCTCCATATCCACGCATGCAGCAAATGGCTTTTTCCAGTCTACCTGAATCATTACCAGCTAGAAGCAGCGGTCATTGGGACTTGGACATGAGCTGCAAAGTATAGAATGGTGACAACAATTCCAGTGCCATGCGGATTTTTCCTGTGGGGAACTTTCCTGGACTCCTGCTCCCTGTGACAGCTCCTAACAGACTAAACTGTGGTTGGGTTGCATTTTTCAGGGATTTGGCATGGTGATGGGGCCAACTTGGACTTGGTAAACATGTTAAGGACACTACTCTTTTAGGGATTCTTGCTGTATTGGCCAAGAATTTGCTTAAAGGCTTTTAATCACTGTAAAAAAAAAAATAGAGGACTGGATGAAGAAGATGGGGCACATATACACCATGGTATACTATTCAGCTAGGAGAAATGATGACATCGGATCACTTACAGCGGAATGGTGGAGTCTTGGTAGCATTGTGTGGGGTGAAATAAGCGAATCAGAAAAAAACAGGAACTGCAGGATTCCATACATTGGTGGGACATAAAAGGGAGACTAAGAGGCATGGACAGGAGTGTGGTGGTTACGGAGGGTGGGGGGAGGGAAGGAGGGGGAGGGGGAGGGGGAGGGGTACAGAGAGAACTGGATGGAGGGTGGCGGAGGACGATCTCTCTTCGGGTGATGGGTATGCAACAGAACTAAATGACAAGATAACCTGGAAATGTTTTCTTTGAATGTATGTACCCTGATTTATTGATGTCACCCCATTAAAATAAAAATTTATTTATAAAAAAAAAAAAGGCTGGAGGCTACTTGGAAGGGGTGGCCCTTTAAAAGGCGGGGGGTGGGGGGCAGCAGAAGGGGAAATACAAAGCACATTCTTTTCGATAAAGCTCCCCCCCCCCACCCGCCACCGTTGTTCCACTCAGTAAGCCCAGATCTGGGCCCTGGTCTCACAAACACCTGTGTTTGATTCCCTAAGCCTTCTTAGACCTCAGTTTCCTCAGCTGCAAAATGGGGATATTAATATTGATCACATCAAGTTGTGATGTCAAGATTATTAAGAATAATACATGTGAAAATAAAAAGGTATCAAATGGTAAATTTTTGCCATCATCAATCTCCCTGTCCCCCAAAGCATTTTTATTTCTTCACCGAGCTTGTTGATGCCAAAACAGGGCAATAAGTTGAGAAAGACGCAGCCATAGAAAGGGACTCAGCACCGGATTTAATCAGGAAGCAGAAAAGGTGGAGAAAGGTGTTTCTAAAGAAATTCAGTTCGCAGGCTGCAGCGAGACTATCCCTTCCTCCTTTTGATATTCCTCAGGAGAAGGAGTCAGGTCCTGAGCTACCTTTAATTGCCTCTGAGGGGCCACACCACATTCTTTGAAAGCAGCTCCCCACGGAGACTGGGACCCACGGGGCCCGGTAACCAGGCTACTACGTGCAGGAGGCACCTTGAGCTCAGTGTCTGGCAGAGCAAACGCTAAATAAATGATCTTTCTCTTGGCTATTATTAATAGTAATCTACTTGGGCTGTTTGATCTGAGGCAGGAGAGTTTCAAATATCAACCTCAAAGCCCGGGGTACCTCGTCTCCTTCCCCACGTAGAAATCCCACCTTGCCTGTGCCTGAAACTTTCCCACGAGCATCCATGGACTTAGCGGTCAGATACCCGCCGTGGAAGGTGCCTTCTGGCCAGGTCACGACTCCTATGAACGAACCTGGCCATTGGAGCTCTGGTGTGTGTGAACCCCAGGCAGCTGGGGACGGTTCCAGAATCCTGATGGATGGAGCCCAACTCTCATCTACCAGGAGGCCAGGTGCAGCTTCAAGCCACGTGGTTCTTCCCAGGAGGCAGAAGTGACTTAGCGTGATTGCTGCCCTGCTATTTTCTTCAAATAACCTGCAGACACAGGACCAGCTGGTGCCAGTTCAGAGAAACGCTGCCTTTTCCCTCCCAGTGGCTGCACTGAGAATGCAGAAGGAAGAGGTGGGACCCCCAGGTGTGCAGGCTGAGATGGCAGGGACTGGGTAACCTGTGTATCTGGGACTCTCTTCGCACGCGTCTGTCCCAGGGTCTGTGAAGGCAGGTCGGTGTCACACACCACCCGCTTTACGTGAGTCTTTGAGATTAACTGAGTTTTGTTCTACGGACTTTCAATGCTGTTATTTTTCCCCTCTAAAATATATCCAAGCAGCTGCTGGGGCAGGGAACAAGGTGACCCCTGGCTCCACGCTACCCTGCTCTAAAGGGCACGAACGAGCCACACGCACAGAGCCGGCCCAGCAGCACAAGGGCCCAGACACACAGGAACCACACCCAGCTCTCTGCTTTTAGGATCCAGTGACCCCCCCCCCAGGGGGTAAGGTGGCCTCAGCTGAAAGCCTGGCTCAACAAAACTGTTAGTACCTGTCCCCGGCAGGTGACTTCCATTGGTGCTTTTGCTTTCCTGCCTGTCCCAGGTGCTTAGTCTCTACAAAGCAACTTGGCACTGAGTTCATTGAATTGTCACAGGAGACTCCAGGGAGATGCTCTTATTATCCCCACTTTACAGGTGGAGAAATTGAGGCCCAGAGAAGTAGAGCAGTTCACCAAGGCCACAGAGATATAAGGTGGAGCAGGGGTTCAAACCGCACTCTAGCTAGTTCCAGGGCCCACTTTCTTAACCTCCACCTGATACCACAGGGGACAGGAGCCAGCTGCCCCAGGCCCCCCAGGACAGCGGTTTGCTGCCACCGTGCCTCGACACCACGTGGGGACACTGAGCAGAGCGCTTCCTGGACCCAGGGAAACACCTGCCCCAGCTGCTCTGAGCCACTCGATCTGCTTTCCTCCGGCCACCTGAAACTTTTCCATGAGCATCCATGGACTAAGCGGTCAGATACCCGCTGTGGAAGGTGCCTCCTGGCCAGGTCACGACTCCCACGAACGAACCTGCCCGTTGGAGCCCTGGTGTCCCCACAAACAGGACACTGCACGGGAGGAGGCACTGCAGCTCCTTTGTGACCCCCGCAGTCCCCAACACCCACCCGCGTAGGGCTCTGGCTCTGGCATGCTGGTTCCAGTCCCCATGAAACCCCAGAAAACCTGCCCTGGTGTCGCTCCCAGGGACCGCTGTCATTCGGAGGGCCTGTAGTGGACACCTGGACCGTGCTCCTGAGGACCAAACACGGGCTTGTCCTGCTCAGCAGCTTAGAGGGTCTACACAGCCCGGCTTGCTTGATCCTTCCAACAACCCTGTGCAGCGAGGCGCGCCAGAGGGCTCCGCGTTACCGACAAGTCAAGGAGGCTCTGAGAGGGCTCCGCCCGCCGTCCTGCACTTAGTGAAGTCGGGCTCTGTGCCATCTGCTATGCCCACAGCGTGCCAGCTTTCTCCTCCACTCCCTACTGCTTTCTTTCTTTTTTTCTTTTAAAGATTTTATTTATTCATTTTAGAGAAGGGGGAGAGAGAGGAAGAGGAGGAGCAGGAAGCATCAACTCCCATATATGCCTTGACGAGGCAAGCCCAGGGTTTCGAACCAGCAACCTCAGCGTTCCAGGTCAACGCTTTATCCACTGTGCCACCACAGGTCAGGCGCTTACTGCTTTCTTCATTGTTCCCAATGAAACATTAATCCAGCACCCCAGACAGGCAGCGACATACAGTCACGCGGCTGCACTGCACAACTCCAGGGGGTGCTGTCCACCAATGTCCGGAGTTGTGCCCTGAGCTGTACTCCACGTGGGCCTGGCTCAGCCCTCCCCCCATTCCACAGAATCTGCTGACCTTGTCTTCAGGGTTCTTTCCATTGGGCACGACCACAGCAGCCTGGACAGACCATCACTCAAGAGCCCGTTCCAATCTGTTCTGGCCCTACACCAAGTCCTTCCTGAGGCCGGAGCGTGCCCCTGAGCACTGGCTCCAGAGGCTCCAGGCCTGTGGGGCTTTCTAGAGATGCGTTCTGTGGGAACCCCACCCTCCACCACCACCAGGGCTGCACCCGCCTGCCCACCTGTCGGGCTCTACCTTCCAACGGGCCCCTTGGGCCATTATTCAGGGTCGCTGCATAAATAAATGCACAGCCAGAGTCCCCAGGAAGAGGGCCTGAGAACAGCACAGCACTGTCTGCAGCTAATGACATCCCAACCCTGGCCCGGAACCCAGCTCGAACTCGTATTTTATCCGCTCACTCTCCAGCACCGCTGGTCCAACAAGAGGCTTGTCATTAAGGAGCTTGCGAGCCAGAAAGGGAAAACCAAGTCCTGCAGGCCCGCCCTTCGGAAGAAATTCAGCTTCGAGCCACAGAACTATCTCATGTTCCTTTACAGCCCCCAGACCATCTGCACGTCATTAATTGAGCGCTATCTCTGTGTCGGTGCTTTTCAAAATTCCTTCCATGCATCCCCTCCCTTAGACCTCGCAGCAACACACCGGGCGGGCACTGTTATTGCACCCATTGTAAAGATGGGAAACTGGCAGGCTCGATGATCTATCTGCAGGCTGACGGCGGAGGCCCAAAGCTCTCGAGCTCCATGATTTTGCAACTGTCATCTTCTGTGAGCATTGGTCCCTGCAGTGCCTTCTCTGTGCCACCCACTCACCAGGTGGCAGGGATGATGGCGATCAGAATCCATCACGGGCCTGCCCTTGCAGAGGCTGGTGGGCAAGACGGCCATTCATCCGTCACACAGATGATGTAAAATGTACCTGCAGTAAGTGTCCTAGGGGCAACGCGGGGCTAGCAACGTGTGGTGAATGGGGGCCCTTCTGGTCTGGGGCGGGGGGTCAGGGAAGGCTGTCTGAGGAGCTGATGAGAGTTGAAGGGGGTGACAAGGGTGCGGAGTGCAGGAAGAGGGAGATCAGACCCTGTGGCAGGAGGGCGGTGGGAGTGCCGAGAAACTGGAAAAAGGCCAGTGTGCAAATCAAAAAAAGTACTTACTGGAAGATTCCATTTCCCTAAAATTCTAGAAAAGGCAAACCGTGCTGACAGTGTTGTGGGCCAGCTTGGGAGGTGGGGCGGTGGGGAGAGATTACTGGAGGCGGCTGATCTGTTCATTATCTTGACAGTGGTGATGTTTGCACAGGCGTATACACATGTCAGAATTCGTCCAACTGCCGGCTTTACACGCGGCTTACGGCACGTCCACCGTGCCTCCACGGGGCTGTCAGACAGAGATGAATACAGAGAAAGCAGGGTGGCTGGAGCACGCAGGGGGTCCACTCAGCCAGGCCTTATGAACCTCCAGCTACAGGCGGAGTCTCAGGATCCCTGGGCCCGCCCTGACCAGGTACCACCGACTGGGGGCATCAACAGCAGAGATGTATGGTCTCACAGCTCTGGGGGCTGCAAGGCCGAGACCAGGGGTCAGGAGGGTTACTCCCTTCTGAGGCTGGAAGGAGAACCCGTCTCATGCCTCTCTCCCAGCTTCTGAGGCTGGAAGGAGAACCCATCTCATGCCTCTCTCCCAGCTTCTGAGGCTGGAAGGAGAACCCATCTCATGCCTCTCTCCCAGCTTCTGAGGCTGGAAGGAGAACCCGTCTCACGCCTCTCTCCCAGCTTCTGAGGCTGGAAGGAGAACCCGTCTCATGCCTCTCTCCCAGCTTCTGAGGCTGGAAGGAGAACCCGTCTCATGCCTCTCTCCCAGCTTCTGAGGCTGGAAGGAGAACCCATCTCACGCCTCTCTCCCAGCTTCTGAGGCCGGAAGGAGAACCCGTCTCATGCCTCTCTCCCAGCTTCTGAGGCCAGAGGGAGAACCCGTCTCATGCCTCTCTCCCAGCTTCTGGGGCCGGAGGGAGAGCCCGTCTCATGCCTCTCTCCCAGCTTCTGAGGCCAGAGGGAGAACCCGTCTCATGCCTCTCTCCCAGCTTCTGGGGCCGGAGGGAGAACCCGTCTCATGCCTCTCCCCCAGCTTCTGGGGCCGGAGGGAGAACCCGTCTCATGCCTCTCCCCCAGCTTCTGGGGGTGTTGCTGGGGATGCTTGGTGGTCCTTGGCTTGTAGAAGCATCATCCCGATCTCTGCCTCTGTCTTCACACGGCCCTCTCCCTGGGTGTGTGTGTATGTGTCCAAATTCCCCCCTTTTACAAGGACACTCCTACTCGAGCATGGCCTCATCTTAACTCATTCCATCTGCAGTGATCCTATTTCCAAATAAGGTCAGATCCTGAGGAACTGGAGGTTAGGACCCAAACGTCTCAATCTGTGGGGGCCACAATTCAACCCACAACAGGCCATGTGAGGAATACAGGACAACTGAGTGAGACGGGGGAGAGAAGAGGAGAGGCCGGGAGGCCGGGGTGGGGAGGAGGCTGACTGAGGGTTCCATCCTAGCCTTTCCCGGAAGCCCGCAGCTGCTCAACCTCTCAGAGCCTCCATTTCTTCCCTGTGAAACAGAGATTATGATCTGTGCTTCCTCCTGCCACCAAGATGGTCCAAGGTTCAAGGGAAAGGCTCAGGGGAAGTGTGCTGAGGGCAGGCCCAATCTGCAACTCCTTCCCACCCCAGGGCTTAGGAAGGGTCCCTGTGCGCACACTCGCCATGCCCAGGGCCGCGGACCCAGAGGGAGGAAGGTGAGGTCCCTTCCCACCCCAGGGCTTAGGAAGGGTCCCTGTGCGCACACTCGCCATGCCCAGGGCCACGGACCCAGAGGGAGGAAGGTGAGGTCCCTTCCCACCCCAGGGCTTAGGAAGCTGATCCCTGTGCGCACACTCGCCATGCCCAGGGCCTGCGGACCCAGAGGGAGGAAGGTGAGGTCCCTTCCCACCCCAGGGCTTAGGAAGCTGATCCCTGTGCGCACACTCGCCATGCCCAGGGCCGCGGACCCAGAGGGAGGAAGGTGAGGTCCCTTCCCACCCCAGGGCTTAGGAAGGGTCCCTGTGCGCACACTCGCCATGCCCAGGGCCGTGGACCCAGAGGGAGGAAGGTGAGGTCCCTTCCCACGAGCTCTCAGTTAGGGAAGGAGACTCACCCATGAGCCCTGCCATACGACAATGACGAGTGTACCTGGGACCTCAGGGGCGCAGAAGAAGGAGCTGCCACCCCTGCCTGGTGCCGTCAGGTGCGGCTCCAGAGGGAAGGCATCTTTCCACCACCTGAGCTGAGACTCAAAGGGAAACTGTCACAGCTCAAGCCCCAAGCCTCTGAGTGGGGTGGAGTGGTGGGCACAACCATGGCCCCCAAAGATGTCCACACCCTAACCCCTGAAACCTGTGAGTATATGACTGCACGATTTAGAGATGGGAGTCGAGTTAAGGGTCTTGAGATAGGGGAGAGTACCCTGGATTATCTGGACGGGCCCAACCTACGTAATCACAAATCCTTAAAAGTGGAAGAGGAGGAAGAGGGTCAGGATATGATTAAAGAAGAAGAGGCACAAGCCTGACCAGGTGGTGGCGCAGTGGATAGAGCATCGGGCTGGGACACAGAGGACCCAGGTTTGAAACCCCGAGGTCACCGTAATGAGCGTGGGAGTATAGACATGACCCCATGCTCGCTGGCTTGAGCAAGGGGTCACTTGCTCTGCTCTAGCCCCCCAGTCAAGGCACAGATGAGAAAGCAATCAGTGCACAACTAAGGTGCCACAATGAAGAATTGATGCTTCTCATCTCTCTCTCTTCCTGTCTGTTTGTCCCTCTTTCTGTCTTTGTCACAAAAAAGAAGAAGAGGCACAAAGGGTACAAAGTGTGAAAGAGAGACTCACACTGGTACTGAAGATGGAGGAAGGGGCCATGAGCCAAAGAACACAAGTGGCCTCTACAGAAGCTGGACAAAGAAAGCGGACTCTCCCCTAGAGCCTCTAGAAGGGAAGCAGGTCTGCCCGCATCTTGCTTTTTGCCCAAGGAGATTTGTGTCAAAGTTCTGACCTGCAGAATTGTAAGATAATAAACTTGTGTTGTTTTAAGCTACTAGGTCTGTGATGACTCGTAGCGCAGCACCAGAAAACTAGCACAGTGGGATTGTACACTCTGGTCCCCTGGAAGGTGACAGGTTCAGGCAGGGGTCTAAGAAAGTGAAATAAGTGTGACGTTTACTGTCAGAGGTACTGACCTTGGTCCCCACCCTCCAGCAAGGGTACCTGAAACAAGGTCAAGGTCCTCAGGGTATCTCCGCCAGTGAGGGAAGAACTCATCACGACCACACTACAGGACTGCTGGCGTGATGCTGTCATGAGGGACGAGGCCACCAGTGCTCCGAGCCTGAGTTACTGACCTGGGGCCAGAACATGAGCAAAAGGACCCCTGACGATGACAGCAAAGCCGGGCTGTCAGCGCCAGAGGGACTTCACGTCGTTACTGGAGTCCTGGTTTTGCTGATGAGAAAGCTGAAGGAGAAAGGACTCTTGTCTGGGGTCCAAGAGCACATCAGAGGCCAGAGCTGGGACGAGAACCCAGGTCTCCTGCCACACAGGCCAGAAGTCAGGGGCCTGCTTGGGGGGCCTGCTTGGGGGCGTTGCAGCCCTCGCCAGAGGCTCCTCCAGTCACAGCCTGGCTTTCAGAGAAAGGGTTTGCACATAAGCCCGGATCTCCGAGCCCACAGATCTCCGCATCCTGCACTCACACCCTCTGAAGCCTGGCTCAGAGGCATCTCGCAACCCTGCTAGATGTCCCCCAGTGGACCACCCACAGTCCCAGAAAGCCTCCTGCAGCTGCCAGGCAATAGTTAAAGACAATGCCGGGGCCACCGGCTAAGCTGCCACCCATCCTCAGGCTGGGTTCGAGAGACTTGTTCTGCACAAGGCGTCCTTTCCACCCTCGGGCCAGAGGAAAGAAGCAGGTCTAGCCAGGGACATGACCACCAGGCCTCTGGGCAGGCAACGGGAGCTGAGGTGGGCTATGTGCTGGGAGTGGAGGGAAAGACGCAACTCTGTCAAGAGCCCAGAGGTCCAGTTCCCAGTTAGAGGAACCTTTCAGGTCTCAAACTCACGGGACATTCCAGACGCTTCCACGAATGGAACCTGCCCACTCGGCCCTCAGCACTTGTAATCAGCGGTCCTCGGAAGGCTGGGAACGTGAGGGTCAGCTGTTGGCCTACGTTCCTCAAGAGGGGGAGGTTTGCAAAAACGGTAAAGAATAGTAAAATGTGGTACCATTCCCAGCATCCGAGGGGCCAGACCAATGGGGGTGAAGGCGCCACGGGGCTGCGGCCAGGGAACCCGTCACCTCGGCCACTTCACCAGAGGACACCGGAGAACATGAAGAATCACTCCGGGCAGCTTCTCCTTTCTTTACTATAAGCGCCAGGATGTTTTATTGTCATCATGTGAAGGTCCATTAGCAACGGTCCCAGAGAATGGCTCTGTCAAGGTCAGGGAAGTGCCCGCTAAAGAGCTGTGTGGTTGAGCTGGTCACACCTTCAGCAGGAGCAAAGGAGCAGGAGGGGCGGTTACTCCAAATATGGGGGGGTGATTACTCCAAATATGGGGGGGCTAGGATGCCCCCTGTTTAGATTTAGAGAAAGGGAGGCACCTAGCCGGAAATAACACCACACGCCGAGTTCCAGGCACACTTTCTGATTTACCAGAAGCGGCATTATGGGGCAGGCAGGCATAGCCTAGAGGGGGAGTGCAGCCTGCGGTCCATGGAAGCCCCACAGTTGGATGTTCTCCTTGGCCTCCCCGCCCTGCCCTGTGGCTCAGCTTCTGGTGGGCTCATCCAATGGAAAGCCCCAGCAAGAGGCTGTGGTGGGGGAAGCAGAGATGGGGGGGGAGAAGAGTGTGGGGGGGAGAGTGTGGGGGGGAGGGTGTAGTGGGGAGGAGAGTGTGGTGGGGGGAAGAGAGGTGGGGAGGAGAGTGTGGGGGGAGAGTGTGGGGGGGAGGGGAGTGTGGGGGGAAGAGTGTGGGGGGAGGAGAGTGTGGGGGGAGTGTGGGGGAAGTGTGGGGGCAGTAGAGTGTGGGGGGAAGAGTGTGGGGGGAGGAGAGTGTGGTGGGGAGAGTGTGAGAGGGAAGAGTATGGGGGAGGAGAGTATGGAGGGGGGGTGTGGGTGGAGGAGAGTGTGTGGGGGGAGACAGTGTGGGGGGAGAGTATGGGGGGCAGGAGAGTGTGGGGGCAAAGTGTTGGGGGAGAAGAGTGTGGGGGTGGGAGGGAGGAGAGTGTGGGGGGAAGAGAGTGTGGGGAGAAGAGAATGTGGGGGGAAGAGAGGTGGGGTGGAGTGTGGAGGGGAGAGAGAGTGGCAGGGACTGAGCCAGCCTCAATGAGCAGGGCCTAGTTCTTTCATCTGCCCCCTCCCCTTTGTGAGCTACCCTGAGCTCTCTCTCCTTAGGGACCCTCCTTGGGTGTCCCCTCTCTTCCTTACTACGACTTAGTGATCTTCCTGCCTCCTCCACACACTCTTCTGGACAACGTCAGCCTCCTTCCATGAACTGCCACAAACACAACTGTTCTTTGCATGCTGGTCCCATTTGCCAAGCCAGTTTCAGAACGCCAGGGTAGGGACCAGAGCGTACACACTGGTCATATCCGCACGATGCCCGCTAAAGAGCTGTGTGGTTGAGCTGGTCACACCTTCAGCAGAAGACCCCTTTTTCTCTGCCAAGTTCATGGAACCGGAGGGCAGTGGCCATGATGACAGAGGAGCCTACATGAGCCTGGGAAAGAGAAACCGAGTGTCGGTGACAGGAGGCAAGGCTGAGGGGTGGCATCCTCCTCACTCTCCGCCTGCTCTTGCCCCCTTCAGCCAAAGCCTGCCCTGAGGCCAGAGGCAGGGTTGTCCTCGAGCTATGGCTTCCGGCTTCCTGCTTCCTGGAAGTAGCACATCCGGTCTACAAACATCCACTGGAAGGTCATCTAGGTCACACTGAAAACAGGCATCAGAGCCACAGACAGGAGCAAGACTCTGGCTACTCCACAAGCTTCCACAGACCCAACCCCATGAATACGGGGAAGGCATTCAGAGCCAGCCCGATGTGGCCAGAGCCTGACCACTTAGCAGAGGTGGGTTCCCCCAAATCAGAACGTGATGTGCGGATTGGGGGTGCCGGTAGTTTATCTGAGACATGATCCCCAGAGATGGAAAGGTGTGGCAGGGAAGGGAAGAAAACCAATGACAGGTGTGTTTCTGAGCATCAACCACTGTGGATGGCTGGGGCTCAAGCGACAACAAGTGCCCGAGAGACAGGAAGAGCCCCGGAGCTGTCCCATGTGGAAGCTGAGCATTTGTCTGCCACCCCTCTCCCCTGTATTGGGTGGGAATTTGAGGAGTGCTCTGGGGTGTCATCTCCCTGGTACCTCAGAGAGCTGCACACACCGGCCAGTACACAAACACCCTCAGGAAGAGAGGCAGGGAGTCACCAGTGTGCAGACATGTCTAGAGGTGACCTCCGGGGTGGGCCAAAGAGCACACCCTCAGCTACTCGCTTCTCCAAGCCTCACTGTGAAATGGGCACGGGTGTGTTGGGAAGGCTGAACAAGAAGTGCCACCCCTTGCCTGGGCCTGGCACTCCATCAGGGCTCTGTACAGACAGCCCTGTCGGCCCAGGATTACAGCGGTGCCGTGTGCACAACGTGGGCACACCTGTCCCACAGGGGAATTCCCACTTTCAGCCTGGGACACGGCCCAGAGCAGGACCCACTTAAGGAATGGGTAGTATTCGATCAGAAGATAAAGGATCCTTTTCTTTATTGGAGTCACCAATGCTTTGCCACTTCAAGGGACCTCAGAGGGAATCCAGTGATCCCTTCAGAAGAAAACAGGGTCCAGAGAAGTGAGGTGACTCCTGCTGGGAGGCCCAGGGCCCCTCCCAGCCTCGAAGCTTTGTCTCCTCCAAATGGCCTGCCTCCTGCAGATGGCCACGGTGGTCTGGGCACCATTAGGACACATGCCAGTTCCTGAAGGACCAGCTGCCTGGGGCTGCCATCCAATTCCCTCCATATGCAAGAGTCTGACAAAAATGCCCACTTGCAACTGTAATGAAGCCAAGTGTCAAAACCCAGGAGAGGAAATGTCATATTGATCCCAGACTCATGGCCCCTGAAATCTGCCATGTGAGTCTCATTCTTCTGATTTAAACCCCTTTCATTCTGTACAGTTTTTGAGGCTTTTAGGAGCCAGGCAGTGAGGGCCAAGTCCAGAGGGGAGACAAACTCAAGTCAGCGACAATAATACCATAAGAGTGTGATGGTGGAGAAGAGTTCTGTGCTAGGGGATGCAGAGAAGAGAACAATTCAGCGTGCGGGGCGGGGGGGGGGGGGGGCACAGGAGCAGGTGGCCGGGCTGGGTCCTAAAGGATGCATAGGAGTTTGTCAGGCAAAAGAAAATCAGTTTGGGGAAGCACACTCCAGGTGGAAGAAACAGCAAGAACAAAGAAGGGAGGCATGGAATGCTCATGCCCAGGTGGAGGAGAACAGACAGGGCAATGCTGAAGTGGGCGGAGAGAAGAGCAGTAGGCGCCGCCATGGCAACTCCAGCTGTTTGGACCAGCGCCTATCCTGATTGGTCAGTGCCTGCGCTTGAACCAGTTGCTGAATAATTTGACTCTCACACCTGCTCAGAGGAGGGAGGAGGGACGGAAGTCCCTCAAAGAAGCTATCAGAGGACTGATAGATCAGATTGGTTTTTCCAGGAACATCTCTCCTTGAGCATAGGCAGGGAAGCCTGGTGCCGTGGGAGGCGCAGGCAAGACCTGGCCCTCAGCTCACAGGGCCCATCCGCTTTACCTCTGCGCTGCTATATTTGGTGGAAAATTGGAACGTCTTTACTTGAGCTCTGGAAGGTCCCTCAGAGACCACCCAGTTCATGTCCCCTGTTTCACAGATGAGCTGCCGGAGATGAAATCAGAATACTCCCTCAGTCCATCATTCAGGCCAGACCAGAGTGCCCACTCCGTGTCAGGCACCACCCTGGGCCTTGTGGACAGAGCAGAGAATTAAGTAGCCACAGCCTTGGCCCTTGTGGCATTCACGTACTAGTAGAGGAAACAAAAGAAATTTTAAAAAAATAAGAATTCAGCTCGTGGGAGGTTTCACGAGGGAAATAAACAAGAGTGGTCAAGGGAGGGGCTGGCGACCTAGAGCTCGCGGGCCACATCCTGCCCTCGGCCTCTTTCTGTACACCAGCAAGCTAAGAAGCGGTTTACATTGTTCAAGGGTTGTAAATAAAGAAAAGAAAAAGAATATGCAACAGAAACCCCACAGCCCCAAAGCCTAAGATGCTTGGTCTCTGGCCCTGAACAGGAAAAGCGTGCCAGCTCCTGCAGAGAGTCAGTGGGAGAGGGCTCTCTGGACCAGCAGACGTGCGTTCCTGCCTTGCAATACGGCCTCCATCGGCTCCCCGAGCTGCCGCCACCTCAGAGAGGATAAAACATTGAAATGGTTCGTCAAAAGTTCACCAGAGTTGGCAACCTGCCTGTAGCCAAGAGTCCGGATTTCTGGATGCCTCCTTCCCCACCTGCTGTCTGGGGTCTCACTCAACTAACCTGGTTCCCAACCTGGCCACAGCTGTGCCTCTTCCTGCCCCAACCAGCAGACAGGAACCACACAAAAATGGCTGCTCCCACGGACCCCTAATCCCTCCAATTCACCTCCAACTCCTGCTGACCTGCATGGTCAAAAAGAGACCCACAAGGCTCCCTGCTTCAAGACATCCCCCTGGAAATCCAATACCTAGCAACTCTGACATTTTTATTTCATTCAAATGCATTTCTCAGTCCACAGCTCATTTGGCAACAAAGGATTATGTCTAAACAAAATCAAAAGCACACCTCTAGCTCTCGGGGAAAGAAAGCCTACGGACACACTCCAGCAGCCGCTGGGAATGGAAAGCCAGGTGAAACTAGAAGTGTGGCCCAAATCCTGTAGCACAGGGGTCGGGAAGCTTTTTGGCTGAGAGAGCCATGAACACCACATATTTTAAAATGTAATTCCATGAGAGCCATACAATATGTTTAACACTAAATACAGCCTGACCAGGTGGTGGTGCAGTACATAGAGTGTCAGACTGGGATGCAGAGGACCCAGGTTCGAGACCCCGAGGTCGCCAGCTTGAGTGTGGGCTCATCCGGTTTGAGCAAAAGCTCACCAGCTTGGACCCAAGGTCGCTGGCTTGAGCAAGGGGTTACTCTGTCTGCTGAAGGCCCATGGTCAAGGTACATATGAGAAAGCAATCAATGAACAACTAAGGTGTCACCACGAGAAACTGATAATTGATGCTTCTCATCTCTCTCCATTCCTGTCTGTCTGTCCCTGTCTATCCCTCTCCCTCTCTCTGACTCTCTCTCTGTCTCAAAAAAAAACAAAACAACACACTAAATACAAGTAAATGTGTGCATTTTATGTAAGACCAACACTTTTAAAGTATAATAAGCCTCTGAATTCTTTTTAATAACATTGTTATGCTGCTGCTAATCAATGATGAATAAAGTACAGTGTGTCCGTTAAGTCATGGTGCAGTTTTGACCGGTCACAGGAAAGCAACAAAAGACGATAGAAATGTGAAATCTGCACCAAATAAAAGGAAAACCCTCCCAGTTTCTGTAGGATGATGTGGCAGCATGTGCGCATGCACAGATGATGATGTAACACCGTGTATACAGCAGAGCAGCCCACGGCCATGCCAGTCGAGATGTGGGCGGTACAGAGGAAAGTTCAGTGTGTTCTGTGGCTCGCTAAATTAGAATCCGTGACCAAAGTGCAACATGAATATCGGCGCATTTATAATGAAGCGCCACCACATAGGAATAACATTACTTGGTGGGATAAGCAGTTGAAGGAAACTGGCAGTTTGGTGGAGAAACCCCGTTCTGGTAGGCCATCAGTCAGTGACAAGTCTGTAGAAGCTATACGGGATAGGTACCTAAGGAGCCCTAAAAAATCTGTGTGTGAGCCCACATCGAACTGCACTGAATAGGTATGAAAGTGGGCGAGTTTTCCTTTTATTTAGTGCAGATTTCACATCTCTATCGTCTTTTGTTGCTTTCCTGTAACTGGTCAAAAATGCACCATGACTTTATGGACACACTGTACTTCTAACCATTAATGAGACTTCTGGTGCTGCATGGTTTTGCTGATGGCTTTATAGTCTGGTTGATATGTGGTGAGGTTAAGCTTCATGCAGGCGCTGAGACTTCCATCTATTAAACGTGATCGCAGGTTGGTCTTAACGTTCTTTAGCTGTGAGAAAGACTGCTCACATGCATATGTAGAGCCAAACATTGTCAGTACAGCAATACTAACGTGCTGCAGTGTGTGGTATGTGACGGGAAGCCTGTTCCAAGTTTTAACAATCAGCTGGTCCTCGGGTTGAAGTTTTTTCATTTCTCCCCACTTGTGTTTGCTCGCCAACTCTGCTTGCTGTCGTGTCTTTCCAAATCTTCATTTAGTGACTTGAACTTATTCACCCACATATCTGAGGCCTTCAGGTCAGCAGCTTGTAGCTCAAAATCTCTGACGGAGACACCGGGGATGTAACTCAGGTCGGCATGGTCCACTGCACACTCGTGTGGATGGGTGATGAACTTAAAAAGACAAGTGCACTCACAAAATTCTCCAAAGCACACTTTGAATGACTGCAGGAGATTAGTTGTGAAGCCTGCTAGCTGCTGGAGATCAAGATGTTGAGCAGGGACCTGGCCGGTTGGCTCAGTGGTAGAGCGTCGGCCTGGCATGCGGGAGTCCTGGGTTTGATTCCCAGCCAGGGCACACAGGAGAAGCGCCCATCTGCTTCTCCACCCCTCCCCCTCTCCTTCCTCTCTGTCTCTCTCTTCCCCTCCTGCAGCCGAGGCTCCATTGGAGCAAAGTTTGCCCGGGCACTGAGGATGGCTCTGTGGCCTCTGCCTCAGGCGCTGGAATGTCTCTGATTGCGGCAGAGCAAGGCCCCAAGATGGGCAGAGCATCACCCCCTGATGGGCATGCCGGGTGGATCCCGGTTGGGCACATGCGGGAGTCTGACTGCCTCCCCGTTTCCAACTTTGGAAAAATACAAAAAAAAAAAGATGTTGAGCAGGGTCACTTGCTGTGCATGCATCTTTAAACTCTCCCAGTTTTTCAAAGTGTAGTAAATGACCTGTTTCAATGTCGGCGATGAAGAGTTCCAGCTTATTTTCAAATGCAAACACTGCTTGTTGAAGGGATAAGACTGTATTTCCAATGCCTTGCATTTTCACATTGGCTGGTTCAGATGTTCAGTCATGTCCACGAGAAGTAGAACTTCAGGAGCCACTCAGTGTTAGCTAACTCAGGATGATCGACATTTTTCACTTCAAGAAAAGTCCAGATTTCACTCAGACAAGCTGCGGAACGGCTGAGCACCTTCCCTCTTGACAACCAACGCACATTGCTGTGCAGAAGCAGACCAGGATAATTATTCCCAGCTTCATCCAGCAGTATTTTAAACTGGTGATCATTTAAAGCTCAGGCAACAATAAAGTTGACCATCCAAATGACCAGCCACATCACCTCACCAAGCTGTTCACCACACATCTGAGCACAAAGTGCCTCCTGATGTAGGATGCAGTGAAAACTTAGGATGGGTCTCTTTTCATGTTCATGAAGAAGCCCTACGAATCCTCTGTTTTTCCCCACCATGCACAGAGCACCATCAGTACACACCAAAATAAGTTTATCCATCGGTAGATTTTTTTTTCTTTGGCAAACTCAGTGGAAGACTTGAATAAATCCTCCCTTCATGTTGTCTCTTTCATAGGCAAAACAGCAAGACTTTCCTCACGTAGTGTGTCACCGACAGCATACCTTGCAATCACGCTGAACTGGGATAAATAGCTTACGTCTGTTGACTCATCCAAAGCGAGAGAAAAGAATGGTGCTGCATTTATGTCCTTCACTTGTGTTGCCTCAGTTTGATTTACTATCATGATGGTATGATCGTGAACAGTTCTTGCTGACAGAGGCATGTCTTTTATTCGTTTGATTATCTTGTCTTTATCCAAAAAGTTCATTGGCAACATCAAGCATGAATGTTTTGGCATACTCACCATCTATGAATGGCTTTCCATTTCTCACAATTGCTAAAGCACCAGCAAAGCTAGCCGAATTCCAGTCACCTTGTTGGGTCCAAACATGGACTTGCTGCTGACTAGCCTGCACTCTGCACAGTAGCTCTTGACATGCTTTCTCACTGCTCTCTCCCACTGGATATTTCAATGCAAATGTAGTATGACGTGTGTCGAAGTGCCACTTTATATTTGACCATTTCATCAGTGCAATTTTATCATTGCATATTAGACACACTGCAGAACCTGCTCTCTCCACACAGGCGAATTTCTCTGTCCATTCCTGCTGAAAAGTACGATACTCCTCATTTTTTTTCTTTTAGCCATCTTCTTCGTCAAAAGGGTTTCTGCAATTAGCTAGCTGACTACTTGATTAAAAGGAGGGAAGTTTACTTCCTGACCTCACAACGACCCATGTACATTAGGCATTATCCAATAAAAATTTGGTGTTGTCCCGGAGGACAGCTGTGATTGGCTCCAGCCACCTGCAACCATGAACATGAGCGGTAGGAAATGAATGGAAAGTAATACATGAGAATGTTTTATGTTTTTAACGTTATTATTTCTTTATTAAAGATTTAGTTGCGGCCCTGGCCGGTTGGCTCAGCGGTAGAGCGTCAGCCTGGCGTGCAGGGGACCCGGGTTCAATTCCCGGCCAGGGCACATAGGAGAAGCGCCCATTTGCTTCTCCACCCCCCCCCTTCCTCTCTGTCTCTCTCTTCCCCTCCCACAGCCAAGGCTCCATTGGAGCAAGGATGGCCCGGGCGCTGGGGATGGCTCCTTGGCCTCTGCCCCAGGCTCTAGAGTGGCTCTGGTTGCGGCAGAGCGACACCCCGGAGAGGCAGAGCATCGCCCCCTGGTGGGCAGAGCGTCGCCCCTGGTGGGCGTGCCGGGTGGATCCCGGTCGGGCGCATGCAGGAGTCTGTCTGACTGTCTCTCCCCATTTCCAGCTTCAGAAAGATACAAAAAAAAAAAAAAAGATTTGGTTGCGAGCCAGATGCAGCCATCAAAAGAGCCACATCTGGCTCGCGAGCCATAGGTTCCTGACCCCTGCTGTAGCAACTGTGATACATCCCATCATGTTTATTTGCAAAACAGAAACAAAGTTGTCACTTAAAAAAAAGTTGGTCCCACCAATGTTCAACACAGAGCCTTTCCACTCACCGGTGTGCCATAAATATTTAAAACATGGGGCACTGACCTCTTTTCCCTTAGGCTGTCAAATAAAATATGACAACAAACAACACACAACAATAGCCATCTGGTGTGAATACCCTGTCTTGAACCATAAATATATATAGATAGCTCATGTAATAGAGTTACATCTTATTGGTCACACTGCATAATAAGATTGCATCTGATTGGTTAATTCTTAGTAGCAGACATCCTTATATCAAAGTATAGGCACCTGATTTTTTTAAAAAGTCACCTTGGAGCAAAAAGGATAGATAATTACTGTTTGGTTTTTTTTATTTTTATTTATTTATTTTAGAGAGGAGAGAGAGAGAGAGGTGGAGGAGAAGCAGGAAGCATCAACTCCCAAGTGCTCCTTGACTGGGCAAGCCCAGGGTTTCGAACCAGCGATCTCGGCGTTCCAGGTCAATGCTTTATCCACTGTGCCTCCACAGGCCACTACTATTATTATTATTATTATATTTTGTAAATCAATCAAAATTATATCCACTTTTTTTTTTGTCAGGTAGGCAAAAAAAATCCTTTTGGTGTGCTGCAGAATTTTAGTAATTTGTTTATGTGAGCCCTGAGATGAAAAAGGTTGAAAATTGCTGCCCTAGAAGATTCCAAGAGACCGTTTTGTTCGCAGTGAAATCTGAGCCTCCTGGAAAACAAATTAACACCTGAACAGTTAACTTTACTATTGACTTTACTACTGTTAACTAGCCATTCCCTACAGTTAAAGTAACTCACATGTGCACACGACGTGATACCGTCAGTTCTTACCACGGTGAGGATGAGGACAGCTGATGAACGCACTCACTTCTGATGTCTCCCTGACTCCCATGAAAACCACAGTCAAGGGGTTCTTTAGGAACAAATGCACAAGAGCAAAAGGAATGAGCAGCGGCAGGAACCACATTTTGGAAACTGGAAAGCAGATGGCTAACTGGTAAGAGCAGAACCGGAAAGCCGCGTGGAGAAAGCTGAGACCCAAGCTCATTTACACCGAAGAACCTGGTACCAGGAATCAGCAGCAGCACCAGCACCCTGGCGGGGTGGGAGTGGATGGGGGGGGGAAGGTGGGTTGAAAACACGATGATTAGCTGAAAGTCCACCTAAGAAGCAGCTAGACCCTGACTGCTTCTCCCAGTCCTCGCGGTGGGCCGCACGCCCCTTCTGCCCCAGCGAAGACTGCAAGCTGAGTCTCTGGAGGAAGGAAAACAGGATCTCTACATGGGGAGACAGCGAGAAACTATGGGGAGGGAGGACCTGTGCCCAAGGCAGGAAATTAAACCAAAGCTTACACAATGGATATGGAGACCCACAGCAGCGTTCTTCCCACACTCAGCTTTCAGAAAGCCTGCAAAAAAAAAGGCAGATTGGAAAATGCTTCACGGGGGCATCTGATCAAGTCAAAGGAGCTCCAGGTGCCAACATATTTGTTTTGTGTCCTCATAGAACAAGTGGAAATATCTATATTTCCCCGGCTTCTTTAGAATTGGCTTCTGTCGAAGACAACGCCATTTCCTGCTTTCTCTCCTACCATGTCTTCTGTAGGTAGGGGTACAGGACACTGTTTGACATGCATGATGACCAGTGTGCAGGTTCTACTCATGTTTCTGTGGTTATGATTGGTTCTCAAGACAGCTGAACTGGATCACCCTGACAGCAGGGCTGTCAACCTGACCTGCAAGTTGGAATTAGCTGGGAGCTTTGAAAACATGCCATGCCCAGAGCCGCTCCCTCCGGAGAGTCTGACTGAATTAAGTGGGGAGTGGTCAGCCATGCTAGTTGTAAGAGCTCCCCCCGTGCCCCCTCCTGTGATTCTAATGTGCAGCAAGAGTTAAGAAATCACTGAAAAAGTGAAGCCTGCAGTTGACAAGCCCCTTCATTCCATTGGAGCAACCAATCAGCACATTGGTATCTATTTTTAATTATGACTAGAGAGGCGAGGGTCACCAGATACCGGAGAAAAACTTCCAACATGAAAGACAGACCAAAGCAATCAAGTATATAAAAGCAAGTTGGAGGAAACAAAAACCTTTGGGGAGAAGGGGAGAATCGTTCCTTTTTCAGATCTGAGATTATCAAAGAAATTAGCAAACGTCCGAAATCAGAACAAGATGTTATTTAGAAAAACAGTCAAAACCAATTATGATCTTATGGAAGCGGAAAGCAAATCCTCCATAAAGGTTTGGAAGTTAAAGATGAGGGCACCTCCCCAAGAGTAGAGCAAATGCAAAGAAAGAGAAACTGAAGATTAGAGGATAATCTTCAAGAGGTCCACCAGCAAAATGAGAGGCATCCCAGGAAGAAAGAGCAGAGAAAACAGGGAGAAAACATCAAAACAATTCAAGATTAAGGCCCTGAGTTTCCAGGTTGAAAGTCTTACCAACTCCCGAAGTGATGGACAAAAACAAACCCACATGAAAGTGTGTGATGATCAGAGAGCAGATTCTACCAGCTTCCACAGAGAAGAGGGTAAAATGTCTACATACAAAGGCTCAAAAATTATTATGTCACTGGGTTTCTATCCAATGGCTGCCGGAAGACCCTGTAACAACTCAAAATTCTGAGGGAAAAGTATTTATAATCCAGAACCCTGTGATCTAGCTAAACTGTCAATTAACTGGAAGACTAGACATTTTCAGACTTACAAAAGCCAAAATGTTCGCTCTCTTGTGTACCCTTTTGCAGAACGTTACTGGAGATGTACCACCAAAATGAGACACAGGAAGACATGGACTCCAGGGCGCAGGCCGTCCATCACAGAAGAGGAGCAAGGGGAAAACCCAGAAAACAAATGTTAAAGGGAGATCCCAGGATGACCTCTGCACAACGGATCTAGACAGCAACTCATCTAGATTAACTTGGAGCTTTCCCAGGCTCCTTTGCACTAGGGTGTTAACATGTGACCTTAGCCCCACCAATCTGTGGGTCCACGAGTGATCTCATTTCTGGAAGAAAACAATGTAAAGAAAGGTGTCAATGAAAAACACCTGCTATCCAGGAGACGGTAAAGGGGGCGGCATCTAACCCTCAGGGACGGCCGCGGTGGAAGACTGGCATCCCTGATGTCCAGCCCTGTGGTCTGAGCACTGGCCCAGCTGTGAGGTCTCCGAGCCTGACCCACCTGCCGCCTGGACATTCCAGATGTAGTGGACCTCCAGTAGTCAATTTCCCTTCTGGAAAGAGTGCCTTCTGTTTTTTGTGGGTTTTTTTTGCAACTAAGCACACGCTAGATAGACTGTGACCAAATATGTAAGGCCGAATTCATAAGTATACAGAAAATTGAGCACAAAAAAAGAAAATTATTAAGTCCAAGAAAAACAACATAAAAACGTGCAAGAAAGAAATGTAATTATGGTACAACACATGGCTTAGCTGGGAACAATATTTGTTAAGACTTACTAACGTAAACATTGAAACCTCATATAAAGGTATAAATATATCAGATGAAGAGAGGACAGTGGAAATGTGTGTGTGTCAGGGTGGGAGGTATAATTAGTTTTCTATTTCTGCTGTAACGAATTACCACCGATATGGTGCCTGAAAACACCAGACTTATCTCCTTCCATTCTGGAGGTCAGAAGTCTGGGATGAGGTCTTCCCAGGTTAAACTCAAGGTGTGCACAGGACGGCACTGCTTCCGGAAGCTCTAGAAGAGAACCCATCGCCCGGCTCGTGCTGGCTGTTGGCAGAATTCCCTTCCCTGCTGTGGGTGGGCCTGAAGTCCCCAGTCCCTTGCTGGCTGCCAGCTGAGCACTGTCACCTCTTTGGAGGCCCCCTTCCTCCATCTTCAAAGCCAGCCATGGGGGTTTCAGCTCTCTCCTGTCTCTTCTTCCTCTGCCCCGTCTCCGACCTGCTCTACTGCCTGTCACTTTTAAGGACTCGTGTGATTAGAATAAGCCCACCCAAACAGTCCAGGATAATTTCCCCATTTTAAGGTTCTTAATTTGAATCACATCGGCAATTTCTCTTTTGCCATTTAAGGCAAAGATTTCTGTCAACGCAGACCACGTACACCACAGCGATTCCACAGGATTATAATGGAGCTGAATCCCTCTTGCCCAGTGGACGTGGCAGCCGGTGTGCTGTCAGCACGACACAGTACTCATGCGTGTGGCGATGCTGGTGTAAGCAAGCCCACTGCGCTGCCCGTCGTACATGCATATAGCGCGTATAATGAGGGACAGCGATACTTGATAATAATAAACAACTCTGTGATGGGTTTATGTATTTATTATACTATAGTTTGTATTGTTATTTTGGAGTGCATTCTTTTTACTTAAAAAAAGAAAGTTGCATGACCAGGCAGGGCGCAGTGGATGGAGCATCAACCTGGGACACTAAGGACCCACCCAGGTTCGAAACCCTAAGGTCGCCGGCTTGAGCATGGGATTATAGACATGACCCTATGGTTGCTGGCTTGAGCCCAAAGGTCACTGGCTTGAGCCCAAAGGTCACTGGCTTGAGCCCAAGGTCACCGGCTTGAGCGTGGGATTATAGACATGACCCCATGGTTGCTGGCTTGAGCTCAAAGGTCACTGGCTTGAGCCCAAGGTCACAGGCTTGAGCCCAAGGTCACCACTGGCTTGAGCAAGGGTTCAGCTGGAGCTCCCCAGTCAAGGCACATATGAGAAAGCAATCAATGAACAACTAAGGTGCCACAACTATGAGTTGATGCTTCTCATCTCTCTCCCTTCCTGGTCTGTCTGCCTCTCTCTCTCACTAAAAAATAAATAAAGTTTGCTGTAAAACAGTAAGCTGTGCCCTGGCCAGATAGCTCAGTTGGTTAGAGCATCATCCCAAACAAAGCTCAGGGGCTGCCAGTTCAATCCCTGGTCAGGGCACATACAGGAGCAGAGTGATGTTCCTGTCTCTTTCACTCTCTCCTTCCCTCTCTCTCTAAAACCAATAAATTAAAATATTAAAAAGAAAACAAAACAGTAAGCTGTGGTACGCCTGCAACAGCCTCATCCATCTCATGATCACTGCGCCTCTCGTTCGCATTTTCTCCTGCGCTTGACTTAAACTTATAAGTTGAGAGTTATAAATGTAATCGTTTTATAACCATACTGTGTTATCAGTTCAGTGTGGCCTCGGTACACGGTGTTTACAGTCTACGGTCGCTCACAGCGATGTCAGACCTTCGCATTCTCACCCGGGCAACGCCAGTCCCACAGGCTCCGTTCACGGCACGTGCCCCATACAGGCGTGCCATTTTCTACCTTTATGCCTCATTTTAACGGTACCTTCCCTATCTATGTTCCATACACAGGTACTTACCATTGTGTTGCAGTTGCCTACAGTATTCAGTACAGTCACAGGCAGTCCAGGCTTGTAGCCTAGGCGCAATAGGCTATCCCATACAGCCTGGGTGTGCAGTAGGCTGGGCCCTCTAGGTTTGAAGTGCACTCTGTGGTATTTGCACGATGACAAAATCTCCTAAGGATGCATTTCTCAGAACGTATCCCGGAACAGTGCATGACTGTGTACCTGTGTCACCTCTGGCATAGGAAACACTCCTCTGTTCTGTCTACTCTCGGTACTCTGTTCAAATACCTCACTTCTGACACTTCTGGTCACCAAATGTGTGGGCTGTTATCCCCCACCACCAAGCAATTCCCCAGCTCCAGCTGGGTGTCCCACAGTGTCATTCGATTCTGACACAAACGACCTGGAGTTAGTTAGCATCGGCTGCCACAGGTTAAGGGTTCGATGCCACAAGACCGTCCCTGACAATTCTGATGCCAAGCACCAGTCCAGGTTGTCACCTCTGCTTCTGACTGACCAGCCAAAAATCACAGGCTCCCAGACTAGAGCGGCTCAGAACTCCGGGAAACAGTTCGCTTCCGAGATTGCCAGTTTATTACAAAGGATACTGAAGGCTATGAATGAACAGCCAGATTAGAAAAAACACACCAGGCGAGGTCCAGAAGGTCCCGCAGCACAAGAACTTGTCCTCGTGGAGTTAGGGGTGTGCCACCTTCTGGCACACAGATGTGTTCCTGTTCCCCAACCAGAAGCTCTGAGAACAGTCCTTCTCCCTTCCGCCAAGCTGAGGGGTGGAGACTGAAAGTTCCCCTGGCAACCAGCCCCATCCTTAGGGTCTTTCCAAAAAGCCCCTGGTTAATATGAACTCAGGTGCAGTTGAAAGCGTGCAGCTATAAATAATAAAAGAAAGCTTTATCCTCTTACCACTTAGGAAATTCCAAAGGTTTCAGGAGGTGCCAGGAACAGGAGGAAGACTAAATCTATATTCTTCATTCTATTGATAAATCACCATATCATACCTGCCTGGCCCCCGCAGGAGACCCCAAGATCTGTGTGGGCCCCGGGTCCTCCCAGTTTCCTTTGCTGGGAGCAGACTTCCCTCTAGACTTCTTAGCTGTTGCTGACCCCTCTCCCAGCCAGTAAGACACTCTGTGCCCACACAGCACTTCACATGTTCCCCATTATAACTACCCCATCACCACCACCCCAACTGAAATGGCAGGGGCCACCTGCTGGCGAAAGCCTGCACGCAGAACAGAAACAAGCCGGCCAGAGATAGGGGCCAGTACCAACAGGGCAAGGGGTCATCGGCCAGACACTGGCAACATAAGAAACCTCCAAACCCGTAGAGAATGTTTATGGAAGTTTATTTAAGCCAGACTGATGACAATGGCCGGGGCGCAAGATCTAAAATGCTCCCGAGAATCAGAGTTTGCAGTTGCTTTTATGAACCTGGGATTAAAGAGGGAACATAAGAAAGCAAGGCGGGGACTGGGCTACAGGAGGGTTAACAAGGTTACATATGTGCTGTTTGAGGGCGGTTAGACCTTCACCTTTGAGGGGTCTGGTAAAAAGGACTGCTTCTGACATTTCAAAGGTGTGTTAACCTAGAGCAGGGGTAGGAAACCTATGGCTCGCGGGCCAGATGTGGCTCTTTTGATGGCTGCATCTGGCTCACAAATCTTTAATAAAAAATAATAATAATGTTACAAATATAAAACATTCTCATGTGTTACAATCCATTCATTTCCTACTGCTCATGTTCTCGGCTGTGGGTGGCTGGAGCCAATCACAGCTGTCCTCCAGGACAACACCAAATTTTTATTGGATAATGCGTAACGTACATGGGTCGTTGTATGGCTCTCACGGAATTACATTTTAAAATATGTGGCGTTCATGGCTCTCTCAGCCACAAAGGTTCCCTACCCCTGACCTAGAGGCACAAGAACAATGAACAGGGCTTGCAGAAGGAAAAAAACAAACGTTTTACAGACCTCAGGCTACCTGCCATGACCCGCCCAGTTGGGAATTAATAACCTGATCACCCTGTGAGGTTACTTTTGGTTAGTTTATGATAACACCCCTTTTTTTCATCCACAATATTCTTTCCAAAAGACTTGAAGCTGAGAGGATGTGAATCCTGATGCTACTGCAGCCATTTTGTGACTCTGAGGTTAGGGCTTCACGAAGAAGCCAAGGTTAAGGACAACAGGAAAAAGGAAAGAGAAACATGCCAGGTCCTGGTGATATCACCGGACTACTGTTCCCTGCAGTGTCTAGGGCCTCTGGGCTTTCTGATCCTAATGACAACAATTAGCCTGAAGTGGGTCTCAGCCCTGGCTGCACATGGAATCCCCTGGGACACCACAACACACACACACACACACACACACACACACACACACACACACACACACACACGATCAGGCACAGAGATGCTGATTCACTTGGTCTGGAGTGGAGCAGCCCTACAAGGCTGGGCAGGAAGAGAAAAACACACTTTTCAGCCAGATCGGCTCATTTGGATAAGGTTGATCTGATTGGCTCTGTGCTATTTGTGCAAAACGCAGGCCAGATTTATTTCCTTTCCTCTCCCCCGCCCCACTCGTCTGAGGAGATGGGAACTCCTTGCATTTTGGGAGAAAGCAGGAGCAGAGGCAGTAAGGAGGAGGACACTTCTAGAGAGCAAACAGAGGGACGCCTTTGGCTTTGGGGAGAAGGAGCATTCTTTTCCTCACTGAGTCAGCAAATGGTCTGGGAAGGAAGGTGCTGACCCAGCAAGAAGCCCGCAGCCTCGAGGAGGAGGGTAGGTTGCTGGAAAGAACCATGAAGGCAGACTGGCCTGAGAGTCCCGGCCAGCCCCGCCCCTCCCACCCTGTGGACTCTCCGTCGGAGTCACCCGGAAGGAGAGCCCGTGGAAATGGCCTGCTGGGCAGGGAGACCAGCCACCCCAAATGTTCGGAGCCAGAGCCCACCACACTGGCCTCCAGGCCGCTGCTGGGGCAAGGAGAGCCCCAAGGTCAGGACACCAGGACGCAGAAGGCCCGGCCGGCAGCAGTACTCAGAGTCTGGGCTCGGCCTGCCCCAGTGAGACAGCCAGGAGGCCTGAGATATCCCCAAGAGCTGGCAGATGAAGGCTCTGAGCCGTAGCCAGGTCCAAGCTGACATCTTCAATGTATTTAAAACTGTTTTCACCTGATCCCCTGGGCAGACCCTGCTGACCTTCCAGGCATACTCCCACGTGGCCCAGGAAGAACTGGAAGGTATGAAGGAAGTCAGGCTCTCCTCAGGCCTTGACAAGGTGCTTCTCCAAACACCCCTGACACCTGTCACCTGTCTCCAAAGATCCCCAGGTGTGCCAAGGGAAAAGCCTGGCCAGGCAGGTGCCTGGGCAGTTTGTAGCTTGCAGAGGAGCCCTAAGACTGCCTCCTGGCCCTGAAGGTGGCTACAAACTCCTTGGACTCAGGGACGATGGGGGTGGAAGGGGACAGAGGGGGACAAAGGGGGACAGAAAGAGACAGAAGGGGAAGGCTCCAGCGCTGTCCAGAGACCCCTGTCTCCTGTTTGGAGGGGCTCCATGCTCAGCCCTCGCCCTGGCTCATGGGTGACCAGTCCTGTGTCCTCTCACACTGCCCTGACTCCTCTTTGCAGGCAGGACGTGCTCCCAAACTGACTCGCCGAGCCAGTGACGGAGGAAGTCATAAAGGTTCGAGCGAAGGACGCAGACACACGGAGAGCTGAGGCTCTGGCTGCAGGGCCAGGAGTCGGCACGCCTCGCCCCAGCCCAGCCTGTCTCCAAGGGACCTTGAGCAGGTCCCCCTCCCAGCCACGGCCACGGCTGGCTCCTGAAAGGAGGGGGTACGCCTGCCTCAACACCCCCCACCCAAAGCAACTGCATCTGTAGTCACCCTCTTAGGTGACATATAAGGGTCTCTGGCTTTAGGAAGAAAACCAGGCTCTTCAGAACTGGGCGTCACGTAGATGCGCTGGTGACATGGGTGATGGCTGGGACGAGAGGGGAGAATCAGCAGGATACAGAAACAATTCTTCCCCGCGGCTCCAGTGACTCAGTATTCCAGCCAGAACTACTCCGGTCCCTCCAGCTTTGAAGTGTGTGGGCTGGGGCCGACACCCATGGGGTCGGAGGTATGCCCCTCCCTCCCAGGGGACAAGAGGACTAAACAAACTAACACGATGAAGGACTCAACCCCCTCAGAGCCACGTAGGCTGTCTCTCCCGACACCCCGTGGGCTCCCTGGCTCCCTCACCTCCTGCAGGTCTTTCTGCAAATGTCGCTCTAGGGACACCTCTGACCACCTGCCCCAAAGTTACCCTGCCCGGCCCTCTCCAACCCCCTCTTCCGCTTTCTTTCTCTCCTGAGCATTTTTCTCCATCTAAAGACTAGATCAAACCCAGCCGTGACATGGCCACTCCAAACCCCAAACCTGCTGGGCCATTTTGCACCCCTAACCTGATTAGCTCTGAATCCAGGGACCTCTCAAGCCGAACACACAGAGCAATCCCCAGGGGAGCTTGTTAAATGGCAGGGCTGGGTGGGCCTGAGAATCCGCATTTAGAATGAGGTCCTAGGTGATGCTGATGATTCCCTCCTGGACCAGAATTCCGCCTCTGGAATTCAGCCTGAGGGCTGATGTTCTCGCCATTCTCTTTCTCTCCCCTGCCCTGCTCTCTGCCCTTTTCTCTCCCGGTTTCTCCTCACCCCCTACCTACCTTCTCCCCGTCCCCATGTCCCTGCTCTCCCTGTCCCTCTTTGCTCACTCTTTGTTCCCACCTCTCCCCACTTTCTCCCCCTTGCCCTCTCTCTTCCCCTCTCTCCCCATCTCACCTCATCACTCCATATCTTTCTCTCTCTCTGTTCACTCCTAACTTTCTCCTCATCTTGTCCTTTCTTTCCTCAGCCCTGCCTTCCCATTCGCTACCCCGGAAGTTCGCTGGCACCCTCAGGCATCACCCCAACCTGCTGGGCTAAAATGTCAAAAGCCCTGATTCTAGGGGGTTCCAGGGAAAGTGGCTCCCTATTTGCAAAGGAAAGAACAACATTAAGCCAGGAGACCCCTGAACGCAGCTACTCAGAGCTGGGCTCACCACACTCGCTTCCTCATCACCGCATAACGACTCGCCTGAACAGCCCATCCAGGGCGATCACTCCTCGAAGGAGCGAAGGCTCCCACAGCGATTTTCTGCCCGTGTATAGCAAACACTGTCCTTCCACATGTGCATCCTGTCCCCCGACCCCTTTGAGGGCACACCTTAGAGACCTGTCTTCCGCCTCCAGGCCTTGCTCCAGCGGCTTCCCCAATGACAGCTCCTCAACACCCCTTCCCATGGGAGGGGCTGGGACTGGGGGGATGTTCACAGTCCTTTCCTCTGTTTCCCTTACTGGGGACATTTGGTGAAGGCACAGGAGTCATCAAGAATAGATACACTGTGTCCTGCAGAAATATGTACTTGTAAGCGCCTGAGCTTATTGTAGTGCCTGCGTTCACAAGCATATTTATGCTGCGTGGGTTGTGAGAGCGGAAAATGAAAATTCCATCCATGACTGTCACTGTCACGCAGAACCCAGATGGCCATAAAATCCATTCGGTGGGTCCAGAACAATAATGAGAGCCTGCGTTGAGTTTTACTCGCTGGGTCCCCATCCCTGCTCTGAGCACTGTACTCATATTATCTCATGTAATGTCACAACAACCTTGTGACCATAATTGCTGTTTCCCCGGGAAGTAAATCATCGCTTAGGTGTGGTTACCTGTTTTCCCCCCAGCCAATCTTTAAGTAAATTTTAGATGTTGTTTGTTTGTTTTAAGTATAGACCATGGAAAGTGAAACAAAAGCTTCTAAAACGTAATTTGGAGACAATCTTCACGGCCTTGGGACAGGCAAAGATTTTGTAAACAGGACACAGAGCATGAGCGTCCGAGGCTTGAGAACAAACAGCGGGTCCTGCGCATATTCGAGTCGGATGACAAGGGAAGGAGGGCGGCCCACCCACCAGCACAGAACCGGCTGGGCAGCGTGGAACTCCATCCGGAAAGGTGATGAACTCAGGGAAGGGGAACTCATCACCATGGACACCAGAGGGCGCCCTTCAGACAGTGGTGCACGCCCTGCCGGCAGCTCCCCAGCTGGAGTAAATCAGGTGGTCGGTTTCACTACCGTCCCCACCCCAGACTGTCCCTGGCAGCACTAGGGAGGAAAGGCTGAGGGGCCACTGCGCCCCGCAGCACAACACTCCGTGATTTACAGAATGCCTTCATCTACATCCTCACTTGGCCCTCACACTAGCCGGCTGGGGAGCTCCGACCAGACCCCGCAGTACCGATAATGCCACTGAGGTTCAGCAATAGCAAAACCACACCCCCGAGGCCTCGGGAAGTGAAAGGCAGAGCCCAGCTCCCAGGCCTGGCGCCCAGGATGCCGCTCCTGCCCTCTCCTGCCCCCTCCCTGCACAGTCAGCTTCTCTAGGGCAATGCATTTGATCCCAGCCACCAAGAGGCTCTTTGGGGGGCATTATTACACTGTTTACAGAAGTGTGGGAAAACATGGGAACCTGGAGAGACAGTGAAGGAAACCAGAACTTGCCACCCCAAAATATGCCACTTTGGCATTTACCTTTGAGCTGAAGGCACATGAGCAGCAGACACAGAGCTCTTCCCCTACCTGCCCAAAAGCAGGACATCACTTTCCCCTGTGAACATGTCCCCTCCCCCCGCCCCCACCAGTGGAACAGCCCGTACCACTGAGGACAATGTCAGCGCTGAGATGAGTCCACACAAACCTCACTAAATAACAACCCTTACCTTCCATTCATTTCCCCCTCATGCTGGGTAGGTTTCTAGTTGTTCGTATGGAAAATAATACAATAATTAACAATACAAGAGACACGGTTGGCATGGTTTCTGTGATGAGCAACAGAAACGAGTGTTCCTGGTCTGACAAGCGGGGACCTTGGCATTGTCTATAGACCCTGGCATCCCTAGAACTGAGAGACAGGCACCCTGTTACTGAGAGATTTGTATGTATATAATAAACAGGACAGTGCTAGGTCAGGTGAGCGAAGTAGCGTCAAAGCCCCTCACCCCTTTCCAGATGAGCCCAGGACCCCTGAGAGTAACGCTGTACACTGAACCGTCCCAGAACTTCGTGCTTAAAACATCATTTATTTTGCTCATAGAGCTGCATTTGGGGCAGAGCTCAGTGGACATAGTTCATCATGAATTTAGTTGGCATCAGCTGGGCAACTCAAAGGCTAGGGCCTGGGGTCATCTGAAGGCACATCCAGATGTCTGGTGGTTAAAGCTTGGAGGACTCAGACAGCTGGGACTGGAACAGCTAGGGGCCCCCTACCACCTCTCTGCAGCTTTCTGTGGCCTCTCTCCCAGATGGCAGCTTTGGGGCAACCAGACTTCTTATATGTTGGTCTCAGAAATCCCAGGGCACGTGGAGAGAGAGAGAGAGCAAACTCCTGCACCAGATGGAAACGGAATCGCTTTTTATAGCTTAGCCTCAGATGCCAAGCGCCATCCCTACTGCCCCTGTGTTAGCCAGGGTTCTCCAGAGAAAAAGAACCAGTCAGATAGAGATAGATATAAGAGGGGATTTATTATAGGAATTGTCTCACACCGTCATGGAGGCCAAGAAGTCCCACGACCCGCCATCGTCTGCAAGCTGGTGGTGTAATTCAGTCGAGACTTAAGGCCCGAGAATGGGGGTGGGGCAGGGGAGCTGACGTTGTGACACCTGGTGTGTGTCTGAAGGCCCCAGAACCAGGAGCCGACATCGGAGGCAGAAGATGGCTGTCCGCTCAGGCAGAGTGGATTAGCTTTTCCTCCACTGCCTTGTCCCTCTCAGGCCCCCAGCGGGTTGGATGATGCCCTTGTACACTGGGGAGAGCCATCTGCTTTTACTCAGTTCAGCGTTTCAAGTGCTAACCCAGAGACACCCCCGCCGACACTCCCAGAAATGGTGCTTTACCAGCTCTCTGGGAACCCTCCCTTAGCTTACTCACAGGTGGCACATAAACATCACCATCACAGCCATGTTGTGTATTCACCATATTCAAGGGAAGAGATCACAGACCCGACTGCTCAGTGCAGGAGTCTCTCTGTCATGACGTAAGAGCACGACAATCCACCACAGTCCCCATGAGAAGGAACTCGGCTATTTCAATGCTGCCTTGCACCAGGCTTCCGGGTTCCTGTGCTCGGAGAAGAAATAACTAGACTTTTTAGGGACTATGACCAAACCCACAGCAAAGCGGCCATGGCGCTCTGATGAAAGGTGCTTGTGCATGAGCTCAGCAATGTGGACTTCCCTCCTCAAGGCTCATCTGGCTACAGACACAGCACCACTCCCCAGGGGCGCCAGCCAGTGACCCCGTGGCAGGTTGGTAACTCTGGATCCCTTCCATGAGGGGAGGAGCGCACTTTTTTTCTCATTGGAATTGAATCTTTCTATATGGATTTGCCTTCCCTGCTCCCCATGCTTCTGCTAAAATCACCACGGACTTGCCGAGTATCTAAGTCACAATTGTGGTGTTTGCTTAAGAGTCAGTGTAAGGAGGAGTGGTGACTTCCACACATCAAAACAAAATACGGGCAAATACAGTTAATACTTTATCTTCATCAGTTTCAGACTTACCAAGGTTCCTTTCTGGGCAACTGGAGACCAGCAGATGTTAGCTTTCGGGAAAGAATTATTTAAAAAGAATCCTGCCCCACCACACCACAATTGAATTTATTACGAAAGATTAGCGGAAGGAAAAATAAAACACTTTCTAATTTACTATAGGAAGACATTTCTTCGACTGTCTGCCAAGCCTTCTAAAGTAGCAGACCTGAAAGCCTGTTCCTCTTCTGATTCCTTTTTTTTTTAATCCATAACTTTAATTCTTGCAGCTGCACTGAAAACAGGGCCTAGGTCGCAGGGTTGCATCAAAGTAAATAAATCTGAACTTTTCACCAGGAGCTGAAGCTGCATATGGTCGAGATTTGTCTCTCAGGCTTCCGGCCATTTCAATGGACCACTGTCACCAGCCATGGCCCCACTACCACAATGGGACCCCACTCTGACCTCCGAGCCAGTGCCCGGCTGCCTTCTAAGGGGCCAAGACGCAGTTTGCTGTTGGCTCTGCCCCGGGCAGGTGCCGGTGCTGCGCCTTTGGGCTCTCTCGTTGCTCCAGAAGCAGTCTGTCTGTTCTCCCAGCCCGGGGCGGGTCAGATCCGGATCACCAAAGCTGCCCAAGCCCGGCCTCATTCCTGAAGTAGGAATGTTGGCCTTTGGGGCTTGATCTGTTTGTTTTCTGAAAAAGTTTCTCTGCAAGGTACATTCAGACCCAGCTCGTCCTCCAGTAGAAGCGGCAGCGGCTGCAGAGAGGGTCTCGAGGTGGCCATATGCTCATCCCTGCCCCATCTGCTGTCACCCTTCATTGACTGTAATGACTACGGTCTAGGAGCTGTGGGCCGAGAGGAGCAGAGAGGTTCTGTGGAGGAGGACAGTAGACGTGGTGACAATGTAGCACAGAAGGAAAATTAGGAGTTACTAACTCCAAAGATGTGCGCTGTGGAGGACGCGGGAAGTGGGGGAGGGACGGGGAGTTGTCCTGGTCGTCCCTTCAGAGGCCGGGATCAGAACCCCAAGCCAAACGAGCTCAAACAAAAATGTTCACTGGCTCACCAGACGGGGAGTCCAGGCGTGTCTTCTTCAGGTGCAGCTGGATCCAGGGGCTGTGCAGTGGTGTCATTTGGGCTCTGTCTGTACATGGTTTTCTTGGGCACAGAGGTGCTCTTCCTCAACAGGCAAGACAGCCACCTGCAGCGGCAAACTCACAGCATCCCAGGGGAGCAACCACAGTGGGAAGAGCGCCCCACTTCTGCAACATTCTGACGTCCATGTCAAGCCAGAGTGGCGGGTCTCGTCTGAGTCACATGCCCATCCCTGAACCAATCTCTGTGGCCGTCGGGATTGGATTATCTGATTGGTCTGCCTGTGTCATGGCGACAACTGTGGCGGGCAGAGCTGTGATTGACAGCCCTACCAGGAGCAGGAGGCATGTGGGAGTTCTCCAGAGAAACCCCAAGGAGTGTGGGAAAGCATGCTGGGCAGATGAACTCACTTCCCCAGTCCACCTTCCTAGCAGGTGGACCTGGTCCCTGTGGTGAGCTGGCTGCAGCCTCCAGGGGCAAGAGAGGAGAGTCACCATGAGGCTTTAACAGCAGAGAAAGCACAGATGAGCCAGGAGCGCATCTATGGGTTTGAATTTTTTGCCTTTAAAAAACATAAGCACTTTGTAAAGTATACGATAGTCCAACCACTGTGCTGTACACTTGAAACTTATAGAGAATAATAATGAATGTCAACTGCAATTAAAAAATAAAATAAAAAATAAGGATATTACTGCACAAAAAAAAGTCACCCATAATTCTAGCACCTGGAGATGACCACTGTTAGCAATTTCATATATATCCTTCTATATGTTTACCTATTTCTATATATTTTACCAAACTACATAGAGGCAACTCTGCCTTCCAAAGGCTTCCTTTCACTAAAAGGGGGAGGTCACACTGTTTGGCGACCTTGTAGTAGTAACATTTTTTCATGCCATTGCCTGCCTTTTTATTTAATGGTGAGGAACCTGCAGTCCAGAGGAGAAAAACAGCCTGCGAGTGGCTAACGGGTCAGAGAGTTCCCCTCCCTCCCACACTCCAGCTCACTCGGCCCTTCCCAGCCCGTGACACAACTGCGTGGTGAGTTCCCTTTTGAAGGTGACACTGTGTGACATGGGGACCTGCAGCAGCAGCTAGGTGGAGGTGGTGTGATTGCACCTTGGACTCCCCCAGCAGATCCCAGGGCTCAACCTCATGGCAACCCGCAGGGCAGCCACGGCGCCTTCCTGGCCAGGACCCCGGTCCCTGCCTCCCAGGAGCTGCCACGTCCTGTCCTCCAGCTGGGCTGTCCTGACGCAGACATGGCCCCAGACTTTACCTCTGGCACAGAGACAAGGTGTGATCAGTTCAACCAAAGGCCATGGGTTCTCCGCGAGCTTGTCCAGAGAGGATTCATCTCTGGACTGTCAGACATGTGGTGTGTTTTTCCTGTGGCTGGACGATGAATGCTGTGGCTCCAGGAACGGAGCTTTCATCAGCAAATATGACAGCGGTGGACATTAGGGATGCTGGTGATGCATCCAGCCTCCTGGGAGGCAACTCTGTCACCCTGAACCTTCCCAGAGAGCCAGGGGAAGCAGAAAGATTCAAGGACAGCAGGCAACACACACATACACCCCCTCCCAGGGCTGCAGTCTGCTGAGGCAGGAGGAAAATCCCGGCAGAGCAGAGCTGAGGGATCCAGAGCTCTAGCCTTGGAGTCTCCTAACCTGGCTTCAAAGTCCCTTCCAGTTCCCACGAGCTGTGTGACCCTGATGTGCTGTCTTCCCTCTCTGAGCCTCACCTTTCACATCTATAAAGTGGGATCACCTGTAATAACTGCCTCCCTGGGTTGTTAGAAATTAAAGAACTGACCAAGCGGTGGCGCAGTGGATAGAGCATTGGACTGGGATGCAGAAGACCCAGGTTCAAGACCCTGAGGTCACCAGCTTGAGTGCAGGCTCATCTGGTTTGAGCAAAAGCTCACCAGCTTGAGCCCAAGGTCACTGGCTCGAGCAAGGGGTTACTCGGTCTGCTGAAGGCCCGCGGTCAAGGCACATATGAGAAAACAATCAATGAACAACTAAGGTGTTGCAATGCACAACGAAAAACTAATGATTGATGCTTCTCATTTCTCCGTTCCTGTCTGTCTGTCCCTGTCTATCCCTCTCTCTGACTCTCTTAAAAAAAAAAAAAAAAGACCTAGTTTTGCCTGACCTGTGGTGGCACAGTGGATAAAGCGTCAACCTGGAAATGCTGAGGTCGCCGGTTCAAAACCCTGGGCTTGCCTGGTCAAGGCACATATGGGAGTTGATGCTTCCAGCTCCTCCCCCCTTCTCTTTCTCTGTCTCTGTCCTCTCTCTCTCTCTCTCCCTCTCTCTGTCCTCTCTAAAAATGAATAAATAAAATAAAAAATAAAGAATTTGGCCCTGGCCAGTTGGCTCAGTGGTAGAGCGTCGGCCTGGTGTGCAGAAGTCTCGGGTTCGATTCCCAGCCAGGGCACACAGGAGAAGCGCCCATCTGCTTCTCCACCCCTCCCCCTCTCCTTCCTCTCTGTCTCTCTCTTCCCCTCACGCAGCCGAGGCTCCATTGGAGCAAAGATGGCCTGGGCGCTGGGGATGGCTCCTTGGCCTCTGCCCTAGGTGCTAGAGTGGCTCTGGTCACTGCAGAGCGACGCCCCGGAGGGGCAGAGCATCGCCCCCTGGTGGGCAGAGCGTAGCCCCTGGTGGGCATGCCGGGTGGATCCCGGTCGGGCGCATGCGGGAGTCTGTCTGTCTCTCCCCGTTTCCAGCTTCAGAAAAATACAAAAAGAAAGAAAAAGAAATTAAAGGAAGTAACAGGGTAGAGCTCTTAGACAGTGCTGGACACATTACCCACCATTATTATTTGCCTGGTGGTTCTGAGAAAGGAGAGATATCGCAAGTGCACGCAGGCACCTGATAGATGCTGCCAACACCACACAACGTGTGAATCATATTCTAAACTGTACTGTGCATTTCCTGCCTTCTTGCTCAGAGTCACTGAAATTTAACATTCTCGTGATGATTCAGAATTAACACTACCTGATGACCACATCCTGCCATCATCCAGTAATATCTATAAATTATATATAGGTGACCAGCTGCGAGTTGGAATATTTGTCCAAACACTAAATGGCCCAACCCGAGACAGCTCTGTTCTAACACTGACCCACCTGCTTTTTACAGAACACTGGTCAGTGCCAGGTTCTTGGTTCCTCCTTCTCACTGCTTTCAGCACCACCTCCTAACCACCACCGCCTTCTTCTCTGAGCTGAGAAACCAGATAAAGGAGCCTGCTACACATGTTTGCAAAGTTCGAGTTCATAGGTCCCTAGCAAGGACTGCTTTTCGGCCCAATAGACATGCTTCAGTCGAACTCTCCGAGTGAGTTACCCACGCCTCTCACTCACTCCCCTCTTCTCAAGTTCATCCCTGGTAGCGGAGGTTTTAGGGGTCCCACTCCCTAAAAAACTGACCATTGTCATGCTGATCTAACATGACTTCCCATGTGGAGAGTGCTTCAAGGTGCTGTTGATTTTTTAGATACGTGTAAAACAACATGATAATATATAATAAATAATAAATCCAGTGTCACTGAAATGAGCGCCAGCCACCTTTAATATTTTTCTAGAAAACAGAGATTTCAGTGGAGTGGAATGAAAGTCCCCGACGCCCTGGGTTTCGTGCCCCAGCCTGTGAGTACCACTCTGGAGGTGATGAGGAAGTCATCAGAGGGGAGTCAGCTACAATGGCCTCT